>NC_132886.1:27934769-28534769 GCF_030463535.1 Salminus brasiliensis
GTGAGAGAGAGAGAGAGAGAGAGCTGTGAATCATGGCAGCAGCAATGGGCTTGCAATTATGTAACACGGCAAAGAACGATGAAACAGTGGTTGGTTAATAAGGATGACAAAATACGTGTGCAGCCATTAGCCACTAACTGTAAGTCTGGAGGTAAGAAAATACCTCCAATTAGCAGAAGAAATAAATGGCTAAGGGACAGAGAATGAGATTGTGGTGCTCCAGGAGCTGACTGCAGTCTTCTGGTCTAAATGCCTAATTGCACCCTGTGGACAAAGTCTGACATTTAACTCCCCCCCCCCCCAAAAGAAGACCATTTGATTACAAAATGCCACCCTGGGTCAGCCTCCAAACTTCCTTGTGGTATTTAACCCAATTGCTGAGATGCTGGCTGCTGAACAATGAGACCCAAATTGACCCAAAGCACCAAAGCACCACCACCACCACCAATAAACAAAAGACAGAACTGTGGTCGGCTTTGTCCAGTGGACTTCACCAATGGTCTGGTAGGAGAGTTCCCTTGCCTGGCTGGATCTGTCCTGTCATTTTTCCTTTGGTACAAGAGGTACCCCCTCCTGCCTCTGAGCAAGAACGTCTCTGAAGAGAGTCCTCTACTCTATATTTAGGTCTTAGCCCGCTATCTAGGCTTAGATAAGTTAGCTAGCAGGCTAAACCCCACAGTAAGGACCGTGTTCCACCTAACTGAGGCTCAGATCTCACATGGTTGGTCGTTCAGACGTCTCATATCTCAGAGCACCAAGATGAGTGAATGGTCTTAGGAGTGTTTTCAACTCGCAACTAAGGTGGGCTTGTTATTATTCTCCCACAGCGCCCCCACGTCATCATTTTTGAAATACTGCCCTCCCCAAATACCGCAGTATACAGTACAGTAAAACATCTCTTGGCTTAAAGGTTTTGGAAACATTAGATGTCAAGTCTGTCAAGTCTCTTGCCAATATAATATTTATGACAGCCTGAACATGAATTCTCAACTCACTGGAAATGATTGCGACTGGCCTGAGCGATACTGCCCCCTGTAATCTCTTAAAACACTTCTGGACCACCAGTGGGCAGAACGTGTTATTACAAACTTCTATTACCAAAGAAAAGCCTTACCAGTTTGCACAGAAGCCCCTGTAGTTACTGAGTAATACACCTTAGTGTGTAATTTCTGCAATATCCATCTTCACACTCTCTCAATAAAGGCTGCTAATGGCTTTGGGCATTTAGCTACTAAACAGTTAATAGAGTTCTGAGGACTGGTGATTGGTCAGTATGCTAGGCTCAGTGTAGACATCAGTGTAGAATCTTCTGATCAGTTCTGATCAAGAGTACAGTGCCATCTGCAAACACGCTCGTACAACATATGGGCTGTGTCTGAAACTAGTCAGTGTGCAGTATTTGAAGGCAGGAAGGAACCGAGTCATGTCCTAAGGTACCTTTATCCTGCTGATTTGCGAAGGCAGCCTAGACGTATCCTTCACTGCCTTACATGTCCCATGACCCTCTGGGTTAGTGCCGGCTCACCTCGAGAGAAAAAGCAAGCAGCAATCTGTACAAATTACGTAAGTTATGTGCAATTATTGGCTTTTTAGGACTTGATGACTTAATGAGTTACGCCACTAGCTGACAGTCGTTGTCGGCATCCTAGCAATGTCATGACATATTACAGCCTTCGATTCGGCTGTAGGTACCTTCATCTTAATGCTTAATGCTGCCTTCAAGGTACAGTGGGGCCCAAATGTATGAGAGCAGCATTGACAATGCATTATTTTGTAATGTAATACCCTTACAAATACAGGTGCTTCAAATGTGATTTAGAAGAACCACTTCAAAGAACCAGTAGTAGAGACGTTCATGTAGTAGAAAAGTGTGAGTGTGAAGAACCTTTTAAAGGCTTAAAAATGTGTTGCTTTATGTAAAGGGTCTTTACCAATGTAAAGGTTCTTAATACTCATACATTTACATTTATATTTAAGGCATTTAGCAGACGCTCTTCTCCAGAGCGACTTACAAAAGTGCTTTGCTGTTTATCCAAGAAAATCCTAGCTAGTTTAAACAGGCAAAAAAAAAGATACATCTAAGTTTAGACACTACTAAACACAAGTCAATAAGGAGACCACTCTGCTATTCACCCAAGTATTCTCGGAAGAGGTGGGTCTTCAGTCTGGGTTTGAAGACAGCGAGAGACTCGGACACCCAGGGGAAGCTCGTTCCACCACTTTGGTGCCAGGACAGAAAAAAGCCTGGACGCTTGTCTTCCGCGGATTTTGAGGGATGGCTGGTCGAGCCGAGCCGTACTTGAAGCTCGAAGGGCTCTTGGTGCGGATCGGCTTTTGACCATTGCCATCAAGTACGGAGGGGCTGGTCCGTTCTGGGCCAGCGTCAGGGGTTTGAATCTGATGGGGCAGCACCTACAGGAAGCCAGTGAAGAGAACGCAGCAGTGGAGTGACATGGCTAAATTTTGGGACATTGAAGACGACCCGTGCCGCTGCATTCTGGATGAGTTGCAGGGGTCTGATGGTGCGCAGAGGGAGACCAGCCAGAAGAGAGTTGCAGTAGTCAAGTCTTGAAGTGACGAGAGACTGAACAAGCACCTGGGCAACTCTCTAGAGAGGAAGGGCATGACCGAGCATAACACATTTCTGCTGTTAGAAACATGGTTTTTCATGGGACCAAAATTTGTTCTTCTTTGCCATCTCTCAAAGAACCATTAGAAACAACTTAGTTTTTTAACATGGTCAGTGTTGCACTGCTGAGAATTACCCACCAGCCAAATATTACCTGCTCTGTAGTGGTCAGTCCTGTGAGCTCCTATTGAAGAACAGGGTGAAAGGAGGCTAATAAAGTATACAGAGAAGCAGATGGACTACAGTCTGTAAATAAAGAACTACACAGTGCTCCTATGCGGTAGGTGGAGCATGGTATGAAATAATATGGTGTAAAATACGTATGGTGTAAAATAATTCACCCCCTTTAAAGCGACTGACCTAATTCAACAGAGGTCCAGACAGTTGGTGCTAGTAGTCTCACAATTAGTGAAATTGAGATCGCAGTGTGCCGTGGATGTGTCTCAAGGTCCAGTCAATGGTTTAAACAGTATTCCTGGCTCCAAATACACCATGAAGGCCACAAAGGACAACTCAGACAAATGGCTATTAAAGACTATAAGTCAGGGGTTACAAAATAAAAGTCATGGATACAAAAATTCCAAGTCACTGAACATCCATCCACTGAAGATCCATCATTAAAGGAATGGAAGGATTATGACACATTCAACTAATTCAAGTTCAAGTTCAACTAATGCTGCCACCACCATGCTTCACGGTGGGACTGGTGTGTTTTTGGTGATGTGCAATTCAAAAGTATTTCTACAGCGCTTTTCACAACGGATGTTGTCACAAAGCAGCTTTACAGAGATTCGAGTCCGAGCCTCTTTTGAGCAAGCCAGTGGCAACAGTGGCAAGGAAAAACGTTGAGAGGAAGAAACCTTGAGAGGAACCGAGACTCAAGAAGGGAACCCATCCTCTTCTGGTTAACACCGGATTACAACAATAGATGTCGGGTAATAACAATAAACAACACTGTGCAGTGTTAGTAGTGTAAAGCTCAATTTTGGTCTCATCAGGCCAAAGAACTTTTTTCCAGTTCCAGTTTTTTCCACTTGGCGTCACCCACAGGTCTTTGCCCCCACCACCACCCATGCCAGACCAGCGGCACACCCTCCTACCACTGCTACATGTCTGATGACCATGTTAAAACCTAAATGGACTCTTAACTATCTGCCACTATTAATATCACCACTACTAACTATCATTACTCTGACCATCACTGCCATGACTATATTACGTTCTACTACAGCATGATTATTATATTATGATTATGATCAGAGCAGTTTAACAGTTTAGATGGTTTGGTGACTTTTATCAATAATTTATAAATAGTTCTGACCAGAGGAGGATGGGTTGGTCCCCCTTGTGAGTCTTGGTTCCTCCCAAGGTTTCTTCCTCCAGCTCTGAGGGAGTTTTTCCTTGCCACTGTCGCCATTGGCTTGCTCACTGGGGGTCTTGGACCCTTCATGTCTTCTTATGTTATTTCTTTTTCTGTCTTTTACTAATTATTAATTATGTAAAGCTGCTTTGTGACGACAGTTGTAAAAAGCTATACAAATAAATTTGACTTGACTTGACATAACACACATCTCCTCCGATTCATGCAAAGCCAGCCAACGCCATTGACATTGGGCATTGCCGGGCTGCTGACACACTCTGGGGAGGAACGTGCAGGATCCCCCAGCTCTGCTGCACTAGCTTTTAAAAGTGATGATCTACCCACCCGGAGAGAGAGAACACAGCCAATTGCACTTTCTTGGACCTGATGGCAAAGCGACATGGCTCAGGATTTGAACCCCACGGGTGGCAGCGAATTAGACTGCTCCTCACTCAGAGCCCAGCATAAACTTTTTCAATACTGATTTAAATACCATCTGACCCTGTAATATACACTCCTTCCAGAAACTGGACAAACTAACATTATTCTACATATATGGAATTCTTTCTGCACCCCATGAAGGAAGATCACTGAGGAAACCCTGAGCTTTAGATAGGATGTCTAAGCACTGTTTGAGGTGGACTAGTTTCACCACATGCTGCAATGTAATGGCTAAGTGATTTGACCGGCTGCTTCGTATGGGGGAAAGCATCTGCTGGATTTCACATTAGTGTGAAACAACCCGTAATTTTATTCCTCTATTGTTAGGCTGGTTGGAAAAGGACTACTATTGGTGAAGCAGCTCTAGATTTACAGAATTACAGAGGCCTACTTAATTGTCAGTGTCAGACCTGTGACGACTACAGACGTCACACATTCCTACTGGATATTCATACTGACTTCATTAGCTATTGCTGCATCTGGGCTTTAAAATATGGGGATCCGGCCTAAATCCATACAGGATGTGTGAGGTATAAGAGCCGGCAGCTCGTGCTAAACGGGTGAGCATTGTCGCTCCGAACCCCCAGAGGACTGACAAGACAAAGGACAAAGCCTCAGACACCCTGCTGAGCACTCCCTGATGTCACATGCTTTCCATTCAGCGCAAGGGCTTGCTGCAATGTCAGGGAATGTGTTGACTCTTACTGTCTCGTCCTCGTGTTCCACAAAGGGTGTTTCTATTAACCTGTGCCATGTGGCCTACCTACATTAGCATGTGGCAATGCAGAGGAGACAGAGACAGAGGTGGCATTGTGAGAGGGTCATAAGAGAAGGCTTACATGTGCAAACCTGAAAGCTGCAAACAAACCATGCCCACACACACACACACACACACACACGACCCGGATATTCTGCTGTGTTTAAATGTCTCTAGGATACTGAGGGCTAAAACTACATGGTAGAAGTGTAACCTGCTCTAAAATTCATCGAATTGGGAAACTTTGCCTGGTGACCTCCATTATGGCCCCTTTTCCAAATAGCAGGAAAATAGAAGATTGCCATCTAGTGGTTGACCTAGAATGCATCTGATGTATGTTCTATCATGAAATACCACAGAAGCTATAGATTTACAGTATTATTATTATAATTAATAACGTAAAAAATATGAATAATCATTGTGGCCTGTGCAAAAGTTTGGGCACCTTGCCCCCCCCCCCCATTTGCGCACACTTTTTCCTGGTTTTGTAGGTGGAATATTTACCTTGCAGGAGGCCTCTAGTGATACCTCCAGGGTTGTCGTGCATGCACAGCTTGTTCAAGGTCTATCCACCAATTCTCCCTCCACCCATTCAATGCTACCAACGCCACTGGCAGCAGCACAACCCTAAAGCATAATCGACACACCCTTAAGTTTCACAGTTGGCAAGGTGTTCTTTTCATAAAAATATATATAGCTCCCGATGTAACTTTGCTGATTTTGGCCACATCGGTTCACAGTACTTGTCTAGATGTTAGAAGTTATGTCTGTGCAAGCAACGCTGCACAGTAGAACAGTGCACCACCATTTTTACTTGGCTAAAATCTCCTGCAGATTCTTGGCAGTCGTGTGTGTGTGTGGGAGGGGGGTGATTTGCCTTTCTTACCAGCATATGAGCATTTTTGTCTGAGAGATGTCTTGGTCTTCCAAAACTCACTAAGACCTTCACAGTTCCCATAAACAGTCATTTCCGCAAGCTAAAAAAACCACTTCCTCTGCCTTAAGGACATTGGACATATGGACATAGTTTTTTTAGACCTTTAGACAGTCGCTTAGAGAAGCTCATGTTTGATGAGTGTTAGTATAAGGTTTAAAGAATCAAATAATTTACAAATCTTAGACATTTCATTCAGCTGACATGCCTCAGGTTTAATGTGCTAAACCCTAAGACTGCATTGCACTGTGACGCTAAGACACAAAGCCAAACTCCTACATATCGCAAAAACCCTCAAACAGTGTGCCGTGTCCCGTCATAGCACAGTGGGTGTGGCTCAGAGTCAGGTTCTTTGAATGACAAAGAGAGAGAGAGAGAACCAGAAAGACATACACAGAGACAGCGGGTGGGAAAGCGCCTCCGAAGGCCGCCCCGTTCTGCTGAACACTTGCAGTGAAATCATCAGAATATGGACAGACATTTTTCTTATTAGTATTTTTATCTCTCCTCTCTGATAGGCCAGCTATTAGACTGGCCCATAGCAGCCTATGGCTGTGGCCTACTTTACCATTCCCCATGTAGATTCCCGACCCTGAGAGTGTGCCGTTTTTTTTTTCCCCTCTGTCCTGTGGTTGAAAGTGATAGAACGAGCAAAACACAGACAGGAAGTGGAGGAGGGCTTGTCATGAACCATTTCCATCTCCGCATGGTTTTACATGGGCTCTAAAATGGCTCCTGGACATGCTCACAGGGCATACATGAGGTATATCATAAAAGATCATGTACTATCCTGCGTGTTTCAATACTGGTAACATGTCCTTTCCAGCTTTGTTTTACTCACAAATAAATTCTACAATGATAAAGAATGTATTGTGATCCTGTATTTACAACAATTTTCTGTCAATATGAGACCTTCTGTCTATGATTTGTATATAATAAGCCCCGGGCACCCATGACCCTGTCACCAGTACACTGGTTGTCCTTCCTCGGAGCTCATTTGGTAGATATTGTCCACTGCATACCACAGGAACACCCCACAAGACCTCCCCTTCTGCAGATGCTCTGACCCAGTCGTCTAGCCATCACAATCTGGTCCTTATCAAAGTGTCTCGCCCATGTCTTCTGCCTTTTAACACGCATCACCTTCAAGAACTGCATGTTCACTTACTGCCCTCAACATATCCCAGATAAGTGGTTTTGATGTTACGGCTGATCAGCGTATATTACGCTATGCTCTGATCTCCCCTACACAATTTATGGTCATTGATCAGCTGTCAACCATAAACGCCAGCCATTTGCGATCAACTGCTAATGAACAGTGTGTAGATAGGCCTGTTAATTGAGCTGTGACATCAATCAGTATCACAGCAGGTGATGTGGAGCTGTATGTGAGCGGCTGACCTGCAGATAGCCTGGGCTGTCACAGTAGCACAGGGCTGCATTGCGAGTGTGCGGCTGGAATGCTACATGGGGCAGATTGCAGCCTGACGTGTCGTATATTACAGCACATTTCTCTCTCTCTCTCGCCACGGTCCCAGAAATAGGCTATATGTTCCGCAAGGTTCAGATCCTCCCTCTCCCCGCAAGTTTGATTCACGCCGTGGAGAAACGGCAGCAGTGCTCCTCCATGCAGACCAGCGAGACAATTAAGTGCTATTTGCATCTATGATGTAAGGTAATGCATGTGTAAGCTATGAGCAGCGTGTGTTTTTATGGGAATTTCAGGAATGGTAATTACTGTGTACACTGTGTAATGATAGCTTGCATAAGTGGAGAATTTATAATGAAAGTGTTGGAAAATTAGAAGGGTGGCGTGCTAAATGCCATGGCAGGGCATGGTGTCTGCTTAGGCTGCGGCTGAGGGATGCATGTAGCGCTTCATTCAGTGCAGTACACAAGGGCGGATACGCTTAGTACGGAAATGCAGAGTTAGGGACTTCGGGACACATGCAAATGTACGGATATGGACGTTCTAGGCTTTAATATATATATATAGCTTTAGTATAACGGCTTCAGGATCATTTTGATGACCCACTGACTGTAACAGGGAGAAAAACGTCTCCATCACTGCCACTGCGGTCTGTAACACTGCTAACGGCTCTATGTGCAGTCAAGACAGTGAAGGATGGGTTGTTTTTTTCAGCTTGGCTAGCATTAATGAGCTAATAAAGCTAATTAAGCAAACTGTTTGAGAAATTAGGGTAGAATATACATAAACTATGTGGACGAATACTTGGTCTAGCTCATGCTTTATGGTTACGTCACGTTTTTCGTGTCTGCGAATGTAACTACTTGGGTCGTTAGGATGCTAGTTAGCAAGCTAAGGGCTATATATCCCGTCGGCTGATAGCAGTCTGATGCAGAGATCAGACTACATTAGTCGACACATTTCCAGAGTAGGATGCTCCTACAACACCCCAACTACAAAAAGTCTAGCAATTCAAAATTGGTTGTGTTTTCCTGCCTAGTTTTACAACTCCTGTAATGTAGACCAATAGGATGACAGAGTGCTCTCTCTGGCACACCTACTGTATATAAACATGGCGAAGAGAAAGAGGGGTTGCTGCTGTTGCAGCAGCTATCAGGTAGAACAACGAAGCTGAGGAGAGGCTTGTAGAGCTGTGGCAACAATAGCTCTGCCTTTGTGCCGTTTCCTCGAGGGAGTGCCATGACAGAGTCCAAAAAGATAAATGTTGGTGAGAAATAGTGGAGGCACTTCAGCAACCCCGGCGAGAAGCTGGTTGTGCAGGCTTATCAATCCCCAGCAGCTGAAACTGTGTCCTTGCTTCTGGGACCCTGTGGCAGCTAGGTGAGTAGGCATGTTCTATTATTACTCAGAACCTTACAACTGTCTCGTTTATGTGCGTACTCTTACACTTACGATCATGTGGCTGTGGGGTGTTAGCTATAGAGCTCAGTTTTGATCACCAGTGACACAATTGGCTTTTGATAGAGGACTTACGTTCGCCAGGAGCAGGAATAGGAAACACGGATTTAGGCTGAATCACTGGAATGGCGCGTTTCTTCTAATCGACTGAATGAGAGTAGTAGTATTGACTGAAGGTCCTTGTCCTCTTCTGAGGCTGTTACAGACATCTACACCACTGACATTTTCACTTTGCAGCATCAGAACCTGATTAGATTGTGATTGTGTGCTGCTGTCTTCATAAGCAGAAATGGGGTGGCTAGTTTTTTCGGTTGCAATTAAATTAACTCAATTAAATGAAATTATAAGAAAGAAATGTCATTAAATTAAAATAGGATAGGGCCTACATTTGCCCTTCAAACAGCCTTTGGAAGCCTTCCTTCAAGATTCTGGTCCATGTTGACTGATGATGATTGCGTCACGTGATTCCCGCTGATTTTTCAGGAGCACTTTCATGCTGGGAATGTCCCATTTTGTCACATCCCAAAGGTCATCTAACGGATTCGGTTTGGGTGACAGAGAAGGTCCAGTTGGAGATAACTGCCTCGCCACAGGCTGCATCATCAAGCTGGAAGTCCGCGTTAGAAGATGGGTAAATTGCAACAACACTCAAACATTACCCACACCATTACACCGCCACCCGAATGAGGAGGTGTAGAGGTGTTCCTAATAAAGTGCACAGTCCCCACTGTATAAAGGCTGTCTATACAGTTGTATTACCCTATATAGAGCATCAAAAAAACAGAAGCTGAAACTGTTATCCATGTAGACTGGATTACCTGCTCCTTGACGGAGGCCAGGATGGCGGAGGTAGTCTCTGTTTCAGATCCATCCCCGTTGGAGGCGTTCAGGACTGGGCTCAACATGCTGGAGTTCTCGATGTCAGATGCCTGGTCGGGAACTGGCATTACTGCAAACAAAAACAGTAGACAAGAGTACGTCAAGCGACAGGGACATAATCTAAGGGATACCCCTCACCCCCCACAATCAGGCTAAATAGGGAAAATAAGGCCAACAATAAATGTAAGCATCTAATGAGATCTTCAGCATCAGCCGATACTCATTCTTAAACGTCTAAACTTCACTGAAGAAGAACACCTAAACGTAGTCTGTCATGCCCCAACTACTCAAACACTCGACTGCCCCACAGCTGACATCATCACATTGCACAGTGAGAGTGTGTGCTGTTTCAGGCTAGACCATTCATTCTAATGTCCCTCAGGATACCCCATCTGGAATTTTCTGCTGGTACCAGACAGCACAACTGGCTTCACTCTCTCTGGGTGGGTGGGGCTGGCCTCCCTCTTGCCCATCACTCAGCACGTTGCTAGGCAGCGCAGGCGTCTGATGTAACAGAATTAGCAGTTAATGCTCTCCCTGCCCTGCATTACATTTACAACGCTTGGCTGCCGCTCCCTTCTCCACAGGTAGGTGACTGAGTTAGGAGTCCTGGCCATGGTGCGCTTGTCTGGGCAGGGAATCAAACCCCTAGTCTGCCACATGGACGATGCTGTTAGCCACTACTCTACTGCTGTTACAGAGGTACACTATATGTCCGAAAGTTCGTGGACACCTCTTCTAATAATTGTGCAAATGCATACACACACACAGCTTGTCCCTGTAAAGAGGTTCTTCCAATAAAACAGGACTCTCTGGAGCAGAGATACTTTTGCGATGAGTTAGGGAGTTTAGGGATGAGGTGGGGTGGTGATCGTGCAACATCCTGACCTAACTAACGCTCTTGTCGTGTGCGAGTGCAATCAGATCCTCACAGCAAATTCCTGTACACTAGAGACAGTTACTCCAAGAAAAGTAGAAACGACTCCCTTGACCCTTGATCTTGCAAGAAACAATGAATGAGCAGCTGTCTCAATACTTCTGTCCATGTAAAGTAAGAGAGTAAAGTATTAGCATAGCATGGTATGTTAGTCCAGCTGGGGATTTGATCCTTAGGCTGGACAATACATGACATGAGCATTAAAGGCCTGAGCGAGGATCGAACCCACAACCCCAGGATCCCGCCGGCCGTTCTACTTATCAGATGTCCTCCACCTTTGCTTCCAGGTCATGTCAATGTCGTTGAGAAACCTGTAGTGATACAGAAACATGGCTTAGCTAAATGTTTCCTCTTGGTAATGATTGAAGTCACCGAGCGCTGTTACACGTGTCCAGCATGTGTAGCATGGTCCCATTTCCCTCAACAATTAAACACCACTCTGCCAAAGCCAAAGCAACGCATTTCCAGAATCAGTACAAGAGTGTATTCCATCCTCTGCTCTCCATTCTCTCTTCCTCTCACTGTTGGTGACTCCCAAACACAGCCGTCTCTCAGACGTCACTCTTTGATTGGGCTTGGTTTGCCGGCTTTCCGTAAGACCTTAAACTCAGAAGCCTGTGCCTGAAATAACCAAGCCTGAGAGAAGCGTACTGGGATTCCCACATCAACACACCCTCTCCCTCCATCCCTCTTCTTCTTTCTTTCTCTCTCGCCCTCCCTCGTTTCCCTTCTTTCCTATTCTCCCACCTCTCGCTGCTTTCTCTCTCTCTCATACTCCCTCTGACACTCACCCCCACTACTTCATTCCCTCCCTCCCTCTCCTTTCCTTCTTTCTCTCGGTTCCTCTTTCTTTCTGCCTCCTACCCTCTCTCTCTTTCTCTCTCCCTCATTCCTTCCCTCCCTCGCTTTTCCTTTCTCCACTCTCTCTCCATTCCTTCCTCCCTCCCTCTCGCTTTCTCCCATTTCCTCTCTCCATCTATTCTCCTCTCTCTCTCTCCTTCCTTCACTAGCTCCCTTTTGTTCTTTCTCTCCGTTTCTCTTTCTTTCTGCCTCCCACCCTCTCTCACCCCCTACCTCCCTCTCTCTCTCTCTCTCATTTCCCCTCTCCATTTATTATGCTTTCTGCTCTCTCTCTCTCTTTCTCTCACCCTCGCTCCATTTCTTTTCTGTCTGCCTCCCCTCTCTCAGCTCCCCTCTCTACTACGGTTTCTCTTTCTTTCTGCCTCCCATCCTCTCACTCTCGTTTGCCCCTCCTCATCTCTTCTGCTCTCTCTCCCCCATCACTCTCTGTCCTTCTCTCTGGCTGCCTGGCTCTCTTCGCTCATCCCTCTGTCCAGAAGCGATCCACCAACTGTTAGCCTGAGCTCCTAAGAACAAGCATCTGCACTCGCAGCAGGAGGGTCCAGAAAATGGCCGCTCACGTGCAGGACACGAGCAGCGTACACCTACAAAGGCAGACAGCAGTTTTACATGAATACACACACATACTTACATACATGCTCACACACACAAACACACACACACACATCAGTTGCATAACTGCTTCTTTCAAGCTAATGAACCCCCTGGACAGACTGGTATTGACTGTTTACAGAGACGGATTAAGCAGGACGACACAAAGCTACAAATCTCGCCGCTCTTCTAAAGGCAGCGAGAAAGAGAGAGAGAGAGAGAGAGAGAGACATTTCTGGGTCAAAATGACGTCTTGCCAGTTAAGGGTGATCACTCTGGACAGGCCGCAGCCAGGCAGCTTAACTAATAAGACGCAGCAGCTGTGGGTATATGTAGGATGGATTACACACAGCGGTGCTAATCACACTCATGTATCTGTGTCTGTCTGATAATGCCTAATAACTACAGTCTGACTGATATACACCCATCAGCCACAACATTAGCACCACAAACATTAGCATCTGAGCCACTTTGACAAGAACCAAATTGTGATGGCTGAATGACTGGAGGGTCAGAACATCTACAAAACATCAGGCAGGTCTTGTAAGGGTGTTTCTGGTAAGCAGTGGTCAGTACCTACCATAAGTGCCTCAAGAAAGAACATCCGGTGAAGCGGTGGCGGTGATGGTCATGGGCACCTAAGGCTCACTGATGCGTTCCTTGAAGGCCCAACCTCACAACGTACAGGACTTAAAGGATCTGCTGCTAGGATTTAGGATCCAGGACTTAAAGGATCTAATGTCTCGCTGCCAGATACCA
Organism: Salminus brasiliensis; assembly: GCF_030463535.1. Taxonomy (NCBI): domain Eukaryota; kingdom Metazoa; phylum Chordata; class Actinopteri; order Characiformes; family Bryconidae; genus Salminus; species Salminus brasiliensis. The sequence continues at coordinate 27,947,805 of NC_132886.1, forward strand.
CAGGAAGTCTTCAGAGGTCTTGTGGATTCCTCGATACTCAATATTAGGCAGGTAGTATTAATGTTATTGCTGATTAATGTTTTCGTTTCATTTAAAGAGCATCACATACTACTTCAATACAACCTGGAATTTATTTAGTTTGCATTTTATGAGCATGTCCCTCAAATGCCCCAAAGTGGTCTTGAGATCACAGGCCTTCATCATAGGCCTTAGTACTAGTACAGACTGAACTAGTAAGCAGCCACTGATTAAATAAGCGCAAACATATTTTTTGTTTTTTCCCAGTTTTTCAATTCCCACCCTCTATCTAGGATTCCCCCTAAACCATACACTGCAACCAGTGCTGCGAGCATGAACGCTAGCATGTGCTTCCTCTGGGCATTATGAAGCTAGCCATCGCATCTTTCCCAGTTGCTGCTAACCCATCGTCACTGGCCGGCTGAACACACTACGAGGAAAACACTAACGCATTTACATTTACATTGAAGGCATTTATCCACAGCGACTTCCAAAAGTGCTTCACTGTTCACTCAGAAAATACCCTTAGCTAGTTTGTAGAGGCTAGGATTCACAAGATATCTCTATGCTTAGATACTACTACATACAAAAGTCCACATGGAGACCACAGTGCTCTGCACTACACCCATTTCGCCCCAAGTACTCTCGGAAGAGGAGGGTCTTCAGTCTGGGTTTGAAGACAGCAAGCGACTCTGCCGTTTGGACACCCAGGGGAAGCTCGTTCCACCACTGGACGCTTGTCTTCCGTGGATTTTGAGGGATGGCGGGTCGAGCCGAGCCGTACTTGAAGCTGGAAGGGCTCTTGGTGCGGATCGGCTTTTGACCATTGCCATCAAGTACGGAGGTGCTGGTCCATTCCTGGCTTTGTAGGCCAGCGTCAGGGTTTTGAATCTGATGGGGCAGCACCTACAGGAAGCCAGTGAAGAGAACGCAGCAGTGGAGTGACATGGCTGAACTTAGAAGCGTTGAAGACAACCCCTGCTGCTGCATTGTGGATAAATTGCAGGGGTCGCAAAAGGAGACCAGCTAGAAGGGATGCTTCGTATTTACTGATAGGAAAAGACTGAGCTAGGCATGGCTGTGGCATCACCAGGGATTGAACTTAGACAGCAGCACCACTCAGAAACCAACAAAAACATTTATTTGGATTTAAATGTAATGTAAAATGAGGACAAGAATTCTGGGATGCTCCACCTCCAATGCTCAGTATTATATTATTTCAAGATGCCTTAAAACAAAAAACTGTATGCTCACATGCCAACAGTCAAGGGACAGCAGCATGTACATTGTTTATGAGGTGGCATTTCCTGAGGGGATGGCTTGGGAACCTCCACACCTATACCAGCTGTGAGGTATTACCTTTGTGAGTAAGAGCTGAACCCTGGCCAGCGCGCTCATGGCAAGGCGGCTTGAATTATCAACATGAGTTCAAGCGAGGTATGATAGTTGGGGGCATTTAACATTCCTCAATACACAGTGTCACGTGTGTACCAGGGATACGTCATCGAAGGCATTACCACCCACAGTGGACAGCGCACTGGCCGCCCACAGGTGCTTAATGATCGTGACCGGCAGCGTCTGGCTAGAATTGGCCGTGTGACACAGGCTCACAGGCCTGAGCAGCGGTCTGTAGCTTTTCCTGGGAGGTGGGAGCACAAGACCCCCCAGAGTGCCTCTGTTAACACCACGACACCAGAGATAGCGCCCCTCCTGGGGACTGTGAAGTTGATAACTGGATCCTAGAATATTGGCATGGTCCAATAAGTCACAGTGGCAGTTGTTTTGGGCTGATTGTAGGGTTTGTGTGTGGCTAAGCCCCCAAGATGCCATGGACCCTTGCTGTCAACAAGGCACTGTGCAGGTTGGTGGTGGTTCTATTATGGTGGGGGGTGTAGTCCTATGGCATGGGTTGGGTCCACTGGTCCGCCTAAACGCATCATTGACCAGTGCCTGCTATGTTTCACTGCTTGGAGACCATTTGCAGCCCTTCATGGACTTCATACACTCTCACAGTGATTGGATATTCCAGCAGGATAAGGCACTGTGTCATCTGGCCCAGGAACTGGTTCAGAACTGGTTCCTGGAGCATTCTGGAGAGTTCAGACAAATGGTGTGGCAAATCAATCGAGCATATATGGGACGTGGTGGAGAGGTCGTTTCGTACCCGATCCGATCCAGATATATTTGAATCCCAATCTAATTCCAAGTCTTTGTTTTAACCATGGTGCTCAGAGCACCATCCGGTGTCCTCAAGTTGCCATTAACGGACATTACTCCCAGGCAGCAGCAGTGTGGACGTTCTCAGAAGGTAAATAAAAGAGTAAATAACAGAGTCTGCAGTGTGGGGCTATTTTACAGTGGAACATACCATACAAACCATAGTAACTGAACCTTTATAAAGCTATAACTGAAACGCTCTGTTTTACCAGCGAGAGAACCGCACACCTTTCTCTCTTTTTTAAAGCAGTAGAGCACATTTAGAACCGACTGGAGGCTAACGGTAATGCTAATACACACATGCTATAGACACCCAAATCACAGCATCATATTCACCCACTATAAACCAGCTTTTTCACACCAGCGGCCCAGCACTGTTGCTGCGCCCAGGGAGCAGAGAGGGTGAAGTGCCTTGCTCATAAGGCATAACAGTGGTAGATTGCCATGCCCAGGTATTGGACCCACAACCCTGTCATCAATAGCCTGGAGCGCTAACCACTGAGCCACCACTGCCTCTACTCAGGAAAGCCTCTACTAAACCTAACCAATCAGTCCAGAACATCTCATTACAGAATCTGCTATTCATTTTTTTTTTTTACTGAACGTAATAATCAGCAGCTCATCTAATCTAAACTGTGAGGCTGTATTATTTATTCAAACACAGAGATCTGATCAGATCGGATCGGTATTGACTGATGCCCAGCATTAAGAGACTTGGGTCGGGGGGAAAAATGACCTGATCTGTATAGGTACAGGCAACAAAACGGCCATGAACTTGGCCACGCCACAATCACAGCCCTGCTAAAGCCTAGCACTGTACTTCAGAATCAAGCTCACTTGTTTAACAGTGATGCACTAAAATACACTTGTTTGCCATCATAAAAACATTCTATAATAACAAGCAGGGAGGAATAAATCGTGGAGCAGCGCCCGAGTACCAACTGCAGGTCAATCTTCTCTGTGATGAACAGATAAAGCTTTCAGGCTGGGGCTAAAACAAAGCCATCCTTACGCTCTTTAGATTTATGCATACTTTCCCCCGAACCACAAAGATTTCCTCATAGTGCTGGCATACACAAACAGGTCCCTTGTTGTATCATTAAAATGAACCATGCTGTTCAATGAGGCTGCGTCCGCTTTCGCTCGCCTAGTAGTTGCTTTGAACAAGAGTTTGCCAATTCACTCTCTGAGCATCCTTTCACATAACAAGCAACTCTGTATAAAACAGTAAGCAGCCTGTCAAGAGCACTGTAGAGCAGGTCACTGAGTGTATCGCACATTTCGAGGGATGGGATGATTCAAGACAAGCTTACCCCTGGAACACACAACATGGTGAGCTTACAGACAGTAATGAACACATAAAACACCTGTTTATTAACCCCTTAACACAGCAAGTCATGTTACACACTAGGGCTCATTACTCAGTAACTACAGAGACGTCTGTACAAACCGGTGGGGCTATTCTCTGGTAACAGAAGTTTGTAATAACACTTTCGGCCCACCAGCGGCCCACAGGCAAAGCAAGAACTGTGCAGTGCTATTAGCTCAGCTGTCTTTGTCTTTGAAAGCCTTGGAAAATTGAAAAACAGCCTATCAGAGACAGAGACTATCATTCCTGTCCGAGGCTTTGTTCAAACACAGATATGGAATCGGCCTGAAAAACTAGTGCTAGCAACCACTGAGCACCGTCTGAAAGTCTACATCTGAAGCAGGGGTGTCTAATTCCGGGTTTGGCTAGCCAGTCTGACTTGCTGATGGGAGCGTTTACAAATCAGAGGTCAAAAGGTTTACAAATCAGAGGTTGACCACTCCTGGTTTGGAATGACCTCGGTTCCCCTGACCACATAGGAGCGCTGTGCAGTTCTGTAATTCCAGACTGTAGTCCATATGATTCTCTACATACTTCCCTCACCCTGTTCTTCAATGGTGAGGACCCACAGGACTGACCACAACAGAGCAGGTAGTATTTGGGTGGGGGATCAACCCCCACCCCAAACAGATGCCACTGTATATAAAGGCTTTTGCCGTTTTGGAGATACAAGGTTCTTGGTCTTGGTCGATATGCTGTATTTCCCCACGCTACAGTGTAATGAATACCAGAATACTGACCCTTTGAGCAATTACCCAAGTACTCAAGTACCTGTGCACATCTCCAGCCTAACACGTACTGTGATAACTGGATATAAATGTGGCTATAAAGGGACATAAAGTGGACTACCACTAAAGTGGTATCTCCCCCCCCCCCCCCCCAGCACATGTGTGGACGGCTGCACACCTCTGATAGGCTGATTATTCGTTCGGCAGCATTATGACATCAGGCCATCAGGAAGAGGACGTGGTGTCTATGGCGATATCGGCTCGCTTTGACACCGACGCCCAATCACGAGGCCTGTTCCACAGCCCTGGCTGCACATCTCGCTCTCCATCAGCATGCCATCGGCCCGATGATTAGCAGATCCTCCGGAAGATATGACACATCACTTCACCGCGCCGCTGCGAGCCCTGGCAGCCTGACAGCTCACACACTCAACACACTCGCCTTCCTCTCATTTCCCTCGGTAAGCGTGCTGCTTAATGGGTGCATTCTAGGGCGGAAAAATGTATCATTTGTTAATCGCTGCTGCAATATTGACTTTTGCATTATTTAAATATTGCATAAATTACAGCACATGTATAATTCCATAAAATACAACATCCCATAAAATGTCTGATTAGTCTTTGCAAACTCTATTTTTATGCATTTTTTTGTGTATCCAGCCTTTGACAGTTAACCACAATTCAAGCTACACTATACGGACAAAAGTATTGGGACACCTGCTCATTCATTGTCTCTTCTGAAATCAAGGATATAAAAAAATGTCCTGCTTTTGTTGGAGGAACTGTCTCTACTGTCCAGGGATAAAAGGCTTTCTGCTAGATTTTTTGGAGCATTGCTGTAAGGATTTGATTGCATTCAGAGTTAACAAGAGTGGAGTGTTAATAATGATCATCACCTCGACTTATCCCCCAAGTATTAGATAGAGCACCACCAAGCATCATTCCAGAGAACACAGTTCCACTGCTTCACAGCTCAATGCTGGGGGGCATTATACCCCGCTAGCCCATGCCTGGCATTAGGCATGATGTCAATAGGTTAATGTGTATTATCTGCTCCAGAGAGTCCTTTTTCTATTGGCAGTACCTCTATACAGGGCCTAGACAAGCTGTGTGTGTGTGTGTGCTTTTGCACATCTGTGTCAAACAAAGTGACTATAAATGACTAATTAATGGTATGAAGTCACTTTCACACCAGATTAGTTTACTGTTATGCATGGGTGTACTAGTACATGCACTGATGCGCTCGGCTGTACAGCACCACGCCAGACTGTAGCTGCTGTTATTGCTCGTAAACGCCCTAGACTAGTCCTTTTTAGGTGAACATTAAGCACTGAGGACTAAGCTCCTCTGTTGCAGGCCGAGCTCAAATTCATAATGTGTGAAGTCTCTTTCTGTGTCTGATCTCTAAGTGCTGCAACGACAGCAGTGGCACTGTACGGACGATCGCTACACAGCCGTAGATCCTTGTTTCAAGGCCATCACAAACAAAGCACAGGCTGCATTCATGTGCATTGAGTGAACCTCTCCTCTGATATCATGATCTGCAGCTATGTCACATATGTCACAGCTATATTATGTCATTTATACAAAATTCATTCAGGCAATTACTTCTGAATAATGTGTTAATGTGATTACATATACTGAACTATTACTCGTTTTGACCTATTGGCTAATTAGGCTGTGGAGCCGCTGCTCTAGACTATTAAAATATGTGGTAAAAATGTCCATAATTCAAGCGCAACCACTGTACGTCATTATCCAGAGCATAACTAAAATGGTGACTGTGGTAGGATTTGGAAACGTTAAGAATGACTGCAATGGCGGATGGATTCCTTTACAGGAATTTACTCCATATTAAGGCCAAAATGTCTTACGCTCTTAAAAAAAAACTTCTATAAGGGTTTTTTTAATGGTTTTTAATGGTTCTCTGCCTGGTTACAGGGCTCTTCAGACGGGTGGTTCTATACAGGACCTCTTGAAAAAGCATTGATAAGAGTTGCACTATTGTAAGAGAGTCTGTTTACACCTACTTACTTCATGTATGTGGATGGTATCCTGATAAGATTGTAGTCACATGCATTTACACTCTGTCTCCACTTAGTCAGACTTAGTCTGATTGCTGTGTGGGACGGAATATGCAAATGAGTGATTATTACTGGTGTTTCTGTTGTACTGGGATGTGTTTTAAAAAGGTTTGGTTGTTGATGGTGTCTTGGTGTCAGGCCTTTGTTCCAAATAAAGACTTCCTCCTCGTTTTCATGATTCACGGTACCTGGGACTGGGATTTCTAAAGACCAGTCCACAGACTTGTAGGTGCCGTGAATTAGCCCTGTTGCAACCTCGTTGTTCAGTGTGGTCCATGGTCTGCTCTAAGGGAAATTGTCAGATTTGCTTGGTCCTCGCCTTGCCTTGTTTCTTTGTACCTTGCTCTTTGTTTTCTCCTCTTGATTCACTGTTGGTTCTGTTTAGTTTTGCCCCAGCCTGTCCGAAGCTCGGCTTTGTGGTTTTGTTTAGTTTTGCCCCAGCCTGTCCGAAGCTCGGCTTTGTGGTTGTTTAGTTTTGTCCCAGCCTGTCCGAAGCTCGGCTTTGTGGTTGTTTAGTTTTGCCCCAGCCTGTCCGAACCTCGGCTGTGTGGTTCTGTTTAGTTTTGCCCCAGCCTGTCCGAACCTCGGCTTTGTGGTTCTGTTTAGTTTTGCCCCAGCCTGTCCGAACCTCGGCTTTGTGGTTCTGTTTAGTTTTGCCCCAGCCTGTCCGAAGCTCGGCTGTGTGGTTCTGTTTAGTTTTGCCCCAGCCTGTCCGAAGCTCGGCTGTGTGGTTCTGTTTAGTTTTGCCCCAGCCTGTCCGAAGCTCGGCTTTGTAATTCTGTTTAGTTTTGCCGCAGCCTGTCCGAAGCTCGGCTGTGTGGTTCTGTTTAGTTTTGCCCCAGCCTGTCCGAAGCTCGGCTTTGTAGTTCTGTTTATTTTTGCCCCAGCCTGTCCGAAGCTCGGCTTTGTGGTTGTTTAGTTCTGCCCCAGCCTGTCCGAAGCTCGGCTTTGTGGTTCTGTTTAGTTTTGCCCCAGCCTGTCCGAAGCTCGGCTTTGTGGTTGTTTAGTTTTGCCCCAGCCTGTCCGAAGCTCGGCTTTGTGGTTCTGTTTAGTTCTGCCCCAGCCTGTCCGAAGCTCGGCTGTGTGGTTGTTTAGTTTTGCCCCAGCCTGTCCGAAGCTCAGCTGTGTGGTTCTGTTTAGTTTTGCCCCAGCCTGTCCGAAGCTCGGCTTTGTGGTTGTTTAGTTTTGCCGCAGCCTGTCCGAAGCTCGGCTGTGTGGTTCTGTTTAGTTCTGCCCCAGCCTGTCCGAAGCTCGGCTGTGTGGTTCTGTTTAGTTTTGCCCCAGCCTGTCCGAAGCTCGGCTTTGTGGTTGTTTAGTTTTGCCCCAGCCTGTCCGAAGCTCGGCTTTGTGGTTCTGTTTAGTTCTGCCCCAGCCTGTCCGAACCTCGGCTTTGTTTATTTGTTTGTTCTCCTTATCCCCACTGCTCAGTTGCCTTTAATTTTGCCTACCCTGTTTAGTTCTTGTCTCCCTGTCCTGTACCAAGTTCCTAGCACCCTATGCCAAGCTCTGTATTCCTCCCAGTTCCCTGTTTTGTTATTTTTGCCTAAGTTGTCACATTAAGTTTGATTTCCAGTTCTGTCCACTCGAATGTGTGTCAGGTTAGTCAGACTGAAAGTCACTCATTGTGCGGCTTTTTTCATTGGTGTTATGGTTGTAATGGGAGGGGTTTTGGTTGCCGAAGGTGTCTTGAAGAGATGGGTGTATATACACTGGTATAACGTGGCTCAAATGTATCTTGGTTGCGTTTACACTTGGTAGCGTTTGGCCTGATCCAGATAGAATGGACTGGGGGTCAAATAAACCCTTTTTAGTACTATGTAGAGATCTTCTTGCTTACAATCTACCGTGTTTACCTTTAAGGAGCAGAAAACATTCACAATTCAGTTTCCTGATGGTCTCTTTAGTTGTGTTCTTGCCAATTCCCACCCACTAGCTAGGCCTCAGCCTATCAGGCAAGATTTCTCTTGGGCTAGAGTAACAGAGTTCATTAACTTCATTAATGCAAATCTTGCGACACTGATATTATCAACACCCACCTACAGTTTTGTGTAAAGTGTCACGAAACTGATCAACCAATGTCACTTTAACATACCCTATATGTCCAAATGTTTGTGGACACCCCTCCTAAAAAATGCATTCAGCTTGAATTGAACTTGAAGCTGAACCCACTGCTGAAACAGATGTGCAAATGCGCACACACAGCTTGTCCAGTACCTGCAGAGAGGTACTGCTGAGAGAATAGGACTCTCTGGTGCCGATTAACATAGACAAACTTATTGGCACTTATATATTATATGCCAATAAGAGATATAAAGCCCCCCCCCCAGCATGTGGAGCAGTGGAACTGTGTTCTCTGGGATGATGGTTGGTGCTCCATCTAGTACTTTTGGGATGAGTTGTGCAGTTGAGGATGTTGTTGTATTGCAGTAATATGCAGATAGAATAGGACTCTCTGGAGCAGATAGACATGAACCTATTGGCACCATGCCTAATGCCAGGAGTCGGCTAGACGGGTACTGGGGTGGTGATTGTTCAACATTCTGACCGTACTAGCGCTCTTGTTAATGCTGAATGCATTCGACTCGTCAAATATCATTGATTTCAGAAGAAACAATGAATACTTGGGCGTCTCAATATTTTTGTCACATACCAGTGTAATCACAATACTAGCATTTTGTACATATTGTGCAGCCCTGGTGCGTTCAGTTGTGTTCTAACTAAACAGCACACACACACACACAAGCCTCTCAGAAGACTCCAGCTGAGAGCTTCAAAACAAAACTCTCTTCATGCAGCTTATTAATGCAGTGAAAAGCCCTGTCCATCCAGACTGAGGGGTTGGGTTTTTGATCGGTTTGTCAATGTTTTGTGTTCAGAGCTTTGTTTACCGCGGGCAGATAGGTTAAAGCAGTGCTCACGAGAGCCTCTCACGAGTGTACCCAGAGGACTTGCCGCAAAGCCCTCTGGGATAAGGTCGCAGCCAATTCTCTAAACAACAACCCACCGCCTCACAACCAGCACCAGAGTGCCGTGAAGAACTGTTCTGTGAAGAAACAAACACCTGTGATTGTAAATGTACTGTTTTTTGTTAGTTAGTTTGTTTGTTTGTTTGTTTTTTTTGGGGGGGGGGGTTGTCGTTGCATTTGCATTTGTTGAGGTCAGCGTTTAATTGTGAAACAAGACTGCAGTATCTGCTCAAGGTGTTATTAAAGAGCCTCTATTATGAAAAAACTGTATTAAAAAAGGGATATTTGCAGTAGGGCTGGGTGATATGGTTAAAAAATCTATATCATGATGATATTTAAAGAATTTTTTATGATTAATTTATACTTTTTACACTATTTATTATTAAATTTTATTATATTTATTATTATTATTATTATTATATTTATTATTATTATTATTATGCGCACACGTATCTTACACTATGTGTCCACAAATTTTGGACACCACCTCTAATGAACACATTCACCTCCTTTAAGCTGCACACATTGTTAACCCAGATGTGCAAATGCACGCAAGCACAAACACAGCTTGTCTAGTCCCTTAAAAAAGGAAGTATAGGACTCTCTGGAGCAGATAAACATGAACCTATTGGTACCATGCCTAATGCCAGGCGTGGGCTAGAGAGGTATAAAGTCCCCCAGCATTGAGCTGTGGCACTCCATCCAATACCTCTGGGATGAGAAATATAGCGGAAAGCCTTCTTCCCTAGAGAGTAGAGACAGTTACTCCAACAACGAATGAGCAGGTGTCCCAATACTTTTCTCCCTATAGTGTATAGTGTCTTCTTTAATGGTGCTGCAACAGAAACAGCCTGTTTAAAAAACTGCAATAACTTTAATCAAAATTAATTAAGCAATTTAGCATTTTTTGGAATATAAAGCTGCATAAATGTTGAAAGTGGACTTCTAGGAAACACCTAAAATACAAAAACCTGTGGGATATGACATACACATTAAAACATACAGAAATTCTAGGTAGTTTTTTACAGTACGGGATCTATGCTCTTTACTTCGGAGGTTTTCTCTTTATGGAATATCAGCGTTTTTAACAGTGGAACAGTGGAAACCATCACGATTGCTATCAGTAACTCGGTCTGATTTTTAACAGCATTAAATCCAACTGCATTTGGTTCCTTGTCTCGCAATCCCAGTTTCGCTCCCCCTGAACAACAACGAATATTAATATGCATATTGCACACGCCGTCTAAAACGCTAAGCAATCAATCTTCCTTTGATATTAACCATACGGCACAAAGCAGGGTTTTTTTGCTGCAGTGTTTTGTGAGCAGTAAAACAACCTGTTAAGCTTTTTTCGTACAGTCAAAGTCTCAAACGGGACAGATGTCCTGAGCTTGCATTTTCATCCCAATTACCTCCCATTAAGGCCCCAGCCATATGCTTTTGACAACAAATTAGTCTCGCTGGGCACTGTCTGGCTTGTCTTTCGGCGAGGATCCACTTCAACAAATTCTGTCTCGCGCTCAGGACAGCGTCGCTCTGAGAAAGCCAGATGTTCCCGCGCGCTTGGGCAGGGTACACGCGCCGCGCACCTTGCGTGTTGGCTGTCTGTAAACGCGCAGGGGCGCGGCGTATCGCACACATCCGGAGCCACTGGTGCGAGACTGGTGTGATTGGGCCGAGGGAATCTGGCAACGTGACAAGCTGTGCCATTTCTGTGAGGGCTACTACGAATCATGTGACCCTGACTGGATACTTAATAATGATTAATGTGCACACACTCACACACACACTCACACACACATACACACACATACACACATACACTCAATATGCTAAATAATAGGTTCTATATAGTATTGATAATTTTTTTTTTTTTTTTTAATTTTTAATGCCCTTTAGAACCATCTACAAAAGGTTTTCCACCAATCTGAAGAACCCTTTAACCCTTTAAGCAAACAAAGAGCCACTGAGGCATTCAAGTGGTTCTATGAGGGAAGCCATAGCAGAACACAGACGTGATAAATGAGGAGGCTGGCCACTTGGTTAAAACATGAATGGGAGTTCTCGTAATGCTCAACATGGCGTCTGTTTACCGATAAAGCCCCGCCTTTCAACAAAAGAGTCAATCAAGAGTCCTCGATGTGGAGATCTGCCAAGTGCAGTAGACAAATAACAAGCCAAAAAAAAAAACAATTCAAAAAAGGAACCGTTCTTAAAAGGGTAATCTGACCTTCAGTTAAGAGTTATTTTGGTTGCTCCCCTTTCATAGGAATGGGAGCCTGGTGTTGTGGTGCTGAAAATAACTGCCCGGTGGCGTTGAAAAGATGACCGCCAACTGAACAGACGGCAAGGAAGGACTTTGGGAAGAATCACTTTCGTTCCATGAAGAATTCTGTTAGTAATGGGGCTGTGCATTGGCAAAAACTGTACCATAGTACAGTACATATCACGATACAGGGGTTACAATTTGATATACAACTGTCTTAAATTGTGATTTACTATTAGATATTCTGTGATATTCTTCTTTCCCAATACCAGATTGTCAAGTATCTGCTAAACCAATACCTGAATAGCTCTTAAATACTGGATAGCTGGCTTTAAATCCTGATATTTGAAGTGTTGTTATGTAGTACTTTTTATAGGTTGTACTTTTTTTTACATCGGATCCTAAATAAGATCTAATATGCCTGAAAGTACAGCAGTTACTGGTTGAGTAACTGCACATTTGAAAAGTTTCAGAGCAATGTAAAAATAATAAACTGCCACAATGCAGAAACACAGGCAAGTAGGGAGGAATAATCTTGATAAGCTCGACCAAACAGCTTTTAAGTGGTGTTTAAATTCACATTTCAGAGCAGTGAAAAAAAGCCAGTGCATCTCAGGTTCACGTCTCTGTGCTACTAAACTTCAGTGTAGGGCCTTTAAACAAACAACAGATGGAAACAAAAATGGACATTTTTGGAAAGATGGAAATTTGGTTTTATAACAAAGAATGCAAACAAAATTTTTTTTTACATTTTACAAAATGTAAAAAATAATCATCAAAACATTAACGTATCAGTAAGCTTCATGGCATCGGTGCTCTCTATTGCCGATTCTGTGTGTAAGTGCCAGTACCGGCACCAATACTGGTACGGTATCGATGCAACACTACTTCCGATTCAATCAAATTTGAGGAAAACTGTCATTGAATAAAAACCACTGCTGTGTAGCGGTTACATCAATACTGTGTCAATGAGAATCGATACAGTATTGCGAAATATAATATCACAATACTCTGATATATCAAATGTTTCATACAGCCCTAGTAGGTGATAGAGATTCGTGAATGTGAAGAACCTCTCATAGACATATCTATGTATATAAGAGTGGACTGGATGACTGCGGTTGACAAGTGAGGCCAAAACGTCTCTTGCGCCCTCTGGTGGCTGCCAGCAGTACAACTTTTAACCCCGCCCTATCAATTGAAAGCATTTGCCTGTTCTGTCAATTCTACAAGTTCCACCCACGTTAATATCCCAGTGATTGCCAGTTGTGGGCCAGTTGATAGCTGATAAAGCCAATTCTGACCGTCTGATATGGTGAACACGCAGGTATTTCAAGACAGTTGCTGTGGTGCTCTCGGTGTAGAGACAGGCGGAGGGCTTGCCACTAAGAAATATATGTGTCTCATCTACCCGTCTCTACTGTGCAAGCTCTGGCAACATGATGGCAGCTTCAATTTCGGCCATCTTTTGGCTTCTAAAATGTCACAACTGGAATGAAAGGTTCTTCACGCTCACACATCACTGTTGCACACATGACTCTTCTATGATTCACTCAAAGAATCATTTGAATCACCTTTATTTCCAAGCGAAGAGTTGACGTCTTGCAGCGGTCCAGCTTCTGATCTGCCGTTTTATGAGCTTTAGCTGCTCTCAGATCTTCATTCCCTACATGCCACATTAACCCGAGAGTCATTTACTCAGTGTATTCAGAGCTGAGGCTTTTTTGCTTCATTCAGACTGGCCTGCACTGGGAATAGAAAAGCAATAGGGCGCACAGGAGGATTAAAATGTTCAATAAGGTCTTAAAGAAATCTAATCTGTTCCTCTGAAGCCGGAACACTGTGTACATCCACAGCGGACGGTGGACCCGCACGCAACCCTGAAACAACGCTGAAAATGACATGGGTTTGATATTGGCACAAATGATTCACTATCTGCCTCCTACCTTGCACCTGCAAATCTAATCCCTTCTGGGCCTGTTCCTCTTCAGTACAAGGCAGCATATGACGCACAGTTTACAAGCCTGACCGTGGATTTGCAGAATCAATTTTGCCATTGTAAAACTATACTGCGTTCTCCGCTCTTCAGATGCAGGTACTACATCTTGAGGTTAAAGCCGGAGGGCCGTGAAAAAAATCAGAAATTAATGGGACCAAAAATGGTCATGTTCTTTCCAGCCCTGCTGCTGGGAACGTGACTTCAAGACCAATTACAGCTGACCACAGCAATGGCGACGAGAAAGTAAGGCTCCAGCAGATATGCCGTCCAGCCCAAATGTCACAGATACAGTGAGAAAAGTGGCACAAAGCCCAGGCAATTAAAGTGCTCCTCCAATAACGTTCTCAAAGGACAGCTGAGCGTGACATTGATGATAAAGAGTAATTATGTGGGGCTTGCTGTGATCAAACGAGCCCCCACTGCTTATTAGGGGCTTCTTTTCCAGCGCCTATGCTGATTAGCTAAGAGTGTAGCCAGCCTTATCAATGGACACCTCTTCTCCACTGCATTGTCATCGGCTTGTAACAGCCAACATCTGAATGATGAAGTTCGTTAAAGCAGTGGCGACATAACCGACAGGCACTGATCTGTAGGTCTGAAGGGTAATAATAACAGGGTGTTTCTATTATTTCCTTAGATTAACTGTCTCTACTGCCCAGGGAAGACTAGATTTCTACTAGATTTGGCTGATGGAGCGTTGCTGTGAGGATTTGATTGCATTTAGCAATAAGAGCATTAGTGAGGTCAGGATGTTGGATGGACGATCACCACCCCAACTCATCCCCACAACTCCCCAACTCATCCCCACAACTCCCCAACTCATCCCAAAGGTACTGCATAGGGCACCAACCATCATTCCAGAGAGCACAGTTCCACTGCTCTCAAGGCATGGTGCCAATAAGTTCATCTGCTCCAGAGAGTCCTAGTCTATTGGCACTAGACAATTGGCGTGTGCATTTGCACAGCTGTAGCAGCTGAATACATTCATTAGAAGGGGTGTCCACAAATATTTGGCTATATAGTGCAGTATTACAAGAGGAATAATGAAATTTTCTGTCATTTCTTTGACTGGATGGATGGTTGGAGTTCAGAAAAGAGCTTCTTTGACGTGAGTGGAAATCCTTTTTGGGGGTGGAAACCCTCTAAACAGGGTTTATGGGCCGATGTTCAGGTGGTTTCTGCTCTTAGCTAGAAGCATAGACCTCACTCTGGTAAATGGGGCAAGCATTGCAAGATATGGCCGAGGGTTGTGGAAACCTTAGCATGCGACTTAGAAGGTTAAGACTGAAATTCGCCAGAGGGTGGAGCTTTGGGCATGCTCCTCATGCCAAACATCAGCAATTTCATAACTCAATTTCACATTTCTAGCTTCAGTGCATAACTAGCATATATGATTGCCACCTGTAAATAGTGAAATATGACTGCCTGCTCTCAATGGTGATGTATCAGTTGTAACAGTTGATGTCCAGATCTATTTTTCATTGTTCTTATGATAATTTGCTTTCAAATTGACTCATTTAGCCTGAATATATAATCATATAGTTGTGAAGGGGTTCTCAAGTGGCTGAACAGTCGAGGGTCCTACCCTATTGTTGGTGATGTTGTTTTGTATCCCAGTAATGCTACAACTGATATACCAGTCAGTTAGAAGAAGAGATATTTAATTATGAGCCTCAAACCTGTCAAACCTATGTAGCATGTAGGCTAAATGTAATTTGTTATGTAATGAAATGTGTTATAAACTGTGTAATTGCATAACTCCATTGAAATGGTTAAGGGAAAAGACCTCAGAGGGTCTAAAATATGTGTCTCTCGCTGATACAGTATTTATGAAGAGGGTATTTGCTAGCTGTAAAAGTGTAAAACAGTGCACACTCCTTTCTAAAGCCTTGTGGTGTTGTGGGCCTCGATGTTATAGAGAAAGTGGGATTACCTCTGATTGCTGTAAATGAGTCCCACCAGCCCAAATGACTGCAGCATACCAAGGCAGCAAAGCTCAAACACCGGCTAACAGTTTTTCAATTGAAATCGATAGCTCTACTTCACCAAACTGTTTTTGCTCTCGTCCCCCACCCCCTCGCTCTTAATTCCTCGTCTGGAGCTCACAGTCCTCCAAGCTTAGGCTCTATTTAAGACTGCTGCAGGAATCTACCATGGGATTCCAGTCACAGGCTTGTGATCCTTGAGCCGAGCTATGATGACATCGCTGCAATGCCTGCGCCACATAGGGCGATAGCGTTTGGCTCAGCGAGACCACTGCCCCAGCTAGCGTGGGATTAATGACCTCGTTCCCGTCTTGAGACGATGTGTGGTTGAAAGCTCTGTTTCCCGCCGTTATCTGCAGTGCGCAGGGCACCGGCACCTGGCATGGCCATCAAATGCGGCATCTCTGTGGCCTTTAGGTCTCCAAGTCCCGGGGGCTCAGCATCAGGACTTCAAGAGGCCGGCCTTCGTTTCCATGGGACCGCTCCAAGCCCTGCGGGGCGAAGCCGTTGAATCTAATGGCAATCCAATAACGTTTAGCTAATAAACCTAAATCTTGCCAATCTGACCTGTTGCCTCTGTTAAGAGTCTCTGAGATTCTCCCTCGACAGAGAGGGAAAACAACACTCATGGACCATGTTAGCCCACCCACCCACCCACCCACATCGATTTCTTTAAAGCTCTTTTGTGTTTGTAGGAGATAACGAATTAGCTGGCATGGAGGGTGCTACGGTAATTGGCGGAGGAGCGCTGCCAAAGAAACCCCCTGTTGGTGAGAGAATGGCATAGCAGCGGGGACTTAGCTGAGCTGCTAGATATGACGAGGATGGTGCAAGGCCCATCTGAATGGAGCAGAACTGTTATCTCTTATCGGCTTAGAATAGCTGCCAATCTGACCACCAACAGCTCGCAAAAGAATGCGATTCAACTGACGCACTTTTGATTCTAGGCCTTCATAGTCATTTGTATAACTGCAATGCGTTTGCAGAGCTGTAGCTGCAAGAGTGTTGTTCTACATGCCCAGCAGGTTTTGTTCATGAGGAGACTGGAGATATGGACAGCATGGTACTGCTTTCTCTTTTCCCATCATGAATACAGAGTATCCGCAGATACCAGTACTGATCTGATAGGGGTGCAATGGTACACAGAAGTCACCGTTCAGTTCACACTGTGGTTTGGACATAACGGTTCGGTATGGGTTTGGTATAACCATGTTTGCATGCATGTCATTTATCTTGAACAGGCAGTCGAGTTAAGAGTTTGTTCCACCTAGTGCCGTATGATTCCCCTGAGGTAGCTGGTACAGCTTATATATATACATATATATATATATATATATATATATATATATATATATATATATATATATAGCATGTAAATTGTAAGTACAGTGTGTGTATAGGGGATTGTATAGTGCAAATATATTGCATGTAAAGTTAAAGTATAGTGTGTGTATAGTGTATGCATAATATATGTATAGTGTATGTAGTGTGTGTATAGTGTATGCATAATATATGTATAGTGTATGTAGTGTGTGTATAGTGTATGTATAGTACATGTATAGTGTATGTAGTGTGTGTATACTGTATGTATAGTACATGTATACTGTATGTAGTGTATGCATAATATATGTATAGTGTATGTAGTGTGTATAGTGTATGTATAGTACATGTATAGTGTATGTAGTGTGTGTATAGTGTATGTATAGTATATGTTTAGTGTATGTAGTGTGTGTATAGTGTATGTATAGTATATGTGTAGAGTATGTAGTGTGTGTATAGTGTATGTATAGTATATGTGTAGAGTATGTAGTGTGTGTATAGTGTATGTATAGTGTATGTAAAGTGTATGTATAGTATATGTTTAGTGTATTTAGTGTGTGTATAGCGTATGTAGTTTGTGTATAGTGTATGTATAGTATATGTATAGTGTACGTAGTGTCTGTGTGTGTAGTGTGTGTAAATTATATGTATAGTATATGTTTAGTGTATGTAGTGTGTGTATAGTGTATGTATAGTATATGTATAGTGTACGTAGTGTGTCTGTGTGTATAGTGTATGTACAGTATATGTATAGTGTATGTAGTGTGTGTTTAGTGTATGTGAGTGAAAAAAACAACCATAGTCACCATTAGTGTTGGATGCCTTTAACCCATCCGTGCAGTGAACACTCATACACACTAATGAGCAAACACACACAGTGACAGTGAGCACACATGCCCAAAGTGGTGGGCAGCAGGCATGCCCATTGCTGCAGCACCCGAAAGGCAGAGAGGGTTAGGGGCCTTGCTCAACAACGGCAGCTTGCTGAGCCCAGGTATCGAACCCACACCCTGTCATTGATAGCCTGGAGCTGTAACCGCAGAGCTACTGCAGAGCAACCACTGCCCATGCACTACTGCAAGCTGTGAATTCCTTTGAGCTGATATAGTTTCTTTAAAAACCTACTAAGCATTTTTTTTAAATAGACTTTTTCGGCAGACCCCCTAATGGCGATTATGCCGACGGAAAGAAACAACAGTTCTTACTGGTTTGCATCCACCATTAATGCAGTTACAGCATCTGCATGCTCATGGTGTACACTGTCTTTCAGTGTGCTACCATGTAGGTCTGGTGACATTTTAAAAGAATTCCTACAATATTTTGTAGTTACAGCGTTAGGATTATCGATCGTACCCACCAAACATCCTCCACTCCCTCCCTGCTATCGTTTTGGGTCGTTTTTATGGTCCCGCTGATTACTTGGTCCAGGCTGTTACTTGCTTTTAAATGATGCACACAAAAACAGCATTTGTGCTAATAGCCCCTCTGATGGAGAAGCTTCAGTCTGCAACACTGAGCTGAAAATTGCCATATCAAAAAATTCGCATTCTTTAATGATGGAGGTATTTTTCCATCATTTTAGTCGGGGAGGTCTGGCACCATTTTCCAACTCTGAATCTGAACCATCAGAACACTCTCAGTATGGTTCCTCTGTGGTACATTTATTGTATCCTGTCTTAACAGCTTATTAATGCCCTCCAATAAACCACTGGAGATCAAATTTGTCTTCTTTAGCTCTCTGCCATATCCGACTGCATCACCCATTGCCTACACCATGTTTGTTAATACTGTAATAAAAATGCATGGGGCTTCCTTTCTTGTTGGATGCGCTGTATGTTTTTCTGAGTGAGCTGAATCAGAGCAGAGTTTGGATCTGTGAGTGCTTAGTCTTGCTCTCCTTGATAAGATAAATGTGAGTTTGTGACACTAGCAAACTAAAAAACCTACGAATTGTCTGCTTTGTTAGATCGCATTAATTACGTAACTAGTAAACACAACAACATCGGCCAGACGTTCCTTAATTGGTAGAAAAAAGGAGATTAAATGGCGTAAATGACCGCCATCTGTGGGTTTGCGGAAAGAGGTGTAAATGATTCATTAAAATACTTTTAAAAATATAATGTGGTGAGCATAATACATAAGTAGGTGTAAATAGGCATTTTCATAAGGCTCTCTTTTTTTACTATAAAAAAAAGCAGTATCAGAATTTAAAGCTGCATTAGCATCAACATTTTCAACCAATCAGTGCTGATTTATTAAAAAGGTGAATTTGAATCGAGTACAGGCTGCCTTGCAAGGGCTTCCTTTTTACATATGGTGATAAGGGGCATAAAGTAAAAATCAATCCTTTTAAGAAAGCATGCTGTGTAGTTCACAGGATTATACATATATGACCTACTAATTCATTTTAGATTTATGATTTATGGCTCACTGGATCATAAAAGTCTTATTCACCTGTATGACGTGCGCTACTCCGTGCTAGCAGTGAAAACGCCATGGCCTAAAGCGTTCTTCCTCTGTGTGTTCCTCACGTGAGATGGATTTGTTAATCCCTTGGAAATACATAAATGGGTGACTCATATCAACCCGGCTAAGCAGCAGGAAATGTGAATTTAATTTCAGCTTCCACCTTGTCACTCACCCGTCTCCTTTGTTGTGGTTTACAATATCCCTCACCCTGGACCATCTGAAATAATAATAAAAAATAAATAGGGATTTAAACTCAGCACCGATTCGTAATTGCAGTGGATAAAAAAGCACTACAAAAAAGCAAACCGCCGTGGAAGAAGTCAGCTGGGTTGGGACTCTATAAATAGATGGCAAGAGCCCTGCTGTCTCTCATATTTCACATTTTATGTGTCAGTGGTTTCCTTCGCAAGTGCAAATGCTCACTGAGCACAGCTTGTCTCTCCTGATTCCACGTCTTTATAATCCAGGCAGTCAGGTACGGCTGCAGCTCCGCTCTTCTGTTTTGCCTTCTCTAAAGCACGGGCCATGTGCATGGGCAACAGAGCAGCTCTCTGACTGCACAGGCTGAGCAGGCCTGTGATGGTAGCAATTTTTGCAATTTCTTTTCTGACTATATATATATATATATATATATATATATATATATATAATTCTATAAATCTCTTTAGCTCTCTGTGCTATCCTTCTGCATCTCCCATTGCACAGGCCTACCATCAAGTTTGTTAATACTGTAATCAAGATGTATGAGGCTTCCTTTCTTGTTGGATGCGCTGTGTTTTGTTCCGAGTGAGTTTAGAGCACAGAGTGATGATAGTAAAGCCCTTTAACCCTTTACCAGTTACTATTTTATTGTTTGCTTTCAGCATGCTGACCAATCACAGGTCCAGATGAGTCTATCTGTGGGTGTCTTGATGAATTAGGGTATTCGTAAACCACCCACTAAATCCTTTTGGTCAAAATAACACAGGTCAATCTTCAACATTTCCGATTTCTTTGAGAACTCCCATTCTTATTTCAACCACTGGCCGGCCTTCTCATTTTAAATGTCTCTGTTAGGTAGGTTTTGCAGTTGAAAAGAACATTTGCAGTGTAACGTAAAGCCAGGCTTTCCAATCCCTCAGCACGCCCACAACGCACCACACAGCATTCTGACAGCACTACAATAAATTAAAGCCGTATCGAGACCACAGGAAGCCA
This sequence comes from Salminus brasiliensis, assembly GCF_030463535.1. Classification (NCBI taxonomy): domain Eukaryota; kingdom Metazoa; phylum Chordata; class Actinopteri; order Characiformes; family Bryconidae; genus Salminus; species Salminus brasiliensis. Next base: position 27,968,423 of record NC_132886.1, read on the forward strand.
CAGAAGATCACATGTGACTTGAAATTTCCACAGAGAAAGGCAGTCAGGCTTTTGGTAAACACACAAACGCTAAGGCCAGGTTACTTCAGCTAACACTAGTATCGAACTAGCTCGAACCTTTAAGCTCAGAAACAGCCAGTTCACAGTGGGTGAGAGATGCCATATGTATAAATGGATCTAAATGAATGCTTTACAAAGTTTGTTTTGCAGTCTATTTCCGCTGTGTTTCATCTCATATGTCATATTTCCTCACTGTAATACCTTTTCACATTCATCTCCCAGGGGCTTGGATATCGCACCGCTGCTGAAACGCTGGAATATTATATTTCTAATAACACTGTGTTACATTAACTGAACGCTAATCATTTTCTGTGTGCTTTACTTACGGCATCCTGGATAAAAAGGCATCTGGGTGCATCTTAGCTATTCCTGTATGGTGGGTTGCTTAGTCATATGGTTTTATAAGATATTTCGAGACAGTAGTTTGTTTGGAAATTCATTAATATTGTATTTCTCTGAGCCAAACGCTCAGCCCAATCGACACAAAAACCAAACGTAAATCTTGACCTGAAAATCTGCGGCTATATTGGTTGCAGCACTCGTATTTGGTCCCCATATCGTGCAGCACTGATACACCAACACCTTTCCACGGTCCACTGATCAATCTGTGTGCGAAGAGAGCTTACACAGGCACTTGATCTGGGCATGAGACAGAGTGCAGGGAAATGACTGTTACCCAGCTGAGGGAAGACATCCAAGAGGACACTCCTGGCAGTTTAGCAAACAAGAGGGTGGTGGCTGAATTCCATGCGCTCGCTTTTAACTCTCATTGTCTGAAGCCCGGCCAAACTGCCATTAGGTTTAACTGTTCGAGGCCACGATGGAGGGGTGTGGGGGGGGTGGGGGTGGAAAGCAGCCGCCACAGTTTCTTTCATTTAAGCCGGAACAATCTCGGCTCCTTTTCCTTTCAGCTCCAGCCTTAGAAGACCACAAACCAAGAATATTATCAGGCTTTGAAACTAATCACCACATTTCTGGGCTCAGTTGGCACCAAACGCTCGGAACACTTTCACAAATTTCAAGAAAAACTGCACTGTCATTACACTGATGCCAGCCGTAATCGACAATCTGCTGTTGATGGAATCAGCTGTGTTGACAACAATGACAGCCGTCGTGGTCCCTGCCAGCTTTTTTCCAGAGGACCATAATGAGCAGAGGAGTTTGAAGTCCGCACCGGCCAACTGAATTCAGGTCTTTCTATATAGACTGTATATCGTTTATAGCCCTGACTTTCCACAACATCGTCAGTTTAGGAGCTTCTCATGGTATCATGCTGTGTTTTGTTCCCAATGAAAAAGAAATCCGCTGTTATACAGCGTCGCTGTCATACAAAAATCTTCGATCTCCAAACTGTCAACTTTACAGGAGAAAACTTCCAATGGATGTCAATGTATTCCAAGTCATTCTGGAGCATTTGAGCCATTGATCATGTGGAAAACACCCGCCAGATTCACATCAAGTCAAAATTCGAGACAGCTAAAATGGAGGGTTTTCTTTTCGGGACAGCGACGAATATATTATATAATATCTAAATGACCATATAATAGACGAATATATTATATAATATCTAAATGACCATATAATAAAGGTGTTACGGTACGTGTATTCGGTGCACACAATCGCATGGAGAATACATGGTGCGTGCTATTAGGGTAATTACAGTCATTTCACAAGTGTACGTGCCAGCTGTAAGCCGCTGGATTTGCATGGTATTATGGGAATTGTAGTGGTTTAGGAGTATTGCTATGGTAACTGTAGTCTTGTTTGAGATGCGGTAGGGTGGTGATCATCCAACATCCTGACATCATCATCACTGAAGGCAATCAAACCCTCACAGCAGTGCTCAAAATCAAGAAAGCCTTCTTCCCGGCACAGCTGAGACGGTGACTCCAATAATGTTTTAAAAATATGCTTAATTTTATGAGAAAACTAGGAATGAGCAGGTGTCCCAATATTTGTGTCCATATAGTGTATGTAAAACACTGTACACATGTTTGCCTTTAACTATTCAGTGAGGTTTCTTCCTTAATCAATATCGTCGACTACTGATCAACTTTATTGACTAATCCCTGAAGCCCTGGCCATGCACACGCCACACAGCAGAGTCATCAAAGCCCATCTATCAGGTGCACTACTGTGTCACCTAGCATTTCCTTTCCTGCGTGGACCCCCAGGACTTCCAACAACAGCCACCAGCTTCCAGCTCCAACCAACGACATCATTTGGCTAACCAACCCTGGTATGTTCGCCTTTTGCAAGAGGGTATAACAAGAAAGAGGGTACAGAGGAAAGAACGGATCCTGCTGACTCCAATATTTGTGACTCTTAGCTTTTTTTGGATTGCAGTGTAAGACAATCTGGACACAAAGCGATGGCAGCCTTTTATATATATATAAAAAAAAAAAAAACACAGTATCAAGCCAGATATGGAATAAAATATGTGCCCTTTGTATATTAAATGACAAAACATGAAGACATTCATCCACACACAGCCCGACAACAGCTTAAGACAACTAGCAGTAGCGGGGAACGCATCTAATGGTGGCAAGGAACAGCAAGTTATCAGTGAGGGAACTCTTATTATCAACACTAATGCACCCCATTTGGTGCAAATGCATTATTTAAATAATTAATGATAATAACAGCACTCCGCTCTGAAACATTTGGATTTCACCCACCCCCCCCACCCACCCCCCCATAGCCTGAGGAATTGATCACCTGAGCCTGTGTCCATTATCATCCATCTACAGGGGGGTGCTGCAGCCAGTCAAGCCATCATATCAATCACCCAGCAGTGGCTGCTGCCCAAATAGCCACCTGCAGCTTTATGCAGCTAGTATATTGCGAGAGATTAAGAGTGAGATGAAGACAGAGCTGTTGATCAGAAAGGGAACTCCAGTTTATAGAGACGTCCAGAGTACGGGGATCGCTTTTATTCTATTGAGCAAATAAATATAATAATAATAATATATATAAAAAATAATAATATAAATAAATCAATCAATCAATAAGTAAATAATAATGTAAAGAAATAGTCCAGCGTATTTTTAACCCTGGTGTATCGTCGATTGCAAGAGATTTTTCATGTATTTTCCTGCATCTAGAAAACTGACTGAAAAGCCAATGGGCAGCAGTACAGTACAGTAAAATATGATGAAATTATTGGTCGTAGTAATCTTCTGCCACTACTGCTACAGTTGGGCATTGCCGATTATTGGGTGTTCCATCCTAAGCAATGTCACAGCCATCTGTGGTAGGCAGTCCAGGAGAGCAATTACTGGCCTTGCCCAGCAGGCAGCGGACGTCAGTTTGACATCAGAAAGACATGGACTCTTACATCGAACAGACGTTAAATCTTCGTTGAAAATTAAAATCAGATCACATCAAAACCCCAACCAGCACTGAGAGGACATCACGCTTCAACATTGGACAGATGTTGAATTTTCATTACGTATACCATGACTTAAAACCAACAAAACGTTAAAGGAACGTTGCGTGGATGACGTCAGCGTGTGACAGCTGGACCTTGGTGGTGGCCCGCTGGGTGATCTTTCTAGGTGGGCAGGATTGCCCACCCTCCCCCATCACTCAATGTGATGGCTGTCTGTTCGCCGAGGCCACTGAACTGGACAGTTAGCGCTCTCCACCATGCGTGTTGGGCTGTCCAGTGACTCAGTAGGCTGGGAGGAAGCACATGCTAGCCTCCACCCTCCCAGCTAGGTGGATGGAATGGACATGACTAAATTAAGGGGGGGGGGGGGTTAGCCTAGCTGCATTCCTTTAAAGCTCTACTCTACAGACTCCCGACCCAGACCAGACTTTGAGCCACCATTCAAAGAAGAGCCTGCGTCTTGCAACGCTCCAAAACAAACCGCTTACTCTCACCAACACAAGCTTCACACAAGTCGTCTGGTAATTTATCACTGAAGATCACTTCATTAATTTCACTCAATTCCCCGTGACCTATTAAAGAGGTTAACGACGTGTCGAGCCCGCCTCAGCCCCGACCAGAAAATCATCCCAATCAGCCTGAATCTGTTCACAGGGCTGGATCAGATTCCGGGAGATTGCAAGCACTGATCGTTAGACTGCTTTTAGGATCCACATTAGGATGGACTAGGACAGCCATGCCGGTGCCATTTGCCATTGTCAGCCACCCAGCAGAGGTTATCATGACAGGGCAGACTAATACAGGCCTGAAATATCCAAGATCCATTGTCCTGATCAGTTATGCTTTAATACACTGTATTCCTCCAGTCTTCGGAATCCGGGGAACGTCACAGCGTGTAACATGGAAACATGGCCTCATTTGTATGAACCTCAACCTATGCTTCAATCCTGCCTTGCCTTTTCTATGTGCACGAGCCAAGAGGGACGCTAACACATGCAATGGCTGAGTGTGTGTGGAGTGTGTGTGGTGTGTGTGTGGTGGTTTTTTTTTTATTATTATTATTTTCTTCTATTAGGACAGTCGTTATAGCCGTTGTCTAAAGCATGGTGACCCTTTTATAAGCGGGGTAGACTAATTCCTCCCTGAGCAGCCCACTGTAACACACACGTACATGTACATGTCTCTGTCAGCCTGACAATGAGGCCAGGCCACGCTTCAGCCAGTCCGCCATCTAATGTAATCTTATAAAAAAAATAACAGTGAAATTTAGGTCAATAGGGAAGTAATTCCCGTTTTTTTCGGTGCTCACCCCCCCCCACCCCATCCACCCCCCAAAAACCGCCTCTGTGGATGGAGAATCAGCCTCTAATGGATTCCATTTTCTGACACGCGCGCGCACACGCACACACACACACACACACACACACACACACCGCTTCCCTCTCCTCACAAAAAGCCCAAGACCACATCCCACCCTCCATCTACTGACCCTGAACGAATAACGCTTATTGTACCATTTCCTGCGCGGTTAAAACCCCCTTTATAAACATATGAATAAATCACAGCCACGTCTGTCGAGCATCCGCCGCATCCACGGTTCCGACCCAACGCCGTCTCCACTCGACTGATGCCTGATGTTGCGGTGCAAGGTGGGGGTGTGTGTAGCGTGTGTGTGTGTGTAGCGTGTGTGTGTGTGTAGCGTGTGTGTGTGTGTGGCGTGTCAACTGGAATGACATTGCGCTTACCGAGTAAAGATCTCCGTCCTCCTCGCCTCCCCCCTCCTCCTTTTTTCAGATTAACGCCGACAATTCAACCGCACCGCTAATGCCAACCATCCCTCACGGAGCTTCGGAGAGACGCTGAGGCGAAGAGAGCATCCGTTAGAAACATCCACAGCTGGGGAAGAAGAAAAGGAGGTGGGAAAACGGCCACGGCGACAGCAGCAGCAGCAGCAGCAGCAGCAGTAGCCCCCCTCCTCTCTCTCTCTCTCTCTCCCCGTCTCTCTCTCTCTCTCTCTCTCTCTCTCTCTCTCTCCCCGTCTCTCTCTCTCTCTCTCTCTCTCTCTCTCTCTCTCTCTCTCTCTCTCTCCCCGTCTCTCTCTCTCTCTCTCTCTCTCTCTCTCTCTCTCTCTCTCTCCCCGTCTCTCTCTCTCTCTCTCTCTCTCTCTCTCTCTCTCTCTCTCTCTCTCTCTCTCTCTCTCTCTCCTCCACTCCTGTATCACTCTCCTCTCCTCCTTTCTGCAGTCATGGCGAGGGGACCACAGCGACCTCTGCTGCCCAGTTTTCCAACCTCACCCACCCCCCCCCCCCCCCATACACATATACACACACACACAGCCCCCACCCCTCTGAGTAGCGAGGTAATGGGTTTCCTCCATTAGCCGGGCATGCTAGCGTTTCAGCACACACTGCTTGGCATTCATTCAACGCCTAGTCTTCTAGTCTCAGGGTTTTAGAAGTAAGCTTAGTCTAGTGCTCGTTTGAAGGTCCAGGTTGAAGCTACAATGTGCATAACATCACCTCCATAGGGACTTCACTAATGCCTCAGATTTTCCTATTATTTGTAAAAAAAAAAATAATAATAATAATAATAATAAATAATATATAAATATAAATATAATATATTTGTGGTCATAAATGATGAGTAACAGTACGTAACATTTGCGTCAGACTGAGAACTAGATCAGAGGACAGTGTAAAAGGTTGCTAGCTGTGCAGTGCAGGCCAGAAAGGCCTGGGTGATGTCATGTGAGACAGGCAGTGTCCTCTATGAAAACAGCTTTAATCCTCAGCAGAGCTCGTTCCTGCAACCCCGCCACGCCACACCACACCACACCACGCCGTCTGGCCCGGTCACTTCCGCCGTGGATCAATGCTGCGCTTCTCTGTGGACTGGACACACAGAAATGCATCCACTCAGTGACCTTGAGCAGAAGATTAGAGAATGAAAAGCATGGATTTAGACCCCTGCCCACCCCCACCACCCTCTACAACCCATTCTAGAGTGAGGGGTCGGGTGGGGGGGTGGGGGGGTGGGAGTATATTCTGTGTATTCTGCTAGAAAGAAGAATAAATAATTACAATCCCACAAACTGATAGCACCAGTGTTTTCATCCAAGGAACGTGGCGTTGGCCTCTACAAGAACGTGGATATTTGGAACTGGCACCCGGCGAAGATCAGTTCCATCAACTTGAGAAGACGAGCTGCTCAGCCAGTAGTGCAGTCGGTTCCTTCAGAGGCAGGAGGCTGATGCTTTGCCCCGGTCTTAAAAAATGAGCCTGAATTAAACCTGTTAGCTAGGGTTAGTCTGCAGTAGCCTGAATTAAACCTGTTAGCTAGGGTTAGTCTGCAGTAGCCCGAATTAAACCTGTTAGCTAGGGTTAGTCTGCAGTAGCCTGAATTAAACCTGTTAGCTAGGGTTAGTCTGCAGTAGCCCGAATTAAACCTGTTAGATTGGGTTAGTCTGCAGTAGCCCGAATTAAACCTGTTAGCTAGGGTTAGTCTGCAGTAGCCTGAATTAAACCTGTTACCTAGGGTTAGTCTGCAGTAGCCCGAATTAAACCTGTTAGCTAGGGTTAGTCTGCAGTAGCCTGAATTAAACCTGTTATCTAGGGTTAGTCTGCAGTAGCCTGAGTTAAACCTGTTATCTAGGGTTAGTCTGCAGTAGCCTGAGTTAAACCTGTTATCTAGGGTTAGTCTGCAGTAGCCTAAATTAAAAATATTAGCTAGGGTAAATCTGAGTTACTACTGTTAGCTAGAGTAAGTCTGAGTTATTGGTTAGCCTATAGCCTAGTTCAACCTGTGAGCTAGAGTTAGCCTATGTTAAACCTGTTAGCTGGGGTTAGTCTATAATGGTAACACTTTCTCATAGCTAAGACTAAGACCATCAAAGCACTGTAGCACTACCAGATTCTCTCAGATCTCATTGACATGATTACTGTAAATCAGGGAAATCAGTGCACCAGAAACAGAAATCAGTGCACCAGTATTATGAACAATCAAAACGTCTGGCAGGCGGAGGAGGACCAGTAGTACAGTCCATACAGCAATAAAACATAAAACTAGGTGGACAGAGTACAAAGTCTGATGACTAACTCTGTATTACTTTATAATAACAGGCCCTTATCAAACAGCAGTTTCATGCTTTCTCTTAGTCAGTGAGAGTTAATCATTATATCACTGTAAATTTAAAGACAGATATTCTACCCTCACTATAAAAAGTGAGAAAGCATTTAGCATGAAACTGCCATGACTTCTTCAGTGTACCGTCCTTTTCCATAACTCCTTAGTATGTGACCTCAGCTGGACTGGGAATGGACAGTAGGCCATTTCAAGACAACCATATTCACCATTAGTGTTGGACACAGATGGACACACACAGTAGACGGTGAGCATACGTGCCTGGAGCGGTGGCAGCCATTGCTGTCATCGATAGCCTGGAGCTTTCGAGGAGCCCACAGTTAGATGTACACAGTGCCATTGTCCCACAGTACTTCTAGAAATACCTTTTATCATCCTAAATGATTCATTTTAATAAAATACAACAGATGCAATAAGACAATAAGGAACTCGAACTGCTCTGATGCTCAAGCTATACAAGTGGGAAATTACACCAAATGTTTGTGGACAGCCCTTCTGATAAATGCATTCACCTACATGAACCTGTTGGCACCGTGTCTAATGCCAGGCATGGGCTAGAGGGGTATAAAGCCCCCCAGCATTGAGCTGTGGAGCAGTGGAATGATGGTTGGTGCTCCATCCAATACTTTTGGATGAGTTGTGGAGTTGGGGATGATGAGGTGGGGTGGAGCTCACTAACGCTCTTGTCTCTGAATGCAGTCAGATCCTCACAGCCATGCTTCAAATAGAAAGCCTTCCCTCGACAGTAGAGACAGTTACTCCAACAAAAGCAGGAAATGACAGCAGCTGTCCCAATACTTTTGTCCATATAGTGTTGTTTGATTATTAGTGTAAAGCGCTGATCCTTACCCAGCAGTTAGTTCCGGCCACGCAAGTGAATCGGGTCACGTGAAGCCACTCGAAACCGCACTGTTTTTTTCACGAACACCGTATCACTCCACTGATCGCCATTGCTATAAATAATATACTGAACCAAGAAGCCTTATCCTTAGCCTTATTAATTTTGCATGAAAGCAAGGATTTTACACATAGAGCTGTGAGCATGTGAGCTGTTGGTGTGGACTTGTTCACTTAATGGTTCAGTAGCGGTAGTTGTCATTGAGGTTTGTGCTTGAGAAACTGTGAAGTCACAGAAGACCGGTAGAGTCGAAGCCCCCCTCTCTCAATGGCTTTTGACCTGGCTAAAGGGTTCTTTAGGTTCTTGATGGAAAACAAAACCTTTTCCAGTACTATAGAACTCTGTTGGTTTAAAGTGTACTTAGGTCAAGGTTGACTACAGTAGTGGCCTAATATCTTCTGTGGCCCAGTCTCATACTATAGTTCTTTTAGCTTGCCATTATGCACTCAGACAGGTTTTTGTACTTCTGCACAAATAGGAAAAGTATTTGGACACCTGCTCATTAATTGTTCCTTTCAAAATAAGGGATATTAAACAAGAGCTTATCTTGCTTTTATTGGAGTAACTGTCTCTACTGTCCAGGGAAGAAGGCTTTCTACTAGATTTTAGAGCACTGTGTGAGGATTTGACTGCATTCAGCGACAAGAGCATTAGTGAGGTCAGGATGTTGGACGACCACCACCTCACCTCATCTCCAACTCCCCAACTCATCCCAAAAGTACTAGATGAAGCACCAAGCATCCATCATTCCAGAAAACACAGTTCCACTGCTGTAGGGGGCTTCATACCCCTCTAGCCCACGCCTGTTCACGTCTATTGTATCGGCAGTACTTCTCGTCTACAGGGACTAGAGAAGCTGTGTGTGTTTGTAATGGCGCATCTGGGTCTGCAGCTTAAAGTAGCTGAATGCATTCATTTAAAAGGGGTGTCCACAAACATTTGGACATACAGTGTAAATGTGATAATACACACAGTCGACTAACAAGGTCACAGTTTGCTTTGGCTGACATTTCACAGTCGAATAAAGATTGTCTCTATGTGATAAGTCAAGCTCAATGCCAAGGTCAGGCTCTTTGAGGCCTGCACGCTCTGTAACGCTGCCTACAGTAATGCACAGAATCACAGTCATTGAAAAGAAGGCAGCCTATTGATTGGCATGGCGTCATTCTGATAATACATTTTTAATAGTGTAGAGATTGACCTAGATAGTAGGTAACAAGTACAAATCATCGCTATCCAATGAAAAACATGAATCTCCAAAATGATATGTGACTTTACAGGAGAAGGCAAAGCTGCTCTTAACTCTGAATGGAAATCAATGTAGAATGAGAGTTAATTCCAGGTAATTTAGAGCATGGCTATTGGTCCATTCATCCAGAATTATTGGCACAGCGTACAGAACAGCTACAGGGTTCAAACCATGGAGAAACATAAACAGGCTTCACCCACTGACATCCATACATCAGCGCATACACACCTTTCCTTATAAAATAAAGGTGCTTCCAATGGAATGCTATAGAACTAGGCTGGGGAACTCTAGTCCTGGAGAGCCTGATTCCCGCACAGTATTGTGCCTTTTCTGCTCAGGTACACAGGATTCAACTCAGCTGTTAGTTGCCAGGTTTGGCAGGTGTGTTCAAACAGGGCCTTGATTTTCCCATGCTTGCCATAGAACCGTGTTCACTAACGCACATCTCTGTTACAAGAATGGTTCTTAATGGAAGCAATGGTGGTCCTTCTATGGATTTGTGCAAAGATCCACCTTATTTTTTAAATGGTGTGTGTGTTGATGGGGGGGTGTTCAGGCAAATTTCCCAAGCTTCCAATGAAAAGCAGTTAATGAAACAATGTGGGTATAACTTCCCATCATATTTTCCCCACAGCTCTGCAAGCTGCTTTTCCACAGATTTCAAACACTGGCGTTTTTGTGAATACTCAGAAAACACACTTAAAGAAAGGAAATGTTAAATTTATATGTTATCTCTCCTGAGAGAGATATATGATGCTCAATCTACAAAATTCGGCCTGCCGACGGACCATAGGCTGTTTAAGGGGTTAAATAAATAAATAAATAAAAAGACAAAGCAAAGCATCACAAGCTACAGGTCAGATTAAGTCATATGTACACAGTCCCCCAACCTAAATAGAGTGTACTTAGGTCAAGGTTGACGATAGTAGTGGAACAGTATCTTCTGTGGCCCTTTGCTTCCTCTGTATTTTCCTCATACTATAGTTCTTTTACCTTACCATCATGCACTCAGACAGGTTTTTTGTACTTCTGCACAAATGGGAAAAGTATATGGACACATATGTAAATCATATGTACACAGTCCCCCAACCTAAATAACCACAAACTTTATAATGTTGCTGTCCAATGAAAAACATCTATGTCCAAAATGGAGACTTTACAGGAGAAGGCAGAAATGCTCTTAACTCTGAATGGAGGTCAATGTAGCATGAGAGGTTATTCCAAGTAATTTAGAGCATTTCTATTGGTCCATTCATTCAGAATTACTGGCACAATGTACGGGGCTGCTACAGGGTTCAAACAATGGAGAAAACTAAAAATGGACAAAAATGGAGATGCATGGTTTATATTGGACAGCAACCATAAGATATACTTGAGGAAACTAGGATTTGTTGTGGAATAAAAAGTCTTAATTCAAAGATCCATGAAGATTAATGCAGAAAACTTGTAAATGTTGATATAACCATCACTATCCACTGTGGATCAAATACAGGAGAGTTAACACGTTTTGCAAGAGCCATGATGATCTACGTTTATGACACATGTCAAGTCAAGTCAAGTCAGATTTATAGATACCAGGTATAACAGATAAAGATTGGTTAAAAATGGTTAAAATGGTTTTAACATGGTCACTAAACAGGTAGCAGTGGTAGGTGGGTGAGCCGCTGGTCTGCTATGGGTGGTGGTGGGTGGGGGGCCTGCTGGTTGGACCGGTAGGTGGCAGCTGGTTTGACGAAGGTAGAGGGGACCTCAGCGGGCAGTCTTCCAGCAGGTCGGGCCGGGTGGCCATTTACTCGGAGAAGGTAAAAAGAGAGGGTTAGTTCTGAGAGGAATTTTATGGAGAGCAGAGAATGTTGGGCAGTATCAGAGTGTGTCTGACGACTCCGGCAGGTCTGATTATAACAGTCTAATTAAAAGGAGAGAGCCTGAAGGTAACACAGACACGGGAGCACCCTGAAAACACCAGCATCTACCTGCTCCACCATCAACAAACCTGAGTGATCGCATGTAAGCAGCGAGACGACAGCTCCAGCATCTCAGTGTACTACAATTCCCTGTGTCCGCGAACCCCTGGACCTGCAGCCCTTATCTAAGAAACATTAATTACCAAAAGCTAAACTAAACAGATGAGTTTTCAGCTTGGATTTAAAGATTGAGACTGTGTCTGAGTCCCGAACATTATCTGGAAGGTTATGTAGGGCTTTATATGTTAATAAAAGAATTTTATAATCAGTACAGAATTTAACTGGGAGCCAGTGCAGTGCTGATAGAAGTGGACTGATATGGTCAAATGTTCTAGTTTTTTTTTTAAGGACCCTGGCTGCAGCATTTTGAACCAGCTGAAGTTTATTGAGGTTCCTGCTGGAACAATCTAACAGTAGCGCGTTACAGTAATCTAGCCTTGAGGTAATAAAAGCATGTACTAGCTTTTCTGCATTATGTAGAGATAAGGAGTTTATTATTTTGGCAATGTTCCTAAGCTGCATAAAGGCTGTCCTACTAATATTAGCTATATGTTGCTCAATTGATAAATCTGAGTCGAATATGACTCCAAGATTTTTAGCTGCTAGACCTGGAATACTGGAAGCATCACGTCTAACATTAGGTCTGATAGTTTATTTCTAGTGTCTTTTGGGCCTAAAAGGAGAACCTCGGTTTTGTCACTGTTGAGGAGAAGGAAGTTATGTGACATCCAGAGTTTTATATGCTTTACACAGTCCTCCATTTTCTGTAATCTAAATTTATCGTCAGGTTTGGCTGATATATAGAGCTGTGTGTCATCTGCATAAAAATGGAAATTAACGCCATGTCTGCTTATAACTGAGCCCAGTGGTAACATGTAGAATGTAAATAGCAGCGGTCCTAAAATAGAGCCTTGAGGAACTCCATATCTTACTTCTGTGCAATTTGAAGATAGATCTTTTATCTTTACAAACTGATAGCGTCCCGTTAGATATGATTTAAACAATGATAGGGCTGTTCCTGTGATTCCAACCATTTTCCCTAATCTTTCTAGGAATATAGTATGATCTATTGTATTAAAGGCTGCACTAAGGTCTAGTAGGGCTAATAAAGATACATAGCCTTGATCAGAGGCAAGAAGGAGATTATTTGTAATCTTCACTAGGGCTGTCTCTGTGCTGTGATTGGATCAAATCCAGACTGGAATTTCTCATACATGTAATTTTTACTCAGGTATAAGCAGAGTTGTTGGGCCACAGCTTTTTCTAATATCTTGGTTACGAATGTTAAGTTGGAGATAGAGATAGGCTTGCCCTCAAACTTTAACCAATTATCTATGAAGCCCACATGATTTTCCGAACACCACTTGGACATCCAGCGGTTCAGCACTGTGAGTCGACTGTAAGACTCAGCGCCACGCCTCATTGGGATGGGGCCAGAGCCAGTTTAAACACCTCTTTAATATTATCCTTCGTAACTTCTGACTGCCGCAGACGAATATCATTGGCCCCTACATGAATAACTATCCTCGAATAGCTCCTGTTTGCTAGCCGATTAAGGTTGCCGCTACTGTCCGGTGCTCTGGCTCCCGGTAAACAGCTAACGGTTACTGCTGGAGCCCCTAAAGGACGAGCTATCTTTACGTGTCGAACAGTAGAGTCTCCTATGACCAGAGTTCTTTGAAAGGGGGGGGGGGGGGTAGGGGTGCTGGCTTTCCCTAAGGCAACCGGGGCTGCTACCAGTGACTCTTGCTCTCTATCCTTCAGTAACCCCATGATGCACACCTCTAACTGCTCCACTTTTTCCACCAGAGAGCTAACTAACTCGCATTTAGTGCAAATGCTATTCTTATCACTAACGGTGGAAAAAGGGTCTAGAAGAACCCAACCCCAAAGCAGTCCTAAGAAAAAAGGGGAAATGAAAAAGTAGGCTAAAAGCACCACACACAGATAAAGGAACTATACTTTACTCTGTTTAAATAAAGCTAACACACATTAATAAAGCCTCGAGGTATCAGAGTAATTGTGTATTCGGCTCGACATACTCTTAACATAACTACAGTTGAATTCAGGGGCACTTCACGTATTTATACACAGGCCCTCAGTCAGTCAGTGTGTTATAATTAGGGAGCTGATCGTTATTCTAAAAGCTTCTGATGGTTATTTCCAGGTTCTGGACACTTTTGGACCTGTATAGCTTAAGTATCTTCAACAGTCTGAAATGGGGACCTTTATTTATGAGAGTGATATAGCCCTTTATCACAAAACCTGTGGATGGTATGGATATGCTCAATCAATTTCAAATACATTGAAATAGGCCTAATTAACCCCTGCTAAACCGTATTAATCTCATGGCTTGTTGTTCACTAGCCACCTCCAGCCTATTAGAAGTGTTTAGCATATATGAATACCAGAAGAATCCCAGGTGGCTCCCGAAGAAGCTACTTGAAAGAACGCCAGGAGTGTTTCACAATCCTGGTCCTGGAGTAGCCGTTGCTATTTTTCCCGCTCTAACACACCCACTTCAAACTCAAGTGTATTTGAAGAGGAAAAACGAAGTAAGGAAGTATAGGGCAGGGCTGCAGTGGCCTGCAGACCAAAGCAGATGGGAACTCTTGACTGTTGTTGTCCTCACTTCTCAAAAAATAAAGAAACTAGTAAATATAAAGACATCACATTCTCTAACCCCTGTAAATGACCTGTGGACTGCAGACGGACCGAAAGTGTTATTACAAACTTCTAATACCAAAGAACAGCCCTACCAGTTTATACAGACGTCCCTGTAGTTACTGAGGAATACAGCTTGGTGTGTAATAAGCCCTGGAGCGTTAAGGGGTTAAAGATTCTGTATTATTTAGCGGTCATCACATTACTGTTACTCTTCCCTGTTGCAAGGAACTATGTAAGACGGAGGCTCCTCAGGCCTTCATTGTACATAAAAGTTGAACTGGAGGGCCAAACGATGGATGAAGCGGTTTCTTTGAGAGTGAAAGGTACATTATATTTGGATGTTCTATTGCCTACTTTTGACACACGAAGACAATTTCATAAGGTTGTGAACACAGTGATTTTGAGCTTGGCAAGATTGTTGGTGCCAGACTGGCTGGTTTAGTGTTCGATCAAGCTGACTGAAAGGTTACGGTAACTCAGGGAATTACCCTGTACAATCGTGGTGACCAGAAAAGCATCTCAGAATACAGGACATGTTTAACCTCCAGGAGGACGAGCAGCAGGACAACAGCAGAAGACCACGTCAGGTTCCACTTCTGTCAGCCAAGAAGAGAAAGCTGAGGCTGCATTCCTCTCATAAGCACAATTTACCCATGTTCTAAGGGCTACTTCCAGCATGTTAATGCGCCATGTCACCAAGGAAAAGTCATCTCAAGCTGGTTCCTGAAACACAACAATGAGTCCAATCACTGGATTTGAATCCAATAGAACACATTTGGGATGTGGTAGAATGGACATTTTTCAGTGCTCCTGAAAAATCGGCAGGAATTCTGTGCCGAAATCGTGTCAGCATGGACCAGAAGAGCCCCACTCAATATTACTACAGTGTTCCTAATAAAGTGCTTAGTGAGTGTATATGTATATTATTATCGTACAATATAATGGCTGATAAATGATTCAAAAATATATAATAGTAGATAAATGATTTAAAATATAATATAATAGTAGATAGATTGATAAAAGTCTAATATAATGGTAGATAAATTATTAAAAGTATACTAAAATATGAATGTATTAAAGTATTAAAATGATTACATATATCATTTAATAGTATATAGATTATCAAAAGTATAATATAATAGATAGATTATTAAACATAATATAATAGTAGATAAATTATTACAAATATAATACACTAGTAGATAGAGTATTAACATCTAATATAATAGTAGATTAATGATCAAAAGTCTAATTTAATAGTAGATAAATGATTAATTATATAATGTAATAATAGATATTATATATGTAATAGATTATTAAAAGTATAGAATAATAGTAGATTGATTATTAGAAGTCTAATATAATGGTAGATAGATTATTAAAAGTATAGTATAATAGAAGAAAGATTATTAAAATATAATATAATAGTAGATATTATGTGTAAAAGATTATTAAAAGTATAGTATAATAGACGATAGATTATAAATATATATATATATAATAGTAGAGAAATGATTAAACATGTAATATAATAATAGATAGATTTTTAAATGTATAATTAAATAGTAGATAGATTATTAAAAGTATAATATAATAGTAGATCAATGATTATATATATAGTATAATAGTAAACATGATATAATAGTAGATAAATAATTACAATGATACAAAAATAGTAGATATAGTATTAAAAATCTAATATAATAGTAGATTAGTGATTAAACATCAAATGTAATAATAGATAAATGATTAAATAGATTATTAGAAATATAATATAATAGCAGATTAATGCTAAAATGTTAATAAATCCAACAGTAGCTAAATGCATTTGGCCCTGCAGTGATTAGAAAGCCATGTTAATTGGGTTCCACCTATTCAATTAAAAGATGGCAGATTAAGGTTTTTCCATCTTCTTTTTGAATTTCAGCCTGATCTGTTTGCTAAACAAACAATCCTCTGTCGCTTTGCCAGGATACATATTCATTATACCTTATCCCCCCTCTCTCTACACACACACACACACACACACACTCACACACACACTGGTTTCACAAAGCTTCACAAGAGGGAGCTGCTACTTTTGGCTAAGCCTACAGCAGACTGCATCTGCATTCTGAGCAGAGGTGCAGCCAGCCGACAGATTTGTTTCTAGCACTGCTTGACAGCCTCCAGGTACTTAATTCATAGACTAAACCTGTGTTTAGAAATTACCGAAGTTTACCCACTGTCAAGGAACTGATGACAGAAATGATAGGCCCTATATATTCCTAAAAGGATCGACACACGTTATTTAATGTATAGGACGTACATGTATATTTGCATGCAATCTTCTCTAGGTGAAACATTTGCCTGCACACAATTTCATATAGCAAAACCAAAGGTTGTATAAGACCTAATACTGTCATGTGAAAAAGTTAGGACACCCCATGAAATCCTTTGTCTTTTTTAATATGGACATATGGGCATTTCATCTTCATCTGAGCAATGTTGGGTAATATAACTAAACACATACAACTGCAGAAATAAATGTCGTTTAGGAATCACATGTAGAATGTAATCAATAGAAATGCAGTTTTTAATGTAAGGAAAACGTTACACTACCACTTTTATTAGTACATAAAATACCTAAAATGAGAAATAGGTGCAGAACATTAGCGGTAGGTGATTAGAAAATGGACAGAGAGGATTTCAGAGAAGCCTGTCTTATGCCAGTCTTAGACCAAAGGAGTTTTCACAGTTTCACACGGTCACAGAGCGTCTATGCAAGGGCAGCTGTGGCAACTGCTTCTGCTCCATCAGTTTCTCTTCTTGTTCATTTCAACCAAGAGCATGACGGCAAATAATCTCCAAAGGAATCTAGTTGCAGTTTTGCAAATAGTGACCCTGCATTATTCGGCCTTTGCAAAATCATAGTCTGTGACTAAAAACTGTGAGTAATGACAAATTGTTTGTAAATGCGAGAGAGTGTCAGACTTTTTGTCAGTCTTTTAAAGTCATTCTCCAAGTCTTTCAGAGTCTTTTCACCATCTTCTAGTGGATGGTTAACATTGTTTAAACCTCAGACATGTAGTTTGGTTTCCTCTTGACTGTTGAAGTGGGTGAGTTCACCATAACGAGATCCAAAGAGCTCTCTGAGGCCTTCAGAAAGAAGTCTGGGGAGACTGGGGAGAAATATCTGCAGGAATCAGCCGTTTCACTGTCCACAAAAAAAAAAAAGAGTTTAACAAGTGAAACCAGTGAGGCCAGGTCAGCAAGAGCGATCTGCTCTAGCAAGTTCAGTCCGAGAGCAGATCGCAAGATGAGTAAAGAAGTCCCCAACAATCCTACAATGTCTTCACGGGCCCCACAGGTAGCTCAGAGAACATCAGAGAATGTTGGCCGCAGACCGAACTGTAATCGCTGTTAAGGTTCTTGCTAACGAAGCGATTGTTTGCAGCAGTGATCCCCAACCCTTCTGCCGGAGAACTACTTTCCAGCAGGTTTCAACTCCAATCCAATTCCAACATCAACCATTAAAGCCAATCAAGGACTTCTGAAGGCAGCAATGACTTGGATCAGGTGGGATTGCTTAGGGTTGGATTGCAGGGAGAGAACCACTGGGTTACAGAAACCCACGGCTACACCAGCAACACCAAATAACCATTCAAATGGCAAAGTCTGGAGTCTGGAGACCGCTGGACAAGACACGGCAATCATATTCACCATTCATGCTGGACACAGATGGAATTTGGCTTCTGCCTTCAAGCCATCCGTGCAGTGAACACACACATACACACCAGCGAAACACGTACAGTGACTGTGGGCACACGTGAGAAGAGAGGGGGAAGGGCCTTGCTCAAGGCCCTTGCTGAGCCTGGGAATGGAACCCACAACCCTGTCATCAGTAGCCCGGAGCTCTAACCGCGGGAGCCACCACTGCTAGCAGCTCGGCAAGTAAGAGTGGTAAAAGCTAAAAGCTGCACAGCACTAGTAAAAGAACTGCTGAAAGTTATCGAGAATTATACGTGTGTTTGAATCCCAAATGACACTGTTAGCTTGGTGCTCACAAGACACTTGAAATCGTGCTGATAGAAATTAGTATTAACGTTGCAGTGGTAATTCTGAGTGCAAAAAAACTACTTACGAAGGTTTCTAAATTAAAAGCCGATCAAATACATCGGTTATTATATGCCAAGGTAGTTGAGGAGCAAGCAGTGTATTTTGGGGAGCCTGTCCTTCAGCAGTCACTTGCTTGGCAACACTAACATGCTCCAAAAACTAGAGGTGGGCAACAGGGGCTGGAGTCCAGCACAGTTTGCTGATTTCCCTACTCTTACAGACCTACTAAGCCTTTTATTAATTAACAGGTAGGTTGGAACAGATATGTATGAGTGGGAAAAGCAAAGAACTATTCAGGAATCCGGCTCTCCTATAAACCGCATTACTTTTCAACAATTCACATTGTTTATTCACATTGTAATTATATTAATGACCTAAGTTGTTTACTAATAAATTTGTATATTTTATCATATTTTCACTTTTTTGTTATTTTCACATTTTCACATATTTTCACCATTTTTTAAAAGCAGTTAAAGCAGCAGTACGCAAGATTTGATATTTCTCGCTCCTGGGCTCCCCCTACAGTCGGGAAGTGTAATTCGCACTTTGAGCAACCCCTTAAGAAGGACACGCTTACATGCATTTCTGGACTTTTGAGAGATTTGACAGAACCAGCATCTGAAGTGACAGTTACATACTGCAGCTGGCAGCTTAGCAACCCTGGATTAGCAACACTAAAGTCCCTATTCTCCCCATTACAGGCCAGTGGAGCATCAACACTGATTTTGAAGTTGTGAATTTAAGGTATAAATGCTACAACATGCTGCTTTAAGCCTCTTGAGGCCTGAAATTACTGTCCACCCATTTTAGTACAGTGTTCAACAAGCTCTGGTCCTCTTGGTCTCACCATTTCCCCCTAACGGGAATCCCAGGGCCAACTTTATTACTTTATTAGCTGTGAAATCGATTAGATAAGTCTTTGGAGGGACGAGTGATCGAGTGAAAAGCGCCGAGTTTAGCAGCAGAACTTGCCCAAGAATCATTGCGGCCTAAAAACAACAATAAAAACCGTAATCCTTTAAACACTAACACTTTCAGTTTGCTGACCTGTAGTCTGTTGTGTGCTTGCTAATGCTTCATTATTTCACTCTGCTAGCTTCATAGGTATAAAGCTAAAAGCTACGTGGCTAACGGCAACAAAAAATAAACGTCATACACCGCAGTTTATGGCCGGCCAAACGAAAATTCACAAGTCTTATGTACGCTATGTTCAGACTATGTCCTCGCTGCAAAGTCTGCATGGCTAGCTGAGGCTAACGTAGCATATTCTGATTCATTAGGAACAAGAAAAAGATCAGCGCCACGCCACAGTACCGAGTTTTTTAACCTTAATCTGCAGGGATTTTATGGGTTCATAAGAAAATACTGTAACAGTCTAAATATCACATCTAAATATTCACAGTTTGATAAACTACATGATCCTTAGGCTAGTGCAGACCACGTTCCGAGACAGAACAGGAGGGTGGACTCGGAATATTTTGGCTTGGAGTCCCGGTTGGCTTTCCTGTGGTCTGCGTGTGGAGCCGGACCCCTCCGTTTGTGTGGTGACTGATGGAAGAAAGGAAGAAGACTGGGTGGAGGTGGATGCGATGTTTGTTCGTCGCAGAGTCGGACTGAGAAGCGGGGTTATATAAGGGGCTTGAGGGCCAGGAGGAGGCCCTCAAATTCAGTTCCTTTAGCAAATTCACTCCACTTAGCAAACCTAGTGCTTTTACTTTCCCTCGCTGTGTTTAATGCTATGTTCAGCTGCTCTACCACTTCGGGAAGCTGAAAAACTGGGAAATGTCAACCTAATCTGTTATACATTTGGATATGTTTGATATCGCAGTCCCAAGCACAGCAAGCTTTTTAACATTTTTGTGAATGTATGTATATGTATATCGTTGTGCTCCTGAAATTATTCACACCCCCTACTGGGTCTGGCGAGGAGCAGCCCAAAGTACACTATCACAGTGTTGGTTCAGTCTGTTTCGTGCGTATTTACTTGAGTTATAAACCCAGAAGTACTGCCAACCTCTATGTTTACAAACATTTTGATTTGGTCTATTGACCAAATCGTCCTCCCCTCCCCATCTGCTATGAGGGGATTTCTGAGGGGCAAGTCAAAGTTGGGGATGCTAAGAATGCTAAGAAGTATTGAAACAGGCCTATTGTGATTTTTAGGTACTATTCTTTTGTGCCTGGTCTCAGAACATAAATACAGTGCTTTAACAGACCATAAAACCAAACAATGAACCATATTTAAATAATAAAGGCAACTAAGCTAACGCCTAAGACCTCCTAAGGTTTATTATGCAGTTATTAATCTTTGAACGTTACTAAGGACCAATACTGTAACTACCATGAAAGCAATGAGTTCTAAGAATGAGGAACTGAAGTTAAGGCCTGTAGTTGGGTTTACTGGGTTTTAGAGTGTATTCTGGCCTGGGGCAAAGTATACCTGTGTGTTATAGCACTCTTTCCCAATAAGCCACAAAATACATTCTTATTTCAGATGTCCAGTCAATCCGGTTCCAAAAGCACGGCCTTTGGAACTGAGGTCATCTTTTCCTCTCCCATAAAGCGCAACACTTTATGTAAACAGGCCGCCACACCCCCCTGCCAGCAAACGTGAGCATGTCGAAGCAGCTGAAGGTTGTGAAAGTGAGGAAAACCTCATTTACTATCTGAAGGCCATCCCAGTAATTGCTCACGTAGTATATCCTGAAGGCATGGTAAGGCACGAAGAAGAGGAACATGATCAACACGAAGCACAGGCTTTTAATCTGAGCCCAAAACTCCTGATGAGCAAACGAGGCCTGGCCATGCTTTCTGTAAACCCGCGACAGGATCCACAGCTGGATGCTGGCCAGAACGATACAGACCAGGAGCACCACGGCGCTCATGATGTAGTTCAGTACTCCGACAGGGCTGTAGGATAGAGAGGCTCCGAAGTTAAAGCAAACCTCATTTCCTCCACCAGTGGCTGCAGATCCGTAGTTGACCACCGTGGCTGGCAGGGCACTGCCCAGGATGATGACCCACAAGGTCACGCTGGCCATGACTGCATGTAGAACTCGGTAGAACTCCAGCCGGTAGCCCAACTCAAAGTAAGCCAGGTATCGCGCAGTCAGGATGACGATGTAGAAAATTAAGGTGAGGTATATGTGGGCGTGGATCATGCTGCTGACCAGCTTGCAGAAGGTGCTGCCCAGGGCCCAGTGGTTGCCGGCGTAGTAGTAAATGCGGAAAGGCACGGTCAGGAGGAAGAGCAGGTGAACCACGAGCAGGTTGATCACAGAGACGGTGGTGATGGACATGTTGGACTTCAGGATGGTGCTCATGAGGCCAATCCCCACGCTGCCGCCAAGAAAGACCACTGAGTAGAGGAATACAAGACCCACCCTGTATTCCATTGGGATGATGGAGGTCTGGTTTGTGGCGTCGCTGGATAATTCAGCCATGGCTTGGAAAGAAAACAGAAATGGAATTTCTGATAAGAGTAAGATACAGCTCAGAAATTACCTCTCATTATTATTATTTTTTTAATTATCCACTGGAAATACAGTATTTATGATAAAGGTTCTATAATTGGCTTGAATGTATGGTTCTAGGAAAAAAACTCAAATGTAAAAACATATTTACATTTATTAACAGGTTCTGCATTTGAGAGTTTCTATTGATAAACAGCCATCCATTCAAAAATTCTACAGAACAAAGCATGGTTCCTCCCCTCAAATAAACCTTTTTAGCACCTCTATTTTCATGGGGTTAGAACTGCATCCATTTGGGCTTAAAATGCTTGGGTAGAACCGCAAGAATAAAAACACTAATCTCATCACGTCCTTGGGTTGATGCATGAATTATGAATGAGTATTTTAATGTATTCAATTGCGCTCTTTAGCATGAATGTATTATTTACTGATTACCTTGATAGTTAGTATTCTGTGCCCTGTGGAAGCCTATGGGAGGTCATTTGTTGCATGTATTTTTAACAAAAAGGCTTTTAAAATGCTGGACTATTCCTTCAACTCATAGAAATATTATGAACATACCAGAGACTTTTTAAAAAAAAAAAACCTATCTAGCACATCTAGCAGCTCCACCTTGTTGGTTTGCAGTGAGAGACTGTAGCTCATCTGTTGAGGCCCAGTTGGTTAGAGTCATCCTCCGGGTCAGAGTTTTTCAAACCACAAACCAATCCTCACAAACCACCCCCCCCCATATGAGTGGAAAAACTCCAGCAATACTGCTGTGTTAATGGCAGCCATCACACTGCCATCCTACCACCACCACTGTCGTTGTAACTGCTGTGTTGTTAAGAATTTGCAACCAACCAAAGAATATGTAGTCAGCTGTTTGCCTGTGATCAGAAACTGTAGAGGATGTAGAGGGTGTAGTAGGGCTGTGATCAGACGCTGGTCAATGGAGTAGAGGGTGTAAGCCTGTGATCAATAACTGGCTAATGGGGTAGAGGGTGTAGTAGGCCTGTGATCAGACACTGGCCAACCCATATAGTGGAACTACAACACAGTTCCAGCTTAGCGGTCAGTGCGAGGTCAGTGAGTGGACGTACAATGTAAAGGACTCCAATAAAGTAGATGGTGAGTGGCCCGTCCACACTTATCCAGATATTTTTCAAACAGTACCTTTTTTTGTCATTATATAGATAAACAGTGGCGACTTCATTCACATGCTTTAACGGTCATGAAAATAGAGGAGAGGCATCGTGCTGCGACCTGTGCCAAACATTGTATGGATGTGGCAAAGCAGTGGAACATCGTCAATAAAGTGAGCACCCTGAACCCTAAACTCTAAACAGACGTTCAGTGCAAGGAATATGATAGCGGCAACGAGACACCTACCTGCTTTAGATAGATAGATGATAGATAGACTTAAAACTCCTTATTTTCTATAACATTTACACAGATTTGTTTTTAAATGCGATTAATCGTGATTAACTATATGAAATTCTGAGATTAATTGCGATTAATTCTTTTAATCAAAACAAGGCTTGCCTTTATTTCAGTTGATAGATTTCTGGAACGTTCTGGAAAAAATCCACGTCCACATACGTGTGGAAGGGGCCTGTTTCTGGCTGTAGTATATGTACATGAATGATCAGAATCCCTGACATTGTGCAGAGGTTCTTTAGCCTTAAAATGGTTTAAATAGCTTTAAAAAAGGTTCTTCACATCTTAAAGACATATCCATGCAAAGGTAGTTCTCCTACAGCATCACTCCATCACACCTTTTTTATTTAAGAGTGTAGATCCTAGAAATCTCTTCTCTGCAAATGATCTTATCTGGAAGGGTCTAATCTGAATCAGATGTATTATACATTATGCAATGAGGAATATTATGTAATGATGCATAGACTTTAGTTACAGAATTGAATTATGAATGAGTATTTTAATGTATTCAATTGCGCTCTTTAGCATGAATGTATTATTTACTGATTACTTTGATAGTTAGTATTCTGTGCCCTGTGGAAGCCTATGGGAGGTCATTTGTTGCATGTATTTTTAACAAAAAGGCTTTTAAAAATGCTGGACTATTCCTTCAACTTATAGAAATATTCTGAACATACCAGAGACTTTATAAAAAAAAAACTATCTAGCACATCTAGCAGCTCCACCTTGTTGGTTTGCAGTGAGAGACTGTAGCTCATCTGTTGAGGCCCAGTTGGTTATAGTCATCCTCTGGGTCAGAGTTTTTCAAACCACAAACCAATCCTCACAAACCAACCCCCCCCCCCATATGAGTGGAAAAACTCCAGCAATACTGCTGTGTTAATGGCAGCCATCACACTGCCATCCTACCACCACCACTGTCGTTGTAACTGCTGTGTTGTTAAGAATTTGCAACCAACCAAAGAATATGTAGTCAGCTGTTTGCCTGTGATCAGAAACTGTAGAGGGTGTAGAGGGTGTAGTAGGGCTGTGATCAGACGCTGGTCAATGGAGTAGAGGGTGTAAGCCTGTGATCAATAACTGGCTAATGGGGTAGAGGGTGTAGAAGACCTGTGTTCAGACACTGGCCAACCCATATAGTGGAACTACAACGCGGCCAGTGAATGGACGTACAATGTAAAGGACTCTTAGGACTTAGCGGCTGAAAACTTTTTAGGTCTTTGAAAAGTGGACATCTTCAAGAAGTTGATTTACAGTGGTTTTGTGTGGGTGGCCAAATTTATGTTGTTGCCAATTAACAGCTAAGTTTATTTTGTGACAGATCCTGCATTAAAATTTGGAAAAGTAGCAAAAATTGTCTGCCTGATCTGGAGTGTGTGTGGGTAATTTAGAGACAGTGGCATTGCCACAGCAATGTAAGTTAACCCTAGGGTAGATTTTATGGTACAAATCAGGTTTTGAGAGTGTGTGTGTGAGACAGAGTTATGGAGGCATGCTTTTTGAACTTTTTGTGTCTGTTTTGGCACTTACACTGTTTTTTGAGAAATTCAACTTTTAACATTTCCACCTTGTCGGACCGGCATAGAAGAGGCAATTGTTTACCGACTGGCTGCGTGACTGACAGACTGTGTTGAAACACGTATGCGCAAGAACTGCCTCTGTTTGCCTTGTTTGTCCAGAGAAGACATTTCGTACTGATGGTCTGAGGACTACCTTTGCCCTACCTTTTGCCACACAGCTAACAAGTACATGTGCCAATGAGATGTTTGGGTCTCCTTGCTCAAAATATTATTGTATAAGGAAGTGGTGCGAAGACGTACTGTGATATTAATGTGTGTTAGCATTGCAAACCCCTGTGTTAGCAATTACTATTGCGATTTTAGTATCGCTACTGCACTGGCTGCCAGGCTCGCCCAGCATGACTATTGTGGTGTTAACCTTGCTATTTTGCCAGCTGCCAGCCTCACCCAGCATTGCTACCGCAGTGTTTTTTTACTGCGCTGGCCACTGGCCTTGCCCAGCATCGGTACCGCAACATTAGTCACAAGCCATGTTTATGAGGTCCTGGGCCCTTCATATCTAAAAACTAGGGCTGCCGAAGTTAGTGCTATAATAACGCATTAATACGATCTCAATTTAAAACAAAGGCCGCAGTTATTGTCAGGCTGAGTTTAGCTATCACCGGAGTACAGCCCACCTAAAAAATACCTATCATCAACAGGATTCACGAGCTACATGAAACGGAGAGGGTAAAACTAGCTCAGGATTTGGAACACAACCACTAATGCTCTTTTATGGGTGATTATTGGATATCACTAGGTAACGACAGCTATCTCGGAGTTACAGCTTATTATATAGATAAACAGTGGCGACTTCATTCACATGCTTTAACGGTCATGAAAATAGAGGTGAGGCATCGTGCTGCGACCTGTGCCAAACATTGTATGGATGTGGCAAAGCAGTGGAACATCGTCAATAAAGTGAGCACCCTGAACCCTAAACTCTAAACAGACGTTCAGTGCAAGGAATATGATAGCGGCAATGAGACACCTACCTGCTTTAGATAGATAGATGATAGATAGACTTAAAAATCCTTATTTTCTATAACATTTACACAGATTTGTTTTTAAATGCGATTAATCGTGATTAACTATATAAAATTCTGAGATTAATTGCGATTAATTCTTTTAATCGTTTGACAGCCCTACTAATAACGAATAAATATGTGGATCTTAAGGCTCTGAGGGCAGGACCTAAGTGCTTTACCAGGCAGGGTCACTTGAAATGGTATCTGAAACTCCCCAATGTTGAAATGTCATTGACGATTCTATGCAGCCAATGGCAGGTCGGCAAAACAAGGCTTGCCTTTATTTCAGTTGATAGATTTCTGGAACGTTCTGGAAAAAATCCACGTCCACATACGTGTGGAAGGGGCTTGTTTCTGGCTGTAGTATATGTACATGAATGATCCGAATCCTTGACATTGTGCAGAGGTTCTTTAGCCTTAAAATGGTTTAAATAGCTTTAAAAAGGTTCTTCACATCTTAAAGACATATCCATGCAAAGGTAGTTCTCCTACAGCATCACTCCATCACACCTTTTTTATTTAAGAGTGTAGATCCTAGAAATCTCTTCTCTGCAAATGATCTAATCTGGAACGGTCTAATCTGGATCAGATGTATTGTACATTATGCAATGAGGAATATTATGTAATGATGCATAGACTTTCGTCTCTGCTGAAGTATAATGATCTTAAATGGTCTTCGGTTTGATCCATGTTGATCATGTCTGAGATAACCGCATGCTGAGACTATAAAGCAAGCCATAAAAGCTTAAAAGCATAAAAGCATGAGCTCGGTGTTGTTCTTTAATATCTGCAGCTTTTTATTCTAAGTTAATACTCTGGAATTTAGCTGAAGAAACATCAGCTGAAGCAGAAGTTGCACAAGACTTCCCTTATCAGGCTACTGCAATACACCTTGCACTTTACAACACATCGCTCACAGCTCTGTCTAAGTCATGTAGATAGGACTGTTTTGGTCGTTGTGGTCAAAGCGGGTTGCACTGTACCCGAGGCGCAGCATTCTGTCCCGCCAGGACGTTCCAGCTTCATTTAATGATATACTACTAAACACTAACGTCCCTCAACAGGACACCTGAACAGACCTGAGCAAGTGAGTAAAGGCTAAACAGACACTCACCTGAGACTGAGCACTCCCTTCAAACTCACTCTGAATCCCGGGACCCTCCTCAGGTGACGCTTTCTGGTTTTCTTAACTCGCAGAGGCCTGTCTGTCCAGTGGCCTGAGGAGTGACGGTGTGTGTGTGTGTGTGTGTGTGTGTATGTGTGTATAAGTCACAGAGCGCTCAGTTTCTCTCTGCCATCCCAACCTCAGGCCAGCCCTCAGAGGCTTGAGGAAGTGTTGACAGCTGCGTCACAACGTAGATTAAAGATTGACAAAAGCACTCTGAGGTTCTGACCTTCAGAGGAGTCCTGCTTTCAAACAAATCGGCACGAAATGTTAACGGGCAGCGCAGAGATATCACTGATCACTCCCCTCCTTTTTTCTGTTTCTGCCCCTCTGTCACTTTTCTTGTATGTGCCTCTCTCTCTCTCTCTCTCTCTCTCTCTCTCTCGCTCTCTCTTTCTTTCCCTCTTCAGTATAAAATAGCTTAATTGACATAAATTGCAATCCCTCTGTTTGTCTCCCTCTCTTTCTCTCTCTCTCTCTCTCTCTCTCCCTCTATCTCACTCTCTGTCTCTCTGCCTATTTCTGTCTGTCTATTCCCCCTCACACTCACTCACCCATTCTCGCTCTCTCTTCTCTCTCTCTCTCTCTCTCTCTCTCTCTCTCTCTAGTTGTCACTCCTTATTTATTTCTCACTCTCTCGCTCTCTCCCTCATTCCCCCACACTTCATTTCTCCCTTTCTCCCACCCTTCTGTCACTCACCCAGTCTCTCTCTCTCTCTCTCTCTCTCTCTCTCTCTTTTTTCGTCCACCCACACTCCTTTTCTCTCTCTATCTCTCGATCTATCTCTCCCTATCTGTCTCTCGCTGTCTCTCTGGTCTTAAGGAGTCTAGATGGTCATGCTTGTTGGCACTGGGCTTGGTACCACAAGGAGATGCTGGGGATCCCTATACAAACCCACACAGCAGATCTACAGTGGAGGCTTGTGCATGGGGCTGTGGCCGCTGACAGACATGCAGCCCATACAGAGAGAGAGAGAGAGTCACTTATGTTGTAATTACTGTTATTTTTATTGCACTGTAATTTTGTTATTATTATTATTATTATTATTATTATTATTATTATTATTTGTGTAATGCTCTGGCATCTTGTTGTCATGCCAATAAAGCTTCTTTGACTCTTGAATCTTGAGAGATAGACGCAAGGATCCTTCACAGTTTCAAATTGAAGAAGCCTTAAAAGCGCCTCAAGAAACTTGTCCAAATATTTGTGGACACCCCTTTTAATAAACACATTCAGCTATTCAGGATTCAGCTATCCAGCTCCGTCTGATTTATGTATCCCTGCGCAATACACACTAACCCACCACCACCATGTCAGTCAGTGTCACTGCAGTGCTGAGAATGACCCACCACCCAAATACTACCAGCTCTGTGGTGGTCAGTCCTGTGGCATCCTGACCATTGAAGAAGAGGATGAATGAAAGGAGACAGACTATAATTATAGAACTTTAAAGACTATAGAAAGAAAGTTCCTTGAAGGTTCCTCAAAGCATCTTAAGAGGTTCCTCCCCAGTTTCAAACTGAGGAACCCCTACTTTTAACAGTGCTGAAGATTACATTGACCCCAGTGTTATTGACATAAACGGGACTGACTGTGACTATTTCTGGATGCAAATACTCGAAGGCTCTGGACGTTGTTTAGGCTAGTGTCAGAAGCGAAGGACACTGAGGCTCTAGAAGTCTCTCTCCCTCACTCTCTATGTCTCTCTCAGTGTAAATGTAAAAGGACAGAGACATTGTGTGTGTGAGGAGGGTGGGAGGGTAGGAGGGAGGTAGGGAGTGAGGGAGGGGTGGTCTGAGCAGTGTTGTCTGAGCCGGTGAGGTGAGGCGACTGATCTTAAGACACGGTAGCAGTAAAAGATGAAGTGATAAGGCCGGGTATTAGGAACTCCCTCTGCGCTGAACTTTACTCTTCAGGAAACTGAGCTCCCGTCATGCTCGGTTTAATTTCAGGGCAATAAACACAGGCACCGGGACGCGCTACCAGGCAAACACAGACAAGGCAGAAGGAAGGAACACCGAGAGCCGGGCAGAAGTTGAGAAACACACTCTGCTGCAGTTTCCTCTGATGCAAACAACTGTTTAGTTTAGCTGGCATGAGTCAGAATGATGTAGGAAGATGTACAGCAGTGGACTTGACATGAACAACAAAAGCAGCTTAGATTTTTGGTGTGTGACGTACTGTAGAATGAAGGGAGCAGAGAAGCCTCATTCTATTCCACTGCTTAAAGTAGGAACTTTTGGGGGTTCTTCAGTTTGAAACTGTGGAGGAACCTCTTATGATGCTTTGAGGAACCTTCAAGGAACCTTCTATAGTCCTCAAGTTCTGTAATTCCAGACTGTAGTCCCTCTGTTTCCCTGCCTACATTCTTAGCCTCCTTTCATCCTGTTCTTCAAATGGTCAGGACCCCACAGGACTGACCGCCACAGAGCCGGTATTATTTGGTGGGTGGTGGGTCATTCTCAACACTGTCGTGACACTGGCTGACATGGTGATGGTGGGTTAGTGTGTGTTGCGCTGGTACGAGTGGATCAGACGGAGCTGGATAGCTGAACCGTTCATTAGAAGGGGTGTCACAAATATTTTGACATACACTGGTAAAAGTACAAGTTTCTTGAGGTGCTTTTAGGAGTTCTTCTATTTCAAACTGTGGAGGAACCTTCAAGGAACCTTTACTGAACCTTTCTTGAAGGTTCCTCAAAGCACCTTAAGAAGTTCCTCCTCAGTGTCTAAGCGAAGAACCTCCAAACTTATCCTCAAGTGCACTCATGCACTCATCCTTCAGCACTTATGCTTTTAACAGTGATGTCATCGTCCAACATGTCCACCGTTTAGGGTTTGAGGATGGTGCTCCACAGGTGCTCCACATTTCTGTATGCTGGCTAATGGATTGGTGTATTGAGATGGCTGGCTGACAGCAAGACAGAAAGACAGACAGAAGAACAAATATATGAAAAATGGAAAGACATAGTAGAGATAGTAGTAGCAGAAGTTACTTTAGAAGCAAGCATACTGTTTGACCACTAGGTGGCGATACAAATAAATATGACTGACACTGAGATTGCATTTCTCGAATCACTAATCCAGTTCTCAGCTCTCAGCAGTAGAAGCAATTCTCACAAGACCTGTGTATCACAAGAAGCATAAACACCAGCCACATACACAGTATTAGAGTTTCTCAAGCCTGGTCCTGGAGGTCCACTGCCCTGCACATTCTCCTCCTGCTACAGCACGCCCCCTTTTACTCAACAGTGGGTTGTTAATCAGCTGATTAGTTGGATCTGGTGCATTGGGAGCAGGGAAATCACTGAAAAGGGCAGGGCAGTGGGCCTCCAGGACCTGGGCGCAGAAATACTGCACTGTACAGTGTTAAAAGTATCAGTTGCTTAAGGGACTTTTGGAAGTTCTTCAATTTGAAACTGTGGAGGAACCTTTTAAGGTGCTTCGATGAACCTTCAAGAAAGAAAGTTTTTTAAGATGAAAAAGGTTTCTTGATAGCACAACACGCACCAACCCACCACCACCACCATGTCAGGCAGTGTC
The DNA here is from genome assembly GCF_030463535.1 of Salminus brasiliensis. Classification (NCBI taxonomy): domain Eukaryota; kingdom Metazoa; phylum Chordata; class Actinopteri; order Characiformes; family Bryconidae; genus Salminus; species Salminus brasiliensis. Next base: position 27,999,078 of record NC_132886.1, read on the forward strand.
ACTGCAGTGCTGAGAATGACCCACCACCCAAATACTACCAGCTCTGTGGTGGTCAGTCCTGTGGGGTGCTGGCCACTGAAAAACAGGGAGAAATGAGGCTAACAAAGTATGCAGAGGAACAGATGGACTACAGTCTGTAATTACACAGTGCTCCTATATGGAGAATGGACAGTGAGTGTAGAACTGGTGAAAGCCTGATGAGCACCCAGTGGCCTTTACACAGACCTGCAGCAACCAGACTTGGCCCAAGGTGAGGCCTTTTCAGGCATACAACGTTAAGACCAAAAGGAGCTTTGTTGGAGGCACTGAGGGTCACATGATTGTCAGGTGGTTGCAATATTGGCAGTAGTCAATGGCTAACACCATTACTGCCTAATGGAACAGCTTAGGCTTGACTACAGTGAGATACATCGATACCTACAGTGAATTTTCTGACTTTAGGCTTATTGAGGACAAATTCAGCGGAAAGCACTCGGCCTGAGCTTGGATAATCTGATCCACACACACAGCACACATACACTCCAAAGGACAAGGAACAGTAGGGAAATCCTTTTTGGTGCTAAGGGTTCTTTAGAGAACCATTTACATTTGATTTGATCTGATATATAAGCATATATGCACATAGATCATAAATGCAAAGTGTTAATATATTGTGTATTGCATATTTGTAAATATCCTAACAAATATGTACAGGTATGTATGGTCCATATATGGTACGGCTCTGTCCTGCAAAGGCCTTTGACATAATGTGAATCTGACAGCTGTCCTTTACATTCTATAAAAATGTCATGAACTGACCAATAGAAATGCTCCAAATGTCTTGGACTAAACTCTTTCTACATTGAGATCTTGAAGATACCCAAGTTTTGCATCATGACGATTTTCAATTGTCTATCATACATTGTATGATACACTATAGGACAAATGTTTGTGGACACCCATTTTTATGAATGCGTTCAGCTACTTTAAATTGCACCCATTGCTGACACAGATGTGCAAATGCACGTACGCACACACACACACACACACACACACACACACACACACACACACACACACACATAGCTTGTCTAGTCCCTGTAAAGAAGTGCTGCCAATAGTACAGGACTCTATGGAGCAAAAAAAACCTGAACCTATCGGCGCCATGCCTGATGCCAGGTGTGGGATAGTAGGGTCTAAAGACCTCCAGCATTAAATGGGTTATACATATACTGTGTGATTGTGTCCAATGATGTCACACATTATTTATTTATAATTATTCATATATTATAATATGTCACAAACATACTGTTGTTGTCCTGCAAGAACCTTGTATCTGAATCTGACAGTTGTTCTTAATATTGTGATACAGCTCATGATAAATGGACCAATAGAAATGCTCCAAAAATGACTTGGAGAATTGACTTCCATTGAAAGTTACACTTCTCCTGTAAAGTTAAAGTTTTGGAGATACAAGATTTTAATGTGACTGATGATATATTGAATATATAGGAATTCCTCTATATATACACATATGTATATATATATCTGTGTGGGCAGGTTCTCTATCCTAGAAAATAACCAATTAGTCAGACACAGAAACTTTAAGCATCCAAATGGTTCTTTGAGTTGTCATAGCTATAGAAGAACCCCCCTTTTTAAAAGGGTGTAGTCAGTACTACACCCTTTTAAGCTCCTGAAGTAGTTAAGCTCCTGAATCCTCCTAATATTATCATAGATTAGCAAGAGAAGGCCAAGTCCAGTAATAAATGGAATGCTGGAAAGTGCTGGTCTTTTATGGACTTATTCGAGAGAATTACCATTGGCCTAATCTGTCTTACTTTTTTAATGCGGAGCTCATATTCTCTTCTCTTCTGATTCGGGTCACTATCTGCTGTGCTGAATCAGTGTGCATTCAGTCTGCTTATTATATTTCATAAGATAAATATCTTGTTGATTGTGGTTTCAGATCATTGCTCGATCAGCCTTTTGTTGTTGTCGCTGTTGTTGTGGTGGTTGAGAGAGCTCATGTACTTACATGAATTTACTGTTTGTCTTTTACACCCTGTTTCTCATATAGGTGTAAAGTGATGCTGTCTGAATGAGTGCTCGACTGAATCCGCTGTTTATTTGACCTCACTGGGTGAACGGGAATGCAGGCCATTTCCAGAATGCACACTAGCTTAATGAACAGTGGGCCAGTGGTTTGAACCCTCCCTCGCCGATTAGCTGTGGATTAGTCGATCGCTAATCCAGACCGACACATAGCAGCTCATGCTGGCGTGCGTATAAGCGATTTCTGTCCAAAGATTGTGTACGGGCCACACAATGGGGGAAGCCATATGGTGAACGGATGTGGATTCTTTTGTGCTGAGAGGAAAATGGCTAACATATACACTCTGAGGTAATCTTGATTTCATAACACAGAAGAGTGTGTTCCTGTTATGACTGCAAATGCTGATATTTTGAAAAATATGGACTTACTTATAGTTTGTGATGCACACCTTATTACAAGATCTTTGTTCTGAATGCAGCAGTATTGTTAAATTTGGTCCTGGAGTACCCCCATGCACATGCTAGGCCTATTCACCTAAATCCCAGGCCTGTGCTGTGTTGTAGTGGATGTAAGAGCAGAGGATGAACTTACAGCAGCATTATGTAGCAAATGTAGCTTAGAATAACGGCTTCAGAATCATGGTAATGCTCCACTGACAACTTTGGTGGAGCGGTACAAGACCTCTTGCGAGAGCTGTGTAACGCTGCGTTACCCGAGACATGTTTGTGTAAAATCCTGAAGCATTATCTCAGGCCGCCTCCATAAGTCCATAATTTTCTTTCACTTCAGATGCCGGTTTTGAATCTCTTAACTTGTCAGCAAATGCACGGGTACAGCTAGCCATGAGAGGGAGCGCAAAGCATGATTTGTATTTATGGCAGTGGAGTTCAAGTAAATTTCACTCCCCACCTGTAGGGGCCAAAAAAATACCAATTCCTGCATAATATCCCTCTAAAAAGTGTGTGTGTGTGTGTGTGTGTGGGGGGGGGGGGGGTCTTGCATACTGGGTGGATTTGGGATTGGAACTATATAATAAAAAAAATAATGTGTAAACTGCATCTGTAGATTGCTGGTATGTTTTACATTATGGAATTTCCTGCCATTAGAAATTAACAAAAAATGATTTAATTAATACACACACAAATTTATATTAACATGCCCAAACATAACCAAACGTCACGCATACATTCATACTATCATATATTGCATTAATAAAACTGCACATTTTAACTTGCTTTGCATGTCTGATGTATGGTATTGCTTTATTTTTATTAGTGATATCCAGGTTATTTCACCCCCTGATCCGATCCGAGGCTCTTAATGCTGAGTATCAGTCAATAGCAACCCAATCAGTGTGTTTGTATACATAATAAAGACCCACAGTTTAGATGGATAAGATGAGCTGCTGATTAATATGCTCAGTTAAATACCTTTATTTTTAGTAGCAGTCTATAATGAGACATTCTGGACTGATTGATATAGTTCACATAGAGACACAGGCAGCTGCACAGGGCCCACAGCAGGCTATCTACTAGTGCTAGCTCAAACCACTGCGTCAACAAAAAATTGCTTTGCTTCAATGTGTCATTTTTATTTGACGGAATCTGTAAACTTTGGCCTTGGGTTGTCACCAGGGCTGCCACTAGATATTTATGGATAAGGGGTCTGGGTCCGAATATGTCTGTTTGGTGAAGTTAGCATACAGTAGATCACAGTTAGTATTAGACAGAGATCTAATATGACTTAAATGCTCTCAATAAATACATACAAATAAATACAAAAAATACATGCTGAAGGTTTGCTTATATGGAAATGATGGTCAGGTGTTCACACACTTTTGGTCATATAGTTTAGGAGGCATGTTAAAAAAAACAAAACAAAGAAGTCATGTTTCATCTGAGTAAGCTTTTCGCTGACATCCTGTCATTGCTTTAGCAGTTGGTGACTGTCTGTCCAGTCTCTACATATCTACATATACAAACAGTACTGGAATACAGTACAGGAAGACAGATAAATTATGTTATTAAAATGGAGAAAATTCAAATAGTGCATTACTGTCATGCAAATCAGTGCATAATGACTGCAGATTCATTAAATATATGCATTTTGATGGTTGACTAATTAAAAAGGCACATGGTATTGAGTTAAGTAATCACGACAGCCCTAATTTATTCCATTACATGGAAATGTATCCATCTGTAACATGGTCATTTGTCATCATTCTGTAATCATTCTGTCCATAGGGCTTTTTTCTTTGGTCAGTGGTCCTCCGAAGTAAGACTTGATGGCAAAACAGTCATTATTACAGGTGCCAACACTGGCATTGGCAAGGAAACAACCAGAGACTTGGCGAAAAGAGGTAAGCGGCTCACTCGGTCACTTACTGTGTCATGTACTGCATAACTGGAGAGCATGCAAATATGAACATAGCAGGAATATAGTCTATCAACACAAGTGGCTTAACAATGACTGTTACATGATGACTAGACAGGTTACATAGTGCTGTCTCACAGGGGCCCGGATCATCATGGCGTGCAGAGACACTGCCAAAGCTGAAGTGGCCCAGAGGGAAATTACTGAAGACTCTGGCAACCAAAATATCGTCATCAGGAAACTGGACCTGGCTGATACCAAATCGGTCAGAGAATTTGCAGAGATTATCAACAATGGTAAGTGAGTTTCCTCCCCCCATGCCCATTTTAAAACTGCAACACCCAGCATGCACTGTGTTATTATCGTACAGTCCTTTTAGTAAAGGTCCAATTCTGGCTGCTAGCCTAGCTACTGATCCGCAGACTAAAAACTAACCTAGCTGGCAGCAGTGTAACCCTTATTTTGGAACTTGAACAAATTGTATAGAAACAGTTCTGCAGTTCAGAAATGAATCTAGAACCAGATCCTTTAGCTAACTTAAATGCTCTCCATCAACGTCTAACAGACACAGACCAACCATACGTGCTTTGCTTCAATGTGTCATTTTTATTTGACGGAATCTGTAAACTTTGGCCTTGGGTTGTCACCAGGGCTGCCACTAAATATTTATGGATAAGGGGTCTGGGTCCGAATATGTCTGTTTGGTGAAGTTAGCATACAGTAGATCACAGTTAGTATTAGACAGAGATCTAATATGACTTAAATGCTCTCAATAAATACATGCTGAAGGTTTGCTTATATGGAAATGATGGTCAGAAGAAGGAAGGAAATTGAGCATATAACGAACAGCTGGAAGACCAATTAACACTAGTTAGGTCAATTGACAACATGATTGGGTATAAAAAGAGCTTCTCAGAGTGTCAGTGTCTCTCTGAAGCCAAGATGGTAAGAGGATCACCAATTCCACCATTGTTGCGCAGAAAGATAGTGCAGCAATACCAGAATGGTGTTACCCAGCGTAAAATAGCAAAGACTTTTAAGTTATCATCATCAACCGTGCATAACATCATCAAAAGATTCAGAGAATCTGGAACAATCGCTGTGCGTAAGGGTCAAGGCCATAAAACTCTACTGGATGCTCGTGATCTCCGGGCCCTTAAACATCACTGCACCTCAAACAGGAATGCCACTGTCAAGGAAATGACAGAATGGGCTCAGGAATACTTCCAGAAATCATTGTCAGTGAACACAATCCACCGTGCCATCCGCCGTTGCCAGCTGAAACTCTACAGTGCAAAGAGGAAGCCATTTCTAAGCAAGCTCCACAAGCTCAGACGTTTGCACTGGGCCAGGGGTCTTTTAAAATGGAGTGTGGCAAAATGGAAGACTGTTCTGTGGTCAGATGAGTTGCGATTTGAAGTTCTTTATGGAACACTGGGACGCCATGTCATCCAGACCAGAGAGGACAAGGATAACCCAAGTTGTTATCAACCCGTTCAGAAGCCTGCATCACTGATGTCTGGAATGTCTGGAAAGGCACCATTAATGCAGAGAACTATGTTCAGGTTCTAGAACAACATATGCTCCCATCTAGACGTCATCTCTTTCAGGGAAGACCCTGCATTTTTCAACAAGATAATGCCAGACCACATTCTGCAGCAATCACAACATCATGGCTACGTAGGAGAAGGATCCGGGTACTGAAATGGCCAGCCTGCAGTCCAGATCTTTCACCTATAGAGAACATTTGGCGCATCAGAAAGAGGAAGGTGCGACAAAGAAGGCCCAAGACGATTGAACAGTTAGAGGCCTGTATTAGACATGAATGGGAGAGCATTCCTATTTCTAAACTTGAGAAACTGCTCTCCTCTGTACCCAGACGTCTGTTGAGTGTTGTAAGAAGAAGGGGGGATGCCACACAGTGGTAAAAATGGCCTTGTGCCAACTTTTTTGGGATTTGTTGACGCCATTAAATTTTGAAACAACATATTTTCCCCTTAAAATGATACATTCTCTCAGTTTAAACTTTTGATCTGTGATTTGTGTTCTATTCTGAATAAAATATTAGATGTTGGCACCTCCACATCATTGCATTCTGTTTTTATTCACAATTTGTTTAGTGTCCCAACTTTTTTGGAATCCGGTTTGTAAATAATATTAATAACAATAACAACAATAATAATGACAACAGTAATAACATGTCAAATGGAAAATCATCTATAACGTTTATGTTTAGAAAGGTCTTCAAGAAACTCTCACAGATCTGATTCATTTCATTTGCTAAAAATGGAAACTCAGCACATCCACTTGAGAAACTGGTCTCCTCTGTACCCAGACGTCTGTTGAGTGTTGTAAGAAGAAGAGAGGATGCCACACAGTGGTAAAAATGGCCTAAACAAAATGTCATTTGACCAGTGGTCTTTAAACCTATTAGGAGTAATAAAACAATTTAGTAAAAAATCATGTCTGATCTCACTTTACATTAGCTTCTTTAGTCATGCCACTTTTCACTCCAAAAGTATGGAAAATAATACTATTTTCCATACTACTAAATTAATATTATTTTTATTATTATTATTATTATTATTAATAGCAATAATAATAACAAAGTTAAAAGGAAATATATGCATCCCAAGTAACAGAAACAAATTCAAATGGCACAAAGGCACATAAAGTAAAGAACATGGTACTAAATCATATTTAAAGGCTCCATGTTAATACATGAATTATGAACAGCTGCTTTAACTCATCTGTTTATGTTTGAGCAGCTCTTTAGGAAACCCTCACTGAACTGATTCTTTCTTTTCTGACATTCTTAGATTATTACTGGCTTATGGTAGTTAAGGTGCTAGAACTGGACCAATCAGTAAACACTTACGTTCTCCACTAATTCTTGCTTCAGGCTGCTGAGAGACTGCTGTTAGAGTAAATCCTACAGTGATGAGTATGAATACAAATCATCCAAGTTGTTGAATTATTATAAATGAAACTTGACCTGTGATGAACTGATTAGAGGCTGTGATCATGTGATCATGTGGATGGAAGTGTGACCTGCCTGCTTTAAATAAAGTATGACTTTTCACTAAATATATTCTTCCAGCTCCTCAGTAGAGGAGGACGTCATCGCCACAGTTACTCTAGGGTCCAGTCAAAACCACAAACACCTCAATAGCTGCTCTCTATCTAGATGAAAATAGATGAGCCGTGTCGTCATTGTGAGAAGAGGAGAGTGGCCGCGTAGGGGAGGAGGAGACGACAACGCGGGGTGCCGTTGCGTTGAGAGGGAGGAGATCCAGGGCGCTCAAGTAACGGGCGCGGAGTTGGTGATTCTGGGGGTCTGCTGCAGAGAAGTCCACTGCCACCGTGGTCGGATGTCACGCCGCACGGGCCTACAGTGAACGCTCGCTGGTCCCGAACGATGTGGTGGTGCTGCATGCGGTGCATGGATCACAGGGTCTGGACCAAACTGCGGTGGTTGCGCCAGCCGAAGTTCAAATCTCAGGTTATGGCGAAGGTGTGCGGGAGGCAGGGTATCCGCTACACCCACAGAGCGATAGTGAAGCTGAGAGCTGGTGAAGCGTTTTAAGGCCTGACTCACCAGCCAGCTGGCAGCTTCGCACTTCCGTGGACTTAAAGTTTCTTAATGTTTCTTAAAGTTATGCGGAGCTCATTCGGGACTTAAGCAAGTGCAGCGAAAGGCCAGCGCGCGGCAAAAGCGCGCATATGACGTGCGCTGCCGAGGGGACCCACTTCTAGCCGGGGTCGAGGTGTGGCTGTACGATCCGCAGCGGATAAAGGGGCTGAACCCAAAGCTACAGAACGCCTGCGCTGAGTAAGTAGCTGCAATGGGAAGAGCTGGACGTGCATGCTGTGTGTAGAGCACGCTGGGACTCTGTATGCAGGGAGGCTGTAGGTTAAACCAGCATTGCTGGGGCTGGACTGTTATTCCGTGGGTTGTTAAAGTAGATTTGTGCTGTGGGGCAGCACAGAAATACAATGCTAGGAATACGATGTAAGACTGCCTTGATGTGTAGATGATATTCATTCAAAATTGCCATGTGAAAATATTTGGACACCCCATGAAAATCATTGTTTTTTTTAAACATATTTAAATAAATGAAAATCTTGATCATCACCTGAACAATATTGGGAGATGGAGGTGATATAACTAAAAGTAATACAGCTGCATTTTTCTTGTCATAAAGAGAATCTGCACCTGCAGATGATTAAAACATAGTTAGAGGGGATTCAGGAAAAGTCTTTTTTGCTCTTGACTGTTGAAGTGAGTGAAATCAAGATGGTGAGATCCAAAGTACGCTCAGAGGCTTTCAGAAAAAGGGTTGTAGGTGCATATACGTCTGTAAAGGGATCTAAAAAGATCTCTGAACTATTGATCTATTAGACTGTCCACAACATAAATTAGTCAAGCTCAAGAGCAGACTGCAAGATGAGTAAAGACGTCCCCAACAGTCCTAAAAGGACACATCACAGGACATACAGCTAGCTCTTTCCACAGTACAGCATCTACCCTCAGAACTAGACTGCACATGTTTGATTTTTAGGGAGGTGTACAAGGAGGAAAGCCTGGCTGTCTAAAACATCAGGGTGAGACTAAAGTTTACCAGAGAACACCTAGACCAAGACCAGGACCTCTGGAACAACGTGCTTCAGACAGAATAAACTTTAGTCTGTTTAGATTTTCTTCTTTTCTGTTTTTTAAGTTGGGATTGTTGATTTCAGGCTTGTTTGTCTAGTTAAAATGTTTTGATATCATTTTAATGTGAAATAAAAGATTTCACTCAGTCTTATTAAAGGTCCTCTACAGAACCCAAACGTAAATAGAAAATCTTCTGCACATTTTTGTACATTAAATTCAGTAAACAAACTAATATTTTTAGAATGTGCAGAACACACACACACACACACACACACTACAGTCGCTTGCAAAATTTACCCCCTTGGCATTTTTTGCCACCACCATGTTGCACTGTGGGCATGGTGTTCTTGGTGTGATGAGATGTGTTAGGTTTGCGGCAGACGTAGCATTTTCCTTGGTGGTCGAAAAGTTCAGTTTTGGTCTCATCTTACCAGAGGACCTTCCTCCATACATTTGGGGAATCTCCTACATTCCTTTTGGCAAACCCAAATTGAACCTTCCAATTTTTGTCTGCAAGTAAAGACTTTTTTTTCTGGCCACTCTTCCATAAAGCCAGCTCTATGGAGTATACAGCTAATTGTGGAACTCTGCAGCTCCTTGAGGGTTACGCTTGGTCCCTGTGCTGCCTCTCTGATTAATGCCCTCCTTGCCGGGTCTGAGAGTTTTGGTGGGCGGCCCCACCATAACCATGGATATAACCCAATCCTGACTTGTGCTTCTCTACAACTTTGTCTTAATGGTGTTGTTTGGTTAGTGGTGCCTCTAGCTTAATGGTGTTGCAGCCTCTAGGACCTTCCAGAAAAGGTGTGTATATACTGATAGATCATGTGACACTTAGATTGCACACAGGTGGCCTTTATTTCACTAAGCATGTGACCTCTGGTAATTGGTTGCACCAGAACATTTTATGGGGCTTCATAACAAAGGGGTTGAATACATATAAACATGCCAATTTGTTTGAGTTTTTCCACAAATTATATATATATATACATACACACACACACACACACACACACACACACACACACACACACACACATCTCATTTCACTTTACCAACATAGACTATTTTGTGCAGATGCATCACATACAATTCATGCATCACAAAAGCCAAGTACTGTATACAGATAAATGGTATTAAAAATGGGTTTATCCTGCTTTTACTGGAGCATTTGTTTGTATATAGTAAAGTCGGTTTTCTGATCACTCCTTCAATGATTCCTGTATAACTCCCACACAACCCCAAAGCATTACAGATTCACCCCAAAGGCTTAACATTTGGCAAGGGCTTTTTATCAGCTATTGAACCATATCTTTAGTGATTGTCACTATTTTATTTTTGATTCAATTTAATATTGTTATAATAATAATAATAATATTTTTTTGATGGTGTTTCATTTTAATTTGTTGGTAGTGCGGCCCCTGGCTCTATGGTATGCTGGTATGCTGTAGTGCAGGCACAATCCAACCACAAAAAAATTGTAGGTCACGTTCAATGCTAATTATGAAGCAAGTTAAAATACTACTTTAGTAAAGAAAGTTTTTAAAATGCTTGTTACATAATTAACATTCTTAAGAACTAGTTCATTATTCACAAATTGCTTCTTTAGGTGGCTTTTGTCATTTACATGAAATTAAAGAAAAAAATCTATATATAACTTGTTCGATAAGACTAATTCTATTTATTTTTATATATTATAATTCTATTTATTATATATATATATATATATATATATAAAATGGCACATTAAATATGAATTCAATACATATTTTATTCAACACTATTTTCTCTAGAAAAGATTTATCTCTAGATTTATCCACACATTTACACATTCAACAAATCAATTTGTTATCAACTTATATAATAATAATTAAATGTCTGATCTAACTTTACAATAGTTCTTAGTTGTTACCTAATTTCAAAATACTTCATACATAATAATTTGAGTCATGCCACCTTCAATTAAAAAAAACAAATGCTGATGAAATGGAAAAGAATAAAAAACAATAAATAATAATAATAATAATAATAATAATAATAATAACAAAACAAGAATATATACATTTTAAGTAACAGAAAAAATATTTTCATAGGTGAAAACACATAGGTTTTTGGTGATTTATGCCGTCATATGTGTATATGTGTGTGTATTTGAATATTTCACAATGCCTGAGAATTTTCCTTAGCCAATCAATGCAGAATCAGTATAATATTGTTTTTAACACATTTCATGTGTTACATATTTACTTAATAAAGGCATACTGTAAATCTAACGGAGGTAAATAAATGTATGTTTTAGGTTTAGACTGAGATTTAACTCATCTGTAAAGTTTCTGTTTAAACAGCTCTTTAGGTAAAACAGAACTGATTCTTTCTTTTCTTACATCCTTCCTTCATTATTTGCTAAAAATGGAAACTCAGCACAGACTGTTCTGCTGAATGTTAATGTAGCTCCTCTGGTAGCCCTAAGCACACAAGGTAAAGAGTGTGGTCATAAAACATCTAACCTTATGCTGAAAGATGAGAAGAAGAGCTGGAGCTCCCATAGCTGCACTGATCCTAGATCCTATTTAAACACCTTCACACAGCAGCAGCTCTGACTCTAATGAAGATATAAAGAAAAGAGTTACTCACAGAGCAGCACAGAGAGTGGACCGACCTCCATACTGTCTCACTGACCACTGACTGACTGACTGATATAACACTTAACACAAAGCACATCCCAGAGAGAGGGAGCGTGACATGACATCCTGAACCTCTCACTCTCTCTCTTTCTCTCTCTCTACTATACCTACCTTTTAGTACAATAGTACTATACAACACTGTATAGTATGGATTAAATATGGTTTATCGTTTGTTCACCATCAGTGGAATTCCCCATTAAAACCCTTCCAGACTCGTGCAGCAGCTGAGAGAAACTGCCTAAAGGAATCACAGCTGACCCGTTAGCGGTCATTATCTGCATTGGTCCAGATACTGGACATTAAATATCACTACATTTTAGAGCATCTTCAATTGCATGAGTTATACAGTCGTCTTGCTCAGTGTTTCTTAATCCTGCACACTTTCACCTGTTCCCTGTTTCAATACACCTGATCCAGTAATCAGGACCTGAGCAGGATCTGGTGGGATTAGCAACATTTAAAGCCATGCAGGGTCAAACCACAAACACCTTTCAGCTCCTCAACAAAATATGTCATTTGACCAGGGGTGCTCAAACTTATTAAGAGTAATAAAACAATTTAGTAAAAAATCATGTCTGATCTCACTTTACATTAGCTTCTTTAGTCATGCCACCTTTCACTCAAAAAGTATGGAAAATAATACAAATTATTATTATTATTATTATTATTATTATTATTATCATCATTATTATTATTATTGATCAGCTTACATTTTCTTCACCAATTGAATGTTTTTTAATGATTTGTGGCTTTAATATAGGTCAAAGGACTTTCCTCAGGCAGTCAGATTGTATAAATCAGTATAATAATAGTGTTTTCATATGTGTTATATATCTACTTAATTAAGACGTACTGATCTGAGTTGACCCTGTTGACCTGCTGTTTCAGGTTTTGACTGCACTTGAACTCATCTGTAAAGTTTGTGTTTGAGCAGCTCTTTAGGAAACCCTCACTAAACTGATTCTTTCTGTTCTGACATTCTTGGATTATTACTGGTTTATGGTGTTTAAGGTGCTAGAACTGGACCAATCAGTAAACACTTGTGTATGAATACAAATCATTGTTGAATTATTATAAATGTAACTTGACCTGTGATGAAATGATTAGAGGCTGTGATCATGTGATCATGTGGATGGAAGTGTGACCTGAACTTTTCACTAAACATATTCTTTCAGCTCCTCAGTAGAGGAGGACATCAAATGTCAAATCACAAACACCTCGACAGCTGATCTCTCCATCTATGTGTGTGGATTTGTGACTGTGGGATGGTTCCCAATGTCTTTGTGATTCACTTTTCGATTCGTGGTTTACATTTAGTTGATTTTGCAAGATAAATTTCATGCTGAATAAAACAACTCACCATTTACAGTCCATTTCTGTTAATCTGATCCTCGGTTTCTTTTATTTATAGAAGTATTCTGTATAAAAGATAGACTGATTCTGATTCTTATTAAGGTATTAGTTGTTTAAGATAACTGTGCAGCTAAAACAATGTGAGTTTTTAAAAGATAAACTGTCTATATTTCTGTATTTGTTAATATGATAACACAATATATGTGTACATATTGTCATAGACTGAAGTTAAAAATGATTATTAGCTGGTTTGCGTTTGATAAGCTCTAGGATTGAGTCACAAGAAGTGCATTATTATATATAAATAAAACATTAAATTGTATTTCTTTTAAACTAAATACAGAACTATTTTGAGCACATGAGGCCTAATGTCAGCCACAGAGCACACAGACACCACAGTATAATTAGACTGCGAGTTCATATTCAAAACAGGATGTGATTAATGGATGTTAAATGCTTTTAAACATGAGTGTGTCGTCACCACTGTTTTACTAGAACAGAAAGCAGACCACAAGATCCACAATAACACTCTGCCCCCAGCTCTCTGAAACTCTTTATTTTGGGTACAGATTAGACTGATAAAGTTCACAACCATACTACTTAAATACATGAACAGTGAGAAGCTCTCTTAGTGCTTTGTATCTGTGTTTGAGAGTGGAATTTACTATCCAATGCTAAACAATCAGCTAATCACCACTTTATCAGCTTTTCTGTTAGGTATTCTCAAAATTATAACATAATTAATGCTGTAGAGAATTGCCTGTCCCCTTATCAGTTAAAAAACAACATCATTTTCTTGGGTTTGAGAACAGCCCATTCTGCTTTTCATGACTTAAAGAATGCTTTTGCTCAGAGAATTTTGAAACATTTTGAAACATCCTGACCCTTCAGAGCCTTTCAGTGTCAGAGTGGATGTCTCTGAGGTAGGGGTTGGGCCTGAACTGTTCCAACATATGTATGAATTTAACTATGGTACTGGGGACGGAGAACTTTTTGCCATGAAACTAGCATTTGAGGAGTGGCTATATTGGTTTGAGGGTTCTAGACAACCCTTCTAAGACTTAATGTATTGTAAGAATTTAGAGTATATTCGTAAAGCTAAGACATTAACCCTTGTGAGCTCAGTTGGTATTTTTACTTTTGCTACTTTTGTCTTACAATCACTTATCACCCTGGCACAATGCTAAAGCTGAAAATGCAGATATAGCTGATTACACTTATACATGGAAAATTAGCATGCCTTCGAAGCAGAGACCACCAGAATATTCTGCCTTCAGATGTGTTTTAGCTCCCATTTGATGGGAGGTAGATGAGGAGATACATTGTGCTTTAGAGATTTCCCGTTATGTCTGGGTGTCTGCCAAAGACATCCAGGATCTGAAGACACCCACTGCTGCTTTAAAGCATTGGAGTGTAAGCCTGCCCCAAACACAACCTTGAGATTATAAATCTGCCAGCTAACCTCGGTAATGTCAAACGTCACCTAAATCCCAAAAAGATTGGTCTTCAGTGTACCTTTAAGTAAAGCGTCCCATTCTAACTGTCAAAACAATTCAGTTACATTTCTTCTTACAAAAAAAAACACAATTAGTTTGTGCACATGAAGCCTCATCGCAACAACCGAGCACAAAGACACCAGAATATAATTAGACTATGAGTTAATATTGAGACCAGGATGAAATATTGTGACTTTTTTAAAACATGAGAGTGTCTAAACACATGTCAGACCACAGAATCCAAAATAACATTCTTTGAAACTAGCTGTGTATTCTGGGTAGGTTTGACTAATAAAACCTCCTACTTAAAAGTATGAACAGTGAGAAGCTTTCTTAGTGTTTAGTTTCTGAGGGTCTTAATTACTTTACTCCACTAAATAATCAGCTGATCAACTAATAACAGCATGTATTCTAAACATTTTGCTAAGGCAGTACATTTCACATGAAACAGCGCTCCATTTCCATCTGTTTCTTTTCATCTGATTAATATCTGTTCACTTGATTTAAATTATTTACAGGTGAGTGTAATGAAGGGTGAATGTTGATGTTAGTGGGTTATTAAAGGCTGAGGTAAAGTATCTTATACAAACCATTACTTAGAGATTCCAGGAATCACATAATAGTAACCAGTGTGCTAATATACAGAGAACATAAACATAACAGGACATTGTATATAGACACTAACGTCACGAGACAGAGGTGGACGCACTTGCTGCAATTTTTAATGAAACAAACCAAACAGAAACCAAACAAGCCCAAAGCTTACCAAATAAACTACACAAGAATCCCATAAACAGGCCAACTCAACAAACCGTGAAACTGACATGCACAAGCACAATGCACAACATGCACAAGACCAGACAAGGGACAACTGAAACAACGGGGTGCTTATACAGACACTAACAAGGGAGTTACGAGAAACACCTGGGACTAACAAGGGGGCTACAGAGGAGACACTGGTGGACAGGTGTAGCTAGGGCAAACAAGACACAAACAGAGCAAAACAGAAGCAGAAAAGGAGGAGGCCAGAAAAGCGCACAGGGGGTCAGATAGAAAACAGGACAGACACATGGGCAGGACGCTGGACAGGGAACACGGCACAAGGCGGGACATTAGACTGGACAGAGGGACCTGAATCAAGACAGTGACAGGGACAGTAACAACCACAGAGATTGGTACGGGGACTAAACCAGAAACAGGGACAGACACAGAAACAGGGTAGGCCCAGGACTGGGCCTTGGTGCAATCCGAGGGGGCAACCAGGGTGCAGTTCTGTGGGTGGACACCCCCTGCACAGGAACAGGAGCGGTGGGCACTGCTTGCCTTGGGGCAGTCACAGACGCCACTGCTTGAACAGAACCAGAAACAGGGGCAGCTGCCACTGCTGGCTTGGTAGTAGGTGCAGATGCCACTATCTGGACAGGAACAGGGGCAGCTGGCACTGCTGGCCTGGTCGTAGGTGGACGGGGCCGCGGAGACAGGAACAGAGGCTGGAGACCTAGGCGCAGACACTGGAACAGAGGCTGGAAGCCTGGGCACAGACACTGGAGCCGGGATCTTGGGCACAGACACTGGAGCCGGGGAATGAGGGAGAGACCCAGGAACCCCACCTTCACTGTCTCTTGCGGCATCGGGTGGAGGGCTCTTTCTCCTTCCATACATACCCAACCGGGGGTCCCGGAGGGGGCGGGTCCGTCTAAGAGCACATCTGGACCAGGAATTATCCGCTACGTCCATTTTCTGGTCTGGTTTTCTGTCACAGTTTGTCACGAGACAAACTAATCATTTAATACAGGCAAAATAAAACAAACCAAACAGAATAGACAGATACATAGACAGAAAGACGGGCAAATACTGCATTGATCCCGAAGGAAAGCAGCCAGTAGCAACAGTCCCCTGTTGTGCTCCAGTCCTTCAGCCAGACATTCTGAGATCTGCCAGTGAGGTAGTCAGTGAACATGCACCTGGTTTAGAATCAGGCGTCCACATGACATATGTTAGTGTGACTGGCCTGAAGTTAAGTAAGTTTACTGGGTCGCCCCTTCTTGGGTACTGGAACCAGGCACGATGTCTTCCACAGTGTGGGGACCCTTTCCAAGTGCAGACTCAGGTTGAGGATGTGCTGTAGAGGAGCACCCAGCACAGGACTTCAGTAGTCTGGGACACACTCTGTCTGGTCCAGTTGCCTTTTTGAGTCTCTTCAGCTCACCTCTAACCTGGTCTGCAGTGAAGGCTAGCAGAGGGGGAGAAGGGGGGGGGGGCTTCAGTGGTGCTGCAGATTAGGTCTAATGAGTTAAAGTGTGAAGGGGTGGAGCGGGGGCTGTATTGTCTGTGCTGTCAGTATGAGAAGGTGAGGTGTTAATGTCCAGACAGACAGAGACTGAAGTATCAAAAACCGGTTGTAGAAGCTACATACTCCTCTGCATACAGCCTGTGATGGTCCTCATACCATTCCATACCTCCCTCATGTTATTTTCCCTCAACATCTGCTCCACCTTCTTCTTGTAAGACTCCTTGGCCTCTCGCAAGTGGACTTTGAGCTCCCTCTGTATGCTCCTAAGTTCCTATTGGTTGTTGTCTTTAAAGCCCCTTTTCCTCTTGTTCAGAAGGTCTTTAACACTGCTGCTTATCCAGGGCTTTGTTGTTACACTGCCCAGAGACAAGAATCTTAGCAAACAATATTCATGTTACTCCCCATACCAATAATCATATTCTTACATTTTATGGGATTTATGACTATTTTAATGAATAAATTACACATGGTGTTCTGAAGGCTTATGGCGATCCTTTTTCCTGTTCTGCTACCTAATTGTACCCATTTGCCAATTTGTTGGTGAAAAAGAACATTGCTCCTTTATAAGGCATCAAAGCTCTCATCAATCCAAGGGAATGGAAAATAGCTATGCTTTGTTTTTGAGTTTAAACTTCTATAGGAAAGGCAGGAGAAAGCATTAGGTGTTTTTTTTCTTTCTATCCATGGTGATTTGTTCAACTCTTGTTCAATTTTATTAACTCTTGTTCATGTTATTTATTAGATTTTCAAAAAGTGGAGACAAAAAAAACTATTAATAAAAAAATTCTTAGAGCTGTACTTAAGTGTTGCTGCATTTAAACACTGAGGTACATTTAGCTCTCTATTCTCCACCCCACAGGCTTGTTACTCATCAGTTTAAACATAGCTATTACTTTCAAATTGCTTCCTGCTACAGAAACCTTTGAGATATCATATATGGATATTCTCCAACTGGTTCATTTAAAAAATCACACACATACATTATGGAATAATAAAATTAATTCATATAAAATCTAGAAGGAATTCTGCTGATCATTTGAGTTCAAATGCTCAGTCTGACGCTGCTGAAGCAGCACCACACCTGCTTCATAACAAGTACTGCACAGAGAAAGTAAATGAAGCTGCTGGATGTTTCAGTGGATGAAGTTGTTCTTTAAATCCCTCTACTGCCAGACTGCAGAATCTCTAACAGGGTCTGGAGTTCAGCACTAAGTAAGATGTTCCTCCTTCTATCAGAGCTTACGTCCTGTTCACCTCATCAGGTTGAGCTGTGAAACACACAGTGATGAACAGATGAGTCTTTAATCAGAGATCCTGATTCAGCTGAAGTGGAACAGAGAGATTTCTGATCCAATGAGCTTTACAGTGTGTTTACAGTGAGTTCTTACCTCGAGCTCTGTAGCATTTGACCCCCAGTATGATGGACACCAGCAGATATGGAGACATCGCCAGCAGACTACTCAGCAGACTGAGGACTGAGAATTGAGCTCCTGATTTTGACGGACCTGCTACACACATAAAAACACACAAAAATCATATATAAAATAATTGTTCTGTGAATTCTCATTAACTTGTGTATATACTATATACACTAATAAGTAAAAAAATCACACCAGAAAGAAGTGGAGGGAACAAAAGGAGGGAACATAAAACAAATGAGATTCCAAAATGGTGTGCACAAACAAAAGAAGACAGACAAACAACATCAAACACAAAAGCGCCCTTATTTTTTTAAGGAAAAAAAATATTTTCAACATCATTTAATTATGCTCACATTTGTTACTAATATTGGCTTTCAGTTTAGGTGCCAAATAAAATTTAGCATAAGACTATATCTTTTCTTTTTTTTGTGCCCTCTGACACAAAAATGCCTCAGTGTTTGAATGGAGCAATGACTTTTCCAGCTTTATAAATGGGCAGTTCTTCAATTAAAGTGGGAGGACCCATTTAACATGACCTATATGCTTCTTAAGAGATCGGCTATAAATGAGGATATCATTGGGAGTCATAAGCATACTTGCCCAAGGCTTCTCTCAACACCTCATTAATAAGCTGCTGAAAAGCAGCTCGTGCATTCATGAGCCCAAAAGACATTACCCTGTACTCTTAGTGCCCTGAGGAGCAAGCCGTCTTCCACTCATCCCCATGCCTTATGTGAACCATATAGTAGGCACTGCGCAAGTCCAGCCTAGTGAATATGGAAGCTTGCTGCAGTGTCTCAAAGGTGTTTGGCAGAAGAGGTAGAGCATAGCGGCCCTTTACCAATGGCTTCAATGCCCTGCAATGGACACAGGGTGGAGACCCCATTCTTCTTTCCTACAAAGAAGAAACTCGCCCCTGCCGAAGAAGAGGAGAGTCAAATAAAGCCTGACTCTAGAACATATATATGCTCAGAAGTGACTCACTCAGGGGGAGATAGCAATTGCCCTTCCCTTGCCATCAGAAGACGAGGTCACCTGCAATCTCATCACAAATGTCAATGTCTAAACAGACATTAAAGAAAATGACTACAGTAGCTGAAAAGAATGAATTACCAAATGTTAAGCCCTGGAGGTATTGGGGTTTCATGTGAGCCAGTGATACAGGAAACTTTGCATGAGTAAATTAAAGCATGGATTCTACTGCATAGCAACAAATGCTTGAAGCAAATGTGACATAATCTGACAATAAAATTTAAGGAGAAACAATGCTGGCTTATATAACTAGACAATGATTTAAAACATACATTAAAATCTACCAGAAACTACTGCAAGAAACATGAGCTAAAGCTTCTGGAATGGCTCTCAGAGCCCATTTACTTTAATATAATTGAGAATCTGAGAGTGGGTCCTAAACATGCTGCATATGTAAGACAGACATAATGCCACAAAACTAAAAGAAAGAGTGGATTAAAGTTTTTAAAACAAGATAAGCTGCTGGCAACACTGTTTGCAAGCTGTTAGCTATACACATCTGGACAGAATTGTTGGTACCCCTCGGTTAATGAAAGAAAAACCCACAATGGTCACAGAAATAACTTACAAAAGTAATAATGAATAGAAATTCTATGAAAATTAACCAACGAAAATCTGACATTGATTTTGAACCATTGCTTCAACAGAATTATTAAAAAAAATTAACTCATGAAACAGTCCTGGACAGAAATTATGGTACCCTTAATTGATTATTGTGTTGAACAACCAATCCAGTTGTCTCAGGTTTGAAGGGTGCCTTTTCCAGACGACATGTTTAAGCTCCTTCTAAAGATGCTCAATAGGATTTAGGTCAGGGCTCATAGAAGGCCACTTCAGAATAGTCCAATGTTTTCCTCTTTGCCATTTTTAGGTGTTTTTAGCTGTGTGTTTTGGGTCATTATCCTGTTGCAAGACCCATGACCTGCCACTGACACCAAGCTTTCTGACACTGGGCAGCACATTTCTCTCTAGAATCCCTTGATAGTCTTGAGATTGCATTGTACCCTGCACAGATTCAAGACACCCTGTGCCCGATGCAGCAAAGCAGCCCTAGAACATAACAGAGCCTCCTCCATGTAGGGACAGTAGGGTTCTTTTCTTGATATGTTTCATGTAAGTTCCATTTTTGTCTCATCTGTCCAAAGGACATTCTCCCAGAAGATTTGGGGCTCGTCAACATGTAGTTTTGCAAATTTCAGTCTTGCTTTTTTATAATTTGTTTTCAACAATGGTGTCCTCCTTAGTCGTCTCCCATGAAGTCCACTTTGGCTCAAACAACGATGAATGGTGTGATCTGGCACCGATATTCCTTGAGCTTGAAGTTCACCTTTAATCTCTTTAGAAGTTTTTCTAGGCTTTTTTGTTATCATTCGTATTATCAGTCTCTTTGATTTGTCATCAATTTTCCTCCTGCAGCCATGTCCAGGGAGGTTGGCTACAGTCCCATGGATCTTAAATTTCTAAATAATATGTGCAACTGTAGTCACAGGAACATCAAGCTGCTTGGAGATGGTCTTATAACCTTTACCTTTAACAACAGCTTGTCTATAATTTTCTTTCTAATCTCCTGAGACAACTCTTTCCTTCGCTTCCTCTGGTCCATGTTGAGTGTGGTACACACCATGTTACCAAACACCACAGTGACTACCTGTAGCCCTATATATAGGCACACTGACTGATTACAAGTTTGTTCAAACCTGTGATGCTAATTAGTGGACACACCTTGATTTAATATGTCCCCTTGTTCACATTATTTTCAGGGGTACCATCATTTTTGGCCAGGACTGTTTCATGAGTTTATATTTTAAAATAATTTTGTTGAAGCATGGTTCAAAATCAATTGACTTCAATAATGCTCTTGTTGATGAATGCAATCAGATCTTCACAGCAATTTTCCAAAATCTAGTAAAAGGCCGTTCCCAGGACAGGAGATACAGTTACTCCAACAAAAGCAGTATATGCTCTTACTTTTAATACTTTTGATTTATACTTTTAATACTTTTGATTTTGGAAAAATTGAGTAAAAAAATTGCAGGTGCATTTACATTACATTATATTATAATGTTCTGCAGAAATTAAGGATGTTTCACTTTAAACTGAAATAAAATAAATAATGCTATAAATAAATCATGCTATAGTGTAATAAGTATAAACCTACAACGTGCATGTGTTGCCCCAACTGCTGGAGGAGCGGAACACACAGCTCCAGTGGGGAAGGGCGGCACTGCATGGGCTGTGGCAGCACAACAAAGTGGAAGCCATCAAGGAACTGTGGCAACAGAGCAGCAAAGGCTTGATAGCAGAGCAGACCAAATTCACAGACTGTGGGGGCTTTTGGATTAGTTTCGTGGCATGTTCACAGCCAGCAAAGCAAAGTGCATGAACACAGACCTAGTAAAACACACAATCGACGCTGTGATATAGTTGCAGTCTTCCACAAAAAAAAATTGTGAGGGACAAAATGTGTGAAATGGCAGCCGCTGGAATTATTGAGTCATCTTGCAGTCTGTGGGCCATGCCACGCTAGTGCAGAAGAAAAAAGGTGACTGGCGGATCTTCATAGATTACCAGCGTTTGAATGCAATGACGAAGGTGGACTCATCCTTTACCACGTAACGATGACACACTGAACTGAGTGGAGGAGTCAAGCTGGTTTAGCTTGCTGGATCTACGCAGTGGATACTGGCATGTGCTTCTGGCCCCTGAGGTGAAAGAAAAGATTTGTTTATCTTCAGTAAGGGGCTATGGCATTTGAATGTGATGGCCTTCAGGCTTTGCATTGCACTGTGCATCTTCCAGCGTCTGATAAGGCGAGTGCTTGGTGGTTGCCCCTGAACTCAGTGTGTGGTTTATTGGGATGACGTGTTGGACTTTAGAAGGGCACTGGACATGATGCAGAAAGTATTGGGCACTTTCCACGCAGCCCGCCTAAAGCTGCACTCTTAAAAGTGTACACTGTTGCAACAGTCGGTTCTGTTCCTTGGCCACACAGTAAGTAGCAAAGGCGTGGCAACAGACCTGTCAAAAGGTGGAGGCGGTGCAGTGCTGGCCAACGTCCACTAATGTTGAACAGAGTTTCCTGGAATTGAGTAGCGCGGCTCTGTTGACTGTCTTCCCTTACAGGTATAATTTCCTTCATGAGACCCATCAGCATTAGATATTTCATAGTTCTTCCTCCATTGAGCTTCACTGAGAGGATCATTATTCTTAAACCACTCATAACTCCAGACTCCTCCACTTTCTATGTCACATGTGAGAGTGACTCTCTCTCTCTGATGAACACACGCTCAGCTGGCTGCACTTTCACTGTAGCCTTTGGTCTCTCTGTTCAAAGATCATAAAGACTTTAGAAAGGTAGAAACTCTGGACTGCTAGAGACTGGGTTTGAAACAGCAACCCACTAAACCAAGGGGCAATGTACTGCGATGTACTCCAAGAAGTGGTGGGGAAACAAGGGAACGGCAAACAAAGGAGACACACAAAAAGATGGACTCAACAACAAAGGGAGAACAATAAACATCAAACAGGGTCAAACAAAAGACTGAAAAGAAGGCTGTAACAAATTTTAATTTCACAGAAATTAATAAGCTTAAAGGCAGTGAGTTGAGGCACACATTAACTAACACATTAAACACAGAGTCTCTGCCCCTAAATCAAGAATCTACTTGACTTTTCTTTTCTCTCTTTTCTTTTTCTTAGTTTTCTTTTGGTTTTCTCTTTACCGGTTTACCATCTGCTCCTCTAAAAAGGTGCAGCACTGAGCCACTTGTTTGGGAGAGCTTTTATGCAGAGCCCCGCAGGTGTGTCTGATCAGCTGTAATTAGCTCTGGGGCTTCTGGGAAATGGAGTTTCCAGAGCTGCTCCCAGCTGCTATTTTACTACTACATTAGCACTGTAGCTGTAGTGTAAGACCAAAGAAGGAAAACTTCTTAACTTCGCATAATTATTACAAGGCATCGTCCACTTTCTGGTCCTGATTAAGCCACATCTTAGTAATCATGTGGCCCTGCATTGGAAAATAGGTCACTGTGTCTCACTGGAGGGAGAGTAAAACATGGAGAAGGTGGAAAATGCCTTGCTCATCTTGCTAAGCTGTAGATGCAACTACATGACTGAATTGTTACATTTAGAGGGGTTACAGATAGATTAAGAGCCACAAACTGAAAAACAACCAATATAGTATATCTCAGTTTATTTCAGTGAGAAGCTCCAGAACAGTGTGAGTAGGTAGATGTATCAGTACTCTTAGTCGCCAAATCTTTTTACCACTTAGTGTTATTGTTGTTAAAAACTCAGGCTTATAGGTGTGGATGTAACATGTTACGATAAACTGTAAGAGTTCAAATTTCTTACTAAAAATTTAGATAGCACAGAATAAAATCTTTTTACATCGACTTTCTGTAAAGCTTCTTGTAAAGTTTTTTTTTTTTGCACGGTAAAAAGATAGTATACCACCATAGTATACTATTTTTGATGAACAAAGATTCTATAGTCAAGACATTTGTGAAAAGAAAGCAGAAACAAAAATTACGAACCTCTTACTGTAATCTTGACTCGATCACTGTAGTCTGAGCTGTTTGATCCTTTGAATGCTTGACACTGATACTCTGTTGTTCCTGAATCAGACGCTGTTATACTGAGTGTGTTGGGGCCTAACTCTCCCAGAGATTCTAACTGCTGAGAGACTTTGTACCACGTAAACTTCCATCCAGTGACTGAGCTCTGCAGATCACAGGTCAGAGTAAGTGTGTCTCCAGTGTAGACAGTGGTGTGAGGATACACCCTCAGTGTTGGTTTGGGTTTTTCTGTTGAGATGAAATGATGAAGAGATCAGAGCTGATTTTACTTTTACAATATAAACAGTAGTTTACTATGTCTCTCTCTCTCTCTCACACACACACACACACACAGTGTTTAATGAGCTGTATGTGCAATGCATGTGAGAACTAACACAATCCCATACACATATGACAGTAAAAAAAATAAACTATACAGTGGATTGGGGGAAGTTGTACAGGTAAATCTACATGAATGTAAATGAAGTAATCCAGTAAAGGCAGATGTAGCTGTTCACCTTGAGCTTGTCCACAGTAGAGTACAGTCAGAACTACAGTATGGAAAGAAACAGAGGACATGATGCGTTAGTGTGAAGGATTAGCTGTTCTCAGTTGAAGGGGGTTAAAAAGCTGGTTACAGTCGAAGATGGCTGTTTGATTAAAGGTGGAATTTTTTTTGTCTGGCTCAAAAAAAAAAATTATAACACTGCTCCTCCTCCCTCTGAACATTTAAGTAAACAGAGGACAAACATGCCTCAAGTTACTAGAAGTAAAACATTTTTGTTTGCCAACACTACTACTAAAACTGGACTGTTTACCACCCCCACTGCTATGATTATGCTAATTACCACATGAAGGGCACTGTTTGTATGTGTATAACCAACTTGCAGCAAGAGGGGTCACATTGTAGAAACTGTTGGCGTATTATGTTGATTACCAAAGTGGGGTTTGGATAGTTCTTCCACTGAATTAATGCATTGATTACTATAACAGCCCAGTTGATGGGTAATGGGAAAAAGTCCACATTGGCTACTTCGAAGATCACAAGGAAAACAAAAACTACAAATGAAAGGACCTCCCCTTAAGAAAAATTACGAGAAAAAGGAAAGACAGACTCCTGCCTCTGAGCTCACATACAGTGAGTCCAAGAAGTATTTGATCCCTTGCTGATTTTCTTCGTTGGCCCACTAATAAAGACATGATCATTCTATACTTTTAATGGTAGATGTATTCTTACATGGAGAGACAGAATATTAAAAAGAAAATCCAGAAAATAAATCTAAGGAATATATATTAATTGATTTGTATTTCATGGAGTGAAATAAGTATTTGATCCCTTAGTATTCATTAGCAGTTCTGGCTTTTACAGACCAGTTAGACACTCCCAATCAACTTGTTACCTGACCTGAAGCCACCTGTTCTCACTAATCACTTGTGTGAAAAACACCTGTCCACAGAATCAGACAGATCACACAGATTTCAAGTCTCCAACATGGGTAAAACCAAAGAGCTGTCACAGGACCTCAGAGTCAGAATTGTTGACCTTCACAAAGCTGGAATGGGCTACAAAAAGATTAGTAAGGTGTTGGATGTGAAAGTAACAACTATTGGTGCAATTATCAGAAAGTTTAAAGAGTATAACATGACAATCAACAGACCTCGGCCCGGTGCTCCAAAGAAGATTTCGCCTCGTGGGGTGGCAATGATGCTGAGAACAGTCAGAAATCGTCCTGCAACCACTCGGCAGGAGTTAGCAAATGACCTGAAGGCAGCTGGGACCACAGTTTGCAAGGAAACAATTGGCAACACTTTGCGCAACAATGGATTCACATCCTGCAGTGCCCGAAAGGTACCCCTGCTGAAGAGAGCACATGTGGAGGCGCGCCTCAAGTATGCCAATGATCATTTGAAAGATGAACCAAGTTATTGGGAGAAGGTTTTGTGGTCAGACGAGACCAAAATTGAACTTTTTGGCCTCAACTCCACCCGCCATGTGTGGAGGAAGAAAAATGCTGCCTATGACCCCAAGAACACTGTGCCCACCGTCAAGCATGGAGGTGGAAGCATAATGTTTTGGGGGTGTTTCTCTGCCAAGGGTACAGGGCTACTTCACCGCATCACTGGGAAGATGGATGGAGCCATGTACCGCACAATCCTGAGGGACAACCTCCTCCCCTCTGCCAGGGATCTGAAAATGGGCCGTGGTTGGGTCTTCCAACATGATAACGACCCTAAACATACAGCAAAGGCAACAAAGGATTGGCTCAAGAAAAATCACATTAAGGTCATGGAGTGGCCCAGCCAGTCGCCAGACCTCAATCCGATCGAAAATCTATGGAGGGAGCTGAAGGTCAGAGTTGCCAAGCGACAGCCCACCAACCTTCATGATTTAGAGAGGATCTGCAAAGAAGAGTGGGCCAAAATTCCCCCTGGTGTGTGTGCTAAACTTGTGGTTAACTACAACAAACGTCTCACCGCTGTGCTTGCAAACAAAGGCTTTGCCACTAAGTATTGAGTGTGTTTGGCAAGAGGGATCAAATACTTATTTTCCTCATTGAAATACAAATTAATTAAAATATATTCTTTAAAATTATATTCTGGATTTTTGTCTTGATATTCTGTCTCTCCATGTTAGAATATATCTACCATTAAAAGTGCAGAAGGATAGTGTCTTTATTAGTGGGCAAACAAAGAAAATCAGCAAGGGATCAAATACTTCTTGGACTCACTGTACACCCACACACACACACACACAATAACACATCACGCTCGAGAGAAAGACGGGGTGGGGACTGGATCCCCATCCCCGTCTCCTATCCAGGGAACATGGGCAGAGTGAAATTCACAGATTCCCAGAGGGTATTATGTGCGTACTCTGCCAAAATTAGTTGGTCAAACCATGTCCTAGATTATGTCCTAGAAGGAGAGGAGGAGGCCAGACAGCAGAGGGCACCAGGCCACACGACAGCAGCTGACCACTATGAGGACAGCATGATTGGGAGGCTCCTCAGACACCTGAGAAGGGACAGAGGCAGTGGGTGGGCCACAAGGAACTCTGGAGTCTCCGACACTCTGCACACTACGCCTCTCCTCGAGACGGCAATCAACCCATTTAGCCAACTCAATGAACTAATCGAGAAAGGCAGGAGGGTCATCCATGAGGCCATGGTGGAAGGCAGAAACAAGGGCACTGACATTCCACTCAGTAGCATGTGGAATGGCGTAATCAGCCACCTGTGCAGTTCATTTATTTAAGTAAGGATACTACCCCTTTTTGGAGGATATTATTTTATGGTAAGTGTAACAGATGGTGAATGTCTTAAGTCAATACAAGATTGGTGCTTGGTGAGACTGTGGTGGGGCTCAAACTCCCAACCCTGGAAACGGGAGCCCAGTGCGCTTCCACTGCACCACCACAGCTGTGAGAGGTGGCAGTATAAAAACTGTTTAAAAGCTATATAGAAAAAGGGCAGGAAAACAAACATAGGAAACACCAGAAGTGGCGTGCACTGAAACAAAGGACAATGAAACTAGCCTCTTTTTCTAGTTTTCAGCTGTTAACACTAACTTTTTAAACTCTTTTCAACTTAAACTCTCTCTTTGTTTTACTTCAGCTTTTCATCACTGTTCACAACTTAGAACCACTGTTACCATTCACCCCTCTACAAAGGTGCAACAGGTGAAGTGTGTTTGGCTGGGTGTATTTATACCATGCCACACAGGTGGGTCTGGAAAGCGTTGATTACCGCTTGGGATTCTGGGGCTTGGAGTTCTTTGCTCCAGCTCCACCAGCTTTCCTACTGTGCTGGCCAGGCCCCCTGCTGGTGGCTGACGGTACACGCTGCCTTCTTACATCACCAATCTTTTTCCCTGGCGCAGGTGCAGGTCATGGGACCCCGCTTTCTCACCACGAGTGGGGTTGGTGCTCTCACACCTAGGTGGCCTAGGCTAAGGTCCTACCAGTGAGGGGAGAGATAATATACTCCACCTTTGCATGCTCTGACAGAAAGCAGAAGGGCTGCTACTCAAAAGCCAGTGAGCACTGAAGGTGTAGTATCACCTTATCCCATATGGCACAATACATACAATCCTTTTTTTTGCATAGACACAAGTATTTTTTCTAATCACTTTCATAGGTGTTTTCATATAGTCAGTCATGGTGACCTAACAGCATATAAATATCATTTACAGTACTGCAGAACTTGATGATGAATTGCTGAGCATTAGCATAAACACAGAACACTGAAGAAATGTATAAGTAATACAACTGCATTTTCTTGTAAATACATTAGGACGCTCCCACATTTATTACTATTTAAAGTAAAGTCTACAATTATTTAACAAATGACAAAAATTATTAAAACATTGTTAGAAGGGATTCTGGAAAAGCTTTTCATTTTAACCAGTAGTTTGATTTGCTCAGATGGGTGTCATCTTAACTTTTATGTAACTTAAGTTTTAATATGAATTATTTTGAACTATATTGTCAAAAGTATTCACTTGCCTGCCTTCGAACACAAATGTACTTGATTGACATCCCATTCTTAATAAAATCCATAAAATTTAATATCATGTTGGGCAACCCTTTGCAGCTATATATAGCAGCTTTAACTCTTCTGGGAAGGCTTTACACAAGGTTTAGGAGTGTGTTTATGGATATTTTTGACCATTCTTCTAGAAGCGCATTTGTGAAGTCAGATACTGGTGTTGGACGAGAAGGACTGGCTCGCAGTCTCTGCTCTAATTCACCCCAAAGGTGTTTTTGGATTTTGTATGGTAAATTCAGTAAACAGTAATTGTGTTTTAGAATGTGCAGAAGTGTCTTTGAACATAAGGTATTTGAACGAAGGTATTAAAAAGAGTTTATCCTTTTGTGGAAGCATTTGTTGATATTTAGTCCATATAAAGTCAGTTTTCTAAACTAAATGCCAGGAATTGCTAACGTAATGTGATCGGATTGTTCTATTGGCATGAAAATGAAGGAATACTATTAATATATAAATAGAATTTGGCTTGTCAAACTATTTATTTACGATGAATTTACTTATTTTACAAAAACATGAAATGTGCGCAACAATAATGTTTTTGGCACATTCAGAAAATAAACAGGAATTGTGTCTAAACACACACACACACACACACACACACACACATATATATATATATATATATATATATATATATATATAATGTAAAATTAATGTAAATAATGTACAATTAAAATAAAAATATATACAAACCGGATTCCAAAAAAGTTGGGACACTAAACAAATTGTGAATAAAAACTGAATGCAATGATGTGGAGATGGCAAATGTCAATATTTTATTCGTAATAGAACAAAAGTTTAATCTGAGTAAATGTAACATTTTAAAGGAGAAATATGTTGATTCAAAATTTCATGGTGTCAACAAATCCCAAAAAGTTGGGACAAGTAGCAATAAGTGGCTGGAAAAAGGAAATTGAGCATATAACGAACAGCTGGAAGACCAATTAACACTAATTAGGTCAATTGACAACATGATTGGGTATAAAAAGAGCTTCTCAGAGTGTCAGTGTCTCTCTGAAGCCAAGATGGTAAGAGGATCACCAATTCCACCATTGTTGCGCAGAAAGATAGTGCAGCAATACCAGAATGGTGTTACCCGGCGTAAAATAGCAAAGACTTTTAAGTTATCATCATCAACCGTGCATAACATCAACAGATTCAGAGAATCTGGAACAATCGCTGTGCGTAAGGGTCAAGGCCGTAAAATTCTACTGGATGCTCGTGATCTCCGGGCCCTTAAACGTCACTGCACCTCAAACAGGAATGCCACTGTCAAGGAAATAACAGAATGGGCTCAGGAATACTTCCAGAAATCATTGTCAGTGAACACAATCCACTGTGCCATCCGCCGTTGCCAGCTGAAACTCTACAGTGCAAAGAGGAAGCCATTTCTAAGCAAGCTCCACAAGCTCAGACGTTTGCACTGGGCCAGGGGTCTTTTAAAATGGAGTGTGGCAAAATGGAAGACTGTTCTGTGGTCAGATGATGCAGATGACTCCACTCTGGTGGGCCTCATAGCCAACGGTGATGAGTCTGCTTACAGAAAGGAAATTGAGCAGCTGGTGTCCTGGTGCAGCAACAACCACCTGCTGCTAAACACAGAAAAGACTGTAGAGATGGTGGTGGACTTCCGACGCAATCCACCCCCCTTCCCCCCCCTCCACATCAACAACACTGCAGTATCCATGGTGGAGTCACTCAAGTTCCTGGGCACCACCATCTCCAGAAACTTTGAATCAAGGGTAAGCTTAGGCTCAGGATTGAATCGGGGTAAATTTAAGGTTAGGGTAAGGGTTTAGGGTTGAATTGAGGGTAAGCTTAGGGTTAAGATTTAGGGTTGTATCGAGGGAAAGGTTAGGGTCAGATTTAGGGTTGAATCAAGGGTAAGCTTAGGCTTAGGATTCAGGCTTGAATCGGGGTAAGGTTAGGGAAAGGGTTTAGGGTTGAATTGAGGGCATGGTTAGGGTTAGGGTTTAGGATTGACTCAAGGGTAATGTTAGGGGTAGGATTCAGCGTAAAATCAAGGGTAAGGTTAGGATTCAGGGTTAAATCAAGGGTAATGTTAAAGTAAGTTAGGATTTAGGATTGAACCAGGGCTACATTTAGGGTTAGTGTAAGGATTTAGGGTTGAATCAAGGGTAAGGACATAGAAACTCATATTCCACATATTTTGAACACACTACATTTAGTTGAGGTGATGTATTACGTCTTTGGGACTGCAGTACTTTAAACAGATATGAAAATGTTGTGTCATGTATTTTATTTTAAATGTCTTTTTCTCTTTCTGTTTCAGAAGAGAAACAACTGCATGTTCTCATAAATAACGCTGGGATCATGATGTGCCCCTATTCCAAGACTGCAGATGGCTTTGAGATGCAGTTTGGGGTCAATCATTTGGGTAAAAAGTGTTTTTCTTTTTTAAAGGAGTCACATAAGTATAACAAAGATTATAACATTCAACAGTTTACATACAAACACAAATGGCAGCTACATGTGCCATGAATCATAGTGACAGTGGATCACTTTGTGGTGTTATGTAGAACCATTTTAAAGGTTTCTACGAAGAACCATCTACAAAAGATTCAACCAAAGCAAACCAAAGATCTTTAATCAGTCATTCAGATGTTTTTTTGTTTTTTGTCACCGTTTAAACAGAACCATTGCTTGGTATAGCCTGGTTTGTTAACAGCCCTGTGAATGCATATTCTGATGAACGTTAAGTAGAAACCTTAGGATCAGGATAGTACGGTTAGGATCAGGATGTAGGATTGAATCAAGGATAAAGTTAAAGTAAGTTAGAGTTACAATTTATGGGGTACAAGGGTACAATTTATGGTTTGGGTCAGGATTTAGGGTTGAACCAAGAGTAAGGTTATGGTTAGGATTTAAGGTTAGGGTTTAGGTCAGAATTTAGGGTTGAATCAAGGGTAAATTTAAGGTTAGGATTAGAATTTAGGGTTGAATCAAGGGTAAGGTTATGGTTAGGGTTAGGATTTAAGGTTAGGGTCAGGATTTAAGATTAAATCAAGGGTAAAGTTAAAGTACGTTAGGTTTGATTCAAGGGTACAATTTAAGGTTAGGGTTAGGATTTAGTGTTGAATCAGGGGTACATTTAAAGTTAGGGTTAAGGTCAGGATTTAGGATTGAATCAAGAGTAAGGTTATGATTAGGATTTAAGGTTAGAGTATAGGTCAGGTTTTAGGGCTGAACCAAGAGTAAGGTTATGGTTAGGATTTAAGGGTTTGGGTCAGGATTTGGGGTTAAATCAAGGATACATTTAAGGTTAGGGTTAGGATTTAGGATTGAATCAAGAGTAAAATTTTGGTTAGGGTTAGGATTAGGATTTAAGGTTAGGGTTTGGGTCAGGATTTAGTGTTAAATCAAGTGTAACATTTTGGTCAGGATTTAAGGTTGAATAAGGGGTAAATTTAAAGTTAGGGTGAGGTGTAGGGTTACTTTAGGAAACCTTAGGAAACCTTCAGGATAGGGGACAAGGGAGGAGAATAGTGTGAAAGGAGAAAGTAGACAAAGAACAAGGAGGGATAAAAGGGGGAGGTGAATGAAGGTAATAGGGGAAGAAGAAAAGTCCCCGGGGTAAAAGGTGGAAAGTGATAGGGAAATGGAGAAGTCAAGTGGTGAATGGGTAGATGATGGTGATAGTGTTCTCCTCAAAGTGTTTGTCATTAAACCACAGGCCATATACATTCTTTGAATGATTACAGCAAATACAATGCAGTATGAGGAACAGGAGTGAGGCACTATACAG
Source organism: Salminus brasiliensis (assembly GCF_030463535.1). Classification (NCBI taxonomy): domain Eukaryota; kingdom Metazoa; phylum Chordata; class Actinopteri; order Characiformes; family Bryconidae; genus Salminus; species Salminus brasiliensis. Next base: position 28,031,291 of record NC_132886.1, read on the forward strand.
TTGAATAGATCATGAGGAGCATGGTTGGCACCTGGCTCTAATAATGCCCACTGTGCTGCCTCTTAGGTCACTTGCTGCTGACCTTCCTGCTGATTGATCTTCTGAAGAAGTCTGCCCCATCCAGAATCATCATCCTCTCATCCATGGCCCACAGTTGGGGCACCATAAAGCTGGATGACATTAACAGTGAGAAGAGCTACCACAGCAGGAGGGTGTATGGGCAGAGCAAGCTGGCTAACATTCTTTGCACTCGCTCACTGGCCAAGAGACTTAAAGGTGAGTTAGTCATGATTTAAATGAATGAGATATGACCTCACCAAAAATTCCCCTTTTAATCATTACTGAGAATTATTCAACCCCTTCATGACAAGCGTCCTTATTACTTAGTACAGCCCCCTTATGCTGTTCTGACCTGCTGCGTTTCTGAGGAATCTTAGCCCCTTAATGATTAATCATGCCTTCTATGAGGAAGCTGAACCAAGCACACCTCAAAGTCCACCAAGGCTTGCTTTTAGAAGAAGAAGTCATCACAGTCGCCTGACTTTGGTGGGCTTTGAAAAAGGTGATTGCAGCAGCAAATCCAGGGTAATCTTGCCAGCATGCTTTATGACCCTGCGGTTGTATACTGTATGTATTTAACCTGTAAGAGCTGTATTGGCAGATTACACCCAATGATCCTCTCTGCTGTCCTGATTATGGGTTGGAGTTCAGCTCATTCTCATGGGATGGACATTTCAAACAAGATGTAGTTATGTAGATGACATGTAAATGGTCTTGAACCTATGAGGCCGATTGCAGTAGTGGTTGAAGTAAAGACAATACAGCAGGGCTGAGAGCACACAGCCTTGTGGAGCTCCAGTACTGAGGGTTTAGGTCCTAGCACCTGCTGCCACCTGCTGGTGAGGAAATCTGCAAACGACAGTCAGATGGGATCTGGCACAGACAGCTCGGACAGTCTGACCTGGAGTGGCTCTGGCACAACAGTGTTAAACGCTGATGTCTGCCAAGAGAAATCCAGTGGTGGGACTGTAACAGCCTTCAGTTGGGGTAGGACCAGGGGATAAGTAGAGGTGGAGAGTTGAGAGAACCAGGGAAGGGGAGAAGGAGGGCATGGCCGGTCGAGACAGAAAGACTTAAGATTGTCCTTTGCGCTTTCAGACCTGCAGTGAGACCCATTTAGGTTATTGATGACCTGGTGGTCTTTCAGAAGGAGGGGTTTCTCCTGAAGGCCTTTCCGAACTGAGGTTGGGTTGTTAGCAGCAATTGCATCAAACCAGAGTCTAAACCTGGTGCTAAAAGTGCAAAGTGAAGAAGAAAACAAAGAAGGCAATTAAAAAAACTCCCAACAGAACAACAAAACAGCCAACATGTGGGTCTGTTAGCAACCCCTACAGGGAGGCCATTTAAGGTACCAGCAACAGGCCCTAATGAGCTGATGCACAGCTGAATCTACCAAGCTGAGGCAGGGATTACAGAACTACTCCCGTACATCCCATGGAGGCTGTCGTGGGGCTATAATAATGCAAAACAAAGCCTAAAGTAAACAGGACAGATTGATTTTTTTCATTTAAGGCAAGTGGGTGTTCAGTCTTCATGACATAAATTCAGTAACTCACACCGTAGCAGTCTCTGGGCATTGTTTATCTGCAGGATTGCAGTAGATTATTTAGCTACAGCTAAGGGGAAGGGGAATTCTGGCCTAAAAGTAGCAGCTACTATGTAATTTGTTGTGTTGTGTAGTTTTTTTGTAGTGCAGCATTGCATCTCTCAGCCTCACCAGTTTGTCAGAATTCCCACTTTTGTCATTTTCATGATTTAATTCATCAATGTTCTCGCACTACAATACCCAGCATGCATTTGGTGTTACTGCAAAAAGAAAGAAGCATGGCATGATGTAGACAAGCAATTTTTAAGCAAGAAGCACCACTAGCATACGCTCATACATGTTTTTTGAGCGTGGATGAGAGTTCCCAGTTCCCAGCACAGAAGAGGGCCAGATGTGGTTGCTGGAACTTGGCCAGTTTACAGCCACATCTGGGACCATAGAGAGCATCCTGAGCAGCTGCATCACTGCCTGGTTTGGGACCTGCACAGTCTCTGACCGCAAGACCCCGCAAATGTGAGGACAGCTTGGAGGATCATCGGAGTCTCTCTCCCCTCCATCATGGACATTTACACTGCCCGCTGCGTCCGCAAAGCAACCAGCAGAGACTGGACGGATGTTTTTTTCTGTTCCATGCACACACAGTCTCTCTCTCTCTCTCTCTCTCTCTCTCTCTCTCTCTCTCTCTCTCTCTCTCTCTCTCTCTCTCTCTCTCACCAACCATTTACCCCAGACAATATGGGAAGCATTTTGCACTAATAACTATTCTACCTCACTGGACTCAATATTTATTGCACACTGCATAATTTGCACACTACCCCTAATTATTTATTATTCTCTGTCTGTATTGTGTTATATTGTGTTGGGTTGTCTGTTGCACTTGTGTTCTGTATGCACTGTGTCTATGTTGCACCATGGTCCTGGAGGAACAATGTTTTGTTTCACTGTGTACTCTGTATGTAGTTGAAATGACAATAAAACCCACTTGACTTGACTTGACTTGAGGCTGCAGGGCCAGAATTGGTGCTTGGGTTCTTTGAGGACCCCCTCAACCGTACTGTAGTTCGCAATAGTCAGAAAACAGTGATCTAGCTGCACTGAATTCTTTTATATATATATAATTTTCAAAAATGACAACCTAATGTAATGATGATTAATACATTAGCCATCAGCTAAACTCCTATATTCATTAATCTTATCAATTTCTTGGTCAATTGATTGCATATGCTGTTTAGATACAGTCAAAGTTTAGCCAGCATTAAACCATGCAGGCCTCACACCGATACACACTGCCAAATCGTACTCTTAACCCTTTACTCTTCTTGTATTTCCGATAGATACAGGCGTGACTGTATATGCTGTCCATCCTGGAATCGTCCGCACTGAACTGAAGAGACACATGAACCTGGGCCTCCTCTGCATGTGGAAAGTTGTCAGGCCTTTCACCAAGACGACAGTGCAGGGAGCTCAGACTTCAGTCTACTGTGCTGTGGAGCCAGCTCTGCAGGCAGAGAGCGGGGGATATTACAGGTGCTAGAGCCTTCACTAAAGGAAGGGTTCACTGAACCAATTTTCCCATGAAACAGCTAGGCCATGTTTTCCCAAATCTCATGCATCATATGTCCAAAAGTTTGTAGACAGCTGCTCATTTCACAGCTCTTCTGAAATCAAGTGGGGTTTACATGCTCTTTGACGCAGTATTAGGCACCACAACAGATCTGTTAACACTGCTGTGAGAATTTGATTGCAATCAAGTCAGTTTTGAAACATAAACTTCACTCCAGCTCATCCCACCGGTATTGGGTGGAGCTCCATCACTCCAGAGAACACAGCTCTACTGCTCCACAGCCCATAGCTAATGGCTGTACCCTCTAGCTAATGTTTGGCATTGAGTACGGTGACCTTAGGCTCTTGTGCCACACTATTAGCAATGCTTTTCATAGGGAATACACAAGCTGTGTGTGCATAACTGAAAGCCTGGGTCAGCAATGGGTGCACCTTCAACTAGCTGAATGAACTAATTTGAAGGGCTGCGTACAAACGCTTAGAAGTGCAATGTAGGAACACAGTCTGAGTGCAACTGTAGTCAAAGCGCAAACGTCAGTGAAATGTAATCGCTAACAATTTATCTATCATGCTCCCTTTATTCCTTTGCAGTAACTGTGGACCTTCCAGCTGCACCAGAGCTGCTAGAGATGATGAAATGGCGCAGAAACTGTGGGAGCTCAGCTGCCAGATGCTTGGAATACATTGGGATTAACTGTATCTACTAATAACAGCCTAATATGCAAAGCAGATGAGATCCTAATTTTCTTATTTAAGGGCTTTATTCAATTGCATTTCAATCATTTCTAAAAACACTGTCCTTTCATTCTTAAAGACGAGTGAACGGCTACAGTGATTCAGTTGTGTGCCAACCATAGTTGGTTTATTAATCTGAATACTTTTATAATGCAATAATAAATGCAATGTTTTCTAGCTCTGACCTTAGGGCTGACTCTTCTTCTGGGAATTGTATTACTGGTGTATGTAGCCTATAAGCCACCTGTGTACAATTAAAGCTAACACCTGAATAAACGCATGGACACAAGTACTGCGGAGTAAAAAATAAGAAAATTGAAGGTGGAAGCAAAGTGTTTAAAGGCAATAGCTACTACAGGTTTCAACAGGGCCCTCAGAAATCAGTATAAAACATGACATAAGCATAATATGATTGCACACACATTAAAAACATGCCCATCATTATTTCTGGTAAAGCTATAAAACTATTCGACTTACACAATAACACGACTTACACAAAATAGGGCAATTTCTCGCAGTGGCCTTGTGCTGGATTTCTAAACTCAAACTCCCACAATCCTTTGCATGTTAGCTTTAGTAATTAGCTTGCACTCTTTTTTGTTTGCATTGCAGAAACTTTCAGAGTTTTTTTTGGGGAGAAACAGCGCCCCCATCTGTGCAGCAAGAGGGCAGTCCTTTTTTATCATGGCTTTTAAAAAAATGTTGTTTAATTTGAAGGTGTCTTCTTGTTTGTGTAGATGTATTTTAAGATTTGTAAGATGATTTTTATGTATTTTGTTTGCTCCTTTTTGGGGGTAATAAGTGGGGCCTTTTTTATTTGTAAATTTGTGTGTTTGGGTTTATTTAATATTGCTCCTTTTTTAAGCGTCGTTTTTTATTTTCTAGCTTTATTTGCTTTTTATTTCTGTGAGGGTTTTTTTGTGTGTGTTTTTCGCCTTTCAGGACCACCGTAGCAGTGGGTCCAGAGCCTACCTGGAATCTTTACAGTCAGTGACCAGAGCAGGGCCTGAAGCCACAAGCCCCAGCTGTTGCCAATATTATTAATATTACAGTAGGTCATTAAGTAGGTCATGTTTAGTCAAAGACGGCGACACTCCCAAATAACTCAGTTGTTTATTCACTTTATTATAATGTAGCAACTGTGTGGCATTTGGCATTTAGAGCTGCCCTAGTGTTTAATCTGATTTCTGGGTTTTCCATTTTCTCAGACATGGTACTCCATTTCATAAGGGAGAGATGATCAGCTAAACTAACAGTGATATTTAATTAAAAACAGTTAGGGAAGTTTGATAATTGGATAACACACAGCGTTTAGCATTTCTAGCTTTACACACTGCCTGTTCATTTCTGATGTTCTGAACTGCTTAATTGCTTTAAGGAAATTAAAGATACCGGAGTTCAAACCATGGCACAAAAGGTCAGGAATACACATGTCGATTAGCACATCACCATGTCATATGTAAAATGTGTGTTCACTGTAATCCCAGAGCTTGTGGGGTACGTTGATAAGTGACTGTTGCTGTCATGCAGAAGCCTTGTATCTCCAAAATGTCAACTTTACAGTGGAGAGAGGAAACCTTCTCTCAAAGGACATCAATGTATGACTGTATTGTATTGTAAGTCATCGTGGAGCATTTATATATGAGTCAATTTGTCATGAATGTTAAACATGATGCAAAGAAGAACTGGCAGATGCAGATTTTGCAAAAAAAAAAAAAAAAAAAAGCAACAATTAAAAATTTAAAGTTTTGGCAGGAAAACAATGACATATAAATGTGAAGGAAGTACATGTATATATATTTTATAGTATCTTTAAAAAGCAGCTGCAAGCACTGCCGTTAAGCAGACTTCCAGTAGACTTCTGATAAAACCACTGAAATTGGATGTTCTCCAAATGGAAGATGAAGAACTATCTACAGTAGTTAGTCTACAAATGAAAAATGCAATTTTTATAAAAGCAACATGTAGCCTGCTGTGTTTTGAGGTTGCCATGTTGTTATAGGAGTAAGTACTAGTGCATAGTGTAGTATGAAATACTTTACTTAGTTTATGTAAATGGGGGTAATATACTGCCCACATTTCTGTACAGAACACATCACTTAGTACTCTATTTTATTTGATTTTATTTGACATGTCTTAGAATATTGCATTGCTGTTCATATGGTTAGCCACAGTATTACAACATGGCGTAACCCGTACCTGACCACTGTAGAAAAGAGAGGCATTTTCCTGACCCACACTCTATGGTGGACCTTCAGATCTGGTCTCTGTGCAACACACTGGCTTTACAATGGACTGTATAAGCCATACTTTTAATTAATAGCAATTAAACAACACAACAATGATTAGAATCACAATTTTGCTTTTATTTTATAAAAGAAATGTATTGGTGGTGGTACTGGAAAGGTGCATATGATAAATATGCATATAGACAAGTATACAAATACCACTTAGGAAGGTTTAGATCTTCAAGTAAGTCAGATCAGCTGTGCAATAAAGTTCAGACGTGGTGAAAAATGACATGATAGACAACATACCTCAACGTGATTTTTGTAAGATTTAACTGTTTGCTATAGGAGCGTCCAATCTTATCCCCCAAAGGGCCGGTGCGGCAGCAGGCTTTCGCTACTTGTTGTTGATAATGTAAACCTGCAGCCACACCGGTCCTTCTGCGGATAACATTGGACACCCCTGGTCAACTATAATCCAAGGACCGTTTTAAAGCAGGCACCAGTGTGGGAATATGACCTCTGTTGAGACTGTAAAGGTGTCGTGTTAAGCACGCTAAGCAATCTAAAAGGGTTAGGCAGTTGATTCACGCTCTTGCGCTCTAGGATAGCAACTGATACATACTGGTGATTGGATTGTATTCCCATTTGTAATTCATAGTATTGGACAGTGCCGTCCGCATCTGAGATTCAGTTCCTCGACTGACTCCTCTTCTTGAGCTGCCCTGCCGCTTACGCTTTGAGACCTCGCAGTCTTCTCCACAGCACCGGATTCCAGGCCAGCCTCTGGATGGACTTTCCCATCAGGGAGTTTAAACTCAACGGAAGCGAAGGAGGGGAGACTTCCGTTTTTCTTCGCCCACGTTTTCGAGGGCGTCTCACCCATCGGAGAAACCTTTAGTTCCCTGCTTTTCCTAACATCAGCTGCTTTGCAACTGTTAACACTGCGGCTATCCTGAAAGGGGTCAGAGTCACTACTGTGAGGCATGTTGAAGTATGTACACTTGGGTGTGGGAGGCTTTGCCAGCTCCTCCAGCTCAGAAGAGGATATGACGGCTAGTGGGGCATGCTGGCTCCTACAAGGTGTGTAGGGGGCATCCTCGCTCGTGTTGTCCTGGCCTGTGTCAGCTGACGTAGTGTCCGCATTCTCATACATTCCCATGGGAACAGGAGGAGACTTACGGATGAGATGGTTTTCTTTAAGGAGCCACCTGCCCTTATCTATCAGGACTCCTTCGCTGGAGTCTAGTCCTGTATGAAACACAGCGCATTGTACAGGCTCAGAATCTCCATTTAATGAGCCTGAGCTGTTAGAGTAGGCAGGCTCCTGTAAGGAATCTTGAAAAGAGGCAGAGCTGTTGATGCTTTTAAAACTAGGGCTAGCTTTACGTTTTGCATGTGTTAAACCATTATTCAGTGTCTTATCACGTCTCTTGGCGTTCCTGGAGCTTTGCCTAACGCTGCCTGGGTAGACGGACAGCTTCTCCACCTCCTCCTCTCCAGTCTCGGTATAAAGATCTGAGGAAACCTGTGACAGATCGCCACCACTGTCTGATGTCTCAGGCCTGTAATCAGAGAGGTCAGACATGCTGGGGCTGGGAAGACATCTCTGGACGTATTGATCGTCACATACTTCTGTGATTTTACATCTGTCTGGCTCAATTCTCATATGTCCATTTGAGTCATGAGTAAAAGTAAGAGCAGAGGATAACAGGGCTAAATTCACAAAGTCCAGCAGTTCCTGAGATATCTCCATAGGAGGCACACAATAGCAGCCACGACTCACATCAGCCTTCTCCGACCCCTTAATCTCGTCTGACTGGGCCTTAAGCCCTCTTTTCTCCTGACTCTTGCATGGCTCTCGCCTCACGGTTTGCTTGATTTCAGGGTCTGGCATGTAAGAGTAGTCAGACTCAGCATCAACATCCTTGTCAGAAACGAAAGCATTGTTCTGTTGGTCATCACGCTCTTCAGCATCATCATAATCATCATCATCATTGTCACCTTCGTTCTCTTCATCAGAGGTAGTCTTAGTCATAGTCTCCTGCACTTTTGTAGGGGGTTCTTGTTCGTCTCCAGACTCTTGGGATTTAGATGACTCTTGTACAGCCATTTGATCTGAAACTGCAGGACAGTCAGCCTCTGTATCTGCATCACCTTCAGACTCTCGAGATTCACAAGACTCTGACTTGTTTTTGTGATAGTGCTCACCATCTTGATCTGACATTGCAGGAGAGTTTGCTTCTGGTTCAGCTTCAGAATCCAAAGAGTCTAAAGCATTACACTGTTTGTCCTCATGCTCATCCACGTCTTCTTCATTCTCATCCTCTAGTGTCTTGAGCTTGTGTACATCGTCTGATTCTTGCGATTTACAGGACTGTGTGTTGTCTTGGTCAGAGTGTTGCTCAGGTTGATTGGACATTGCAGAATCGACTGCCTCTGGTTCTGCATCCAAGTCCTTATCAGAATCTAAAACAATGCTCTGTTTGTCCTCACGCTCATCCACGCCTTCTTCATTCTCCTTAGTGACATTCCCATCCTCTAGGGTGTGGAGCTCATGTTCAACATCTGATTCTCGAGATTTACAGGACTGTGTGTTGTCTTGGTCAGAGTGTTGCTCAGGTTGATCGGACATTGCAGAATCGACTGCCTCTGGTTCTGCATCCAAGTCCTTATCAGAATCTAAAACAATACTCTGTTTGTCCTCATGCTCATCCACGCCTTCTTCATTCTCCTCAGTGACATTCCCATCCTCTAGGGTGTGGAGCTCATGTTCAACATCTGATTCTCGAGATTTACAGGACTGTGTGTTGTCTTGGTCAGAGTGTTGCTCAGGTTGATCAGACATTGCAGAATCGATTGCCTCTGGTTCTGCTTCCAAGTCCTTATCAGAATCTAAAACAATACTCTGTTTGTCCTCACGCTCATCCACGCCTTCTTCATTCTCCTCAGTGACATTCCCATCCTCTAGGGTGTGGAGCTCATGTTCAACGTCTGATTCTTGGGATTTGCAAGATTGTGTCTTGTCTTGGTCAGAGTTTTGGCTATGTTGATCGGACATTGCAGAATCGACTGCCTCTGGTTCTGTATCCAAGTCCTTATCAGAATCTAAAACCATACTCTGTTTGTCCTCATGCTCATCTTCTACTTCTTCATTCTCCTCAGTGACATTCCCATCCTCTAAGGTGTGGAGCTCATGTTCAACGTCTGATTCTCGAGATTTACAGGACTGTGTGTTGTCTTGGTCAGAGTGTTGCCCAGGTTGATCGGACATTGCAGAATCGATTGCCTCTGGTTCTGTATCCAAGTCCTTATCAGAATCTAAAACAATACTTTGTTTGTCCTCATGCTCATCTTCTACTTCTTCATTCTCCTCAGTGATATTCCCATCTTCTAGTGTCTCGAGCTTGTGTTCAACGTCTGATTCTTGGGATTTGCAAGATTGTGCCTTGTCTTGGTCAGACTGGTGCCCACAGTGATCTGACATTGCAGAATCGATTGCCTCTGGTTCTGCATCAAAGTCTCTGTCCGAATCTAAAACATTACTCTGTTTGTCCTCATTCTCACCTGTTTCTTCTGGTGTGACATTCCCCTCGTCTGGGGTGTGGAGCTCATGTTCAACTTCTGATTCTTGGGATTTACAGGACTGTGTCTTGTCTTGGTCAGAGTGCTCTTCACCCTGATCTGACCGTGCAGAACTGATTGCCTCTGGTTCTGCATCAAAGTCTCTGTCAGAATCTGATGCATTACTCTGTTTGTCCTCGTTCTCATCTGCTTCTTCTGGTGTGACATTCCCCTCGTCTGGGGTGTGGAGCTCATGTTCAACTTCTGATTCTTGGGATTTACAGGACTGTGTCTTGTCTTGGTCAGAGTGCTCTTCGTCCTGATCTGACCGTGCAGAATCGATTGCCTCTGGTTCTGCTTCAAAGTCTCTGCCAGAATCTGATGCATTACTCTGTTTGTCATCATTCTTAGATGCTTCTTCTGGTGTGACATTGCCCTCGTCTGGGGTGTGGAGCTCATGTTCAACTTCTGATTCTTGGGATTTACAGGACTGTGTCTTGTCTTGGTCAGAGTGCTCTTCGTCCTGATCTGACCGTGCAGAATCGATTGCCTCTGGTTCTGCTTCAAAGTCTCTGCCAGAATCTGACGCATTACTCTGTTTGTCCTCATTCTTAGATGCTTCTTCTGGTGTGACATTTCCCTCGTCTGGGGTGTGGAGCTCATGTTCAACTTCTGATTCTTGGGATTTGCCAGACTGGTCTTGGTCAGAGTGCTCTTCACCCTGATCTGACATTGTGTGATCATTTGGTTCTATTTCAAAATCTTCTTCAGAATCTAAAGCGTTACAGTGTTTATACTCATGTCTATCTGCTTCTTCGTCCTTCTCCACTCTCTCCTCCTCCACCATCTGGAGAACTTCAGAATCTTGGGATTTGCAAGACTCCAACTTGCTTTGGTCACAGTGATCACCCTCCTGATCTGAAACTTCAGGATCATTTGATTCTAATTCTGAATCAACATCCTTGCCAGAGTCTAAAGCATTGCTCTGTTCATCCTCACGCCCATCCTCTTCTTCACATTTCTCCTCAGCAGAGCTCTGTTTCTCAACATCACTTTCTTCCTGTAATGTCTGGAACTCTTTCTGTTTGCTGTCTGATTCTTGGGATTTACAAGACCCCTTTTCCGTTTGGTCAGACTCTACACCCCCTTGATCTGACACTCTACCTTCATTGTCATTACCATCCTCCTCTTCCATTGGGCCATTGTCATTAGTCTCAAGATCAGCCTCATCTGCACTGCACTCCAACGCACTAGGTGATTCTAGTGCCAGCTTCTCATTTCCAACCTCTGAGCCATGGCTGTTACGGGACTCAGAGTTACAGTTCGCTGCACTTGGGTCTTGGCGCTGGGCTTCAGCATCCTCACTCCTAAATGTATCATTAGTCTGTTCCTCTTCATCAGACATATTAGCTTCTTCATTTAGCGCCAAATCATCTTCTGGGATAACAATGTTGTTCTGGTGTTCTGCTTCTTGGTTTTCATCGAGCTCATATTCTTCTGCTTCTGGCTGTTCTGGATCTTCTCTGGTTTCCTGATAGGCGTCTTCCTCCTCTGTATGGATGATATGTTCATCTAAGTCTGTTTCTCTAACATCTCCTTCTTGTGATTCAGCTCCTTTTTCAGTCTCGCAGTCTTGGCCATGGTGCTCTGATACGTCCACTCCATCTGTTTCTGAAGTGTAGGCATGGAGTTCAGCATCCTCTTCTTCCTTCTTCTCCTCCTCAATATCATTTTGCGTGGGATCTGGGACTTCAAGCATATCTTCCTGGCATGTTATGTTCTCTGTGTACTTTTCATCACCGGATTGGACAATTGGATCAGGTTGGCATGTGTCGTTTTCCACAATTTCTGACTCTTCCATAACTGGGTCATTATCTAGAAGTGCTGGTTCTGGAGGACAGGATTCCACTCTATGCAACTGCTCAGACTGCAAACCACCTGCTTCCTCAACCCTTGCAATGTCATCTTGGCTTGCTCTATCCTCCGAATAGCCTCCTTCTCCCACCAAGAAATCATCTTTTGTGGCAGCGACCTCATTTTCAAGATCATTATCAGTAAGTTCATTACCGGAAGGCTTTTTAGTTAGTTTTGCTTTCTCCGAACCTGTCTGATCCCCGTCAACAAGTGAGGAAATCTCTCTTCGGAGGTCTTCTGACATGTTAAGCTCATCCATCAACTCTTCTATACCGAAATTGTGCTCTTTGTCATGATCCTCTCCTTCAGAGTCCACCTCCAGGGCAAACTCTTGCTCCGACTGTCTTGGTGACAGTGGTGGAGTTCCCTCAGTGTCATTTCTATCTTGGAAATCTCGCCAGCTCTGTTTTAACTGGGAAGAGGTCGAGCTTTGGAGACTTGTCAGACTGGCCTTCACCTCTTCCTCGTCCTCTATGTTGGCTATTTTTTCTAAGGACTGCATTACATGCAGGGCCTCTGGATAGCTGCCTGAGTTACTGAGTGGGTCTTCGTTGCTTGGGCTGGAGATGCCATCTTTCAGAGTCATCAGCGATAGGAAGGAGAGAAGAGCTTTGGACGGAGACCCAAAAACAGAGGCAACCTGAGATGAGAAGTCAGGAAGGCTGCTAGACCTCTCCTTCTCCAAGGTTGTCAGGTTAGAATGGCTCGAGGTCCTTCTGATAGACTGAATAGATAAACACAGCTGTTGCAAAACAGGTTTCACTCCTGTTCTAGTGTTGACCTTTGTACCCTGTGATGTCTCACCCTCTGCATCAGGCTGTAGGGTAACCAGGGCCTCGGAGGACCTATGCATTCTCATGTGACTTTCCTGCTCAGCAGGGTGGATTCTCACGCTGGGCATTGATTTACAGAATCCTCTTATCCTCTGTGTCTCCACAGGTTCTCCTTCGCACCTGATCTGCACAGGTGGACGAGACAATGGCCTCTCAATGGCCTCTGTACTATCTTCCAGAGAAGGACATTCTCTGGGCACACCATCCTGTTCTGGTTCGCTTCTTATCTCAGAGCTGTCTGCAGAACCACTTCCAATCCAGAACTTGGGTCTGGCTGCAGTTTCAGCTTCATGCTGATCCATCTCATCCATGTAGGGCACTGATTCGGGCTGAATCTTTTTCAGCCAGTTTTCCACATATTGATGGACATTGGAGGGAGACGAATGGAGCACAGGCATGGAAATGCTTTCGGTCAGCTCCTTGCTCTCTTTAGGGGCTCTTATTCTGCACTCATTCATAGACCTTGGCTTTGCCAGCATCTTGAAAGGAGCCAGATGGGATGGTGGCAGAACATCTAAATGCTTTTTCTTAATGGGAGCTCTTGGGGTGTCAGTTTGACATGAGTCCCTTGATGTGACCCTATGACATATATTACTACTCTTAGGTGATTTCTGGGAGGCTGTGCTGTCTTGATTCTGGTCTGTTTCAGATGATCCTTTTGGATTATCTAACTTTGGTGATTGTTTTTCTTTCTTTTTCTTTTTTATCTTCTGCCCGATTGTCTCACTTTCTGCTGAGCTAACCGTCTTCTTTTCTGAACCAGTATGGCTTTGTGACTCTGGAGATTTACTCTTCCCTAAGTCTTTTAAGGAACCAGGGACACTGCCCTTTTGCTTTTTGTCAGATACAGTGGTATCAGAAGATGTCCCTTCCTTTGACCTCTCTGATTTTGGGGTCTTTGCCTTCCTGTTTTCAGTCCCTTTCTTTTCAGGATTCTCTTTAGTGCGCACCTTATGGTCCTCGAGTCCCTCTTGTGAGGATTTGGGCCTGGCTCGCTTTTCACTGTTTGTGCAAGAGGATGGACTCTTCTTTATCTTTTGTGAAGGGCTGGACTGGCCAGATGACAAGGACAACAGTTCATTTTTCCTTGCATTCTGAGAATCAGAGCTTGTGGATTGTCTGGTTAGATCAACGTCACAGTCATTGCTTGAAGATCGAGGCCCTGAGTCTGTTGAGTCAGGCTTCCTGGGTTCTTTAGCGTTGGCTCTGAACTCGAAACCTTTATCAGCAGTAACCTGAGTGTTTGCAAAATAGTTTTCACACATGCCCTGTGACTCATAAATGTGCATTACGGTCTCCGTAACCTCAGTCCCATTGTTTTGAAGCTGAAGGACCTCAGCCATTCTTGAAGACCTGACAGAAGAATGAGTCCTTTTATGCTTGGCCTCTCCTGAGCTGCCCTTCCTGGGCTTTGGTACAGGCCTCGTACTGCTGGAGCTACTACGACTGACCACACAGTACCCCTCGGTTAGCTCTCCTTCTGCTGTGCGCTCCATGTATGAGTATGCACCCACTGTGCTCTCCTGCACCTCGTTTTGGGACACCCTCTTTATGTTCTCCACTGAAGCCTCTTTTCTCCTCACATGTCTGGGTCCTGGGGTCGGCAGCCTCCTGAGCGCTGGCTTTGGTTTGGCCAAGGCTTCGGACGTGGCACTTCCACAGTGGTCCTCTCCCGCTGATTTCTCAGTGTTGGTGTTATCTTCACTGGACTCACAGGTGTGTCTTTTTGCTTCTTTTGCAGAGCAGTTCTTGTTTTCTGGGGAGTTGTAGCCTGGTTGTGAACGCACTGCCCTCTGCTGGCTGTTAGCGCAGGTCCGACTCAGCGTGGTGGTCCAGTGAATCATCTCCTCGTGCTTTATAGTGAGGCGAACCTTCATCTCCACTGTCATGCTGCCATCCTGATTCACACAGAAAGATTTCTCAATGTCATCCTCTGACGGCATGACGAAGTGCTCCTTTTCCTCGATACCGGCCACACAATCACTTGTCTCCACCCCATCTGATTCCAGTGGTTGGTTGTTTTCGGGGTCTGTTGATCCTGTATTCTGGCCATTGTCCTCAGACAGACTTCCACTGAGTGACTTATTGATCTGATCTATGAAGTATCTTTCCGATGATAAGGAGAAATTTCTGGATCTTGATCGGCTGCTGGGTGACTTCTTTTTAGCTTCATATGACATATGGTTTTCAGATTTGCAGGTATTATTGAAAAGAAAAGAGCAGATAAAGGGGAAAGTTGAGCAAATTCAGAATTATTTCAACTCAGCAAAGTTCAGACTTGCACCATCACGTAAAATGATGTCAAAATCACAGCAGAATTGTGTAACTTAAGGCTTACTTGGCAAAGCGTGTGTCTTAGCTGACCCAATAGATTCAGATACGGCTGACTTTGAGGGCTGCGAGGATCCCTGGAGATTGTAGTTCCCCAGCCAGAAGGGCTCATTACCAGCTGCCACCACTATCCCAGAGCACAGGATCAGGGCAGGTAGGCCGTCAACCTACAAAGTGAAAGTCGAGCCACTTCAAAAACCATGTTCACAAAATGTCCACAAACATGTGTACCTGTTAAAGAAACTGCTTTTAGACATGTCTCAAGTGTCTACCTGTTCTCCAATATATTTCTATGATGGATTTCTGTACTTTTCAATGCTTTGGTGACTTTAAGGCCGGTTTCTGACCTGTCACATGAACTCTGTCTAAACACTTGCGTGATAACCAGATGGGAAAAGGTGATTATAGTGTTATAGTGCCTTCACCCAGCTGGCGGCAGGGAATTAAAGCATCGTGGTTAAATCACTGCTGAGGACCGTGACACAGGTGATTCTTAATGTGGTGTTCTTTAAAGAATCCAAAGGAAGTGTAAATACTTCCAATTATAAAACTCTTTATAGTTGCATCGTTTTGAAGTGTCAAATCAATTCTATATTGATTTCTGTGATTTGTGTGTGGTTTTTTGGTTTTGGGATTCTAAAAATGTTGCATTCAGTGTTCCTACAGACAATAAGGACATGTCTTGAATGAAACCAACACCATCTGCAGTTAAGGGCGGGTTCCACAAAACGATTTTCTAAAGATAATCAAATCATTGGGCCACCAATCGCTCACCAATCACTAAATTCAGACATTTCTTCTTCTTCATTTTCTCATTTGGGATTTGTTTATTTTACAAGCACAGTGGGACCCAACATTATACGAGCATAGCTGTGAACTTCTGCCATTAAAAAACACATCATGATTTTGACTTCAGGCTTGTTTTAAGGACTTTTCTCAAGGCCCATTAAGATTGAGTGTTTTGAAATGTTCCATTTTATAGGAACCTACCAAAGCTGGATTTTTCACAGTGGTGGTGATAGGAACGAAGGGTTGAAGGCCTCTAAAAGCTACACCACAAAAAGTTATTGGATGATATGCTTAGAAATACATTGGCTGATGCCTGAGACATTGTCACAGTTACTCTAGTCTTGTGGGACAATTTGTATTTTAAAAAATATATTTATAGTGAAGAGAAATATGCAGTGTATAATTAGGCACGATCATCACTGCAAGTAAAACCAGAAAAGGTCAGTTAATTGCCTTTCACATCAAACCACTAGGAATGACCCTATATAAATAGTCTATATGTCTTAGGGGTGGGCAATGTGACGATATTTATTAGAAATTGTGATAAACTTTGTTATCGTGATACAAGCAAGCATATTCAGGATATCGAGTGCTTAAGGAACAATGACCAACTGCTTATTTTATTACAGAGCTGCTGTGTAATTAGATGAAGTGCAGCAGGTCTTTAATAGAACTAACTGTACTCAGTATGGGGGAGTCTTTGAATAGCATTATTTTTTATGTTGCTACTGATGCATTTTGTCTGCGTCTTAAAATATCACAATAAATATCATGATACAGTATTTTCACCATATCGTCCAGCCCTACTATGTATCTATGTATTCTGTATAAAGAGTCTGTGCTGTAAACCTGTGAAAATGTATTAATACATGGAACCAATATGTGAAAAGCACATAAATGCTACAAATGAATAGAAAAGCCATTCTTACTCGTATGCCATCAGCTGTGTACAACTTTACGACTGGGAACTGCAACACTTGAGAAAGGTAATCCAGCAGAGCCTGGAAAGTTGGAGCAGTCCTCCTTTGCAAAACAATTGTTCTCCTAGTGCTGGGATCCCTGTTTTTATAAACCACCAGCCTTTTGGGTGTCCACACTGTCACAGCACTTTCAACCCCTTTAGCTGCCTTCCTCACTTCATTCTTTTTTATTAGCTGCCGAATCAGGCCCCTGCGTCCATGTCGTCCAGAACTCGCAGGCCTGGTGGTGTTCCAGGGCACCTGTCTCCGGTTGATCTCCTCCAAGTTGAGGGGTTTGACCCTCCTTTGGTCTGAGCACAGGTAAGAGGCCCCGTCCCGCAGGTCGTCTAAGCTCCGCACTGCGTGTGTACCCTTGGGTGTTGTGATGGTGCGTACTCCGAACGGTAGAGGCACTTTCTTGGAAAGGGCGTCCAGCAGGGCATCGAAGGTCTTGAAGGTGCGACTGTTGATGACCACCCGGTGCCCAGAGAACTGGGGGTCGCCGCTCTTGTAGAAACACACTCTTTTTGAGGTGCTGGGGTCTCTGGAGGAGGCTGGCGGTCTGGAGGCTGGCGTCTGCGCACTCCCCGAGAACGAACCTGGCTGTAGTGTGTCATTATGGGGAGCGGCACTCATGGTAAATTGGATCCTCTATATAAAACAAAGACAATAAAAGTCAAAGGATGAAGATTAACGTTCTTCGTCTGCTTCTAAATAAGGTCAACAGAGGATAATGGGTGATTTTTGAGAAAGAACACCTCCTGAAACAGTGCTCACAGTGTGTTTGCAGTGTTTTATTTAATACTGTGATAAACAGATTCATATCTTGTCCATAATTAAAGAAAGAGAGTAATATGGGACCCAGAAATGCTCCATAATCTAGCAAGCCCTAGAGATTTGAATAAGAACTCGGCCTGTAGACCAATTTTTCACAACTTTAGCAGATATGGGTTGGTTTGGTGTGAAAAGCTCTGTTCTAGAGAAACATACAGTCCGAACTGTACTACAACCAAAGATTAACTGTGTATGTTTACGTATGTTTATGTATCAATATACTTCACTGCAATTTGGTGTCCAGTATCTGTACATATTATCTGGACATCTACACTGTATAAAAGCTAAGACCCAAAGATCACTGTACCGGCTGTTAAGCATGGCGGTGCTAGCATAATGCTCTGGAGCTGGTTTTGCTACCAGTGGATGTGGTGCACTGCATAAAGTGGATTGAAGAATGAAGAAGGAGGACCACCTCACACCATCAGCCAAACGACTGAAACTTAGGCACAGTTGGCTAATCCAACTGGACAGTGACCCCCAAACACACATCAGAATTGATTGTGGAATGGATAAAGTGGACTAACATTAAGCTTTTGGAGTGGCCTTCCCAAAGTCTTGACATCAACCATATTAAACCATATAAACCAACCATATAAAAGTTGGGTCTTTGGCAGGAAATGGCCATTAAATGGCCAGATATGTGTTAGTTTGGTGTGAAATGCTTTGTTCTACAGACAAATCAAAAGAAATGTAATGCCTCTAAAAGCTACACATCCCTATGTGGGCAGTGATGGCTCAACACCGGAGGTTAGCGCTCCGGGCTATTGATGACAGGGTTGTGGATTCAATGCCCGGCAAGCTGCCACTGTTAGGCCCTTGAGCAAGGCCCCTCGCACTCGCTTGTTCCTTGGGTGCCCTCTGCTTCGGGCTTGTGTGCTCACTGTCACTGTGTGTGTGTGTTTAATCACTAGTGTGTATGTGTGTGTTCACTGCACGGGTGGGTTAAAGGCGGAGGTCAAATTCCATCAGGATCCAACACGAATGGTGAATGTGGGTAACTAGTCTAGTTGTCTTGTCTCTTGGAATGGATACAAACACACTGCCGGATTTGTGAGACGGTAGTGTTGAGATGTAGTTATAGACAGACTGGATTTGGCCATGGTGGAGGAACATGCAGGGCATTGTGTGAAAAATAGATGAAAATAGAAAATAGAAAAATGGTATTTTTCAGCCTTATGACAACTTGATCAACACCATTATAAAACTCAGAAGACTCCTGTAGGCTAACTGGTGGCTTTGGATAGTAAACCAGTGTCTATATTTGTGTTGTAGTCATGGCGACTGAACGTATCTGTAAGATTAGGAGCCAATTTTTCATTTTCAGGTTCTCTGCAATGAACAATTTCACACCAAACCTCTCTACAATGGACTTTGTTATACAGAAAATCTGTGGACTTCTCCTTCAAATGTACTACAGCACACTGTAAGCACTAGGGTCACGTTACTAACTGTACTACGCAATATTCACTACTAAAATTTACTACCACCTTATATTTACTGTGGCTGATTACTCTAGCTAGAAGTACAAAGATATAAGTAAAATACCTTACCTTATTTCACATTTTCAGCAAAGTGATCCTGGTATGCAAGCAGAGAGCCCGTAGTCCAGCCAACTGAAAAGCTTATCAGCAACACTCACGTGGCTATTTTTGGCTGGTCGGCATCACAGGTAATTTACTTAATCTTTGCTCACGTTTAATCAGCAGTTTGAGGGAGGCAATACACTGGGAAAGTGGGAAAGTTGCTATTTGAGGTAATGGCTACGGCTACGGATGGATTTCAGCACTGAGGACTGACCATATCTCTGCTCAAAATTAAAAATTGAAATTGTATTAATCTCTCTCCATAGATGAGATAAAGTCAGTCTGGCCCTCAAACCTTCCAAATTAAAGTCTGATGACGTTTATAATATAAACCATGGAGCACAGCTCGTTCAGTATTGACTGGCTTCTCACCGTGTAGGCCTTTTTTTTTTCAGCCCAGAAACATCTTCCATGCTTCCATGTCTCCTGCCTGCTACTTCCATGACATCCAGCCATGTGGGCACATATAGGTCATATTTTGGTGTATTTAGGCTTTTATGTTGTGAAATGAAGAGCACAGTATGTCTCGTCCACATGTGTGTAGCGGTAGGCAGATGGCTGGGGGTGTTTCTTATTTCTCGCAGAGATGTAATCAGATTTGAGCAGTGTGCTAATAGGGATTAGGGTGGGGAGAGGTAGCGAGGGTTTATGCTGCAGCTGACAATAAGGTAGAGAGAAGTCTCAGCAGATAAAGCATGTGCCTCACAGTGGGGGGGTGCACTAACCGCAACTGTGGCAGCGCAGCAGGGATATCGTTATTGGCAGAGGTTCAGAGTGGAGAGCACTGTAGAGTATAGTTATGTGTTTCTCCTGAACTGTGCTGATCTACCCTGTGCCCTGGGACTTAAGGATGTGGCCTAAAAAGGTCTCTGAGGGGGGGCATCGGGTGCTTGGGGTGTTATCCTATCAGTGCGTAGCGTCTAAAGCGAGGTGGTGTGTTTGTGTTGTGGTGCTGGTAAAGTCACTGCTCTCTAGTCCTGCCTCCAGTGAGGTTTCCACTTTAGAATAGTGTCAGCATGGGGTGGAGATTAGCGCTGCAGGTGGCTGCGAGAGGAGGCATGCACAGTTTACAGAGAAGCCACCGCCATCCATGTTTAATGCGCTCTGGTCTCAGTTCAGTTTGTTTCAAATGGCTTTACTGCCATGTTGATGTACAGTACTGTCAAGGCAAAATATAATATATATGTAATAGATGAAAAAGAATCATTATACTCAAATAGTGGATAAAACCCTTAACTGCTATTTGGTGTCCAGTTTATAACATGTACATCTACACTGTATTAAAGCTGAGGTGTTTACCCCAAGATCACTGTACCAACTGTTAAGCATGGTGGTGGTAGCTCTGGGGCTGTTCTAGCACCAGTGGATCTGATACTTTGTGCAAAATGGACTCCCTCTGAAGTCTTCAACATAACCTAACCCAATAAATCTTCGGCTATACTCAACTGGGTGTTCCAACTGGACAAGGACCCTAAACACACATCAGAGGTGGCTGTGGAAAAGATAAAGCAGGCTAACATTAAGCTTTTGGTGTGGCTTTCTCAAAGTTCTGACCTCAAACCTATTGAACGTATGTGGACTGTGCTTAAAAGTCAGGTCTTTCTCAGGAAACCCAAACACAATTAACTGAACTTTACCAATTCTGCCAAGAGGACTGGTCAAATATCCAACCATTCTGCCAGAAGTTTGACAAGAATGACCACCAAAAGTGTCTGGCCAAGATGCAACTTGCTAAGAGACAAAATATTAGGTGTATTGTAGGTACCTTTTTGATACTGTGGCTAAAAACGTAACCCTGTGATGATTAAATAACGACAGTGTCCTACAACCCTGCATCGTTCTATGTGTGGTAAAAAAAAAATAGTATGATCATCAGATAAATAATAAATGATCTAGGGAGTCTGAAGTTGTGGGTTCGACCCTCTCTCTCTGTCTGTGAGAGGTTCAGTGTGTTCTGTCTGATTTTCCTCCAGGTACTCCCACCTCCTAAAAAACACACTATAGAACATGCTATAGTAAATTGCCCCTAGGTGAGAGTGAATGGTTGTGTGTGGTACCCTGTGTTGGACTGGCGGCCTGTCCAGGGGGTATTCCTGGATTGTGCTCAGTGATTATCTGCTCAGAGCAGATGAGAAGATAAAAAGATGAATGGGTGGATGGATGAAAGGATGAAATGATGAATGGATGGATGAATGGATTGATTAATAGATGGATGGGTGGTTTGGTTTGTGATCATCTACAACAAATCAAATCAAAGCGTTACCAAACCGGAACACTAGATGGCGCCGATGTATATTTGGCGTCGCTGAATTTAAACTTAAGACAATTAAACTCGTTTAAAATAATAAAAGGCATCTAGTACCATAGTCACATTATCACTAGTTAATACACGTAATTAAATTAAGTAGGATAAAATTAGTTTAAATTATTGTATCAGAAACAGATATTAGAGACCTGTCTAAAATATACAGGATTCTACAGTAGATTAACGTTCCTTACGTATAGAGCGACTGGGTCACCCGTCTGACATGTGCAGTAATATTGAGAAGTGTTTCAACGTGAATTCATTATTATTATTATTATTATTATTATTATTATTATTATTATTAATGTTTAGGACTCCAGAATAAATCGTGTAAACCAAAAAAAAAAAAAAAAAACAGACCGAGGGTCAACCGTTCCTGAGCGGTGCTGAGCTCGATTAGCTGCGCCTGCGCCTCCGCCTCCTGCCCGCTGCGGTGGGCGAGCTGCCGGTCTGAGAGCTGCTGAAGGCGGGAGAGGTCTGACCGTTTACCAGCTCCAGATAATATCGGCGAATACAGCTGACCACAATGGGCAAGAAAGAAGAAGATGAGATTATTAGGATCGCAAAGAAGATGGATAAAATGGCGCAGAAGAAAAACGGGGTGAGGTGTCGTGAATGAACCGCCAGCACAGACACTCGGGCAGCGAGCTAACGCTAACGGGAATCTGGGCTAGTGGGGCTAGCGCTAACGTACAGTAGATTTAGGGTATCAACCTCTCTGTAATTCCTTTAAAGCAGGACTAGACTGAAGACCCTTGAAGGGGCACTTTGTTTGCTGGCCAAACGGCCGATTTATTCAAGGTGCTTGAATTGTTGTGTTTACGGTGCCAACTGTTTAGCTAACCACGGCGCTAACTAGCTAGCTTGCTAGATAGCTAATTCACGTAGCTACACAATAGCGAGGTGTGCGAGAGCAGAGGCAGGCAGTGGAGTGTTTAGTTATGGTAGATACGTGGTTATTTATCACTCCAGCTCCTTCGTGAAGAAAACTTGTCTCATTAGGAAGCGGCAGTGTAGAGGTAGCACTAGCTTGCTAGCTAGCTAACGTTATCCTAGCTAACTTACACAGGGGCATCTAGCGCCCAGCTAAGCTGCGAGCTAGCTAGTGCTAGCTAACGAAGTTCTCCCTACGGTGTAGTCCATCAAATCTGACCTAGAAATGGACAGCTATTAAGTTCTGCTCAACTAACAGTGCGTTTACTAACCTAAAGCACCGCACCTAAGCTCAGCATTAGCTTGTAAAAGGCTTTAGTGCTCCCTGAGTGAAGGGGCAGCATCCTGGACTCTGTGTGTTTACATCCGTGGCTCTGCTGAAATCTGTAAACACGAGTCGTTTCTTGTTCACAGTGGTGCTGACAGGCCTTCATCATTAAGTGACTTAATCAGGTTAAGTTAATTGCTTGTTTAATCACAGTGTGCTGTTTTACATTAACTCCAGTGTCTGTCTTTCAGTCAGGGGCGCTGGATCTCCTCAAGGAACTCAAGAACATACCCATGACCCTTGAGCTGTTACAGGTAACTTAACTCTTATTATATTAATGTTCGCTAACACACATACACACACACATGTTGTTACACTTGGACAGATAAAATAGGCTGTTTTTTGTTTCCTTCTTGCGTTCTTTTTTTTTTTTTCCAGTCCACCCGGATTGGGATGTCAGTGAATGCTATTCGCAAGCAGAGCACAGATGATGAGGTGACCTCGCTGGCCAAGTCTCTCATCAAGTCCTGGAAGAAGCTCCTGGGTAAGTTAAAAGTGAATATCATTTTAAAAAGTGAGTTATCTTCACTATTCCATGTGCAAAATATTGTACTTAATAAATGTCGCTTGTCATATAGATGAGCCTTCCGGTGGAGACAAAAGCTCAGAGGAGAAGAAGAAGGAGCCTGTAGCACCAGTTGCGTCACCATCTCAGGGCAGCCCTGAGCCCAGAGAGGAAAGGTATATGCATCATACGTCATTAGGCATCGCATTTTTCTCAGTTCGGATGCAAGTGTACACTTGTGCTTCCCACTCGCATGTTCTGAGCTATTCTGAGTTTGACGGTCTGTTTCACAAGCCAGCTAACTTGTTTGATCTAAGTCTGGGTCTTCTGTCCCCCTCTCTCTTTTTTTTTGTGAGATACATTGCAGTGGCTTACCTGCTTCAAAGCAGATTTTAAATCAGAAACAGCTCTTGGGCCAATCAGGTCCCAGTTTCTGTTTGAGGTGGACCCTTCCAATCCTTTGTAGGCCACGTTTTTGTCTTTGTGGTGTCAGTAGTCAGGATATTTTGATGTCTTGTGTTATTGTAACATTACTATACAATGTACAGTGCTGCAGATGTTGCTTTAGCTCTGTTCTGTATGATGTATGGAAAGCAGTCTTTTATATGTTGAGGTGGCTGTTTGACCTAAACGTTACTCTTTCTTGTTGGCACACATTAATCACAGCTTGAGCGTCTATTCCTGATATACGGGGAAAGCTATACCACAAGCCTTAAGAAATGGGTTTAGGTTTTGTGAACTGAAACTTGGTTGATCTTCATTGGGTAGAGACAGCCCTCTGGATGCCATGTGGTAAAGTGTACTCTGTAACATTGTTGCCCTCCACATGATCAACTTATTCCCTGTTTGGGAGAGCGCACTACTATGTTTGTGTTTATTAAAAAAATCCATCTAATCTCTCCATTCTGGAATTCAATCTGTGTGCTGCCATTATTAATGTTTGTCTTCTTGACAATGTTTGTCTTCCTAACACCCTTCTTTCTCTGCCTTTTTCTCCAGCTCCAGCAGTAATTCCAGCAGTAAGAGTGAGCCTGCTGAAGTGACGGCCAACACGTTGATTGCCACGTTCCCTCGAGCACCAGGCACGTCTGACTCTGTGCGCCTGAAGTGCCGGGAGATGCTGTCCAGTGCTCTTCAGACTGGAGGCAGGTTATGCTGGCCCATATTACTGTGCATATATATACACTATTTCTAATAAGTGGTTTTTATATATATATATATATATATATATATATATATATATATATATATATATATATATATATATATATATACACACACACACACATTATTACAATACACTTTTTCTGCAGTGCGTTTATAGCAGTAATATTAAGTTTGCTGTAGAATGGATTTATCCTAATACTGTTGTTTGTTCATTAAAAGGAAAGTCTGGCATAATCAAGGGAGCTGTAAAAAAGGCTAATTCAGACAACAGACAACAATCTATCCAGTAAGATTTCAGGGTAATTACAAAAAATAATGACAACGTTCTTGGTACAGTGTTAAAAACACCTATGCTACGGTGTGCTGGGCCATGCAACATGCCATTTTTATTAAGGAGTCCACCATAAGGGAAAAATCTGCTTGTATTAATCTGAGGTAAAAAGAAAAAGGGATAAGTAAGCTTGTAAAATTACATCAGAACACTTTGCACCTCAACCGTAGTCACATACTTACTATTTATGCATCAAAGAACAACTTCAGTTACTAGTAAATGCACTCTATGCACTTTTAAGTATTCCTGTAGAATTTTATTATCTTTTTTTGGTGATTACTTATTAGTATTCATGTAAATGACGCTCCTTTCTGTTCTTTCTTTCTGGCTAGATGACCACATAACCATTGGGGCTGACTGCGATGAACTTGGTGCACAGATTGAGGAATATATCCTTTTTTTGAGCATGCTAACGAGGACAGTTCTTTAAGGAATAGTTTTGCACAAAGTCTATTTCCACAGTTTGTTCCCTGTAGCCCTGTACCCTGATTCGATCAGCCAGTATATGTTTGCTGTCTAAAGTTTGCTTCATCCCAGTTAGCTTGGTGAACACTGGGTGCCTGCATTCTCACACACTTGTGACAAACAGCAGAAATCTCTCTTTAGCTCCAGTGAAAAACACGATACCCAAACAACTTGCACCACAGTTTCTGCCCTCTTTCCAGTAAATCCTTGACCAAATAACACGCGTCTTCCTGGAGTTCAAGAACACCGACATGAAATACAAGAACCGCATACGAAGCCGAATCGCAAATCTCAAGGATGCCAAGAACCCCAACCTGAGGAGGAATGTACTTTGTGGCAACGTGCCTCCAAACCGCATAGCCAAAATGACAGCAGAGGTAAGTGTGGCCTTTTGTTTTACAGGCTGAAGTTTTCTCAACTGTTTGGTTTTATCTGTTTAAAACACACCTCACCCCAAGCTCTATTTTCTGTGGATGTGAAGCCATGAGCTGTGATAATGGGGTGTGAATTTCGGCAGGAAATGGCTAGCGATGAACTGAAGGAGATGCGGAAGAATCTGACCAAAGAGGCTATCAGGGACCACCAGATGGCCAGGACTGGAGGAACCCAGACTGACCTATTCACCTGTGGGAAATGCAAAAAGAAGAAGTGCACATACACACAGGTATGTCTGCAGCCAAGCCAGAAACATTTATAGAAACTCCCATTTAGGCCTAGTTTCTGTCTGAGCATCTCAGACTAGTGATGCCATATTTTTGCTGATACTAAATTCTTTAGTATTGACTGAAAGGTACCCTACAATGGAAAATGAGAGTTTGGATACTTGTAAATGGCACTGATGTCTCTTTACTGAAAAGAAATCAGCAGTATTAGGTAAGATGTCAGGAAGACATAATGTTGATACAGTGCGAACTCAAAGCTCAAGCTATGCTACTCTATTAGGCTTATGTGTAAGCAGTCATGGTGCCTTCCCGGAAATCATCTTGAATTATTCAAAGGCCAAATCATATAGTTGTAAGTTCATTCTTTGGCACCTGTAAAGTGAATCCTTACAATTAGCTATTGTTACAGGATGAAAGAACAGTATAACAATGGCATACCTGTATTTTTGTCTGCAGTTAATAATAACCTCTTGATATGTACACACACACATGCCAATCCATGCTAGATTGGATTTTGCGATCCTGTCATCCTGTAACAAATCTATCCTGAAACTGAAACATGTAATGTGATGTAAGCCCAAAGCTTTAAGGTAGTTTAAGCATGATTGCCTTTTTTTTTTAAATGCAATTCTTAAATGAGATGCCTTAATGTAAAAAAAGCACATTGTTTGTAAAGGTAAAATATCAGATTTTTGGCTCATTCTCAAGAGTTCGGTTTTGCAAAAGAGAAAATGGTAACATGTAACAATTTAAAATGCAGTGTATTTCATTTTAGAGTTAGATGCTAAAGTTTCTAGCTTGTTTTTAATTGTATTTTTTAGGGATTCACCGAAACCACTTTTTCCTTTCTGATACCGAAACCAACTCTGACTTAAATACCGGGCAGATGGCTATAAATCCTGATATTTATAGAGTTCCACTTTTTATAGGTTTTACTTTTTTATATTTTATCTTAAATAAGATTTAATAGACTTGAAAGAACAGCATTTACCGGTTGAGTAACTGAACATTTGAAAAGTTTTAGACTTATGAAATATAAAAATTGCAGTGCAGAAACACAGGCAAGTAGGGAAGCATAATCTGGCTAAGCTTTAAACAGCTTTTATTTTTTTAACTGGTGTTTAAACTTCACATTTCAGAGCAGTAAAAAAAGCCAGTTTAGAAACAAAAAGTGCTTTTTCAGCAATTCCACGTTTAGGTCCACGTCTCTGTGTAAAACGGTACTAAATGTCAGTGTGTGGACTTAAAACAAGCTGCTGAAACTCAACTTAGTTTCAGAACAAAAAAAAAAACCAATGTAAACAAAGTGCTGTAAATGTTCATTTAATGTCTCTTTAATGATAACAGCTGTTTATGATTGGATTTGCTGATTGTTTAAACATTCGGTTTCATAAAGTCTGCAAACAAACAAACCAAAAAAAGGGTGTTAGTAAGCTTCATGGTATCGGTGCTCTCTATTGTCAGTATCAACACTGTTTAAGTGCCAGTATTAGCACTGATACAGTACCGGTATTGGTGCAACACTAGTAATTTTAGGCTACATGTGACTTACTTGGCCTCTCTTACTTTGCAATGTTCCATTGGGCTGCGACAAACTGTAGTATTACAGTGCACTAAGGCTGGGAATTGGATCACTTTCAAAGCCCAATATGCTGACATTATAGGGCTTTATGGGTTAAGTTTACTTTCTCTTGCGTTTGTTAATATCTGGTGGCACATGTAACCCATTAGTCAGCAGGGTTTAGTTTTTTGTACAATGTTCTTGTTTCAAGTTCTTTGTATTTTTGGGCTTTTCCCAGGTTCAAACTCGAAGTGCTGATGAGCCGATGACCACGTTTGTCTTCTGTAATGAATGCGGTAATAGGTGGAAGGTGAGATTTGCATGCTGTTTCTCGTGTGTGTGTGTGTTGGACCATGCCACATTTCTGTTTCTCCAGGGGTTCCGAAACATGTTAATTTACTCACCGTTCTTCCTGCTGTTTCTCTTTGCAGTTCTGCTGAAGACAGAGAAAGAGCTGTCCGCGCACAGAGAGGTAGCTAAATTCCTGGACCATGTTTCTCTATCATCATCGAATAGGAACTTTTAAGTCTGTGGCCGCTGGTGTACAAGGGCCGCGGTAGACATCAATGTTTTTATGATTTGGTTGTTTTGGTCCTCAATCTCATGTCCTGTGTTTTAACTTGACGTATAGCTAGGCTCAGCCTTTGGACTATGATCAGTGTCGTCGTCCCATCATGTCTTTTATCATCACTTTTTATATGTAGATGAACTTTTTTGGGGTTTCTCTTGGACAACGTTCACTTTTTAGGACATTTTGCTTTGCCCTAACGAAACTTAGACAGTTAGGCTATTTAAATTTCTTAGGCTGTTTTACCCAATAAACAGAAAAGCAAAAGGCTGTATCTTTTTATTTGGGTTTTATTGTTAACTCTGTGTTTGATTTTTCTTTTCGTCTGACACATTTTGAACCATGCTAGAAACAAGACCCCTTTCCCTTGTATTCAATTTATATGCATGATTGGCAAATTTCTACTGTTTACATGTTTTTGTTTAGTTTTTTTTTTGTTTTCTTGAGTAAAACATTTTTAAAGACTTATAATGGGTGTTAATATGCTTACTGCTTCTGCATAGTCAGAGAACTCTGCATTGCTATTCTGGCTCCTGGTTGAAACTGGCTGGTTTCTGACATTGTCACCATTCTACGTTAGGGGTGTTTAGGGGTCTGATTTGACAAGTTGCCAAGCCCTTCTTGAGTTATGTTACAGCAGAATTAACCCTAACTCTGCAGTACTTTGGCCCTTTGGCAGGATCCAGATAAAACATTTGACCTAACCAAGGTCGGGTCATCTGGTCACTCCCCTCACCAATGCTGCAACCATACCAAATGTTTATCTGTACACTGTTACATGTACAAGTCAGCGTCCTCCGATAGACTGTATCACTGGAGAATCATCCAGACCTTTCAGATGATGGCCTATCTAGGCTTTTGCAATACCAACTGCTTTTCAGAGTGGGGTTGATTAGATGTTTTATGTGGTCCCGTATTTTTTATTTTTATTATTATTATTATTATTATTTTTAAGAAATTACTTTGTCTCGGTTGTTCCCAACATACATGGTTTTCTAATAATTTAGTGGACTATTTATTGTAGATCCTGAATAATGATTGATACCTGAATAATAAACTTTGTTTATCAGTTGAAAAGGTAAAGTTCTCCGTAATACTCCTGTATTATTCGTGTGATCTGGTGTTTTTGGTCAGTCTGCAGAAAGTGTTGGAGGTGTTTATGGCTGGCATTGCTTTTGTTTCACTGTGCAGTCCTAAAATTGAAGGTGCATTTAATGGTTCTTCGAGGGATGCCATAGGAGAACTGCTTGTAGTTTCCTAAAGAGGCATGTTTAGAATTAAAATGTGTGAATGTGAAAAGCTTTTAAACTGGTAGTGAACCTTTGCTTCAAGCAAAGGTTCTTTAGATCTTTGAAAGGTTCTTACAGTCACGTCTCCTTTACTGCTCCTGTTCAGGCTTGGCATCATTCACACACATTAATGGTAAAATAGTGTAAATGACGCTAAGCCTGAATGTCAACACTAAAAAATGAGTGTGTATTGTTAATGTCCAGGCTTGGCGTCGTTCACACGCTCACTTTCTAAATGCTACTTTACCATTTACATTTCTACTTTATCATTAATGTTCAGGCTTAATGGTAAAATATAGTAAAATGGTAAAATAGTGTGTGAATGACGCTAATACTGAATGTTAACACTAAAAACTGTCTGTATCATTTAATGTTTAGGCTTAGCGTTGTTCACACGTTTAGTTTTTAAATTCTACTTCAATGTTTTTAATTCTACTTTATCGTTAATGTTCAGGCTTGCCGTCTTTCACACTTTCCGTTTTTAAATTCTACTTTACTGTTTTTAATTCTACTTTATCGTTAATGTTCAGGCTTGGCGTTGTTCACACTTTCCGTTTTTAAATTCTACTTTACTGTTTTTAATTCTACTTCATCGTTAATGTTCAGGCTTGCCGTCGTTCACATGCTCAGTTTGTAAATTCTACTTTATCGTTAATGTTCAGGCTTAGCGTTGTTCACACGCTCAGTTTTTTAAATTCTTCTTTACTGTTATTAATTCTACTTCATCGTTAATGTTCAGGCTTGCCGTCGTTCACATGCTCAGTTTTTAATTTCTACTTTACTGTTTTTAATTCTACTTTATCGTTAATGTTCATGCTTGCCGTCGTTTACATGCTCAGTTTTTAATTTCTACTTTACTGTTTTTAATTCTACTTTATCGTTAATGTTCATGCTTGCCGTCGTTCACATGCTCAGTTTTTAAACGCTACTTTACTGTTTTTAATTCTACTTTACTGTTAAGGTTCAGGCTTAGCGTCATGCACACACATAAATGGTAAAATAGTGTGACTGACGCTAAGCCTGAATGTTAACACTAAAACTGAGTGTGTATCATTAATGTTCAGGCATTGTGTCGTTTACATACTCCGTTATGTTAAGGCTGGTCAGGATTTAGGGCTTATGTGGTCCTTTCAGGAACTCACAAAAACCGTCAAAAAAAAAAAGGTGATACCTAAGCACACCAACTTCATCTTGCCCTCATGTTGTTTTGTCTGTTCAGCTGAGTTGCTGTTAAAGCTCCATGTTTGTCTCCATGTGGTTTCAGAGGCAGATGAGTGGCTAGACTTATGTCTCTCCAGAACCTTCATACACCCGGTTCAGCCTCTGTTGTCAAATGGGTTTTGTTGCGTTTCCTTCCACCGCCTTGATGTTTTAACAAGCCCCCTTGTATTAGCACCTCATCTGAATAACAAACAAGCGAGCGCTGCCTGTTTTTGATGTGGGTATGTGCATATGGATAAGGCTGGCTGCAGGCAGCAGCTTGTAGTCTGTTCAGGCCACACTACTTTGGTGCATCTTCCATCATTTTTCTTTAAGTATTGGAGGGATGGAAAACTTGCCGTTCTAACAGCAGATGGGTTTGGCGATGGGTTTTCTGTGCACTGGACTTGGCTTTAGTGCTGGTGAATGGGTGAGGACAATGTGCTGGATGTGCTCTTTTGTGATGCTTCCAGGTGCATCCTCTCCAGAGGAGGAGTGGAGATCCCACCATTATCCCCCACCATAAACACACACGGCACACTGCTCAGGATCCTATCCGTTAGTTAATATTTGGATATGCAGGACTTGTTTGTGCCATATTATCGGAATAATTAGCTGAAATATTGAAATGTCCATATTACGCTAAACAGAAAGCTCATGCACACCAATTTAGCGTCTTATAAACTGCATCTTACATACATCTAAAACGTTCTTCAAACCTGTGTAAACTGTTTAGTAATCTAAAATAGACTGGCTCATGTGGTTTCTGACACTCGTAAATCAGAACGAACAGACTGCAGACCAGGTTTATGCTGTGATAAGTCTGTTACCACTGTTTTTTTTTAAGTAAAAGTGCAGAATAGTCCATCCTGCTGCTGTTTTCACTTTCACAAAGGTTGATCTTTCTTCTAAAAGGGCTCAGGAGATGTGAGACATCTTATTCTAGTCTTGGTTTATTCTCTTTCAGGACTTTCAGGTCCTGTTATTTCATTTGAGAATGACCAGGTAATGCTCAGAAGCGCAATGGAAATCTAGCAGAATCGTTCCCACGTTAAGAATTAAAGCTTGAGAATCCTAATTAAACACATTCGGTTCAATTAACACAAAGCAACATGCGGTCATTTGAAGGTTACTCCAACAAGAGCAGCAGTGGACAAGCAGGTGTCCCAATACTTTTGCCCATGAGCTGTACTCTTTGTCCTGAATGAGAAATGGTTCATGAGACGCAATCGTTGAGATGCATATTGAGACTCCTGTCTTAGAAGGTGAGTGTCATTCATTTGGTAAGTCTGAGGACAGTGTGAGACCTTATTGAGATTACTGAGGTCCTTATCCCAGGAGACACATTTGAGTGGCGGTAGACTTCTGTCTCCCTTGTCTTTCCATCTGATCTTATTGTTGTCTAAGAGAACCTACAGGGATGTTAAGGAGATCTACTGTATGACTTTTCTTTGCTCTGTGAATGGTCATTCAGTATTTTACTGGTACTATTCAGTTTTAATGGATTCAATGAAACAAAGAAGAAATGGAAGAAAAATGAACTCCACGAATAGGCTTTGCTTTTTATAGCCTTTCCTGGTTTGTGGACATCAGTTATTTTAATGTTCAGAGTGCTAGGCAGCTTCTCAGAGGAACCCATAGCTGCTTATTGTTGGGATCAGGTTTGAGGAGCCAGAGGCCGATTCTCAGTCTGCGTTCCTGTGGATTTGTGAAACGTCATCAGTGGCAGTCCAAGTACTGCTCCATTCAGTATTTCACATCCAGCCGAGTACAGTCCGAACGCCCAGATGTGTTCTTGTGGGTCCGTGTTGTCGAGGATGCATCAGGCCATGACTTGTGTGGACTTGGCACAGCCAAATATCCCAGAATGCATTACGCACCATGCTGCTGTTCCTATTGCTAAACTACCATACAGCGTCCAAGTCAGTTATACTAAGCACACCAGTCCGATCTTGATGTACTTTGTATTGAGAATCCCCCCAGAGTATTTTGAAGGTTGTGAGATCTGCATCACATGGCTTTTCCTAATGATAGAAGATCCATAATGATTATGAACAAGCCATAACCCTAACAAGCTAATTTCCTAGCATGTCCTACGCCTTTAATGACGGAAGTGGGGAGGCGAAATCATAAGGCTTTTGGGTGGGAGTTCGGTGCTGCTTCTAGGTGAATGTGAACGTAAACGTGAAGCTGAAACCCCAGCTAGAGATGAAGCTCAAAAAGAGAAGAAGACTGGGAGGTGGAGGGTGCAAAGTTAGTTGACTCAGGGTTCATATGTGGCATATATAAGTGGGAGGAGTTTGTGGCATGGCCCATCTCCCAAAATTAAGTTATGGCATAACTCCACTATTATGTTATCCGAGAGCTCAAATCTCTTGGGGTACCCAAACGTTTGCGTGGTCCTCCTTCCTCCTCCACAAATAATACAATATTCCAGATTTTTAAAAAAAGAAAGTTTTGGGGGTGCCCAAACTTTTGCATGCCACTGTAAGCATGGCTTTTTAGGTGCATTTTGCTTTATAGCTCCAAAACGAAAGTTAAAAGTGCCACTCAGCATGTCTAGACTGATGGGTAAGGGGGCTACCCCTTCACCATTTGGATATCCGCTCATGACAACTGTGTTTTAACCCCTCAGTTAAAGGGGGGGGGGGGGGGGGGGGGGGTCTTTTAAAGAGAAAAGAGCCAGAAGCTGTAAAATTATTGTGCTTTATTTTATCTTAAAGAATCCAAATGCCCACAAATCATCAGATTTTTTTTCTCGGTTGAATAAAACAGAAAGAAAACGAACTTTACTGTAAACATTCACATATTATTCATTTAAAAACATATTCTCTGTTGCGTAAACTGATCGGTAAATAACACTTCTTCGTGTACTTGACAGAACGACAACAAAAAAAAGAAAAGAAAAAGAAAAGAAAGGGAAAAATATCAAACAATTATAGGCAGTATCGACTCCAAACCATTGGCTTAGATTGTATTTGAGGTTGATCTATGCGGTGAATCCATCAGCTCAAATTGCACATATCGAGTAAGTTACTCTAAGACAAGTAGAAGTACCACCGTGTAATACATATTGGCAGGTGCACGTCTGGACTTCGGATCAACCAGCCTTCATGAATTGTCCTAATGTGTAACCCAAAGATATGAACCTCTCTCTCTTCAAATGCTGTGACTTCAGTGATGGGGAAAACAGAAAGACGGATGATATATATATATATATATATATATATATATATATATATATATATATATATATATATATATATATATATATATAGACATAAAAAAACAGACAATGAAGTGCAAGTATTATTTCAAAAGTCACTTCAGGACAAATCATCTTATAAATTGATCAAAGGCCCAGAGTCTATTTCTGCGGCAAGAGTTTGATTCAACTATTGCCATAAAAGAGATGTCACAAAATTGAATGTCAAGGCACTTCCCCGAGTGAGTGAGGATCTTGTCTTTGAGCGACATGAAAGTCAGGCAACAAAGTAAATCACAGAAATAAAAAGATAAAAAAAAAAAAAAATACTTGGCAACTCCAATTCTAGTCAGTGGTTTTGGAGAGTAAACTAGTCGGAACACAGTTTATCTGGATTGGCTACTTTGGCGTCACCTACGAATAAAACGTCTATTCAAAATAAAAAAAAAACAATAACAGAAAACCGTAAACTATCCATTTCCATTTAATCTGAATGCGGGAGACTATCCAAATAAGTTGATTCCTAACCGGAGCAACTGCTTGCCATATTTCAGCTGTTTTTCCGTGCTCTAACACACCCATTACGCATTTTCCATCCGTATCGCTCCGTATTTTCAAGCGACAGCATGTTATCTGTGACGTTCTCTGATCAAGCTGACCGCTCTTGCTCGGATAATAGGTGGGGAAATGGTGAAATGGGGATGTGAACTAGGTTACTGGTTAATGGTTGGGGGCAGTGGTGGCTCATTGACGATAGGGTTGTTGGTTCGATACCTGGGCTCGGCCACTGTTGGGCCCTTGAGCAAGGCCCCTCACCCTCCCTGCTCCCCAAGCACTGCAGCGATGGCTGCCCACAGCTCCATGTGTTTACTGTCACTGCGTGTGTTCGATCACTAGTGTGTATGTGTGTGTTCACTGCAGGCAGAGGCTGAATGCGTGGTGACATCACCAAAAATAAGAAGGTCCTTCCAGCGTGATGGAAGATGGACTGCAAAAACATGAATTTGGTGATTTTACATGATGGCAAAGGTCATGAACAAGGTAAAAACTGCTCAGGTGTGCTAAAGCAGGAAAATCACACAGAAAAGTGCAGAACAAGGGTTCTCTAGGACCAACACTGGGAAACACTGGTCGAAATCTAGACCATATTTGACACTGTAGTTTAAATACCTGCATTTTAAAAGGGTTCTATTCCTCACAAGACAGACAGCTGTGCCATTTGGGTCATTTTAGCACTATACAGCGTTCTAGTGGAAACAGCTGTGGATACAAGTTCAGAATAGCTAGTGGTCTCATGTGTGCTAGACACTGCTCACACAAAAACATACTGCGCTGGGTCCCACAAGCCTAACAATCCTAACAAAATACCTCGGTCAGTCACAGGCCCTTAGCATCACCAACTCCATTCTACCATTCGCCGCCCCTGCATTAGGAGTCACAGCCCTTGATATGGTATCTACATATACACAGTACTTCCCACATGGGGCTTGCTGTTCACACGACAACTGACCAAAACTCTCGTCCAAGAGAGTTCAGTTATATTGCTATTGCAACAGCAACAGCAGACAACCCAGCAGACCCCAGAAGACCACAGCAGTGGAGGACTGAAGAGGTCGGGAACACTCTCTGTAGCCGAGATGTGTCAAAGACAACCATGCAGGGAAGAATCCTCCAGCGTGGCCTCATGAGGTTTCTGACGCGATGCAGCCCTCTGGTAAGCAGTAGAAAATGGAAGGACAGCCCGTAGAGCTGTGGGACAAAGTCTTATGGACAGATGAAGGTAAGGCTATGTATTGCATGTGTGGCTGGAAATGGAAACAGCTCACTTCTCTTCATCAGTATCAGAGTTTCTGAGGTTCTGGAGTCTACACTGCAGCGTTTCATCTGCTCCAGTCCAACTGAAATGCATCCTAACTCCGGGGACAGTGCAGTGCACCTTTACCTTTACCTTTACCTTAGACCATGTAGCAGGACAATGACCCCAATAAATGAATGCTGAATATATACTGGACATCTGGACAGTTTCTGCTTTGAGCTATGCTTTATGTGTGTTCACATAAAACGAATATGTTCAATTAGCCAAATGACAGTAATACTGAGGAATATTGTATATTCCACATAGAGGAGAATACGCCTAATCACCCAAAAAAGGGGCCATCAAACCTTGGATTACCATTGTAAGCTTCCGTTTATGGGCTCCTTCACCCAATTTTTGGCTTGTCTGACTCCATTGCCCAACCAGAAAAGTAAAGAGCCTCCAGAAACAAGCAGGAGGCTAGTGTCTAGTAATGTGTATAAGCTGTAAATGGGAAAGGCTCTACTATCAAGCATTAAGCACCACAATTTAACAAGGCTTGTTGCTGTCCAATTCCCAATAGTCCTCTGACGCTAAGAGATCTGGGTACAAAAGGGCTGTGATTCCTACCTGTTTCAGCTGATTAGGATGTACATACCCTAGAATTAATGCTAGCCTTCTGCACTGCAACACCACGCTCACAGCTGCATTTCCGATCCACTACTCTGCTGGAGACCACAGAGATACCCAACCTGTGGCACTGTCCTGCTCAGCACTGAGAAACATGCTTGGGGGAATACACACATCTCACTTGTAACTCATCACTCGTAAGTCACTCATTTAACACTGAAAAAAAATCGTATTAATGTTGAGAAGTCTTCTCCAATTGGAGATGCCAAGTGATCATGAGAGGGAACAGGTAGTGAAATATGCGGCGCTGGATCGTTACAGTACCTCACACAGTTTCCTGTGAGTAAAGCTGATGTGTTGCCTTGACTCGAGCTTTGATTCTCATACGCAGTGTTCAGAACTGGGCACGTCCTGTTACCCATAATTCCCTTTTCGTCAAATATTGTAAGACAAGAAAGATTGTTGAGGAAATATATTACAAATTCAATAAATATATCTACTGTATATACTGTAAATAGCCCACAACGGGTATCACGTCGTCTTTTAAACAGAATACAAAAAGGTCATTAAAAACAATAATAATTAAAAAAAAATTAAAACACAAATAAAATAGATTCTTTTTCTTTCAAAACACCACCAACAAAAAAACCCCAAAACAACAACAAAATAAAAAAAATTGAAAATGAAAACGCACTGGTATTCCTTTGGAGCATCTTGCTATGTTGATCTGTAGCAGTACTTGTGGTGTTGAGCCCTCAGGAGATTTGAGACATTGTTTTTAAAATCCAGTGACCTGGAGGACCTGAGTGTCTTTTTTCAGGTACGGATCTCTAATGCAGTAAAATCCCTGCACTGAGGTCCTTTTAAACATACTCTACACAAAGTAAAAAAAAGGGGGGAAACCAACAAGAAGAAGAAGAAGAAGAAGAAGAAGAAGAAAATGGGTTGGGGTTACTGGAGCGGGATATCACAGAGATCTAGGATTCTGGAGACTGCTCGGAGACGCTCTTCAGCAGGGTTTTGTAGACCGGGGAGTTCATGAACCGCGGATAAGAGTCTCTTTGCATTAGCGTGTAAATCTGCAGCTGGGCGTCATCGAAAGTGTGGGACGTGGGCTCCAGCATGTTCCTGTTGATGACCTCCCGCACACGCGAGTCCAAACTCACCTGTGGAGGCACAAGATTGTACAGTGCTGCAATTCAGTTCCACCTGATTCAACTCAGTTCAACCTGATTCAACTCAATTCAAATCTGTTCAGCACAATTCATCTCAATTCAGCTTGACTCAACTCTGTTCAAAATAATTCAACTCAACTCTACTTGATTCAATTCTGTTCAAAATAATTCAACTCAACTCTACTTGATTCAACTCTGTTCAACATAATTCAACTCAACTCTACTTGATTCTACTCTGTTCAAAATAATTCAACTCAACTCTACTTGATTCAACTCTGTTCAAAATAATTCAACTCAACTCTACTTGATTCAACTCTGTTCAACATAATTCAACTCAACTCTACTTGATCCTACTCTGTTCAAAATAATTAAACTCAACTCTACTTGATTCAACTCTGTTCAACATAATTCAACTCAACTCTACTTGATTCTACTCTGTTCAAAATAATTCAACTCAACTCTACTTGATTCAACTCTGTTCAAAATAATTCAACTCAACTCTACTTGATTCAACTCTGTTCAACATAATTCAACTCAACTCTACTTGATCCTACTCTGTTCAAAATAATTAAACTCAACTCTACTTGATTCAACTCTGTTCAACATAATTCAACTCAACTCTACTTGATTCTACTCTGTTCAACATAATTTAACTCAACTCTACTTGATTCAACTCTGTTCAACATAATTTAACTCAACTCTACTTGATTCAACTCAACTTAACATGAATCAACTCAATTCGAGGTGATTAACTTGAATCAGAATCAATGTAATTCAATCCAATAACATTTCATCAACTTGAATTAGACTGATTTAACATGATTTCGACTCGACTCCATGTAATGTTGATTCAACATGATTTAAATAGATTAAACCATCCATGATTTAACGTGGGAAAAGTTACATTAGCTTGGAAATTTGATTTAACTGACAGCTCCTATTACTGATAACTGGTGACATGCCTCAGGCCTCATCTGTCCAAATAAATCTGAGCCTTCATGGATGATTAGCGACAGAGGCTGTGTTTACTAATTCTAAATATAAAAAAAGACAAAAGGGGTCCTATTTTAGCGACCTTTAGGCGAGCCGTGCACACAGCGCTGCTTAAATTAGGGCGTCAGTATGTCTTTGCTATCATAACAACAGGACACGTACACCTTGCACGGCCCGAAACGCACTAAAGGCATGTACTAGGTCTCTTAAGTAATCATGGGTGTGTTTTGGCCAAGATAGCCATGATAGCTATGATAGCTGTTGGCTGTTGACGTCTGTTTAGGTTGTTTTCAGTCAGTGGCGCACCTGTGTTTTCTGTTGCCGAGATAGCAATACGCCAGAAATTTTCCTGAACATCTTCAATTCGAGACCTCATGTCGAGACCACCACGCCCACTGGTGAAGATATACATTCGCAAGCCTCATTGCTATTTAAACGACGCAGGCGGGAGGCGTGAAGATAGCTATGAGCATCGTGACGTGCCTTGCGCAGTATGTAAGACAGGGCCCAAGGTTTCATTTGGCCAAGTACTCAAACTTTTGCATTCAACTGTACGTACACTGCAATGCCCAAACATCATCCCCTGCCATAAATATCCTAAAAACAGTTTTTTTTAGTTTATTTATTTATTTATTTATTTAAATGGTAGCTTGAATTCACACACGCACCTCTTTGGGTGAGAGGATGGAGATGTAGTCCTCATATATGAGGCGTGCCTTCTCCTCGATGGCGCTCTTGTTGGTCTCCTTGGTGAACTCCTCACAGGCCAGCCAGAAGAGCATGTTCTCCTCACTGAACTCGGTGCGCAGGAACTGACGGAAGGCACTGCGGCCGGCCGGGCAGTGCATCAGCTTATCAAAGGACTGCCCCCATGCACGTACCTCATCCACAGTGGGCTTCGGACTGAGAAAATAAATGGCCATTTTTACTTGCAGTTATGTACAGACTTAATGTAGCTGACTCATGTCTGGTGGTTGAAGAGTGCATTTAGAGCTAGAAGGCTAAAGTAGCTAACAAGTAAACAAAGCTTATCTACACCAATTAACCCTAAGCATTAACACCTTGCACCGACATGCATGTCTTCAGTGATCAGATCACGTTTGGACTTGACTGGGAAAGCTAGGTGTAAACGCACCCTGGACGCAATGAGATCGGATTACACTCAAGACACAGGATCGGATTATACTCAAAGTCTGACGATGTACACAACAATAATATGGCACAATTTCTCCCCACCAGTCTCGACTTCTCTCACATGCTGTTGTGCTGCTGCAAGACAGCCTTCTCTTCCACTGAAGGACATGGTTTGTTACCAGTTGGAAACACACTATTCTCAATATTGGACAGCATACGGTATGCTGGTAGCCACTGGTTGACAGGTGAGGGGAAGGCCGAGATCTGGCTTTCATGTGCTGATGCAATCCAGACCTGAAACATGTTAACGCAAGGTGTTTGGACAGTGACAGACTTCTACATCCTTAAAAATGATGAAGGCAAAAATGTGCTTAACTTTGAACATGAATGGATGTAAAGAGATTCTCTTCCATGTAATTCTGGAGTGTTTCTATTGATCTGTTCATTATGAAGTTCTCAAGCAGGGCAGCTGTTGTGTTCAAATGATGAATATGGACTGAAAGATGAATTTATTTTGGACCATAACTACAGTTTCCGACTGTTAACTACCTTGTATTAAATGTGTTTAATATCCGGATGGATATTAAAGTGGACTAAGACACTGCCACTGTAATCTGAGTATCGCTGGGTTGAATCCCAGGTCATGCTGCTTTGCCATCAGCAGCCGGAGTCAGAGGGAGCACAACTGTCCTTGCTCGCTCAGGGGTGGGTTAATGGCACTTCCTTCCCACACCATTTCTAGTGTGATGTTGGGAAACACAGGCGTCTGTTAGGTGGGGAGCCACGCTTTCCTTGAACACATTGGCTACCTAGCGATGCTGCATCAGCGGCAGGTTGAAAAGAGGTGGTGGCTGGCTTCATATGTGTCGGAGGAGACATGTAGTAGTCTTCACCCTAGTTGAGGACATTGCTAGTGATAGGGGGGAGTTGACATGAACAAGGAATTTGGGTAACTGGCCTTCTAAATTGGGTAGAAAATAAGGTCACGTATTTTTTGTACACTTTTTGCAATCAGATTCCGGAAAATTCCGGTAGATTATCTAGTTTGGCTGGAATCTGTTTACACGTCTTACTAAAATATGTCTCCAGTGTGACCAGATGAGATCCGAGAACTTTGCTGCATGAAAAAACTCATTAACATGTACACGATCTTCATGTTAGTTCCTGTAACCGACTCTGTGGCACTGTGGCGGTTGACCATTACTTTGCAGAGGACGTTTTGGACCAGTCAGAACTGGTGGGAGAGAATTGTGTTTTTACAGATACAGAATATCAGTCACTCCTTCATGTACGACGTCAGACATTCAACTTAATTCAACTTAACTGAAGCTACTGATCTCCAGAAACAACAACATAACTGGACAAAGAGGTGGGAAAGAGAGTCATGGTAACACTCATGGAATGGTCAGGAATGGACAGGATTTCCACAATGTGGTGGACCGAAAGGTGGTTCCCCCATCCTGTAACGGCTCCATCAGAAAATGCAAAGGGGATGTCCTCTGTAATACTACTTCTTTTTAATGGGTTATTTAAAGGATTACCCACCCTGTCCAATCAGACAGAAATGTCTTCGAAATGGCCTCAATTGGACTAGTCTATTCCGATTGAACTACTAGTCGGATTGTCACCAGGCTGCATGTAAACATGGCTACTGTGGCTTGAGTGATCCGAACATAATCCCATCACAATGCATCCTGGGTGTGTTCATGCGGTCAAAGGAAATCGAAATCACTGAAGATCTGATCACCAAAACCGCATGTTAACACAAGGTGTAAATGCCCTCTTTATGACCGTTATCTTAAAAAACGCACAAACGCACAGATATAGATCTTGGCTTATTGACAACAGTTGTGTTACTAGAATTTGTATCATATATATTTTATAAATATAATACAAATATAATAAAATATAACATAAAAATTATATCATTTTTTGCTATTAAACAGTTTATTAAGGCAAACACAGCAAACTTATCAGTACTCTTTCATTAATAATGTGAGAATAAATCATATAAATAATTTAATAAATGACTGTTTCACATCAGTCACACTACAGCTATGGAGGGCTTTCTAAGCTTTATCTCAAACTGAAGCTGTTGTAACTGACCTCTCCTCACAGTCGGTCGTGCCCTCTGCTTTGACGTCGTACGAGGCTCTCCGGTTCCTCTCCTCTCTGTCTTCATTCCTAACAGTGAGACTGCAAGGTAGTAAGCACATCATCACCCCCAGACACCAAACATGCAACACTAGGAAGAGGCAGCTTGTCTGTAGTGTCTGTTTTTTCATACCCTTTCATCTTACACTCACTGACCACCTAGAAAACTCACTGTCCACTTTCTATAGGCAGCACACACTGTGCATCAGCAATGAGCTACAGTCAACAAGGAGCTACAATGAGGTGTTTCTGATATAAAGTGACCACATTTACAAATTTAATATGTCGAGCATATCTGGACAGGGTGGAGTGCAAACCAGCCATGCCTTCACCACTTTGATGCTATTAGCTTAATTTTACACAACAGGGGTATAAAAATGATTCATTCATCTGTAGGTTCTGATTGTCGTGTATTTATTTTTTAGATAATCATACTCAAATATAAAAGTCTAAAACAACTTGCTGTGTTGTTTATATTGTCTATATTCCACTTCATCATTACTTCCTCCAGTAGCCAAAAAAACATGAACTGGGATTTCACACTAGAAAACCCTAGAGAATCATAAT
This sequence comes from Salminus brasiliensis, assembly GCF_030463535.1. Taxonomy (NCBI): domain Eukaryota; kingdom Metazoa; phylum Chordata; class Actinopteri; order Characiformes; family Bryconidae; genus Salminus; species Salminus brasiliensis. The sequence goes on from NC_132886.1 coordinate 28,073,200, forward strand.
TGAATTGAATTATAGACACATTTTGAGATTTTGTGATACACTCAATCATTTTCCAAATTAAATCCAATTATTTTTGCACTGTGAGATTTCAGGATACATCGAATTGTTTATGTAAGAATCATAATCTAATGAAATCATACTGAGATTTGAGATTTCAAGATCACTGAATCACTGTTCACTGAACTGTTCACTTAAGAATCTGAACCAAATCAAATTATTTTGGAAATATGAGATGGCAGAATACACTGAATCGTTTCCTACAGAATCACAATCAGATTGAATCATAGTGAAATTTAAAGATACACTGAATTGTTTGCTAAAGAATAATAATCAAATTTAAAAATAGCAAGATTTTCGAGATCGGGATACACTGAATACTTTCTTAAAGAATCCTTAGTTAAAAATAAAAAAATAGAAATGAAAACATAGTAGAGATTTGAGATATTTTAAAATGTATTGAGTCATTTCAATCAGATTTAATCATAGTAAGATTTGAGATGAATCGTTTCCCAAAAAAAAAAAATTTAATTCAATCATAGTAGAGATCTGAGATTTCATAATACACTGAATCATATCCTAAGGAATCATAATCAAATTAAATAACAATAAGAGTTTAGAGTTCAGAATACACTGAATCATTTCCTAAAGAATCATAATTAAATCCAATCATAATAGAGATCTGAGATTTCAGACTACACTGAATCGTTTCCTAAAGATTCATAACCAAGTCAAATCATAGTGAGAGCTGAGGCTGAATTCATGATACACTGAATTGTTTTCTAAAGAATCATATTTAAACCGAACCACAGCAAGATTTAGATTTCAGAATACACTAAATAATTTCCTAAAGAATCAAAATGAAACTGAATAGTGAGATTTAAAACTGAATTAGTGCTGCACTGAATCATTTCCTAAAGAATCATAATCAAATCAATTTGATCAGAGATTCACACCCCTTATTCAGATCATAGACGTGGTGCAGATCCAGCACATCACTGGCTTCACTACCAGCTGAAAAATACAACAAAATATGACTCACCTCACTAAAACCTTTTCAGTGAGTCAAGTGACAAGATCCTAAAGCCTATGCAGGAGGCAGATGCGCTGTTTGGTAGAGCTTGATGTAAAGGAATGAAGAAGGAAGGCTCTTACCAGGAGCAGCTGCAGCAGCAGCACCAGCAGAAGCAGCAGGCGTTGGAGGCACGCTGGCCCTGGCCGGCTTGGCCCTGCTGCGCCGGCGCCGTCCCTGTCACCCCCGCCACCGCCTCCTGCTGCCCTGACAGCTGCCTCTTTCGCATCTCCATCCTCTCCGATCCCATGGGCTGCAGGAGACACACACAAGGCCAATCACACACGCGCAAATGCCACACACACGCTACACCACTACAGCCTTATCTGATTAACAAATCGAATCGATGGTCTATTATGTAATAGTGAGGACACACAGGGGCGGAGGAGGTCTCTTTATGGTTCTACTACAGGAGTGTAATGCATGATTATACTTTATTTTGCTTATATTTTTTTATTTATTTGGTCTAAATAAAAAAAGGATATTTTCTCCAGTGTTTGAGAAAACTGAATCTTTTGAGATTTGCTGATAAATGTGGGAGAAATAAAATTAATTATAAATTAAAGTCCCTGTATGTGGGCCCATATACCTTTAGAGAGCACTTTATAAGGAAGATCTATACATCTACACATTCATGCAATCTGATCTGATCTGATCTAAATAGCCAATGCAGTGCAGAAAATCATCCAGATACAGGCCAACAACTTCAGATAATGTTCACATCAATCCTCAAAATTGGGGACAAATGTGATCTTAGTGATTTTGAGTGTAACAGTCTTAGAGCTGCTGATTTCCTGACATTTCCTGACAGCACAACAGTCGCTAGGGAGTGTTAAGCAGCATTTATGCAGCTGCAAAAGCCAACGGAGAACAGGCAGACTGGACAGAAAGGCTACAGTAACTCAGAGAATCACTCTGTACAGCTGTGTTGAGCAGAAAAGCTTCTCAGAATACACAACACATCCAACCTGGAGGTGCGTGGGCTCCCACAGCAGAGGCCCATGTTGGCTTTTACTTCTGTCAGCCAAGAACAGAAAGCTGAGGCTGCAGTGAGCACAGACTCAAAACTAGTCAGATAAAGACTAGACATGCATAGGCTGGTCTGATGGATCCTAATTTCTGCTGAGGCACACAGATGGTGGAGGCAGAACTTGTGCCAAAAGCAAAAACCCATGGATGCAATCTTTCTTGTGTCAACAGTCTATGCTGCAAAGAACTGAAGCTACTTTGAGGGCAAAAGAAGGCCCTACCCAGTGTTAGAACCCTGCGTAATAATTACTCTTAAGCCCTATTTGGAAAGGTGGGGTCATGTCATTTTTTTACCAGAGTGTCTTAGTGATTTTAGTCTTGTCCGAAAGCACCATGTCAGGCCTGCGAGCTTCTGTATCAGTAAAGATTCTGCCATCTTTTACCTTCTCTAAAGCCTCAGATTATATTAATCCTGTGCAAATCAGCAATCTGGAGTTTCACAGCTTTTCTCAAGGCCCTCTAGGAGGCGTATACTTGGGTCATTTCAGTCAGATCCAGAGGACCAACCAATGGACTCCTCAGAGGCACGACACTGCTGGCAGCTTTAGGCAAGCCATTGTGTGGCATGGCCTTTAGCCTTCATATAGCTGTTATGAACATGTAGCTGCTCACTTATTTACACTACAATTTCATTATTACTATAAGTGGGTTCTAAGGTTATGGTTATCATCACATTTTTTGGAGGTGACAGCAGTGCGTTAATGGAGTAGCCACTCCCATCTCAGTCATTATACGCAGAGATTTCTTACCCCGTGCGAATCAGCCATTAGTACACTACTCCAGCTACACGTCCAAGTAGGGCTTTAGCTCCAACCCCAGTCTAGTCCCACCCATATTGCAGTTCATATGGAAGTGTTTACGTCAGCGCCCTAAACCGGACCTATTTTAACATCCGGCTTTACAGTACTATCCTGCTTTCAGATTTGTGGAATGATACCACATATTGTGACGAGGTAAAAGTAGTTCCTGTTACTCAACTGAAGCGGCGAAGCAGGTCCTACTTTGTTATGAGCCACACTTATTCGTCTGTGCCAAACAAATGAAGATCTGGGCCTTCTGGATTATAGCCTAGCATCTCCCGATCTAAATCAGAGTGGCAAAATGTCAGATACCAAACCTGTTTAGGCTCATTGACTGCATCTGGAGGAAGTGACGATTTACGTTCATAGGATTTTTCATCAAACTGTTCTTTTAAGAGCCTTCAGGTAAGGATACCACTGTTTTCACAAACACACCAACATTATGACAGGATGGAAAAGATGAAATCAGTAAAAACAGTGATGTGTGATGAGTTTACAAGCCCGTCTCTGGAGAAAGAAACCATCAACATGCGTTAATTTCGACCGGGGAGATGGAGATGGCGAATGGTAGTGCAGCTTTGAGCAAAGGCATGTTTGAACTAGACCATAAATAAAGCTGTTCTAACATGTCTTACACCACACTCCCCCACAAGCTCCCAGTGATATAACCTCATCTGCTTTTTAAAAAAAAGGAAGTAGCACCATCACTTTTCTCACTGCATGCTTGCGGTAGTCTCCATTAGCCAAATCATCTCATCTCTACTGAGATCCAATGCTTCCAATGAGCCAAACCTTTACGCTAGAAATATTTTCAAAGAATTTGTGATGTACCTCAGCCTTTTTCTAGACTGGAATTTTAAAGGTTCTTCAAAAATTGAGTTCATATATGTACACTGTAGCTCCTTTACCAATGAAATCGAATGCACACCATACATTTGGACTTACTGGCATGTGGGAGGGCTTCATCGGTTCCCTTGTTTCTGCAGGCTCTCAGGATGCCGTTACTGAATTAGACTACATGTAGCTTTTAGAGCGAAAGGGCGTCCAAGCTGTGGGCTGCCTTAATGAAGCATGAGGCTGCAACCACAGCACTCTGTACCTGCCTACAAAGCGTCCTGCAAAGGTAAGAGAGCGAAACCCAAAACCGCTCATTCAGCATCTTCTACAAGAGGAAAAGCCACATATCAGATACGAATTCAAACTAACTAGACCTGATCACTACATGCTAAAAGAGCTAGCCATGGAAATTCACTGCTTTTATATTAACATCCTAGGGACTTCAGTCCTACAGCATATGGAGACGTGACCAGTTTCCCGGTGCCAGTACATAGATAACAGTGTTACAACAGAGCTGTGTGAGTAAATGTCTAAATGTCTGAAGAATCTTCACCTGATAGAAATGTTCTTTACCAGTTTAGAGGTTCCCGACACTTACAAGCATGGTTCTATATGGTTTCCCACTTCTGTGGCATCCCTCAAAGATCCATGTGTAGCCCCTTTATTTTTAAAGTGGACAGTAAGCTCATTCCATCAGCACCTGGACAGCTGATGTCTACAATACGCTCCGTATGTATAATAATAACATCAGTGCTTCTTGATTGCTCTTCGATTTGTAGCGGCCAGTAAAATAACACCTCTTATTGGTTTCTTTTTCAACCCAGGCCAATTTTCATTGGGTTTAAGGTATTTTTAAAAAGTATGCTCAGGAACTGGTATTGAAGTTAAGGTTGCTATAGGTATGAATAGAGAATTATTGAGAATGAAGCAATACTGCCATGTTTCAGTACGGACTGTTGGAAATTCTTTGATCGTGTGGTCTGTTAGCCCAACTTCTTAGGACAGAAAGATAAGGATTTGCATATTTTCTGGCTGGGCAGTGACGTGGTTGATGCGGGCGGTGCTTTGCTGTTGAAGACGTATCGAGTCGCTTTGGCGTTCACACTACAAGAATAATATGGTCATATGCGTCTCTGAATGTGGTTTGAGTGATCGGATTATAATCTGTCCACATTGTAACCCGGTTACACCTGTACTTTATGCTGGCCTCTTATGATCAGATTACCCAGGACGCTAATGTTAATGCCAGGAGTGAGCGAGGCCTTTGACAGTGTTTTGGTAGTTTGGTAGTACACTATGTGCATCTGTGCTAATATCACTGCACAGTGAACTACTGCCCTATAAGTTCTTAATTCCAGTCCTGGGAACCCTCCTGTATTGCAGAGTTGCATGAATCCCCTTTCCAAAAACACCTGACCAGCTCAGTAACGGATTATACTATACTGTACGATATTACGTAGGTGCCACTCATGCAGGCTTGGTATCCTGTGGTATCTGGCAGCAAGATGTTAGCAGCAGATCCTTTAAGTCCAGTAAGCTGTGAGTTGGGACCTCCATGAATCACAACACGGAGTCTTAGGTACCCATGACCCTGTCGGAGGTTCACCGCCAGTTGTCCGACCCCTTTTGGTAGGTACTAACCAGGAACACCCTCTAAGACCTGCTAAGAACACCCAGAGTCTGCTATGTAAACAGGACAACCACTTGATTCCAAACATGACAATAGTGACGCCACACTACTAAAAATGATTCATGCCAAAAAAAAAAATTACATTAAATGATCCACAAATGTGTTTATATGTGATTAGCCTCAACGACAAACTCTAACATATTGCATTATTTTCCCTTCAGTTTGATGCTTGGGGGTGATTACAGGTGGGCAACTGAATGAAAATAGGTGAAAAAGCATTTGCAGGTCTAACTGAATTTGTACAATTTCTGACAGGTAGACAGCTGACGTGTTGGAAACATAAGGATTCGGTTGCAGATTTCATTGTCAGCTGGTTAATCTTCCATCTAGTGGTGTATACATGTCTGCAATTCCTTATTTCAAATAAAACGGTGAGCTTCTAGCTTCTACGCTGCTGGTTTATGCTTTGAGCTGAATCTGGCCTAGCTGCAGTAGCAGTTTCCGATCCCTGGCTTTTACCTGAGATACTCCAGTTATTTCACATCAGACTTGACTTGAATCATGTTGAATGTTGAGTAGAATGATTCATGCGAATTCTCCTATATCTGTGATGTTGGAAGGCAGTATCCACTATCAAAGGCCAAATGCCACTATGACAGCTTTAATAGTGTAGATATGAACACAGAGCTGATATTGGTTATTGTATTGGTGGGGGTGAGCACAGGTAACTTCCTATGCTCCTGGTCATATTTGACAAACTCGCTCTTTGGGTGCAATTTAAAGGTAAAGGTGCACGTATTTGTCACTGTACACTGTATAGCGAAATGTGTCTTCCGCATTTAACCCATCTGTGGTTGTGAACACACACACTAGTGAACTAGGGGCAGTGAATACACACACCCAGAGCGGTGGGCAGCCAACTCCAGCGCCCGGGGAGCAGAGAGGGTAAAGGGCCTTGCTCAAGGGTCCAACAGTGGCTGGGTATTTCCCTGTTCCCAAACACTTCTTGAAAATGATTGATTATTAATACTGATAACTGATTCAGTATCGTGTGACACCAGGATTTCACCACATACAGAGCTTATAACTGAACCCTACCACCCAGCACTAGATAAGCTCACCAGTTCTTCACAGCCATTGTAGCTCGCTGCTGAGCTCTGAGGTTGTTCAGTTTCCTTCAGGAGCATCCACACATCCACACTGCCCAGAGATGCTGGAATATTTGGTGAGAGGAGGAGGAGGAGGATGAGGAGGAGGTAGAGGAGGATGAAGATGAGATGTGTATGTGTGTGTGTGTGTGTTTAGGAGAAGGGAAAGGGGCGGGGGGGTAATCTAACTGCAGTCTGAGCTTTCCATCAACGATCCAAGCTCAGCCAGCCAGCTCCATAAGTGGGACCGAGCCATGTTTAATGTGAACAAACACGACACGAAATCAGGCCTGGGTGGACTGCACGACGACTGCCCTCGTCCGTGTGTCCACAAAACACCCCCACCTGACCCCGCGAAAGCCTAAAAGCCCTGCTCGCCTCGATTCTAGCCGCCAGTGTCGGGAATGTAGGGATGCTGGAGCCCGGAGCCCGGTGCGTAAAGAGGAAGCCCGATCCCCAGCCTCTCTCTGAAAGCCACGGGCTTGTTCTGACTAGCGCAGAGCCAAACATCAAATGGACGCAGCAGAAAGAAGTGGCTCGATCGTCCCGCACTGGCTCTAAAATGACATTTGTGATGGATGATGAGGGAGAGAGTGACACAGCGAGGGAGTGGAGAGAGACAGAGATGGGAGAGATAGCCCCCCGTCCATCCCCAGCTCACACATGACACGCCGTTTTCGCCCATCAGAAAGCAAACGACACCCTCGACATCCATATGCTGCTCACACACACACACACACACACACACACTCGCAGACGCGCACACACACACGCATACAAGGTACAGGAACGGCGCTACTCACAATTTCACCATGTATGCCCAGAGATAAGAGGTAATTCTTCGCCTTGATTACATCCGTTGGCATAAGGATTTTCCTTCGTTTTCCCTTTTTTGAGAGACCGGCTGCTTTGCGGTACTGCGCATGCGCATCTGTGCCTCTCTCTCTTTCTCTCTCTCTCTCTCTCTCCCCTTCTCGCTCCCCAACACGCTCTCTCTCTCTCTCTCTCTCGCTCCCCTACTCGCTCTCTCTCTCTCTCTCTCTCTTTCTCTCTCTCTCTCTCTCTCTCTCTCTCTCTCTCTCTCTCTCCCCTTCTCGCTCTCTCTCTCTCTCTCTCTCTCTCTCTCTCTCTCGCTCCCCTACTCGCTCTCTCTCTCTCTCTTTCTCTCTCTCTCTCTCTCTCTCTCTCTCTCTCCCCTTCTCGCTCTCTCTCTCTCTCTCTCTCGCTCCCCTACTCGCTCTCTCTCTCTCTCTCTCTCTCTCTCTCTCTCTCTTTCTCTCTCTCTCTCTCTCTCTCTCTCTCTCTCTCTCTCTCTCTCTCTCTCTCTCTCTCTCTCTCCAGTTGTGGCAGAGGGAGTAAATCCTCGCCAGTTCAGTCCGCGCTGTAGTGGATGGCCACGACCATCCAGGGAGAAACACAGGGGCTCTTCCCTCTTCCCTCTAACAGTGGAGGGTCTTCTCGAAACCCAAGGAGCCTTCACTGCTGTCGACTGCTGGTGGCCCATATGGTTAGAACCGCCTTACAATACCGTCCATATGCAATATTAGCATCCCCCCGCAAATGGGGGGCTCAGAAATGGCCTGGCTGTAGCTCACACAACCCCCAACCCCCCACCCCCAAGAGCAGCCCATTTCTGATCCGAGATTAAGCAAAGCTACATTCACATAAACCCAGTGTAAGACTGCCAGGCTGTTGAAATGGGGGAAATGGGAGCAGGGATGCTGTTGTTTGATGCTGGTTGTATGCTTGCTAACGTTTGCCTAGCTTCAGTTGACGAGGAGCAGGAGGAGGAGGAGGAGGAGGAAGAAGAAGATGAGGAGGAGGAGGACGAGGAGAGGGGGTCGCCACCTACAGCAGCAGCATCATCTCCTCACACTTTCTCTTTCACATGAACATGTGGGGTTTCCCTGACCAGATTAACATGCATTGTGTTTTTTTTTGTATCCCCCCATCCCCTTCTTGTCCTCTAAAAAGGTATGGAGGTGTGGATATCACTAGTCATGCTTTTGATAAAGACTGGGTGTGTGTGATATTACTGATTAGATTTTAAAGAAATGATTATTCCAGATTATTCCAGACTGAATCTGTCTTTGAATCTGTATTTAGAGTGGACAGTCGGTTATCACTAACACGTTTACTGTATTTTCCAGGAATATGAGAAAAGCAAAAAGCCGTTGCCTTGAATAGAAGTCCATGGGTAATCGCTGAAGCTGGTTGTCTTGCCTTTTTTGTTATACGGCATCAAAAATGCCAAATTTGCAGTCGTCCTAAAGCTACAGATGTGGCAACCAGAGATTAGGCATGAGATAATCTGGAGCATTTCTTTAAAAATCAAATCAGCAAGATGTGATAAAAAGAGGTAGATAGACTTCTCCTCAAATAGTGGAAGCCCTGTCCATGGTCCTGAAACCAAATGGTCTCTAATGCTGTTCTGGCAAATGGTGGAAGGATGGCTTATAATATAGGACGTCCTCGCTCACATACACCCTCATGTTTAACAGGCTGCTCTACAAGGTGGAGGTAACTTGTGGTGCTTTGTGTCAATGACACTGTGTGGCCTGTCAGCTACCTGTAGTGGTTATACAATCTGAAATGGTGAAAAAGCAGTGAAGATGGGGCACAGGGGCATGATAGCTTTCCACACACTGGTGATGCACTGCCATCTGCTGGCCTTCTGTCGCAATGCAAAGATAAGCCATGAAGGCAGATGAGAGAGAAGCCGGAAAGAGTGTAATCTAGATGAATGTAAGGAGGAAGTAGCCTATACTTATATAGTGTTTGAGGACTATAGCAAAGAGAGAGAGCGAAAGAGAGAGAGAGGGATAAATAGAGGTGTGTGTTTGTGGTTGGAGGGGGGGTGTAAAGAGAGTAAGAGTCAGAGAGAGTTAATGTGGAAACTCTAGATGGCACTGTGGGCCTGTGTTCATACATGTATTAACATATTCTTCTTTAATAATCTTTTTTTTTTATAAACAACACTAGTCAGTCTTAAGTAGCTCATATTTAGTCTCTAAACGAGGTTGCTTTAGGTACACAGATTTGTAGACGTTCTAATTAAACCTCCATTTGTTAAGCATAATGGAAGTGCCACTAGATATTATGGCTATTTGTAGTCACAGCAGGGGCTTTCGATGGAGCTCTTCTAATACAATGCAGCATGTACAAATCAGCACCACGGACAGCAGCCACATCTGAAAACAACACAGTCAAAACTTGCTGAACTAGTACTGTGTACACTGTACAGGCCAATTAACTGTATAAATACACTGTTTGCAGCTATTAAGCATAGTGTTAAGATCTTCATATCTGACAGAGAGAGAGAGATTATTTAGTGTAATGCTCACTAGACCCGTTAGTGCAGAGATCCTGCCTGGCGGAGAGGAACATGAAAAGCAACGATGCATAGAAACACATCACTACCAGCAAATGTCCGTCTCTTTATCAGGTCTAACCAAGCGATGTAAATAATAGCACAGCTGTTGGACAACCTTGCTCATTGTTGTGTTAGAGTTTCTGAAAGCTTGTTCTATACCCTTGTTCTTTATAGAAGCCAAAGGGAGATAGGCCTCATTTTTGTACCAAATCATACTTTAGAAGTGCACATGATTTACACAAAACTTTACCATTATGATGGAGATGGTGTATAGTACAGTGTAGTGTAGTACATCATGCTGTAGTATAGTATAGTGTATCACACTTGCGTATAGTACAGTGTAGTGTAGTACACCATGCTGTAGTTTAGTAAAGTGTCTCACACTTGAGGAAAGTATAGTGAAGGATACCATGCTGTAGTATAGTATAGTGTGTCACACTTGAGTATAGTACAGTGTAGTGTAGTACACCATGCTGTAGTATAGTATAGTGTAGTAAACCATGCTGTAGTATAGTAAAGTGTATAACAGTAGTGTAGTGTATATAGTGTACTTAAGTATACCATGCTGCAATATAGTATTTTACACTTGAGTATAGTATAGTGCAGTGTAGTACACAATGCTGTAGTATATTGTATCACACTTGAGTATAGTATAGTGCAGTGTAGTACACCATTCTGTAGTATATTGTATCACACTTGTGTATAGTACAGTGTAGTACATCATGCTGTAGTATAGTCTAGTATATCACACTTGCCTATACTATAGTGTAGTACACAATGCTGTAATGTAGTATAGTGTAGAACACTATACTGTAGTTTAGTACACCATGCTGTAATGCAGTATAGCGTATCACTCTTGAGTATAGTATAGTGTAGTGTAGTACACTATGCTGTACTATAGTACAATTTGCTGTAATGTAGTATAGCGTGTCACTCTTGAGTATAGCATAGTGTAGTGTAGTACACTATGCTGGAGTATAGTACACCATGCTGTAATGTAGTATAGTGTACTATACTCTTGAGTATAGTATAGTGTAATGTAGTTTATCATTCTGTAGTACAGTGTATCACACATAACTATTGTATAGTAGTATAGTGCAGTGTCTTACACTACGCTGTAGTATAGTGTAGCACAGTATACTATATTATTGTACAGTTTAGTGCAAAGAATAGTACAGTGTAGGGTAGTATACTGTATGATAGTGCCGTGTAATAGTGTAGTACACTGTTGTACAGTATAATGAAGTGTTTGCTCCATGGCTGGTTATTAGCACTGTTATCAGTACTGATTCTTCGTTACTGCTCTTATCATTTAGCATGGAGGGGTTTCACATCCGCTCCATGGCACACTTTTCACTGGTGTCCCCCAAGGCTTAGTGCTGGGGGGGTGATCTTCAGTTTTCACTCTACTAATTCTTTAGTGCATATTAGTGTCACTATCCAATGAAAAACATGTAACTCCAAAATTATGACTTTACAACTGTCTTCTACCTGGTCTTCCTTTGTGTGCCATCAACTGATGTTGAGCACTGCTGCACGGCTTGTCATCAGCCTTCCTAAATTCAGCCATGTTGCCATGTCCTCTACTGCGTTCTTTAAGCTGGCTTCCTGTGGTAGATGGCATCAGATTTAAAACATTGATGCAGGCCTACAAAGGTGGTCCTGATTCGTACCTAGAGCCCTTCAACCTTCAAGTATGGCTCGGCTTGACCCACTGTTTTTCAAGACGCATCAAGGTAGTTCTGTTCCTGTCACTAAAACAGTGGAATGAACTCCAGCTGGGTGTATGAACACTAACTGAAGACCTGTCTCTTTCAAAGCCACTTATTTGAGCACAAATCTTTTGCTTATTTAGGCTTGTGGTTGCACTAAGATGTCTTATTTCAGCAGACATTGATAGATTCCAAAGTATAGAGTATAGAGTAATGGTTGTCTCTTCACTGTGTTCAGTCTCTGGTTCTTGAATATTTTGTCAAATGTGTGAAATGCCCAATGATAGCTTAAAGCTAAGATGTTAGTTTCATCCATTGATAATTGCTCTGCCTTTGCTTGCCATTTAAATTTCACTGACCATTTCATCCCATTTTTATTCAGAGAAAACCCTCCTTGCACCAGTCTCTTAAAGTATCTTTAAGGTCGGCGCTGAATGAAAGCTGTGATTGCTGACCTTTGTGATAATTACACCCTCAAACTTGTTGCAGGGAATAAGCCAGAGCACAAAAGTTGGTTTTAAGGTTCATGCCAGTTCAAAATCGATCATGCTGTGAAAGTGATATGTTTCGCTTTGAGAAAGAAGAGTTTGTTCTGGGAATGATCCTGCAGAAGCCTCTGGTAAAAGCATTTCATGCGCCAGCTGTAGTCCAGGCTTGGGTTCAGGCTGAAACATCTCTCCTTGCAGCCTTTCAGATATACAACTGTTAGCAGACAAAAGCTGCAGCAACATTAACTGGTGAAAATAAGGGTGGGACACATACCTCCTGATGTATCAGTCAATGAACTATGGGTTGGGTTCTACGTTTTCCTTGTGTTTTATCATTTTCCTCCAGTCCACTTCTACCTGTACCGAACAGCTGTTTCTTCTCTTTATCTCCTACAATTAAACAGGCTAGTGTTTTTGTTCTTGTGCCTTTAGACTGGTCTTTAAATGATCTCTGTTGTGACTGAAGGCTCTGTAAGCAGTCCAGATCGAAATGTGAAACAAACGGTTCAATTCAGACTGGAGTCCTGAGGGATGTTGGGAAAACAAACCTCAGTCACTTCTTTCTGAACTTGGGGCCCATTAGATGAAAGCGGTACACTAAACAGCTCTACATTTAGTTGTTTTCTACACTCTCTCTCTAATAACTGAGCTAAAGCTTTTAGTACTCAGTATCAGCAATGGTCCAATACTGGCCAAACTCAGTGGAAACATAAAGTATAACCCAATACGTTACCCTAAATCAGGGGTGGGCAATTCCATTCCTGGAGGGCTGGAATCCTGCACAGTTTAACTCACTTTGGCAAACTGTCCTGGACCCCACTTTTGCCCAGACCTGCTTACTTAAATGAATGGTTCAAGCCTACATGCCGGTATTCTAGGCTTACTAACTCAGGATCAGTGTAACTTACAGACAGATACACTTATTATACATAACAAGCAGCAATACTTACCCTATATCTGACCATGTCTTTACAAGCAACAACTCCAACTGCATGTGAAGTAAATTTATGATCAAAACTTTGGCAAAACTTTTATAAATATTATAAATATTTCAATTCTGTTCATATTTACACCTCAAAGTCAGACATATTTAAGTAGCCTGGAATCCCAGTTTTAGGTGAATAAAATTACGTTTCAAAAAATCACACAAAACTGGCCTAGGGATCTAAGCGTTACGAGAGGAAAAAGATTGTATTGGATTGCTATCAGTATCGACAGATACTTAAGGTTGCAGTATCAGTATCGGACATGGGTTCTTGAAAAAGGCAATGGTACTATGAGGATCCAAGACATCCCCAAGTATCCCATAGTATCAACATTACTTATCACTTCAGAGTACATGAGCAGACCACCATTGACTGAATGGACTGTCATATGAAAATGTGCTCATGGTCGGGACATTACGACCACAATTAAGTACAAAGCTGTTAGATTGCAGCTTTGTTTCCACGTCATTGCGGTCATCTCAAAGATTTAGCCAGTTCTAAGATTTAGATTTTATTTTATTGGACACTGCATAATCTACAGACACTTTATGATGAATAGACCAAAAAAAATAACTCAAAATAACTTTAATAAATAATATGACTTTAATACTTTAACAGTAATATAATAGAGAAAACCTGCAATAGTGGCAAATCTTCCCAAATTGCTCCAAAAGCACAGCAAAAAAAGTTAACCTACATCCAGAGCATCTAAGAACCTGCAGGCCACAATCGCCTCGTGTTTTTTCAAATGTTTTTCCTTCTCCTGTAAAGTTATCATTTTAATGCTCAAAGCTACACTCATACAAAATGTAATATAAGAGAAAGACCTAACCTGAGTTAACACACTTTATCTATTGAAGGCGTAACGTAAACGTAATCCAACACCAGTTGGCTCTGTGTGGAAAAAAAGTCATTGCTTCCTTAGCTGCTTAACGAACCAGATTAAGTGTATAAATGGGATCAACTGAACTAGACACATCCAGGCTTGATTACTGGCAGCCCTGTTGAATGTAAACATCACTTAAATAGAACCTTTCCAGTAATACAGTAAGCTAAAACACCAGGAAAAGTAGGTGATCAAATTCCAGCGAGCGTGAGCAGGGATGCTGCTCATAATGAACGACATCGTCTCCATATAGAGAAAACCTGCAACAGCGGTGAATCTTCCCAAATTCCTCCAATAAGCACAGCAATATTTTATCCAGAAAGACCCAAAGGAAGCCACATCTGGAGCATCTAAGAACATGCAGGCCTGGCTTGCCTAGGATTAGAAAGAGACTATATAAAAAAACGAATCTGAGAGTGAAGGCATAAAACAAGAGGCATTTACATGCTTCTTAAGATTTGCAAAAACCGCCTTGATGATGCCCAGATGTTTTGGAAAATGTTCTGTGGACAGTTTAGTTGGAAGTGGAACTCTTTGGAATACAGGAGTTCTGCTACGTCTGGAGTATAGCTAACACAAAATTCGCCAATAAGAACACTATACTAAGAACATCATACTAACAGTTAAACATGGTGGAGGTAGTATGATTGTCTGGGTCTGCTTTGCCTGGCAAAATTGACAGAACGTGACTTCTGCCCTCTACCAGAAAATCCTGCAGGACAATGTTCGTCTTTGACGTAAAGTGAAACTGGGTTATGCAGCAATGCAATAGTCTGAAGCACAGGAGCAAATCCAGGAGTGATCTGAACCCCTGACTTGACCCCCATTGAGATGCAGTGGCAGGACCTTTTTTTGAAAGCCCTCCAATGTGGCTGAATTAAAGTCATGCAGCAAAGAGAAGTGGGCCAAAAATCACCAGTTATTAAAAGAGTCTGGCTGGAGTTACAGGTTGCTGCTGAAGTAATTATGTTTAGAGGGCAAGTGCTTTCTCATACGGGTGTTGCAAAACTCTTTTCCACAGTTTAGCCCCACCCATTCGTATATGAATATAATATGAATGGGTGGGGCTAAACTGTGGTAGACTGAAAAGGCAGGCGCATTGTCAATAAGTTAGTTCTTACAATGTTTATATATCAACTAATATATATATATATATATATATATATATATATATATATATATATATATATATATTAATACACACTGAGACAGCTGAAACGTGTCACAAGGGTCAACTCCAGGTTAAAAGGGTCTTTCCAGAGAGCACAGTGTCAGTGCTCACTAGAGTGCCACATGCTTTCAAAATGACTACATTATAATGAAACACATCGCCTCTGAATAGTGATTAATGCAGCAAAGTCGTTGGCATTCAACTGTATCAGCTCATTAGTTCTACATTTGGCCTTTCTGAGGTTACAGAAACCATCAGGTGGCCACAAAGAGGAATGCCTAATGCAAAAATGCAGAATTAACCATGATCCCTTTCTTGAGATCACGTTTTTCGTTAACATTACTTGTTTTATTTCAAGTAGAAACAATATTATCAACTAACTTGCTGCACTCGTAAGGCCATCAGCATCGTGAAGGACCCCACTCATCCCTCACATGGACTTTTTTTCACTGCTGCATCTGTGCTGCTGCATGGTTCTGCAATAGCTTTATCCCACAAGCAGTCAGACTTTTAAACAACAGAGACTGAACTAAACCCCCACTTCCACTACCCATAGCATCTTAATCTGTCTGCATCCTATTTATCTTATTTATACATTCTACGCTTACTACCTTAGTATCTACCAGTTAAAAATCTATGTACCTTAGAACCACTACCTTCTACTCAGTAATGAGTTGTATTTATTGTATTGTTTAGTTGAATGTTGTCTGCACATTGCACTTTCTGCAGTCCACGCAAACACAATTTCATTCCACTGTGTACTTGTACAGAGCTGAAATGACAATAAAACCCATTTGACTTGACTTGACTTGATGTAGGACCGGTTATTAGCTAATTTAGTAGCTAATTATGATGTTATTAGGTTTGCTTCCAGTGTTTTACTAAAGGCACACTGGTTGTTGGAGCCAATTTAGTGATTTCTGTCTGTTCATCACCCTGCACTCATAGCTATTGATGCAGACAGTTAGAATACACATCATTGTGAGCTGTATGCTGAGGTTGGAAGGCCCTCTTTATTTGTTGGGTGTGACAGACACTGACCTCTTATTTATTTATAAGGTTTTTGCTGGATGCATGCCTTTATAAATGACCTTTATGCTGACTTTTAATAAGGGTGCCTAATAAACTTGCATCAATAACTGGGTTATGCTGCAAATGACAGTTGTTTTTACTGAGCTAGTTTTATTTACACGGCACCAGCAAATTCACCTCATGTAAATCTTTGGGATAGTGTCTTTTTATCTCACTTCTATTTTGTGTTTTTTATAAAGTTTTAAAGTTCTATTTGTTTTTTTATTGACTTCTATATGTTCTTTTTTTTTAATTAAGTCTATTTTATTATTTTCTTTTATTATTTTAGTCAATGTATAAAATATAATTGTTTATTAAATAATATAATCTTTTTCATTTGCATATAAATATATACATATATATGTGTGTATATATATATATATATATATATATATATATATATATATATATATATATATATGCTATCAACAGCCTTCTTGTTTTTAGATTGTAATCTATTAAATTAATTAATTATTTTAAAATCTTGCATACAAAATAATATGTAATAATAAGTATTTTATCTGTTTACAAAACACAAATATCAAGTCGATTAAGTTTTAAAAATCAGTTTTGTTGAAATAGTTTTTGATCTGCACTTTCAACAGAAAGTACCACTTTTACCACTAACTACAGTGGTATGCATGTATATAAATATAGTATACTATGAATAACCCAGCTCATTTTAAATATGGACTAATACTGCACTTTCAAATTAGCTGTGGAAAGTGAAGGTGATGTTAAAAACCTTTCATTTTTACACTTCAGATGTAAATGAACATGTAGTGCGGTTCATATATAAGCCCATATAATGAGCTTGTTTGATTGTGGAGCTATTTTAACCCGCTGGAAACTGCTTCACTCACTTGATTACGCAACTGGCCGAGTGGACTTAATCGCTTCTCCTATTCAGAGAGAGGAGCTTCCTATAAATAGGCTGGTTTTGAAGAAACAAAGATGGCCGCCTCCACAGGCAATAAATAACATCCAGTGGGATCTATATCTGCACTTCCACTCCTGCTCTTTTGACTTCTTTTTTCTCTTGAAAGGGTAACTGCAGGGAACCTACCTGCCTCCTGCTTGTTGTATAAGCCTTATGAATAATCACATCCGCAGAGGATCTGGAGTTTAGAAAAGAACAGGCCTGGCCTGGTAGAAGATTTCACCTATTTTTATGCTGGTTCATCCTGGCACGTCCGGTGTTTTTCCTGCAGTGATGTGACTGACAGAACTGGACGTGAGTGAGCTGTAGAACAGCATGTAACAGTGTTGCAGTCTTTAAAGGAATATTTCAGATTGTTTTACACAAACCTCTAAAGTCTTTTATGTCTTTAGCATACATTTACATTCACATTTAGGGCAATTAACAGATGCTCTTATCCAGAGTGACCTACAAAAGTGCTTCACTGTTTAGATCCTACTAAATACAAAAGTCAGTACGGAGACCACAAGACAAGACGACCATATTCACCATTGGCCTCCACCTTTAACCTGGAGCGGTGGGCAGAAAGGGTAAAGGCAGTGGAAGCTTGCCCAGCCTGGGTATTGAACCCACAAGAATTCATCACGGCCCTACTAAATACTCAACACTACACTTTGCCTAAGTACTCTCGGAAGAGGTGGGTCTTCAGTCTGGGTTTGAAGACAGCGAGCGTTGGACTCTGCTGTTCGGACATCCAGGGGAAGCTCGTTCCACCACTTTGGTGCAGGACAGAAAAAAGCCTGGACGCTTGTCTTCCGTGGCTCTTAAGGGATGGCGGGTCGAGCCAAGCCGAGCCGTACTTGAAGCTGGAAGGGCTATAGGTGCGGATCGGCTTTTGACCATTATCATCAAGTACGGAGGTGCTGGTCCATTCTTGGCTTTGTAGGCCAGCGTCAGGGTTTTGAATCTAATGCAGGGAGCAGCTACAGGAGGCCAGTGAAGAGAACTCAGCAGTGGAGTGACATGGCTGAACTAAAAAACACTGAAGATGACCCCTGCCGCTGCATTGTGGATAAATTGCAATTACGCATAGGAAGACCAGCCAGAAGGGAGTTGCATACGGTTGATTATCACAGACAACAGTTTTGATTTGTGTCTCTCTTCTAAAAAACAACAGAAAACCTACAATAGAAGACAATGCGTGGATGCTTCTATATTTTAAAGCTATGGGTTTTACTGCTCTTCTTTAAGAAGAAAGAAATGAATGTGGTAGTTAGCTAATTCTGCTACAGATGTGGCAGGTGTTTTCAGGTTGAAAAAAAAAGTAAAGCTCTGTTGGGACGAGATTAGTTTCACACAGAGAGGTGGATTTTACAGCATGTCTGGAATCTTACTCATTCACCTGACATGAGAAATCTTAATGTAAATGACAGAGATGGGAGTGGCTCCTTGATTGACCCATCACCCTCACCCCCCACAAAAGGGCTTAATACTGTAATATGTTGTGATGCACTGTAAAAATGTGTCAATCGTAAGGTAAGTTACTTCACTGAGACCAACTTCAGTCCAGTTAACTCAAAAATGCATGAATAATGCAAAAATAATGATAATGTACCACTCACATTTAGTCCAATCACTGTTTCTGACTCAGTAGATCAGGTTAAAAGGGAATTCCAATCCTTTCTCAAAATGTCTGCATAACTCAATCATTGTGATGTTAACAAAGTCATTCAGAGTGGTTTGGTGTGAAATGGTTGATTGTACAGAAATTCATTGGGTTTTCTTTATAGATGGGGTGATGGGAACCTGTGGTGTCTTTATACAAATAGGTTTTATTTACTATCCAGAACCAGAAATGTTTGGTTTGGTCGTTTTTGTAAAAGTTCTGATTTTGGTTCAATCAATCAAGTTTTCCTGGAAGTCTCCAGACTATTTTTATTTAACATTTTTATTTAACAAATTTATTCATTTATTCTCATTATTGAATATGGTCTTTTATATTTGTAAAAGAAAATATTCAATTCTATGTTTAAATAAATGCTCCAGATCTTAAGGTTGGAAAACATTTTCTGACACATTTTTTTTTAGATATTATGGAAAAGTTTTGGGAAAGTTACTTCAGATGTTTCCATACTGTTAGTTTTGGTCTAACTGGGAACATTGTGATGCAGACGATTATTATGGCACATAATCTTAGAACGTTCCTGGGACTTTATTTCTGTAGTATCTTCTGAGTTGTATATATAATGTAAAGTAATAGTAATAGTAAGTAAAAGTGTGGTAAATCTATGTTTTCCTTTCTATGTTTTGCATGTGCCTCTTTAGCTTTTATGTGTATTTTAGAAACACATTTAGCTCAAAACGTTTTTTAGAATAGTGTCTCGGACATCAGGTAGAGTATGGATAATCATTTAGTGTAATAAGTAAGTACGTTTCTCTACAATGAAGCATTTCACACCAACTCACCAAATGACTTATATTCATCTTGGTGTTTATATAGATAATTTTAATTTAATTGAAATTAATTTGAAGTATATTGTCATTACATTAATACAGGATTGTACTGTTTAGTTCTCCTTTGCAGAATTGGTAGGACATGATACAATAATGTCAATAGGACAATAGACAAAACACAAAACAGGATGCACAGACAAAAAACACAATGCAACACAAAAATACAAAAATATGTGCAAAAGTGTGCATGAAGACTGTGTGATTCAAGCCCAGACTAAGTTACTATACTAACAGTAAAATTGAATGAATATGTGTAGCAGTGATGTGTTATGCATGTAAATGAAGAGTAAAACAGGCTGAGGTAGACCAGCCATCATGTATGTAAACAAGTGTACAGTGCAGTAATGAGAGTAAACCATACTATACTATACAGGCCTGCTCCTTTATGAAAGCTAGTGATCATGCAGATATTTATTCATAGGACAACTGCAACAGGGCAAGAGCATTATTTATATATTTATTTTAAGTTTGCAGGGGTCAGTTTCTTTAGTGTGACCAAAATACTGTTAATGATGCTGAAGTGTCCACTAAACCAAAGCACCGTTTCTAGAGCCTATAAGCTCTGGCTCCTTGTCATTACGTGCTCTTACCTGGAAGGATATAGGATCCACCGGTCCATGCTCAATGTCACTTTCATAACTCGCTGGTGCTAAGTAACCCTCACCATGCCGACAGGCAAAGAGCAGCCGCTGCAGCCGCCCACACATAAAGGAGTGTGTGTGGTCAATACACTGCACTGCAGAAGATACTTCCCACTTTATCACAATCCTGTTGGATGGCATTCTCAGTTCAGCATCAGTCCGGGCTGTCAGCGAGACGGCGCAGTCGGGAGAAAGAGGTGAAGCCTTCCATCCATCCCTGGTAGCAGCAACATCACTGTAGGTCCTTAATAAGGAAGGAGAAGCGATACGGCAACACCTCCAGTGAGCACTGTACATCCATCGTGGAGAGGGCAAAGGGGGATTATGGTCACACTCCCATTAAGCCCCATCCCACGGTGGTTTAGTACCTCTCACAGGCTTAGGGCAGATTAAGACAGGATGTGGGTGTAGGTTTGTGTGCCTGTGTTAATGTGTGTCATACATGCGCACCATCTCTCGGACATGCAATGTACACTCTCACATGTGCCTGTTTAGCCTCATTGCACACTATCTCACTTTAGAAAGTCACACCCACGACTTCAGATGCAGTGACCCCCACTTGGGCCTGTAGATCTGTACTGTGTGTGTGTTGTCTGTGAGCCTAGTTGCCTATCAGGTTGTGGTGGCATCCACCCTTTCCCAAAGGACATGCCACAATAGCTAAGAGAGAGTAGCCTGGGAGGAATGACTACAACCTGACGGTGAGGTAAAGGGGGGCTCAATTTGCCACGAAAGATGCCAGGAGCCAATGGGGAAGTTTCAGAAACTGCATGTGGGGGTGCTGTTCAAATCTGTTGGCCTGACATGATTTCGCTTGTTAGACTTCCTTATCTTAGTGACACAAAATGCCAACTCCAAATGTAGTTGCCATTTTTCTGAGTAGGAAAATAAGGAATGACTAGACTGTACTTAACTACACAGCCAGTGTAGAGCCATGGCAATGCTTTCAATCAAGCCAGCATTATTCAGTTACACTGTAGAGTTGTTGAACAGTTAGACATTCTGCACACGCAGAGACTGTCCACTGTTGGTTTTCAGTTTTTGTCACAGACAGTGTGATGTTTTTGCTAGCAATTCATTGTCACTGGCTGCAGCACAGGCCCAAAGCATGGTTGATTCACCCCAGTCCTTAACTGTTGGAGAGGGGCTCTTTTTTTTATGAAACTCTGCACTCTTCCCCTCAAATGTATCTTTGCTTACTGTGGCCAAAAAGGTCCATTTCCACCTCATCAGTTAAAAAGGTCCTTTTGGACTGATGACTCTTCCATGAAGGTCATATTTGTGCAGGTTTCACTGTCCAGTAGAACAGTGTACCACCACTGCAGAGTCTGCTAAATCCTCCTGAAGGTCTTTTGCAGTCATACTGAGGTTAGGATTGTCAACCCTATGAGCAGTCCTCTTGGAAAGTTTTCTTGGTCTTCCAGAACTCAACTTGACCTCCCCCATTCCTGTTGAATGCCATGCTTTGACTATTACTATTACTACTACTGTGCTACTATGACTATTACTACTACTACTATTGATGTTGCTGCTGCTGCTACTACTATTGCCAGTACTACACCTATGACTACTACTACTGCTGCTACTACTACTATGATTACTATTACAATGATTACTACAACTGGCAGTACTACCACTAGTACTATCACCACTACTGCTACTACTTCTACTGCTACTACTGTTATTACTATTACCAGTACTATGACTATGACTGCTAGTACTGCTACTACTACTATTACAATGATTACTACAACTAATAATACTACCACTAGTACTATCACTACTGTTATTACTAGTACTACTACAGCTACAATTACTACAGAAAAAATCACTCAGTGCACTTAGTCATGGCCCCATACGCCATAACTCCTGGGACTGCATTCACTGCATTCAATCTGAAGAATGAAATCAATATCAGTAGTATAAAAGACATTTTTTGCAGATACATACAAAATGAATGGAATGCAAGACTGGTACTTTATGGGCTTTAAATCTTGTTGTGCAACACTGTTATACATTAATAAATCTTAAATGTGTCCAGATACTTTTGATGACAAAGCACAATTTGTTATATTTGAATTATTATAATAAAAAAACTCTTTGTTACTTACAAAATACTCAAGATGAGCATCTAGGACATTTTATATTTCATTTAAATTAATATTATATATTGAGCTCATTTTATTATTGATAAACAAAAACAACAAACAAAAAAACAACTGTTGTTGCTGTTTGAAGAACTGTATTTATTAGTAGACACAAAACTTACTGTACTTTTAAATATAGTATTCATATAATAAATAATAGTTTCTAAAATGTACCCACAAGAGGATATTATTGTTCTTATTATTCTAATTAGTCTACTTGTTTTATTTATTTATTTATTTATTTATTTATTATCGAAAACATTAATAATAATAATAATAATAATAATAATAATAATAATAATAATAATAATAATAATAAGTGAATCTCTGCTTCCCTGCATTTATTTTGCCTGTCCTGACATGTGAAGGTGTCATGTGACCCGGGTCTCGTGACGTGTCGTTGCCTCGTGACGCTGCAGCTGAGGCGGCAGGTAGGTGAGGAGAAGCGCTCCAGACTCTAAACACTGAATTTATTCATCATTAAAACTTTACCGCGTGTCCAGATTTACTTCACACTGCTGAGCGTTAAGCCTGCCTGGTGTCGGGGTTTACCTGTGTGAGCGGAGCGGAGCGCGGTCGTGTCTGTCTGAGCAGTGAGGGAGTGAAGGGAGGCGGACTGCGCTGCTAGCTAACAGTTTACTGACATTGACACGAAGAGGCCTTTAGCCCCAGACCTTCTCCTCTGAGACCGGTCCTACAGCCTCAGCGGCGTCTTTACTGAACAGTGTGGGACAACAGATAGTCAGGACCCTGCAGGACCCTGAGGGAGGTGGCTTTACTTAGCTAACGGTTCTGGGACTGTCAGGTCAGGGGACTGCTTGCTTGCTAGCTAGCTATAGCACGGTGCTGTGTTTCTGCTTAGCAAACAAGCTAGCCGTGAAAACAGAGGCTGGTCAGCTGAGGAGGAGGAGGAGGAGGAGGAGGAGGAGGATGGTGGTGGTGGTGGTGGTAGTGGACTTTTAATAACAGTGGAGATGATCGTTATGATTTAGTGGATGTGACGCTTGTCAGGTTGTTTGATTGCTAGCTGCCTTAACGTTGTGTAGTAGACAGCCTTAGGTCAGGAGTCCTCCCTCAATATTTCCATATGTTCTTATTGCTTATTAAACGTCTGCACATACAGTTCATGACCAGGTTTGGGCTCTTTCAGCTACACCAGAGAGTGTAGACTCAGGTTCTTCCAAAATCAAGGCCAGTAATAGAGAGTCTTTGCCTCATTTGCTGCCTCTGACTGCATCTCCTCTTATAGATGGCTTTACACTGGATGTTGTAGCACCGGGAACGCCGTTCCACTACTGGGGGTGTTTATATCCCCCTTGCTGATCTTTGTCATGGTGAACTGGTGCTGTGTCCCATTATACAAGCTGTAGGTGTAGTTGGTAAAAGGTAAAAAGGTAAAGGAGCACGTATTTGTCACTGTACAGTGTACACTGTACAGCGAAATGGGTCCTCCGCATTTAACCCATCTGTGGTAGTGAACACACACACACACACACACACACACACACAAGTGAGCTAGGGGCAGTGAGTACACACACACAGAGCGGTGGGCAAGCGGTGGGGCCTTGCTCAAGGGCCCAACAGTGGCAGCTTGCCAAGCCCAGGAATCGAACCCACAACCCTGTTATCGATTGGACACCCGTATCAGCCAATGGTGCACCTTGAAGTAGCTGAGCTTATTACTGAGTATTTAACGTGGGAGTGAAATTAGCCGTTGCTTCCAGCATATGGATGAACGAGGAAATCCAGTATAGGTTCAATAATAAAAGAAGCTCAAGAAGGTGGTTCTTATGGGAACCTGGTGAAGGGGGCACTAGATAAATGGGTTTAATAATAATAATAATAATAATAATAATAATAAAAAAGGATGTTATGATTAGGTGTTTTACAGTTTTTACATGTGATTGCTGTGAATAACTTTTACAGGTGAAGAAATATAGAGGGTGTGCATTGACGTCGCTTTCCCGCTGGAAGACGCCCCCTTCAGTTGAACTGAGTGGCCAAACATTCTGTAGCACGGCTGCGTTTATTAGGGAAGCGGACAAACCGGGAATGAAATGAGCCTGGGAATTGAACCCACAACTCTGTTATCGATATCCCGGCGCTCTAACCACTGAGCCACCACTGCCCCATCCTGTGAGGCTCGAAGAACACCTATTTAGGGGATAAAACCTCATATCTGAAACCTTTATTTTTAAGTCGAGTGAATGGTCTTAGTGTGTGTTTCCACTGTTTTCGGGCTCATTTATCAGACTGGTTTATCCAGGTTTGCTTGCTTTCAAATGTGCAGCTACAGTGGGTCCCCCCCCCAAGAAAGAAGAACCAATTTTGTTTCCATAAAGAATCATAATAACACATATTACATATGTGTGAGTGAGAAGATGCTTGGGACCTTTAAAAGGTTCCTCGATGGCCTCAAAGAACCCCTTGAAGCCCCCCCCCCCCCCCTTGAAGACTAAAGTGTCTCTACATGAGTTATGTGACCTCTAATCCTGTGTTTTTTCTCAATGTAGATTTCTTGAGTTGAATATTAGACAACTCCTACTGGAAAATGGACATCCGAGGAGCAGTGGACGCAGCCGTCCCGACCAATATCATCGCAGCTAAGGCTGCTGAGGTCCGTGCCAACAAGGTCAACTGGCAGTCCTACCTGCAGTGAGTATTAAATAGAGATCAACTAAATACAGTTCATTCAGTTACTCTGTTATTTGAGTGGTTATTCTCTGTGAGTCTTCTCCTGACCAGCCTTGGTTGAGTTGCCTAAAGGTCTTTCTAAACTATTTGTGTCTGTCTCACCCTGCTCCTTTTTTCCGTGTTCAGTTTCCTTATATTTCTCGATGATTTCACTCAAAAGAGGAACTGAACCGTTCCTGTCTGTCTAGCTTAAAAATCCTTTCTTGCGTCAGAATCTTGTGATTCTTCGTTTACTTGTATGTGTATGCATGTGCATCTTTTAGAAGCGGAACTGTTTCATTCAGATTAATAAAAATAATAATATTACATTGTTTGTAATTAAAGAAATTATTTTAAAGGCACATCATACATTTTTGTTGCATTTTATATATTTTTATTTATTGAAGTCTACTCTTAATGTTTGTGCTTTATATTCCAAAAATCATCATAATCATAATCATTTTTTTACACAACCATTTACCAACCTCTCTTCACCCCTGCAAGTTGCAATACCAACTTAAACAGTGGCGGCACTGTAACACAGTGACGCTTTGTGAGAATCAGACTGATTCTGAAGTGTCTTTCTGACACTTTCTTGGGTTCTTCTTGCTTCTCAGCTTCTTCTTGCTGATATTTATGAGCTAAATTACTAGTGATGAGCATATTATGGGATGTATGGGAGGTTTCAGGACTCAAGGGACGTAGCTATTAATTCTCGCAGGAGACAGATAAGTATTTGATAAAATGCTGCTTTAGTGGTTGTGTACAATAGTTGTGTGGTGGTATATTGAGGTGCTTAAAATTGAACAGACTGTTTATGTTCCTGTGCCTTTAAGACGTAAATAAGAGGAATGAACTCTATTCTGATTGGCTGTCCTGTATTGTGCCCCATTCAAAAAGCTCTGTACTACAGTATGAAAAGGCAGAGCTAAACTGTTGGTAGCTGAATATGTGGAAATGCACTATACACGCTGAAGACACTCCTTTTAATGGGTAAGTTGAGATCAGCTACTTTACAGTGCACAGGCATTTAGTTGTGCTGGCACAGCCTGTTTAATCGGCATAGAGAAAAGCCTTTTCAATATATCAGGACACATGTCTGTGTATGGACAAGCCTCCATGTTCCCAGCACTGGGCTGTGGAGCAGTGGACAGACTAAGTTCTGGAGCTCCAGCATTAGCTTTGGGATATGTTTCAGTGGCGTTTTTGATCTATAACTAATCATCCATTTTGTCAGTACCTGGCCTCTCTAGTGCCCTCATGGCCGAATGCCATCTAATCCTCATAACAATGTTCCAAAATGTGGTGGAAGGAGAGTACAGCAAAAGGGAAAGCAAGCTCCCTATATTACCCTTGATTTCAAAGGCTACTCTGGAGGAGCAGGCGACTACAAACTTTCAGAGTAACAATGATTTTAAAAAGGGCTATTTCATATTGCTTCTACAACAAAATCACGTATGTCCAAAATGGCCACTTTACAGTAGATTTCACTTCAATAAAAAAGTCAATGTAATTCAATGTCAATGTGATTTTATTTCAAGTTATTCTGGAGTGTCTGTTCGTTGTCAATTTTGACGCAACAATAACGAGACAAAATATTTATGTGCCAATAAATGGACTGTATGGGCTTGAGTGAACGGTGTGTTTGAAATTTTTAAGCTACCCTTTCATTTCAGTATTTGTTTTTAAGGGATGTTGGTACTATGATCTATCAGACCCACACTCAAACAGTATTGTTTGCTAAATTGTTCTTAATTGGAATATGGATTTGAAGGAAAGTATTTACTGGGTTTATAACACTTGCCTAACGCTGAAGTTCATTAATATTTAATCTTTAACCCTATGACACCAAATATCTCACTGTCTTCAAAATAAAAGATCCGAAAGGGTTCTTGGCTTGGGTGTTCAGTTATAACATTACTCTGTAATAGGTATACAGTGCCTATAAAAAGTATTCACCCCCTGATGTTTTACCATTTTATTGCTTTTTATAAGTGGAAGGATCAATATACCTTGGTGGCCTCCTTCACTAGCCGCCTCCTTGCATGGTCACCCAGTTTGTGAGGACTGCAGCTCTAGGCAGATTTACACATGTGCCATATCCCTTCCATTCTCGTTATTATGGTTTTAGACCATATCCTTTTTTTTTTTCTTTTTTTTTTTTTTGCATCCGTCTCTGATATATAGTCTTTAATAACATTTTCTTGGAGTTGCACAGAGAGTCATTTGGTCTTCAGGAATACTGATTTATAAGTATTTGACCCCCCCACTGACTTTAAAAGTTTTAATACAAAAAAATTAATGAAACGTCTAAATTTTATGCCAGCTTTATTTTAACAGTGACACATAGAATATCAAAAGAAAAACTGAGAATTTCATGAAATGAGAAATAAAAATTAACTTGAATTTCATTGAAGGAAATAAGTATTTGATTCCCTAGTAAAACATCATTTAATACTTGGTGGCAAAACCCTTGTTGGCAAGCACAGCAGTCAGATGTTTCTTGTAGTTTTTTATAAGGTTTGCACACACTTCAGGAGTAATTTTGGCCCACTCCTCTCTGCAGATCATCTCCAAATCCTTAAGGTTTTTAGGCGTGCATTTGGAAACGCGAAGCTTCAGGATTGAGGTCAGGAGACTGGCTAGGTTATTCCATGACCTTAATATGCTTCTTAAGGACCACTCCTTTGTTTCCTTGGCTGTATGGTTTGGGTCGTTGTCGTGCTGGAAGACCCATCCACGACCCATTTTCAGTGCCCTGGCATAGGCAAGGGGAAAAGAAAACCCCCCCAAAACATAATACTTCCACCACCATGCTTGACGGTGGGGATGGTGTTCTTGGGGTCATATTCTGTATTTTTCTTCCTCCAAACACGTCGAGTTAAGTTGAGGCCAAAGAGCTTAATTTGGTCTCATCTGACCACAGCACCTTCTCCCAGTCTCTCTCAGAGTCATTAATATGTTCATCTGTGAACTTGAGGCGGGCCTGGACATGATCCTTCTTGAGCAGAGGAACCTTGTGTGCACTGCAGGATTTTAGACCATTATGTCTCAGTGTATTACCAATGTTTTTTTTGGAGACTGTGGTCCCAACTGCCTTGAGATCATTAACCAGCTCCTCCCGTGTAGTTCTTGGCTAATTTTTAACCTTTCTCATGATCAGTGAGACTCCACGAGGTGATATCTTGCATAGAGCTCCAGGCCTAGGTCGACTGACAGTAATGTTGTACTTCTTCCACTTCCGAATAATTGCACCAACAGTCACCTTCTCATCCAGCTTCTTACTTATGGCTTTGTAGCCCATTCCAGCCTTGTGTAGCTCAACAATTCTGTCCCTGAAATCTTTAGATAGCTCTTTAGTCTTGCCCATGGTGGAGATGTTGGAGTTTTACTGAGTCTCTTGGCAGGTGGCCTTTTACACAGGTGACAATTTGGGACAGGTGTCTCTCATGCAGGTAACGACTTCACTGAGATTAGGGAGTGTCAGTGGTCTGTGGGAGCCAACATTTAGTCATGGTTTTTAGGGAATCAAATACTTAGTTCCCTCAATTAAATGCAGATTATTTTATATTTAAATATTATTTCATTTTCTAGATTTTGATATTCCAGCTACCATAAAAATCATATTATTTATTTATTTTATAAAAGCTTAATTATGATTACCATGATTTAATTTCTAAACAAGCAATAAAATAGGAAAATATCCAAGGGGGTGAATACTTTCTGTACGCACTATAGAAACTTTATCTGTTAAAGAAGAATAAATCTGGGCATAAAGTAAAGTCCTGTCCCAGAGTTTTCTTTTTTTTTTCTTTCCCTCTCCTAACCAAGAACCATTTAGAAACCCTTTTTTTAAGACTGTCAAGTGTTTGGTCTGAAAAAGTTAAATGCCTTCTCTGTCATTTTTATTTTTTAACAATTATAGTGATCAGATTACCAAGCTTGGCTCTTGTTACGTAACTTTGGGATATGCCGTATGTTCAGGCAACCTACCAGGCTCTAATGCATTTTAACACCTCACTGTTATTGTAACCTGATTGTTGGCTTACAGTCCAAGCCAATAGATGCCCAGACTACTGGAGTGCTGCTTCATCTTAACGTAGCTTTCCCGGTAGCCTGCCGAGAGCATGTATTGTTTTCACTAAACCAGCAGGATTTCTTTCTCTAATTAGGTTCCCGTGAGCTATATTGTATGTGATAATGCATCAACTGCCTTCAGATGTAATCAAAGAAAATGACCTTGCACGCCCACCCTCCACTTCAGTGATTGATTCGCTTGCTTGTAAAGCCCTTTAGCAATTGAGCTAACTCAGGAGGGCTTTCTTTTTCTTCTTTTATTCAGGGGTCAGATGATCACTGGAGAAGACTGTGAATTCATTAAGAAGTTTGAGGTAGCCCACTCTGAGGAGAAGCAGGCAATCCTGACCAATGAAGGACATCAGGTACATTTTATGACTGGTTGTTTGCTGCTGTGTTTGAACCATTAATGCTAGTGCACTTTCTTTTTGCCATTGATTAGAATTCTTTTAGGATTCTTCCTGATGCAACTACATCAATTCTAATGGTAAAAAAAATAATATTGGGACCTATCTTGCACCTTGTGCAAGGCGAGTCGCGATGCTCATTGCTATCTTACACCCCGCCAACAGTCTATTTTCATGCCTTCTCCGTGCGTGGTTTAAATAGCAACGTTGATGGGCGTGATGGTCTCGAAATGAGGTGTGTTCAGGTACGTTTCTTGGCAATGGAAACACAGGAGCGACACTGACTGAAAACAACCTAGACAGACGTCAACAGCCAGACGTTGGTTGCTGCGCGAGTACACCCCTGCTTTGCGCTATTGAAATGGGAATCCACCAAAGTCAGATCTCACCTGGCTCTTGCAGAGAATGGCGAGTGATGCGCCGATTTGTTTATTGCACGTTACTCCCAAAACAGACCCATGGTTAATTAATAGACTATAGTACTTGTCTTTTGAGCGTTTCGAGGCACAAACGGCGTACTTTTCCCATCGTTACGACAGCAAAGACACACTGACACGTCCTAAATCAAGCTGTGCGGTCATAATAAGTGCAGAAATTGTAGTTTAAACTTATTCCACTCTCAGCAACAGCCATTTATTTTGGCACTACTTTAATTTTCTCAGCCTTTCTAAAACACCAACCCTGCCTATAAAGTGAGCTAAGATTCATAGTGCTAATTCACATAAACAGTAGTGAAGTCCGCTGCGTAGCTAACCAGCACATTAGCCTTTATTTATTTATGTATTTATTTATTTATTTTTGCTACACTCTCCCTTAGTTCGCTCTGTTTCAGCTTAAAATGAAGGTCTGCCCTCCTGTGGGAGTACACTAGGCCCCACCACAATATCTTGCAGCGTAGGACTAATTTTCAGTGCTGTGGAGTGGGCGATTAACTAGTTTAGTGCGGGTGGGAGCGAGACAACAAATTCTGCAGATCAGTGAATTGAGTTCAGGCTGTGTCCCAAACCACACACTACTGCACTAAATGGTAGAATGGTAGTACATGAGCATTAGAAGAGTATTTAGGCTGATGGGATCTGGCACTGACAGTTCAGACAGTTTGACCTACAGGAGCTCATTAGTCAACCTTTAGATTTATTCAGCACACACACACACATGCATACACACATACCTTATTTATATTCTAAGTATAGCCTGTGTCCAGGTAGGTTGAACTGTTTAGACTAGTCCCATTGAAATGAGCTTTGATGTAGTAAACATTACTGAAGTAATTGACTAATGAAGTAATTGACTGTTATTGCTTGAGAAATATATTTTTAGAAATACATTATACATTTCCTGTAATATCTATTTAGTTTGCTCTTAAATGGCAGATTGCCTTTGAATTAGTCAAAAAAAACAATGAATCGTGAATCTTTGTGTTTTTTTTTTGTTTGTTTGTTTTTTGTTTTTTTTTTTCTCTCTAAATATACTCTTACTCCTCACTGGATGGAGTTTGTGAATGAATATGTATGGATCATATGAAGGTGTAATTATTTTTTGATGACAGTGTATGGCCGTAGAAGTCATTTCTATTTTGAAATTAAATAGATTAGACTGTGTTAATTTTGTATCAATGTTTGTTTGCAGTGTGCAAAGACCTTCCTCAACCTCATGGCCCATATTTCAAAGGAGCAGACAGTTCAATACATCTTGACCCTGATTGATGACACTCTGCAGGTATAGTGCAAACTCTCTCTCTCTCACACACATACACACACTATTGCTTAAATATGATTCTAGTTTAATAGGTTCATGATTCTCTGTCTGTCAATCCGTCTATTATCTGTGTGTCTATTGTATGTGTGTATCTGTCTGTCTGTCTGTCTGTACATCTGTCTGTCTATGTCTCTGTCTGATCATGTATCTATTTAATGTACCTACCGACCTACCCACCTACGACATTTATACATACATTCCCTCCCTCATTGCTATTGGAACCTTGTATCTCCATTTACCTATTTCATTAACCTACCTATTTCCTATTAGAAAGGTGGGCCAGCGTAGTGTTTCTTGCCCAAGAACTCTTATTGGTGTAGTGCTGCATGATCACCCAGACCAGGAATCAAACCCCAGTTTCCCACATGGTGCGGTAGCTAAATGGCAGGTTCTGGTGTTATCCATTGTGCCACACCAACCACCTTGTGGAAGTTGAGTTTGTTTCTTTTTGTAAAGTTACAATTTTATCTGACAGCAAAGGACTGTCAAAGCTTGGAGCGTTCTGTTACTCTTTATTGTAAAGGTGTTTGGACACTGACTTCTACAATATTTCTTCTGAAATCAAGGCAATCAGTGCGGAGTAGATTTGGGTCTCAAAATTCAGTAAAGGCCAGGCAAGGCCACAGTGTGTCAAAATGCCATACACTTTGGACAATATTGACCTTGACATTTAGGCATTGGAATTTTGTCATTTGTCAGCCAATCTGTCATCAACAGGCATGCCTGTTCCAAAATGTCTTCTGCTGCGTTTTGACAGTATTCCCACCTCCAGTATGTCTCGCACACAATTCTGCTATAAGCCACAGGGGTTGAAATAAAGGCACTGACATTGGTATTGCCATTAACACATTATCAATATCTTTTTTTTTTTTTTACCAACTGCAACTCATTAGATGTTAGAACTAAATAGCTAGTGCGGATTTGTTTGCATTGTGTGAGAGGAGCATTAGTGAGATCAGGATCTGAAGTTGATTATGATTAGTTATGGCTCACTCCAACTCGTTCCAAGTTATTGGAGAGAGCTCCATTGCTCTCCACAGTCAGTGCCGGTGGGGCTAATTCCTCTGTAGCCAACCCTTGACGTTGGGCATGTCGACCTTAGGCTTGTGCAGCTGCTCAGAGTGTTCCATTTTGCAGGACCTTTCTGTGGAGATAAAACAAACTTTTTGTGCACAGTTGTATGTAGTGCAGACTTTAAAACTACACTAAATGTGTGTTCCCCTCACCGTTGAAAGTGCAGCTGTGGCTTTGTATCGACCATTTTTTTTTTTCTTCAGACTTCAAAAGTTAAGCACTAGTGAGTTATACAACTATTTGGACTTTGACAAACTGCAGGTGGCAGAAATTGGGTTCTGTAAAGCTGACTTTGATGAATGATGTCTCCTTCTCAGGCATCAGTTAAAGTGTGCAGACAGGCTTGAATCAAACTCGTTCTGGACAAAGTCTCAGTGTTTATCCTCTGTGTTGTTCTGACACCCTGATTTACTATAGTGCTTCCCTTAATCTTGCTCAGCTGGGTTTGGGGGGCCCTGAATTGATTCCCACTACAACTCAATAAGCCTTGAGTGAATGCAGTAATGTCGTTCTTCTCTTAAATGCACAGCTGAAGTCACTTTAGATTCAAATGCAAAGCCATTACTATTTAGAAAGTCCTCGACTTGTCTTTTGGGGTCTTGACATTTGCGGTATCTGTTGCTAGCAAAACCGTGGAAGTAGCATGTTTTTCCTCTGACATTTCCCGGCTCTTTGAATATATGTTAACTGTGGGTTTGGTTGCTTTTTAGTCAAGCAGCTCTAAAATCGGTCATTTGCAGTACATAGTTTAGAGCCTTTCATAAACTGCAGGACATGACATTTGCATGCAAGCATAGCTATTTTCTCCCTCATAATGCATTGAATGGCTTGATGGATAGCTATTTGTTGGTTTAATGGAGTGTGATGTATCAGAATTGATTATTTAGATGCAAGCATTAAAGATTAGATTAGTGTTAAGCCTAAACCTAAGGAACTAACCTTTGTGTTTCTGATGCTGCAGGAAAACCATCAGAGGGTCAACATTTTCTTTGATTACGCCAAGAAGACCAAGAATACTGCCTGGTCCTATTTTCTTCCCATGCTGAACCGCCAGGACCTCTTTACCGTTCACATGGTGAGTGTCCAAGACAGCTGCCTGCTGTAATTGCGCACTGAAATTGATTTAACAGTAAATGTATCATTAGCTTGGAATTTTCTTGGTCAAGATCTCCACTGAAAAACGGAGCTGCTCCTGTGCTGTTGCTGGACGAACAGGCGTTGGATATTGTGCTCAGCTCAGTAAAATAGATTTTGCTGCCATCTGAAGGGTTTACAGTGATAATTGACACATCTTGTACTTTGTGGGAGGTTAACAAGACTAATAATACTTGATGTTCTAGCTGTGAAACTAGAAAATAAGCATGAAGCTGATTAGGCTGCTAAAAAAAGAAAGGGCATAATTAAGAAGTATGTAATGAGCTGCTTTCAAGAACCGACGAGCATCTAAGGAGGTAAGTTCTCAAAAGGTCGCATCAGTCCGCTTCTTACCGTTTCACAGTGAGAAGTGTAACTTGTGCAGTGTTCCTGAGATAAAAGAAAAAAACACCCTCAGTGACGTTATCGATTTTGCTCTAAAGGTCAAGAGTAAATCAGATCACAGTCAGGAGAAACACATACCTTTTGTCACTTCAGGCCAGAAGCTGTAAAATCAAATTCACTAATTAGCTTAATACTTTCTTCCTCTTTATCTTGGCATAAGTTTTAAGCAGTTCCGGTCCAACATAAGGAAAACAATTCAAACACACAGCAGATGCCATGTACACATTACATGGCTTTTAAAGTCATATTTGGTCTTTTTTTTTGTTGTTGTTGTGATTAGCTTATTACATGACTGATCAGCTACAGAGGCTCATAAATTACAAGCTCTTTCACCAGGAGGAACCTCCAACGTGTCTTCACGCTGCTGTATTTGGACTACCCAGCAGGTCCAAATATTTAGCCTTAAACAGTTCACAAACAGGGGTCCAGCGTCAAGTAAATGCCAGTTTGCTTCTGATCTGGGGCTTTATCTACCATCTCTGCAAACTGTCAGCTAGTGAAAAAACAAGGCTGAAATGATGTATTATGAGCTTAGCGTTAGAGTCTAGGCCCACTTTTGGCTTTGATGACCATTTCACACTGCATCTTATTATTATTATTATTATTATTATTATTATTATTGTTGTTGTTGTTGTTGTTCTTGTTGTTGTTGTTGTTTTCTTAAACTGCTTTCATAGAAGCATAGACTTGTTTGTTGCTAAGATTGTGTAAAAGCCTCTGATGAGTAGATTAGATCCACCAAAGAGTTGTCTGTGGACAGGCCTCAATAATAAGACTCAAAAACAGAAAAGCATCTGGATGATTTGTACTAAATAAATAACTAAATAAACAATAATAAATACAATCATGAACAGATGAGTTCTGTCTGTGGGTGGTCTCCTCTGTGGTACAAAAATAAACGTAGAGGCCATATCAGTGCTAACATTTCGTGGAGTGTTACAGTGGCAATCGCATGTATCACTTTACATTACACATTAAACGTTACACATTTATAGTGCTCCATGAACAATAAACAAGGCACTTGATGGCATTGACGTCTATTTGACTTTAGCAGCTAATAGTTGTAGCCATACACTGAAGCACGCTGGTTTGAGGGAAAGGCCCTAAACCAGTCTGCATTACCATTAACGCATGTCTTTTTCCTATTAAAAAAAACAAAAAAA
The DNA here is from genome assembly GCF_030463535.1 of Salminus brasiliensis. NCBI lineage: Eukaryota > Metazoa > Chordata > Actinopteri > Characiformes > Bryconidae > Salminus > Salminus brasiliensis. The sequence continues at coordinate 28,108,312 of NC_132886.1, forward strand.
AAAAAACACCCACTCCATTCACTTCAGAGGTGCTGACTGACCGACTGAGTCGACCCTACAGCTGATTCGTGATCCTGTATGACCATCCCAGTCATACCTCATTATGTTTTTCTCCTATTTTTATTTGTTCTGTGTAAACATCTGTTTATTCTACTGAACCATACAAGGACACAAAGGCCTGAAGGTGTTGCTAGTAAGGACTTGTAGTTGCACATTGAGAAAATACACCTGGGTCTTCATTCACAGGAGGACCGCTCTTAACTAGAAGCGGGAACGGTTGGAGTGGCCGTTTTAATTATTTTGCTGTTCATTTGCCTATTACTTATTGGCGTTACCCTTAAGCCTCTGATTAGAGTCCACTAATTACAGCTCACTGCATCAATAATTCATCACAGGCGTCTCTCTAAACAGTCAATTAAAAGCTTAATGATTTCTCTGAATCCTCCACATTCAAGGGCACCCGCTTGACGTGGCCTGCAGCAGAGGTGTTCGTCACGGCTTAATTAGCCTCTGGGCAGACGGCAGTGGCAGGGGGCTGCTGTGCCGCGAGACCTGAAAAAGGATGGTGTTGATCCCTTCAGCCGTCCTCACCTCTGCTCTTAATGAAAGGGGCTACATTTCTCCCCGCTGTGTAAATGTCAGAGTGGGGACATTAGTGGAAAGCTGAATTCCCTCACTGCTGTTCCACATGCCCGGTGATGCTGCAAATGCTAACAGGATGAGGCCGTTAATTAGTCATTGGAATGGTCCGTTCAGTAGCACTGAAATTTGCAGTGTCATTCGATCTGATGAAATGCTGAAAAGAACTGCAAACAAACGGTCACGTCTCTCTTAACGCCAACTGCTACGTCACAAGAGACCGAAGTGATCTCTGTAGAAGCATTGAGGACTCACTTTCTTGTGCATTAGTAGCCGTAGTTAATCCCTTTCCCCCAGCTCTTTGGCACAAGCTTGAGTTGCCAGTCCCAGTGGTCAAATGGGCTAAACTGTTGTGTACGTATGTATATAATATTAGGTTCCTGCTGAGCATTAAAACTGAAAGAATGAAAAAATAATAATATTAAAATCAGATTTATGTTAGATAATTGCTTTAAAAATTGGTTTGATTTAGATTTGACCAATATTTCAAACAGGTATTTGATCATAGTTTTGGTGTTCCTGACCGTTAAACCTGGCAGTCAGCAGATGAGTTGAATCGGGTGTCCTCACGGGTCCTGGATTCTGAATGCCAGAGGCCTCAGTGGGCCGCATACCATGAGGCATGAGGTGGCTCAAAGAATACATCCACTGCGGACTATCCACAAGGGAATGATCCACTGCAGATGTAAACATTAGATGAAATGAATAGCTCTGGACTATGTACATGACTAAATGACTAAATAAATGTAAGTAATGAACGTGTATTCATGCTACTGAGGGTTATCCGTTCCTCGTTCACATTGTTTTTATTATTGTATTAAATTACAGGTACAGGTTTAAGTACAGGTATCTTACACGACATGTAAACTCCTTTGCCCCCACCCTTATTCCCAGAACTTTTCATATTTCCAATATGGAATATAACCAATATTTAAAATGTACATATGTTCTACTTAAGTTTACATTAAATAAATATTATTGTTATGACACACAAGTATATTATTATTATTATTATTATTATCATGTTATAAACATTAAAGATGATTGCTTAGATCAACAGGTCTTTAATCACTCTAGTGGCCACAGTGGGTAATTACACTATTGTTCTTAAGGTTTATTCTTCTTTATTCCTTGTTTTTAGCCATTTTCGTGATATTGGCTCTGTGCCAACTTTAAGTCGCACGTCATATTGGTGATGCGTGGGCTTAGATACAACGTTTGGATAGGTGTTACAGTTTTCAGACAGGAAGTGTCTGAAAACAAAAAATCATCATGGCCAAATCTCTTCCCTAGAAATGCATTAAAATGGGTCCATAAACTTTTATTCAAAAATTCTCTACAGGACACATTTTTCAAGCTAGAAACAACCCAGCCGTTTGTGGACACAGCTCTATTAGCCATATGTACTGGATGAGCTTTTGGGCAAAAGTTTTGGCCCTGCAAAACTTTAGCAAACCATGAAAAATAAAAAGACCCTTCAACACTTGGTGGTCCCATTCTATAATGTTATGTGGCCTACCATGTCACAGCTGTGCAACTGCTCGTAGGCATTTTCACATCACTATTAACCCTTTAACATTCACACTGTTTATCGGTTAAATTGTTCCTAGATTCTCATTTAGCTACTTTATCCCCCCCCCCAATTCTCTCCCTCCCTCCCCTCCACAGATGTCCCAATTAGAAACTGGATATGCAAGTCCAACCAACCACTTGACTTGCCCAATTAGGCTAATTCTAGGCATGTGCTAAACAGAACATGGACAAGTATGTCCATTCCTTCAATTACAGCCTTATAACACCTTTCTAGACAGCTGTATCTATAGCTATTCAGTGTTTTTCAATCTAAGCTAAAATGGCTATGGCAGAAATAATGAGTACCACTAGCTCATATCTTCTTAAGTAAAGCGTAAATGGCTTTAAAGATCTGCCGATATAAAGGTACCCTTCAGGCTAGCAAGGAGATTGGTGATCCATCTGTTCGGACGTGAAGCTCCGCATTAACACTGCACAGGATCAGAAGTCCAATTCTGTGTACCCTAAATGGGCAACTCAACTGAGCAGTCACATACGTGTTTTAGGCTAATGCAGAGATGCATTGTGGCACATTTCTGCCATTCAGCAAAACTAGGATTTTAAGGGATCTAGAACATGACCTTTCTGTGTAGCTTAAAGACCTGTGTCATGGCAGAACTCCTCATTTTTTTTGTTTAGTTTAAGTATTGATACCCTTTTACAACACCCAATGAATATAATTAACATTATAGATTTTATTTACTAAGGGAAATAAGGTTAAACCAAGTTACAGCAATCGGATCACAAAAATAGGTCTACCGTGCGGTTACGTTGCCTGTTAAAGGGTCAACGCTACTTACAGTTGACCAAACTGCTTTGTAAGAAAGAAATTGTAGCATCCTACATCCTAGCTGCATAAAAAGTCACTAAATTGGGCAGTGCAACTCATTGTACTGCCAATGTTTATCTATGCATTGTTGCTGAAATGGCTCAATCCACGAATTACAGGCAGTGTACTTTTGACCATGTACTGTATGCTCTCGTCTGTTTAGGATATTACATATTCAATTTTTTTTTCTGTTGGCCTCAGGCTGCGAGGATCATTGCCAAACTGGCTGCCTGGGGGCGAGACCTGATGGAGGGAAGTGATCTAAACTACTACTTTAACTGGATCAAGACTCAGCTGAGCTCTCAGGTACAACATTAATGCCTCTACTTTACACTGTAATATGCACAAATCAAATTGTCAAATAATGCATTTGTGGCAGGGCGGACATGTTTATGTATGGACTTGTAGCTGAAATCAGTTGCTCTTTGCAGTCTTGGGTTGTTGCTAATTTTCCCATTAACTGCATACAGTGGTATACATGAGCTAAAATAAATTCTTGATATTTCATTAGAGTTTATATCTGAAATGTGAAGCTTTCAGAACTTACCTGAGCACAACTTGGACGATGAACTGTTGAAACAACAGCTTTAGTTTTAATTATTAAAAAAAAAAAAAAATCACCACACCTGCACCTGGTGGTCTACTTTTTTTTTTTTTTTTTCCCAAGCTGCTTAACAGTAAGACATTTGTTTCGGTCAATCCAGATCCTTTTTTAGAAACTGTGTCCTGTTCACTGCCCCCTATATTTGAAAACGTAGATTACTACACAGAGCAGAGTTACAGTGTGTGCAGAATTATTAGGCAAGTTGTTTTTGAGAGGATTCTTTTTATTATTGAACAACAACTATGTTCTCAATCAACCCCAAAAGACTCATAAATATCAAAGCTTAATGTTTTTGGATGTTGGAGTGTTTTTTTTTATTTTTTAGCTTTGGCTATCTTAGGAGGATATCTGTTTGTGCAGGTAACTATTACTGTGCAGAATTATTAGGCAACTTAATAAAAAACAAATATATACCCATCTCACTTGTTTATTTTCACCAGGTAAACCAATATAACACCACAAAATTTAGAAATTAACATTTCTGACATTCAAAAACAAAACCAAAAACAAATCAGTGACCAATATAGCCACCTTTCTTTACGATGACACTCAAAAGCCTTCCATCCATAGAATCTGTCAGTTGCTTGATCTGTTTACGATCAACATTGCGTGCAGCAGACACCACAGCCTCCCAGACACTGTTCAGAGAGGTGTACTGTTTTCCCTCCATGTAGATCTCACATTTTATGAGGGACCACAGGTTCTCTATGGGGTTCAGGTCAGGTGAACAAGGGGGCCATGTCATCATTTTTTCTTCTTTTAGACCCTTACTGGCCAGCCATGCTGTGGAGTATTTGGATGCATGTGATGGAGCATTGTCCTGCATGAAAATCATGGTTTTCTTGAACGATACCGACTTCTTTCTGTACCACTGCTTGAAGAAGGTGTCTTCCAGAAACTGGCAGTAGGTCTGGGAGTTGAGCTTCACTCCATCCTCAACCCGAAAAGGTCCCACAAGTTCATCTTTGATGATAGCAGCCCATACCAGTACCCCACCTCCACCTTGCTGGCGTCTGAGTCGGAGTGGAGCTCTCTGCCCTTTACTGATCCAGCCTCTGGCCCATCCATCTGGCCCATCAAGAGTCACTCGCATTTCATCAGTCCATAAAACCTTCAGTCTTAAGATATTTCTTGGCCCAGTCTTGACATTTTATCTTATGTTTCTTGTTCAAAGGTGGTCGTTTTTCAGCCTTCCTTACCTTGGCCATGTCCCTGAGTATCACACACCTTGTGCTTTTTGATACTCCAGTAACGTTGCAGAAATATGGCAAAACTGGTGGCAAATGGCATCTTGGCAGCTTCACGCTTGATTTTCCTCAATTCATGGGCAGTTATTTTTGCGCCTTTTTTTTCAACACGTTTCTTGCGACCCTGTTGGCTATTTGCCATGAAACGCTTGATTGTTTGGTGATCACGCTTCAACAGTTTAGCAATTTCAAGACTGCTGCATCCCTCTGCAAGGAATCTCACAATTTTTGACTTTTCAGAGTCCGTCAAATCTCTCTTCTGACACATTTTACCAAAGGAAAGGAAGTTGCCTAATAATTAAGCACACCTTATATAGGGTGTTGATGTCATTAGACCACACCCCTTCTCATTACAGAGATGCACGTCACCTGATTTACTTGATTGGTAGTTGGCTTTCAAGCCTATAGAGCTTGGAGTAGGACAACATGTATAAAAAGGATGACGTGATAAATACTCATTTGCCTAATAATTCTGCACACAGTGTATAGGGAACAGAATTCCACAGGGTAGTCAACGATTTCGGACACCTAGTCATTTGTGTAAGCTCACTGCTGTAAACAATCTTAACACTAGCCTTCGTCAGAGAAGCTGCGTGTGAACCAAACAACTCAGTGAATTTTGAGTACTCCATGTCTGCCGGGGTACGTTGTCTGTACACTTGTTGTTGTTTTTTACAGTGCATTGTAGAATTGTTCCAGTGCACTGAGAATTCAGAAAATCCTCTGTTTTTAGATACCCCTACAAAATGGCGAACCCCCAATGTAGTGCCCTACTTAGTGAACAGGGCACAGTTTCTGACACATCTCTGGGCTAATTAGGTAGAGCAGCTCTGGCAGATTTTGGTTGGAACTTGAAGAAAGTAGATCTCCTTTTTTTCTTTTTTATATTTCAGTCCACACTGAGACAAAAACGCTTGCGTGAGCATGATAGCCATGTATAGGGCTGCAGTAACTCATGAAGAGAGACCTCAAAATGCCACAATGAAGGCTGATCCTAAATTACACACTGCCTTCTAGTGTAGTATGCAAGTCCTGAAATGATGGATTCTGAATCTAAATAGAGCTTTATATATTTGTAATAGAACAGTATGTATGTTTATTCATATGTGAACACCTGAAATCTATTGCTGTCTACAAGTGAATGTTGTAGTTTTGTGACTTGTGTAGCTCACTATGTAGAGTTTCAGCCAGAAACATGCAATTTTCAGTGACCAAAAACTGTGTTTTCATGTAGACAGGAGCCCAAAACGCGGACAAAACCTCAGTTTTTAAAGAAATATCTGGACATGTGAGGACGGGGCCTTAGATCAGAACAAGTTTGTGGTGTTTTTCTTCCACATTAGTTGTAGTTGGTCAGTTGGTAACTGTTCTGTTAACAGCCCATCAGTATTCTCCCCAATTACACACTGTATAATAGCAGTGACCACCAGAGAAAAACTGTCACTTCACACTTTTTGATGAAATTTGATCAAACCAAGCACTCATGTAGCTTTTATGGAAGTAAATTGTGGCTTCATGCTGCAGTAGTTTAGCTGATTACTTTGCTGTTTGTCAAAAACTTTTATATATATGTGTGTGTAAACTTTCTGCCACTTTCCCACACTCATGTTACACAAAACATGGGCTTCTCTGAACGTGTAGCCATTGCAAAATGTGAATGTCATACTGTTTTTTGTTGGATAATTAGGAAATTGGCCTTTGTAGTGCCTTGTCACTTTACAGGCTGTATTGTTTCCTGAGGGGATTAGTTGTTTGGGTAAAGAGATCAGTACTGATCCTTACGAGTGTAAGGATCATTTCCTGCCTAACATGGCTAAAATGGGATGGACACTCGGGTTCTATATTGTGTTTTGTGTTTGTTTGTTTTTTTTGTTATCTGCTAAAGGTTTTCCTCCAATCAGAAGAACATTTTAACCAGGTAAAGAACCATTTAAACATCCAAATGGTTCTGTGTAGAAGAATTGCTGTTTTAGGTGTATGGATAGGAACTTTGTTGATTTGTCTATATAGAACTTTTTTTTATGCCAGCCATAACATTAGCACCAGGTGGAGTTTAAAAAAAAACCCACCAACAACAAAACCTTCAAAACATTGGCTGCAGCAAATCTTTTCGACTGCAGTGTTACTGGTTACAGACCTGTTAGATTAGTTGCAGTTTCTTGTTCCATTTGCTTGCTTGCTAAATCAAGACAGGAAGTGCACGTCGTCTTGTGATAATTCTCTTGAGCTACATTTGCTAATGTTGCTAGCTTGCTTACTAAAGCCATAATTCATCTGTTAGCATTGTGTAATCTACATGCATAAATCACAGTCGCAATGAGGCCATTATATAGATGTAGTCTGCCAGATAATGTTAGAATCCACTTAAACATGTCTGTGTGAAACTAAGGTGATGTGTGACGACTTCGGCATGCAGGTAGGGCTGTTCTAATGGATGGCTATAGTCATGGCATTAAAGACTGTAAAGATTTACAGTCAAAATAAAATCATAAACATAGTCCGGCTGTTAGATTTGAAGTGTTTGTCTCGCGAAGGTAATACTAGTGACCTCTAAGCGAGCTGGGTCGTGCCAACACCTCAGTAGCATTGTTGCACGAGGCCGTAGGTGGGCCGTGCTAACACCATGGAAGCAATGTTGGACAAAGGCCCGTAGCCGCTGTGCTAATGCTACGTTAGTGATGTTGGAAGCAAACCATATGAGACTCCACTAAAGTTTACTTGTCGCCACACTAATGATCAGTGCATTTATAGAAATGCTAAAATTGTGGCACGAAGAAGGTGCAAATATGGAACCAGTCAGTGGATCCCTACCTCATTAACCCACTGAACAGTTGTGTGGCCCTAATTCTTAAGAAATGAAGTTTAGCTGATTTCCATGTGGAAAAGCCACCAGAACAGTTGCCCTCCTTACTCCTTCATCTGCAGTGGCATCTGTGAAAAGGTAGGATATATTAAGCAGTAAGTGAACAGTCAGTTCTTGAAGGTGATGTGTGTTAAGAGCAGGAAAAGGGGGCAAGCATAAGAATTTGAGCCACTTTGACAAGTGCTGCAAGTGCTACAAGTGGTGGTGCTAATGTTATGGCTGATCAATGTATACTTAAAGGTTCATACCCATTTTTTTTAAGCCATTAGCTAGTGTTTGTGTTCGTGTTTGCTGGTTTTGTTTCCTATAGATTATTTCTTTTTTATTTTTAATGCGTTTTAGTACATGTTCCAATATTTTAAGCTATACAATTGGTCTGTACCCCACCACCGGTGTCTTAGTCCCTAAATATCATCCATGTCAAAATGCATCACACTGGAAGAGTGCAGCATCAGCCTCATCTCAGCCACAGCACCTGTCCAAATCAAAGTCCTGCTGTTCAGCAAACTCCAGATGATTACTGTCAGTGAGGGGTTTCTCCTTGCAATCTTTCCAAACAGACCCCTGGTGTGGATGGAACGCTTTTTTTGTTTACGTGAGCCTGAATGGGGAAACAGACTGACCAAATGAAAAAAAAAACCTAAACAAAGCACAGAACCGGACAAAAAAACATTTAAAAAAAAAAGAGAAAATTATCAGTGAATGATGGTCATCTAATAATGAGTAGCTATCTGAAGACAATAGTGTAAATACATCCCCATACACTCTTTCAAACAGTATATAGGGGCTCATTGAGGTTGAGCAGAGTTGTGCATGGGATTTCTGACACACTGTGACACTGGGGAATAAAAAGATTTATGAAAGATTTGTATGACTATTGACTTCTAGCATGTGTTGGCTATATGTGTACTGGCTAGTTAGAGACTGCACATTAGCTGGCAGGTTTATTTCCAAGGCTCTGTTTTTTTAGCTAGTTTAAAAGCTGGTAACTACAAACCTGGAAAGCCAGCTTGGGCCAACACCTGCTTTTCATGCTAAATCTGTTCTTGATGGGTCATGATAGGTTTCCAGGCTGGTGTTGTACAGCTTATTGTGTTCAGAAACAGGGAAAACTAGCCTATACTCCATGTTGGAGAGAACTGCTAGACACACCCGCTGCTCTCTGATTGGCTGCACTGAGACTCGAGCCATGCGTGTCGTTTGCACCCGCCGTAATCAGGCGCCAATCAGCTTGAGCTAAGCTCAACATGACTGCTTACAGCTTAAGGTTTTCCTGGTGGAACTCATGCTTGTGAACGTTGGTTCTGCATTACATTCCTCAGTCTTTGCATATAGGCTGGTGTGTATTTTTTCATAAGACTGCATATGACACCGAACCGTAGTGTTCATGCCATGGTGTTCATGCCATTTTTCCATTTCCTGACAAATACACACATGTAAAGTACAGTTACGCACCTAGTTAGCTATGTTAGCCTCAAAGCTCTAGCTTAGAAGTGAGACACTAAACATGTATTGGCTGATTTGATTACATATAGACCAAGTGAAAAAGTGTGTGCTGTGAAAATGTTCACTCCGTCCGAATTGCTGAATTTGTGCACATTTTGAACATGAAATTAAATCAGTAATGCATAAAAGGAACCCTGAGGGAGCAAAACGCCCAGACAAGAATGCACCTGACAGTGGGAGATTTTATAAACTGCTGTTCAAACACTATCCCAACAATTTTTCTCCTTTTTCTCCCAATTTGGTTCTTATCCAGAGCGACTTCCAAAGTGATTCACTGTTTACTCTATATATAAATATTCCTTAGCTAGTTTGTAGAGGCTAGGATCCAAAAGATACTACTAAGCCTATATACTACTAAACACAAAAGTCCGTATGGAGATCACAATACTCGACATACACTGCACTTGTGGGTCCTCAGTCGGCATTGGAAGACGGCAAGCGACTCTGCCATTCGGACATCCAGGGGAAGTTCGTTCCGTCACTTTGGTGTCAGGACAGAAAAAAGTCTGGATGCTTGTCTTTCATGGATCTTAAAGGATGACTGGTCGAGCTGAGCCAAACTTGAAGCTCTAAGGGCTCTTGGTGCGGATCGGCTTTTGACCATTGCCATCAAGTACGGAGGGCCTGGTCCGTTCTTGGCTTTGTGGGCCAGGGTCAGGGTTTTGAATCTGATCTGGGCAGCAGTTACAGGAAGCCAGTGAAGAGAGTGCAGCAGAGGAGTGATAGGGGTGTATTTCCCCCTATATAATATAAATATTATTATATATAAATATATTAATATCTTCGCTTGTAATTAAGGGTTAACCTTCAGTCATAGTACATACAGGTTTAGTCAGATTCTGGCAGAACAGCAGTCCTTTTTCTTCTTTTATTATTTAATAAGTCACAATAGCCTGCCTCGACTTCCTGTAATTGGTCCAGAATTGCAATCAAAAAGGTATTTTCACACTGTAAACAACCTGGACCGTGGTTCAGTTGATCTAGACCGAGATCACCTCTTTTGGTCTAACCAAATTTTTTGTCCCTTGGTTTGGACCATGGTTGACGCACCTTTTTTTTATACCTACTATTTTGGTTCAGACCAAACAGAACATGCAAAATGTGCTGAAAATCAGACCGGGGCCAACACGTCTTCACAGCACTTTACAGCTAATTGTCTTTGTTGGGAATGTTGACTGTCTTACAGTGCTTTTAAAATTGGGCCTGCAGTTCTGATGTTAGCTGTCAGGTTTTTGTGTGTTTTTAGCAAAAATGATGTTGTTTCATCTGTCATTTAATCACAGGGTATCACCTCTCATATCCACATCCCAATATCCACCAATTCTATGAGCACATTTTTTTTGTCTGTGTTGTGGAGCCCTAGAATGAACAGACCTTCATTCTACGTACAGCTGTAAATACAGAAGGTGTACTTGACGCTCCCAGTCCTTCCCTTCGTTCCTACCTTGAAGAACAGCATTGTGTTTGTCCTTGTTCTGATGCCAAAGTGAATAGAAACTGGAACCTCTCCGATGTTTTGCTGCAGATTTACGTTCATTATTTTTATAAATAGTGCAAGTCTGAGTGTGGATGAGGAAAGCGGTAGAACATCTGCTGCTTCTAATGTGCAGTAATATTGGAAGTGCTTTGGTAGCAGATGGTGGTGGCTTAAAAGCACCATAGCAGTTAATAAGAATATAAAACTATCAACATCAAAATATTATCACACTATAAACCTACATTATTTTGATTTGTTCTTGTTACTTTAGGACCTTTTAAGTTAAAGTGGTTGATTGCTATGAATGACAAGGCTAATATTATGTGTTTCAATCCATAGTAATTATTCCACACTTGTTCCACTGCACGTTTCATTGGTTTTAGACAGGTGTGTGTGTGTGTGTGTGTGTGTGTGTTCATTTGCTTAGTTTCTATGGTCCAAAACAAATAGATTTCATTTTTGAATGTTTTATTTTATTTTATTTGCCAATTTACCCACCCCTTCTTGGCTCCCTCTAGCACTAGCAATGCTCTCAACACTAGGAGGGTAAAGACATAAAGCTCCTCCATACCAGCTACATAAAATGATAGTATGGTAGTAGTTGCCCACTCACATATTACAGCTATCCTTCCTCTTTTCTTCAGTGATTCCATGACTTTGGTTTTGGTCTCGTTGTGGAGTGTTGGGATCAGTGTGTCGGTAAAATATCTTAGAGGTGGGACACATCATAGCGTGAAAGCCCTGATTCTCGACTGCTCAATACGGACGCAGATCTTTGCCAATAAAAAGTTGCGGTAGAGCTTGTAATTCGCTTTGCCCTTTCAGATTTGGGTTGTTGTGGGTGCTGTTAAAGCTGGCAGCAAAGATAACACCTGGTTGTAGTTGCTGCCAACCAGAGTCAAAGTGTTTCCATTTGCGAGCTTTTCGTGCTGAGGGTTTACGCCGTAGACTGTCTAGTGTTCAGTTTAGTGTTAAAAGAATGGCAAAGGCGGAGCTCTACAGTGCTGAAATGCAGCACCAATGTTATCATGTTATGCTTGATTCAGAATCATTACATCCGCATTGAGATTCATTCAGTGAATCAAATTTTCCTTATATTCATAAGGAGCATTTTTTTATATAAGGAGGGTAAGGACTTAAACACTTCTCCTCTGATACATGCAAAGCCACCCACCGGCTCTTTCCGAACTGCTGCTGATGTGACATTGCCGGCACTCTCTGGTAAAAGTGCCGGGTCTCCAGCTCCTTGACAACAGCTCCTCCACACCAGCTACAGAAAATGATAGTACGGTAGTTACCCTCTATAACATGTGAGGTGCACACATCACGTTACAGCTGTCCTTCCTCTTTTTTCTTCAGTAACTCAGTGACACTTCACTGAACACTAATGTTATCAGTTGACATTTGTGAATCAATTCAGAATCATCCACGTCCGCATTCAGTGAATCAAATCTTTCCTTTTTTTTTTTTTTTTTTAAATAGACATACTGAGTACAAATCTCTTTGTAATGTATTGTGTGTTAATGATTGTTGTTGAGTAAAATGCATAGGATGTTTGGAGTGCTTTATTCAAATCTTCAAGGTTTGTGGCAACAACAGAAAATTTACCAAATGCAAACTTGTATAACGTGAATAGTTAAGCTAGCTGATTTGCCTGGCGGATGGCTGTGGCATCACTGCGGATCGAATAATGCACAGCACACAGCCTCTTTTATATTGTCCACAAACTGCTTAAAATATATTGTTTATAACATCTTTAGAATATTATTATGATTACTAATATTGATTCTAAGCTTTTGATATTGGCACGCAATACAACATGCTAACTATGATGCATCATGAGAAACAGCGCGGTTAGGCCATGAAACCCAGGCCATTGATTCAAAGCCCCTTTTTTCCCCCCAATATGGTCCCTGTTTTATTTCAGTGGAGTTGATTTGTTTGTTTGTTTCATTGTTTGTTTATTTAGTTGCCTTTTTCCTTAAACCCTGGAAATGTACTGCATAACTCGCCCTTCTACTGATTAGCCACAGTAGGCCAGTAAATCAGCAAGTTTCAGGACGTGCTCTTTTCTTTTTCTTTGTTTATCTTTTTGTTAGAAACTACATGGTACAGGTGCAGAGACAGGAACAGGAACCATCTCTCCCAATGAAGTGAGTATGCTCTCACAGAGAGCTGTGCACCCGGGCCTTTGGTCAGCTTTCAGAAGGGCACCTCCTGTCCAGTGCGGCATTAACTGACCTCTGCTGCATATCTCTCTCATTCACCTGTACTCTTTCTCCCCCCCCCCCTTTTATAACTGCTACAGCTCTGCTCCGCAGCTACTCTATCTCTCTGGTCTGTGCCCATCTGAACCCAAGCAGTGTGTTTTATGCAGGAGATTTTTCCCTTTCCTTCCAGTTCAATGAATTCTTTATTTCTTCCTGAAATAGATGCAGTGTCTCTGTAGGTTAAAGGAACAAGGGAAGATTGTGTTCATGGTCACTATCTTCCGCTGGTTTTGCTTATCAGCATCTAGCATTCATAGACTATAAGTATTTGTTCTAACACCCCCCCCCCCCCCCCCCTTTTTTTTTTTTTTATCATGTCGTGTGGAATCTGCTGGGATGATGCTATCAGGCGCACACTTTAAATTCAGTTTCCTCTCAGCATTCAAGAAGCCTCCGCTTACTACTTTGCTGTTCTTCATGATCTCTCTCTTTATTCTTGAGCCCTCTGCTTTTACGCGCATTACCTTCATGCTGGTCTGCAACATTAGCTCTCCCTCTCTCTCTCTCTTTCTCTCAGTAATTAATGGAATATTTTCTCTCTTCTCTCACACTGCTAACTAGGGCTGCAACAATTAGTCAACAAAATCGATAGTGTGGATTTTCTAAGCTGGGCTTTTGCTACATGACTTGTCTTTTTGTCCACACACTACATAATTACACACACAGACAGACATCACGCACAACATGCAATAGAAACATCATTAAAATAATAAATGTCAAGACAATCATTATTAGAAGGCCAATTAGGCCTAAAGCTCATGAATGTAAAATCATTGAAATGGGTTTCTAGTTTTAAAACTCTAAAACTCTAGTTTTAGATCAAAAATATTATTATTATTACTAGTCAAAACCCAGATGGTACAGATCTAATTGATATTTTAGAGATCCAAAACTGCACGTTACAACTAGTCAAGACTACATTAGAAATATCCGGACTTGTTACTAGTCAAAATTACACTGTAGATATCTGGAATTATGATCTCTACTAAAAACCTCTTTTTAAAGCTTTTGCTAGTAAAACTGTAATTCTAGATAAGAGAGTAAATTCAGTGTAAATCAGTTAACATTAAGGATATGACCAGTCAGTATGGCTTTCTATCTGATATTACCAGTGACAGTTTCATAGCTGATCTCTGAATTGAGTTCCTACCAGTCAAAGCTACATTACCGAGATCTTCAAATTTGAGGCTTGCCCTAAAAACGAAGATGGAGTTGGATAGTAGCAGGTCGTATAAATATGCAAACAGGATGCAAAATAGGCAAATAAAGGAAAATACATTTTCCTTTAAAAACAACTTTTGTGGTGAGGATGCAAAAAGGATGACTCTTCAATGAAGGTCATATTTGCACAGGAGTCACTGCACAGTAGAACAGTGAGCCACCACTCCAGAGTCTGCAGAAATTCTTCCTCAAGGTTTCATTTGCTTTTCTGACTTTTCTATGAACACCTCACTATTTGTGTGAGTTAGTGCAGTTTAAAACACTATGAAACTATGGGTAGTCTAGAATTGTGGTCTCTAACCTCCCCTCTTCGATTGCTACCTGTCTTTAGGTTTTTTAACTCTAACCCACATTTATAACACCCCATTCAGCCAATTATGAACGTCTGAAGGGGTTAGATTAGGGATGGAAACAACTATTGTTTTGAGAACCTATGACTGTATAGTCGATCGATTAATCACTTACTAAAGTAGTCGTCAGTTGCAGCCCTACTGCTAACTTCTCTGTTCACATTGCAGGTAGCACCGCCTTGTCTCCTCTTCTGCATTGTGGCACTATCTCTCTACTACTGTCTCTCTGAAGCCGCATGTTCCTACAGATATTTCACAAAGTCCAAAGTTGTTGCACGTGCAGAATAGGGAATGCAAAAGGACTGAGTTTATTTTTAAGATGTTATTTCGGCTGCCTTGTTTCATTGCATTTTTTTTTTTTTTTTGGTGAGCCCTACTCAGGGTGGGCTTGTCCCATGCACCCTATGCCTTGCTTCTTCGAATGGTGCTTGTCATTCACACTCTGACTGTGTTGTCTTGTTCTGTCTCTCTATGTGTGCATGCAAATTTGTGTGTGTGTGTGTGTGTGTGTGTGTGTGTGTGTGTGTGTTTTTCCCTCACACAGAGCTCCCAGTATGTTCAGTGTGTGGCTGGTTGCCTGCAGCTGATGCTGAGGGTGAACGAGTACAGGTTTGCCTGGGTTGAGGCTGATGGCGTGAACTGGTAAGACTCAACTTCAAATGTTTGTAAATTTTTCTTTTTATTTTTTCATCCTTGTTTTTGCCCGGTTCTTGTTTCTTGCACAGCACTGTAACAATTAGATGGTAAGCACGTAGCTAATGATGCCTTCAATTCTTCTATTATAATAAAAAAACAAACAAAAAAAAACCCAACAACCTTAGTCAAAAATCCTTAGTGTGCTCTTAAGTACATCAGGCAGCGCCATCCACCATGAAGTAAGTGTGTTATTATTGTGATTTCAAGTGTATTTCAAATACTCTCTCTTTATTTATACCTTTTAGCAACACATATGGAAATAATTCTGCATTCCCTGAAATATTATAAATAAGACCATATAGGTGTTACTGTTTTCTACCACTGTGTTGTCTTAGAAATGATTCAATAGAATTATTTAGCACTGTTGGTCCTTTCATCATAAAAGGCCAGTGTTCTTAAATGGTTTAAAGGTAAACCTAAATGGTTTAGGTTTCAACCGTCAGTATTTGGACGTTGACAAGGTCATTTATGAATGTGAACTCAAAGTGCTTTCAGTTTCATTTTAGGGCAACTACATCTGAATCAGGTGAAGGAACCACTACTCCGCAGTAGACCATCCCTTGAACATCCTCTAGGAGGCAGCTGTATCTGTGTCAAGGTCAACAATAAAAAAAAAAGACAAAATCCACAGTTTATCCACAGAAAACTTAAAATATACAGACCAGTTAAACAAAATACAATGTATGAATGAATTAGTAATAGGACAAGAACAAATCTTAATCTGATCTGATCAAAACTACTTTGGAATTATTGATATGTCACTGTGGCGCCACATAAGACTGTTTATCTGCTAAGGTGTGCTGGTATAATTATGATATAATGTGACTAATATAAACATAGTATAGGTGGTAAGAATGATGAAAGTAATGATGGTTAATGGTGGTAATAATAATAATTAATAATAATAATAATAATAGCAAGTAGCCCATTTGAACTTCAATGTAGTTGCTGTGATTGGGGTAGCAGGGTAGCCCAGTGGTCAGTCTAACGTCTGTCAGGCCAGACAAGTGGATAGCCATTAACTCTGCGAAGCTAAAGAGATTAACTCCAAAGAGAATTAACTCCACCGACCACAAACCTGAGTGATTGCTTGCAAGCGGCGGGACGACAGCACCAGCATCTCAGTTTACCACAATGTTCCAGAGTCCATGAACCCCTGCATCTGCAACCTTGATCTAAAGGAAAACCTTAATTACCAAAAGCGAAACTAAACAAATGAGTTTTCAGCCTAGACTTGAAGATTGAGACTATGTCTGAGTGCTGAACAAATGATCTGGAACTTCTCTCAGAGTTGGGGGGGGGGGGGGGGCTTTATAAGAAAAGGCTCTTCTACCTGCTGAAGCTTTTTGTATCCTGCAAACTAGAAAGAAGCCAGCACTCTGTGATCTAAGTAATCATGACCGTTTATAATAGGAAAGGAAATCTCACAGGCACTCAAGAGTGAGACCATGTAGAGCCAATAGAATAACTGAAAGCCAACGCAGACTCATATGGTCAAATTTTCTAGTTCAGTAAGGAACTTGGCTGCAACATTTTGAACAGATTGAAGTTTACTGAGGTTCCTGCTGGAACCGCCGAATAGAAGTAATAAAAGTATGTACTGTAACTTCGGTCTTATGGACCGATCACATTGTACCAGAAAGATGGAAAGAGAGGAGCATGGAGAGAGCAAGGAATCACTCATTATCTAAAACCTACCACCTCATCTGTTAAGCATGGTGGAGGTAGTGTTATGTCATGACAACCAGTAGACCGGGTTCCCTTGTATTTACTTAATACTTCAGAAGATATTGGGCTGCTCTTAATAGTACAGATGGACGGTGACGTATTGCAAAAGTAACCCAACAGTTTTAAGAGGCAGTGGAATGACATGGAATGTTTTCCAGTGCTTAGATTAATCACCTGACCTTCATCCAGTCGAGCATGAGTTTGACTTAGTTGAGGCAAAACTGAAGGTTAACCACCCCAGGTACAAGCATGAACTAAATATATATTCCATAAACCACCAGTTTAAAAAAAAGAGACAGGCATTGACTGCAAACGAGATGCCACCAAGTATTAGAAATTATTTTTTAATTCATGATTGTTCGTTTGTCCAAGTACTTTTGAGCATTTTCCAAAGAATGGAGCCTGGCTATGTATAATAATGGATGTCATTTCTACATCATTAACCTGATGAGGATGTAATGGCTTCGAGTACAAAAGGTGACTTTCTGCACTTTGAGCTCATTATTTCATTATTTCATTATTTCATTTTAATTTCAACATGCTGCGGTAGGCAACTTCGTCGACCTCCAAATATTTATGGACTGCAAATGAACCCATACTTTTGAAAATCATTTAGCCTATGTAGATGTATTTTCTAGTTGGCAAGAAGCAGAAAAGTCAGACTTGCCCTTTTTTCTTCTGTAAAACCAGATGAAATGTATACTGCACGTTCGCTGACCATTTTCTGTGTAGTAGGTTTCTGCTCTGTCCTCTGTAAATGAGCACCACCTGCCTAGTAGCTTGACAGCTGCCCACAATTCTTCCTGTGTGAATTCTACTTCAACAACATCTGTGATTACCTACCGTGTATCATAGGCAGCCTCAGAACACTTGACAAAAAAAGGGCCGAAACCCTCAATTACACGATGCAACCTTGCCGAGGACTGCAGGTGGACTTGCAGGTGAAGATTGTCAGTCCTCAGTGTTTTTGCGCTGTGTTTTCTCCAGCATCACGGCCGTGCTGAGTAACAAGTGTGGCTTCCAGCTGCAGTACCAGATGATCTTCTGCGTTTGGCTTCTGGCCTTCAGCCCTCAGCTCTGTGAACAGCTGCGACGCTACAACGTAGTGCCCGCCCTCTCCGACATCCTCCAGGAGTCTGTCAAAGAGAAGGTCACCCGCATCATCCTCGCTGCTTTCAGGGTAAGATGATGTATTGTTAAACTATATTCTGACAGGGTCTCTTAAGCTCATTTAGGCATTAGTGGAGTGGTTGTCTGGCATGTGCTGATGAAGTGATGAAGTTTAATGAAAATTGAAAAGTTTTGACATCAGTTGGACAGTTGAGACTGCCACCCTTCACAGCTGTTAAATTTCTTACCTAATAAATAATTTAAGGTTGCAGGCAAAGTCATATGAGCCAATAAACTCTGACTGGCCAAAAAGCATGTAAACCACTTCATACATTGCTATGAATTAGGTTTTGTATTGCAGTATCGGTGTCAAAGTCAACAGTCAAGAGAAGACTTTACCAGAGTAAATGGACAGGACTTACCACAAGATGTAAACCTTCAACTCGTACCAGAATAAAGAAGGGGAGGAACCACACATTAACCAAAACCTACCACTTCATCAGTTAAGCATGGTGGAGGTAGTGCTATCCAAACAACTAGGTCACTGCAGGAACCAAGGGGCACCTCCTAGAACCTAAAAAAATGTTCCTTGATGCTCTCAAAGATGACTGTGAGAACTTTTGGGATTCCTCAGTATGAATTGTGGTTCCTCAAAGAACCTGCTTAAATTGCGGTTCCTAGAGGATCTTTAGGCTACTGTATTTGGATCCAACTATGAGGAACGTCTTGAATTTATTTCACTGAAATGAACATGGGCTCTTTGCAAGGGCTTTCATCCTTAAGAATGGGGTCCTCTAATAACCTTTTCTTGAAGTTTCCTTAAAGCACCTCAGTATAGGTTCCTGCTCAAAAAAGTTCCTCAAGGATCATCCACAGTGTATTAGTCCTTAAGGGCTGTGGTGATAAAAAAAAAACAGGTCAAATTACATTGTATATGTACAGCTCTGGAGTGATGTAATCAGATTGGCGGGAAGGTACCTGTAGACAGTAATAGTGTTTATTATTTGAGCAGCAGGGAGCTGGGCTCATTTTCACATTTTCTTTGCTAATTTTCAAGCTTTTGAGAATATGTAAGCTGATCTAGGGTCTGTTGCTTTCAGTCTCTCTACAATCATGGTAAATCGGACAGGAATCTGAAGGTAGGTCAGAAGCTTAAAGAATACAGGGCTTGCTTGAGGAGAACGGAAAACTTAAACCTGTATGAAGGAGCTGCCACATGATTTGCTGATTAGAAAGTAGCTTGAATGAGTAGGTCTGTGTGAGTAGCTATTAACATTAAATACACTTATTTACACAATAATAAATGAATAAATGGGGCTTTTGGAATTGTGTGCATTGTTTGTAAGTTTACTTAAAGGAGAGGTTAGTTAGGGTTCCCTTTAATTACACAATGACCAACTATTCATTCATTAAATAAATAAATAATGAGGCAGCCTGTGCTTACCACAATGTCATAGTGTGATCCATTTCATCTTTTAATGTTTTTCTTTTCACTTAGCCCTACTCTACATTTATTTTATCTTCAGGACTGCTATCAGCTTACTCAGTCAACACTAGCTATGACTGCTACACCTTTCTGTTTAGTCATCCTACAGGTTTAAACAGGTCACAGCACATCCAACACAAGAAATGAAGTAATTGACAAGCCCTTGCTGAGGTGAAGTGGATGTGTTGGAGCAGGAATGACCTACAGTATATAGTACAGTCCTTACGGTGATGCTCTATGACCAAGATTGAGAACTATATAGTGTTCAGTGTGTATCAGAAAATTTTGGAGCTGTGGCCCAGGGGTTGCAAGTTCGAATCCCGAGCATTGTCTGGCTTTGCCATCAGTATCCAGAGCCTGAAGGAGCACAATTGGCTTTGCTCTCTTCGATGGGACACTCTCTCCCCTCATCACTCAATGTGGGCCGGCACAGGTGTGGCAGATTTGGGGATCGGCTTTGGCCTTTGGCGGCAGTTCGAAAAGAGGCGGTAGCTGATTTGCAAGTATCGGATGAGACCTGTGCCCTCCTATTGTCGGGAGCGTTGCTGATGCTGGGGGGAGCTACGAACGGGTGGGTTAATTGGCAGTACCAGAAGCTGTGGTTTATGTGGTCTTAAAAGTTCCACACATTAATGCTTCATTTCGTGAGCTCTTGAGTTATTTTCTGCAGACTCCCCTTTGTCGCACTTTCATCTGAGAGGAGGGATACCATTACCACGCCTTACATCATTCAGGCATTTGGTTAAAATGCCCAGAGCCTTCATTATGAAATTACCGAACGCTCCATTATAACCTTATTGTTTATGGCGCACAATACTAATAGTGCTCTTATGAATCATTTCCTCCCGTTCTGCTGACGGCTTTTCTGTATTAATGGCAGTGACAGACCCGAGGCGCACTCTTGTACTCTGTGCACCCTCTATTATACATGTTTGTCACTGCATTACCATGTAGGCTTGCTGGTAATCTGATTTTACTCCCAAGGCATTTATTTTCCCATTATCAAGCTCCATCTAGGGTGAGGTGCATCTAACCTGAAACACATTACATGTAGAGGATCAAAAATACTTGTTATTGTCACTCTGTGATTCATTCCAACTTCGTCTCGCCCGACACCCCCCACCCCACACTTAGTGTTTAATTTAGCCCTGAAAGCTGGCCACTGTTGTGGACATGAGTGTTTTGTAATGAATGTGTTGTCCGTGTCTCTGGCTGTATTGAATTGGAGTGCTGCATTTCATTCATTTCACCTGTTGCAGATCTTATTAACTCCTCATACTCAGAGATTCTCTCTTTGTCCTTGCTCATAATTACAGGGCTTTTATTTTGTACCTTGTGCCAAAATTATATTTTTGTCTGCCTCAGTTTTATGTACTCAGAATTTTCAGTACTATCCAGTGACCGTAGAAAACATGGACATGCTGGTTGCAGTATGATGTGTGACTCCGCCCATATGTTTCAATGACCAAGCAGCCCATTTTCCATCTCATTTTCCTCCTCTAAACTGTCTTTCCATCTCCAATGTCTCCAAACTCCAACGGTTAGTTTCACCTCTGCTAATATTGGCCTATTTCTTTAGTTTCCCCCTGAAATCAGTTCTTAAAATGTTACTCTGCTATATCGTAAGGGAGGGGGGGGGTAGCTGATTAAATGGAGTATCTAGGGAATAATCCACCTTGCTTCTGTTTTGTAAGCTCAATGAAGGCGGTCTGAGACATGCTTAGTATGGGAGAAGGGGTGGGTCTACCAAATGAGAAGGTGACCCTGGCTTTATTTCTATAGAATGGAAGAGAATGGGAACACGGCGTTCATGTTTCCTATGGTCATTGGTCCTGTCCATGTTTCCCCAGAATATGAGTACAGAACAGTCAGAACATTCATAGTAACTCTGATATGAATAAAATGCATGCAAATGACTATGGCCATTAGCATAAGCCTGTGTGCATTCAGTAAACTGACTTTTGTTTTTAAAGTGGTGTTGAATAATGTGCTCTTCATTTCAAAATCAAAACGTTATGCAAGAAAACAAGATTTCCACAGGGGAAAAAAAGAGCATAAGGGCACAGTGCTCGTGATCCAAACACTGCTGGTGCTGGCAGTACTTTTAAATAAACAAGTTTTAAAAGTTATTTTAACACATTATACTTTTGTTGTTTTTCTTACTAAAGGCTTAAAGAGACAGTGTCCTTGAAATCCAAAATCCTCATTGGTCGATTTACCAGGTAGAACTGGGTTTTATAATATGTGTACCATTCATTTCCAATCATATGAAATGTCTAAACTGTGTCTTTGTTCACCAGGGCTAGAAAGTGATGTACGTTTTGACAAATTCTCATTCTCATTCTCATTCTCCTCTGCAGAATTGTCATAATAAATGAGATGTCCCTGATCCAGATTCAGCTTTGTGACACGTGTGAGCATTAGTCTTACCCTGTAGCTTCCGATCTACCATATAATTAACAACTAAGCTAAACTCTCATGCTCCTCTGGCCTCTACTCTTCTGCCAAGGCCTTACCCTAGATTGTAGAACACTGCTGTGAGCCATGAGAGCATTAGTCAGGTACAGTACTGATAAATGGATGATTAGTTATTAAATTAGATATTGGCTGGAGCTTCAGAAACTCTAGAGAAATCAGTTCCACTTCTCCTTAGTCCAGTGCTGTGGGGCTTTGTACCCTCTATCTACCAGATGGCACTGGGCATGGTGACTACTCGAGTGTCCAGTTGTATTAGCTGCGCTTTTCTATGGCTGTGCATCCAAAAAGTTGCTGAACTCCCTCATTAAAAGGAGTGTAAGAGTTGTGTTTATGTATAAGCACTTATAAATGAATAAATAAAGTGTAGACATAGTCTTTCTGTATTGGAAAACCAATTCCAGCATTTGGCCAATAGCTGTTTTTGATTTAAGAATTAAAAAGGTGGCAGTTTGATCTGCAAGCTCTGTTCCCACCTCGAGCCTGGAGTTAAATTAAATTAGCCATCATATCCAGCCAGAAAGATGATTATTAAAAAAGTGGAGATAATGATTCATGCTCAAAATGATCATGACTATTTGTGTACCAGTGGAAATAGCTTTCATAGTTAGCTGAGAATTCTTTTGGGAGATCTAATTAAATCAAGCCACTTGTGCAGCAGCAAAAAAATATCTTATCAAAAATAAAAAGATTTAGGGCAGAATATTATGCAATGCTGAAAATAAAATATAACTATTAGAATGGTACAAAATGGTACATTTGAGCACTTATTTGTAGGCAATTCCTGTGGTTCTGTTTTATATGATTAAAAAAAAAGATTTTTCTTTAGAGAAGGATGCCAGGGCACCTTCCTGTGATCCTATAATGAGTGTCATTACGTTTGTTAATACATGCCTCTGCTGTTTCGTGTCATGTTCAGGAGGAAACCTATTGACTGGAGAAAGCTGGTGGAAGACATTTAGTGTTTATGGATCCCCGTAACTGCTGCTGCATTTCACTTAATGACGTATGTGATCGGCCGTAACGTTAAAACGACCTGCCTAATGTTGTGTAGATTTCTGAAGGGGTCCTGTGGTATCTGGTACCAAGTCGTTAGCAGCAGATCCTTTAAGCTGTTAGGTGAGCGTCCTTGGATTACTTCATCGAGTCCTGGGCACCCATGACCTTTGTTGTGCTTTATTGGACCACCTTTGGTAGTTACTTACCACTGCATACCGGGAACACCCCACAAAACCTGCCTGATGTTTTAGAGATGTTCGAACCCAGTCGTCTAGCAGTCACAATTTGGTTCTTGTCAAAATCGCTCAGATTCTTAAGCTTGTCCATTTTTTTTTCTGCTTTCAACACATCACCTTCAAGAACTGACTGTTAGGCGGCGCTTGCTGCCTAATATATCCCACCCCTTGACAGGTGCCAAAACGATCAATGTAGTTCGGTTCGGCTGTCAGTGGTTTTTAATGTTATGGAGGCTCTGTGTATAAACTCTTCAAGGTTGTTTGCCAGGGCAAAATGTGCTGTACTTCTCTGAATGCCTTGAGTTTGTTCTGCACGTTTTAGCTCCGACTGCCTTTTAAATCAGGTAAAATACAGAGCAGCCATTCAGAAGAGGGGGCATTCACATATATCAGTTATTAGTAAAATAGAAACCTGTTTAGTTTTAAGAGATAAAAGAAAAATATTCATGATGATATTCAAATGTGTTGGTGCATAATGATGAGTAATTACAGTAGATCAACCAACATTTCTGCTGAAAAGTATTAAAAGAGCAGTTTTCCTACTCTTGCTTCAGTAACCGCCTCTGCTAGTCTGGGAAGGCTTTACACTAGATGTTGTGAACCTTGGTGTTCCGTCAGGGGCAGTTGTTGGATGATGGAACGAACACAAACCCCGTCCCAAAGGTGGATAGACCTCTTAATCTTGATAATGCAATTCTACTGCTTCAGACCATCTCTACTGATAAAATCATCTACTTTATGGCTCAATCTATTAATGACTTCTTTAATGGCTTTATCATATGCTTGTAAATCAGCTTAATCTATGCTAGTATTATCAAAACTCTCCTCGCCCCTTGCTGAGGTCCTTTTCTGCTACAGTGTGCAGCTTATTAGAGACCTGTCAATTAGAGATTGAGACCAGTCATTCCACCTTACTGTAGTTCTCATTTTAGCATTGCATTTTAGCTGGACCTCTGCGTGGCAGATTAATATGCCAACAAAGTACAGCGCCGCACTCCTGAAAATAAATAGCTATCCTAATTCAAAGGGACAGCTTCCGCTCTATCAGCTGATATGAATTCTTCCTTTAAGCTCCCCCGTCCCCCTTTTCTCCCTCTGCACTCGAAAGTCCCTGCTGCCCTTCACACACGTATCAGCAACACATCCTGACTTCACAAAGAGCGGCGCAGCTTTCAATAACACTATCTTAATTGCTCATTTATGTCAGAAGCTTTATTGTATAATAACACCACAAATCAGCGGCTGCCCCAGAGCAGTCCCACGAGCTGCCTAATAATTGCCTTGCTGCATTTCACAGAGCTAGCCGGCAAGTCCACGGCCTCTCATTGTCCATTTGAGCATAATTGCGTTCAATATACAGTCTGATGGAGAACCTGATGAATATAATCACATCTGCCAGAACCCAGGTTTACAGAGGAAAACAGTAATTGAGATGAAGCTGGCGTCGTAGGATTAGTAGTGTCGATGCAAACTTGTGGGTTCATTCGTTCCCTTTTCTTCACTCATTCTGTCTAATTTAGCCATTTTCTTGGTCTTCATGTTGTTGCTTTTTTTTTTACTAACAAATGGGTGGGTTCGAACTAAAGGTGCCATGTTCTGGGGCTAAGAGTGGCTCAGCGTTAGAAGCAAGTTAGAGTTAGAATCCCAAGACATGCCCAGAGAGCACATCCAGGTGGGTAGATGTTGCTTTCTCCCCATCACAGGCAACGCGTCAGTTACCCAGCTCGAAAAGAGGCAGTGGCTGGCTTTGCATGTATCGGATCCTTACCGGATTAAGTGGGTGGATTAACTGGCAGTATAAAATTGGTAGAAAAAGGGGAACATTTCAACAAAATAATAATAATAATAATAATAAATGCCAAAAATGGTAGGTAGTAAGGCTGCCTGGATTGTCTGTAGAAACAAAAGAATTGGCTTTGGCGTTCCAATGCTTTTGGTAGCGGCTGTAACTGAATGCCATGGAAACACTTGCTTTAGGTGAATTATGTGTAGAAGTGGTCTCCATGGTTTCTCAGGTGTCTATCAGAAGAGCCTGTCTGCTGTCTTTTTTTAGATGTGAGAGTTCAAATAGCTTCTGGCTTTCTTTTTTTCTTTTTTAAATAATAAAAGAGGGCTGTTTTTTCTGGCTGTTTTTCCCTCCTGGGTAGTGATTCATTTGTTGTTGTTTTTTCTTTTTTTGTCACTGCTCTTTTTGCCCTGATATGTTCCCAGAAACAATGTTTTTCATTCACAGTCTTTTCTTGAGCACTCTTCCTGACATTAACACCCCCCCCCCTCCTAAATTGTGGTGTCCAGAACTTGTTGGAGAAGTCTGCGGAGAGGGAGACCCGCCAGGAGTACGCTTTGGCCATGATTCAGTGCAAAGTCCTGAAACAGCTGGAGAATCTGGACCAGCAGAAGTACGATGATGAAGACATCACCGACGACATCAAATTCCTCCTGGAGAGACTGGGAGAAAGTGTCCAAGACCTCAGGTGCCATTCCTTTCCAAACATGTAGACATTTCAGATGCACACATTATACATTTTAATTTGTGCGGTTGACGTCCATTGAAGTCCATTTTGCATATTAATATCCCACAATCCGCGTCAGAAGGACCGATAATTGTGTGTGTGAAATTTTCGCCTCAGAGTGCACGAAAAGAGCCAGCTTGCTGCTCGCCTCCATTTTCTACGGTTCATGCTTCTCTTTGATCTCTCCTCCATTGCCCAGCTCTTTTGATGAGTACAGCTCGGAGCTGAAGTCTGGCCGGCTCGAGTGGAGTCCCGTGCACAAATCGGAGAAGTTCTGGAGGGAGAACGCCGTCCGTCTGAACGAGAAAAACTACGAGCTGCTAAAGTGAGTGGCAGAGCTAACGAGTTCTTTGGTTATTGACATCGTTCTGTTGACAATTAACATCCATTGACATTAATATTGCTGGTGTTAATGAGTTTGCGCATGAGTGCTACAAGTACATCTGATGCGGGGATTGATGTAATGATATGTGTGTGTGGATTCAAGAGGATTGAGTGGTTTTATTGACGCGGGGCTTTCAGAATGAAAGTGAGAGGACGTTAAGTATGTAATGTTGTAATGGATAAAAATTGCTGTGCTGAGGAACCGTTGTTGTAGGCTGATGGATTTTCAGATCGTTATGAGGACAAGTGCCAGTTAGGAATATTCTGGGGGGATTTTCTTGAGGGTTATGCTAGTTTCTGGGCTCCTTGTAGCCCTTTTAACATTCTGTTATGAGTAAGTCTTAATCTGCTCATCTCATTTCGCTATTTTATTTTTATATATATATATATATATTATTCCTGCCAGCCTTTCATCTCCCCGGTTGGCGTAGTTCATTTTCTAAATGTCTAAACCCTGAATGGATGTTACATGCTCTCTCTCACTCCATGCTTTTTAGCCTTTTATATGTTTTTTTTGCTCAAATGTTATAATTTCCGGTCTTCCTCGTGATTGCAGCCCCGTTTCATCCTAACCCTATTGTTAGTGAGTTCCGCTCGAATGCAAGCAGCAGCAGCTGAAGTAGGTGTCCTGTGAACCATCTGAAATTGCACACTCTTGTTCTCAATTGCTCTTGTTCTTTGATCAAGGGTAATTTTAAAGCACAGCAATTCCCTTTCGCCAGTTCCGTTAGCATTTTATCCTTCCGCCATGCTAACGTGTCTCTCTGTATTTTCCGTATTTTCAGTATTTCGCTTGGTACAGGCTACGTATTCTTAAGCCGCGACACT
The DNA here is from genome assembly GCF_030463535.1 of Salminus brasiliensis. Taxonomy (NCBI): domain Eukaryota; kingdom Metazoa; phylum Chordata; class Actinopteri; order Characiformes; family Bryconidae; genus Salminus; species Salminus brasiliensis. Next base: position 28,135,345 of record NC_132886.1, read on the forward strand.
GTAAAAAAAAAAAGAACACTGTCTTGCACCTCAAAGATTGCCCCAGTGGCCTTTGTTTGTTCTTGCTCTCAGAGATGTTTGTATTTGTGCGACAGGATCCTGACCAGGCTGCTGGAGGTGTCCGATGATCCTCAGGTTATTGCTGTGGCGGCTCATGATGTGGGAGAGTATGTGAGACATTACCCTCGTGGCAAAAGGTAAGCCTGTTCATCTCCCCCTGCTGCACCTCAGCTTTGCCCCTATAAATCTCTTCTAACTTGCTTTCTCCTGCTCATTTTTCCATCTCTGAGACACTGCACCTGCCCTGCGTGATAGATGGGGCTTCTGTTCAGAATGGAGGAGGGCTGGACAGTATGGCATATAACCTCGCCATTAGGGCTGGTTTACCGTTCAAGGTGCCAGTATTCAAATACTCATGGAGTGTTCATTGTGATTTTTTTCACTAGAAGGACAGCATCAATAAAATCCTGCTATTATGCCTTAACAGGACTGTAACGCTGAAACCTGAGCGCTTTAATGACCGCACGTTGCCAAGCATGCATTGTTATGGATGTGACTAAGAAGACAGAAATAGCAAGGCCAGTGCTCTGCCACAGCCTTCTACCTAAATAGGCTGCCTAGACTAACTAGTCCCAGTTGGTATCTGGTGTTGAACCATGTAGCTGGTTTAGTTCACAAATGAAGGGGGTAGCTTTCGCCACTTGCCCAAAGTGGAAACTACAGATTTATGCTGTCTGTTTACTTGAATGACGCAACGTTTTCAGATGTGCCAGTCCATTCCTTTTGTCTGCTTAACACCAGAGTGCTGTCACCTAAAAGAATAAAGATCCGTCCCGGTGTTCGGTTTTCAGATATTTGTTTTGCGGACACTGGAAAAATTGGTGCCAGAGAATGCATTTATCGAGTGGTTTAAGTTGTTGTGTGATGTATAAATAGTAAGTGTAACTAGTGGGGGTGAAAAAAGTTCAGATGCTGTTTTACAACCCTGTTATTTTTGCCTCAGAATGAAACCTGTTGATTTTCCTTTTACAGAGGGGAAAAAATGACTAACTTGCTTCATGGCACTGCAGCGGCTCACATGAGCCACATACCATAGCCTTCAGCATTGTGACAAAAACAAAAAAAACACTGTAATTACTTTTTGTAATGATTGCCAAGTCTGATGGTGTTGCTGTCCTCTTGTCTTTTCAGTGTGATGTGCTGTTAGCAGGCTGAAGAGAGTTAGCTTTTAGCCTCGCCCCCACTCCCTTCTGATGTACGTTTTTGAGTTTGTTTTTGAGGGTGTAGGCGATTGAGAGAGGAGATGGTAAAATCAAGTTGGCGTGAGTTAGCTTTTAGCCTAGTGCAGATTCCTGTTCGGCCCCCTGGTGTTTACTTTGCCCCCCTGGTGTTTACTGAGTTTCCATTCTGCGGACACAAGAAGAGCTGCAGTCGTGAGACCTGGTTTGCGTAGCAACCCATATTTCCATAACTTGCAGAGACTGGAGATGATGTGCTGCTCTCCAGTATCAACATCATCATATTCTCCTGTCACTGTTGGGTTTCACAGCATTGCCAGCTTCGATTAGGGCTCTGGCTAGTGGGTAAGTGTATGTAAATCTTGGGGTGTCAGAATAACAAGTCAGGACTGTTGCTGAACAGTTTTGAGGGTTTGGAGTTTTGGAGGTTTGCTATTTTCCAGCTCTGTTTTGGATATACTTAACTTTTCAGTGAAGAGACAGCAGTGTTTACGCTTCATGATTTATAACTTCCACATGCTGAACAGTTTCCTGTTCTAGGTCACCTTTAATGAAGAATTCAGTTGGTCAGTGTTGTGAAAGCAGAGCTTTTTTTTTGTATTATTAATATTATTTTTTTTATAAATTCTTTCCAGGTTCTATTCCACTGCCCCTGACATTTATACACACACACTGTCTTTAAAGAGACAAGCCCAGTGGCGGCGCTTTCATGCTGGTCCTGGATGACCTATGTAAATTGGTTTAATTTTATTATTTTTTTATTATTATTATTATTTTATTTTTTTAAAGATGGTTTGCCTGACATGGGCAGCGTATGAATTTAAGACACTTTTAAGAAGAGTGTATCACCTTATGCTTTTTCTTTTCCTTTCCCTACTCCTACTCAAAACCCTGACACGCTGCTCTTGAGTTAAATTGTCTGAAAACACAGTAATCTCTTGCCCCTCCAGTCCTCCAGACTTGGTAGAGACTCTCCTGACATTAATCCTGTGCCTCTCCGTTTCGCTGCGGGTGACCACCCAGAGTGCTTGCTCTCGCCGTGCTCTTTAGAACGCCCACAGCCTCGCGGGGAGCCAAACGGTCTCCATAGGGGCTCATTGGTGTGAATCACCTCTGGTACTAACCCTATAATTGGAGCACTCCAGAACAATTTAGCTTGTGCAGATCTCCACTGCTGGAGATGAGGAGCCGTCCAAGGAGAATTGCTCCGATTTGATTATGTCTAGTGCAGATAGTCTGGTGCCCCCCAGTCTATACACTCATGTCTCTTAATTTTTGCCACTGTTGGAACTGAAAGCATAAACAAATGAAATACAGCTGGATACTGTTTCAGCTGGCGGACAGTCGGAATCAGCCAGGATCATAATTGGACGTTATTCGCTGCTATTGCGCAAATAAATCGGCTGATTTGTCTTTATTTGTTTTATGAGCTGCGTAAGCCAGTCGCTCATGGCTTCCATGCACAGCATTTGAATGCTGTGCGTGCCCACCAGAGCATCTTGAACCTACCCACCAGCTTGGGTGCTTCATATCAGTAGCTTCATTTAGGCAGTATTTTAGGAGCTTCGGGTTCAGTCAACCAGTAAACACGGTCATAATGGCTGCGTATTGTTGTCTAAATTTCTCCCATAGGAATGAATGAAATGCGGACGGTTGTGTAGTTTTCTAATGTCTTGATGATCCAAATGCACTAGTAACACCCAGCCAACCATATGAGGTACCGCAGCAAGCACCTGGCACACCATAGCAACCACCTAGCTCATCATAGCAGCTGCCTAGCAACACCCTAGCTACTAGGAAGCAAAATCATAGCAACCACATGAGATACCATAACCACAACCTGAGCTACTATAACAACCACTTATCAAAACCATAGCAACCACCTAGCAAGCACACAGCAACTCTGTCATATCCACTGGGGATACCATAGCAACCTTCCAGAAACACCATAGTGACTACCTAGCAACACTATAGCAACCATGTGTGATACCGCAACAGCCACCTAGCAAGCACCAAGCAACACCACCTAGCAACACTATAGCAACCATGTGTGATACTGCAGCAACAATCTAGCAAGCACTGACCAACACCATAGCGACCACCTAGCAACACTACAGCAACCATGTGTGATCCCACAGCAACACCATACCAACCACCTAGCAAGCATTTAGCAACACCATATCAAGAACCTGGGATGCCATAGCAACCACCTAGCAACACCATAGCAACAATGTGTGATACCATAGCAACACCATATCAACCTCCTGGGATACCATAGCAACCATGTGATTCAAGGCCTGTCACGATAATTACGATATTGACTTATTAACCTCAATAGTTGTTGCTGTCCCCGTTATCGCCCATTGTGTTTCCTTGCATGTTTTGATTGAGTCTGTGAGCAGCAGCACCATCTATCGTGTAGACGTGATACTCCAGGCATCACACACAGTTTAAGGTGCCAAAAAACATGCATCTCACACGCCTCAGGGTGTTATTGTGACGGTCCATGTGATGCCACAACAGCCACCTAGCACCAACACAGCAACCATATAGAAACCACCTGGAAGACCATAGCAACCATGCTGCAACAGCTCAGCAACTGCCTGGAAGTGGGAACCACTTAAGTGTTTGCTTCTGGAAGTTCACTGTTCTGGTTGTCCGTGTTGTCTGACGCGGTCAGTAGGCTGCGTAGCGTTCCTCTTGCTGCACCATATGTGCACTGTTTGAGTGCTGTCAGATGGGATCACTGACCAGTGCAGGTGTTCTTTGGCAACAGTTAGCAAATGAGGCGCAGTGTAATCTTTAGTGCAGTGCGTCTCTGCTCCACTCTTTAAACAGACAGGGCAGGGCTTGTTTCATTTGATGGGTTTTGGTAATGTAAAAACACCCTTGAGAAGAACAAAAAAACAGGAAGATCATTTATATAGCAGAGACAACTAGACCCACGTAGAACTCTTCTGGAACCTGAATGTGCTGGCTCTGAGGCTTTGAAGTAGATGAACACTGGTCCTAATTGAGAAGATGAAAACGTCTAGTGTGCCTGACGGGTGGCCACTAGCGTTCGCAGATCCCACTGGGAGCCGTCTTCTCTGCAGCATGAACTTAGCATGAGTGGAAAGCCTTCTTCATTTTATTGATTAGCTTTGCCAGAGAGCGCAGCTGTTGCCCTCCGTTACTGTCAGAGCACCGTTCAAAGCCTCAGAGGCAAAAGCACTCGGTCATCTCGCTCCCTCCTCCTTATCCCTGTCCCTTTTTTACCTTCTACTCCATCGTCTCCCCCCACCCCCTTTCTTATCTCTCGTCTCCAACTTGCTCTTTCTCATCTTTTTTGACCATGTTCTTCACCCCTCATTTATGTAATTTTCCTCCTTTCTTTCTGCGTCATATATTTTAATTGCATTATTTCTCTCTCTCTCTCTCTCTCTCTCTCTCTCAGAGTGATTGAACAGCTGGGTGGAAAGCAGCTGGTGATGAACCACATGCATCATGAGGACCAACTGGTGCGCTACAATGCGCTGCTGGCAGTGCAGAAGCTGATGGTGCATAACTGGTAGGTCTCTCGTTTTTCTTGCTCTCTGTCGCTCTCCCCAGGAGAAGACTGTACTGAAACTTTGTCCCAGTCAGATTAGTTCCACTGACCGGTAGGAAATCTCTTAGGATGGGAGAAAGCTGGTAGATCTGTTAGTTTTTTCCACGGCGAGAAATACTATTACTACAACTGGTAGAACCGCAGTAAACAGCGGGGCTGATCGTTACCTTAAATGACACCATTCTGTGCTTTGAGAACAGAAATCGAAGCATATGTCCTCAGTAAGGGAAAAGTCTAGATGCCCAGAGAAGTTTCAAAGACTGAATAACATTACATCTTAACCCAAAAGATAAAAACTAGGGATGTCCCGCCGCAGTTATTTTTTGCCCCCCGATTGAATCAGAGTCTCTTAATGCTAAGTATCAGCCGATTCTCATCTGATCTTTGTGTTTGTGTAAATAATACAGTAATACAGTCTAGAAAAGATGATCTGCTGATTAATATGTTCAGTAAAATCCCTTTATTTTAGTAGCAGTTTTTATAATGAGACATTCTGGACTGATTGATTTCGATTAGTTGAGACTTTTCTAAAAACAACTGTAAAAGGTAAAAAAGGTACTGTACACTGTACAGCGAAATGTGTCGCATTTAACCCATCACTAGGGGCAGTGAGTACACACACACACCCAGAGCGGTGGGCAGCCAACTCCAGCGCCCGGGGAACAGAGAGGGTAAAGGGCCTTGCTCAAGGGCCCAACAGTGGCAGCTTGCCAAGCCCGGGAAGCAAACCCACAACCCTGTTATCAATAGCCCGGCGCTCTAACCGCTGAGCCACCACTGCCCCACAGGGCAGACAGAAAGCCCATGTCAGACAGAAAGCTCCACTTCAGATTCTTCTGTCCGCTGTCTAATCCAAATCTGTCCATAACATTACTACAGAACTAAGAAGGATCGTCTAGGTGTTTTTTTTGGTGCACACTCTGGACCGATATCTGTTGTTGTTTGCCGACTACTGGTGTGAAATAGCTGGTTTATAGTCTGTGAATGTGCTGTGATTTGGGTTTCGGTTGCCCCGATCCCGAACCACTAGATCTTAGGCTTAGGACATCGCTACTAAAAACACAACAGTGCAATAGAAGTTTCATGTATTTATTAAGAAAATATGTTTGACACCCAATTCCCTGTTTAGAACAAGTGCCTTAAACAAGTTTCCTTAAAATAGCAACTTAGAAGCAATAACTGCAACCAGACACTTTCTGTAGTTGGTAGTTGGTAATTCTGGTGCCTCACAACCCTGTGGAGAGATTTTGGCCCACTCCTCCTTGCTAGGTTTCCATGTTCTCATGCAGCAAAACATCCTCAAGCTATCACACTGCCACCACCATGCTTCACAGCTGGTATATGGGTTTCTGACAGACGTAACCGAGCCCATGTCAGACAGAAAGCTCCACTTCAGATTCTTCTGTCTGCTGTCTAATCCAAATCTGTCCATAACATTACTACAGAACTAAGAAGGATCGTCTAGGTGTTTTTTTTTGGTGAACATGGGATGGGCATTTACATTCTTGCTGGTCTTGGAGAGATTTTGGAAGGATGTCCACTCCTGGGAAGACTGCTGTTGCAAATTTGAATTGTAGTTCAGTGGCATGCTAGAGCTTTTACAGACTGAACACCACAACCTTTTCCTTTTTTATTTATTTATTGTTTTATTTTATTTTTTATTATTATTTTATTTTATAAAGGCCTTCAGGAATCTCTGTGGCATGATGTGCCTCACACAGCCTTTGTGCTGCCAGGATTTGAACCCCCAAAGTCAAATTCAGATGGATCAAGGCTGGTTCAAAATCAAGCATAATTTTAACACTTTTTCAAACCTGAGGACTGCAAACTTGATTCGCTGTATGTCCAAATGTTTGTGGACACCCCTTCTAATAAATGCATTTAGCTACTTTAAGTTGCACCCATTGCTGACATGGATGTGCAGATGCACGCACACAGCTTGTCTAGTCCCTGTAGAGAAGTACAGCCAGTAGAATAGGACACTCTGGAGCAGATAAACATGAACCTACCGCTACCTGCTGGAATGCTAAGTGTGGGCTAGATGGGTAAAAAGCCCCCCAGCATTGAGCTGTGGAGCTGTGTTCTCTGGAATGATGCTTGCTGCCTCAGCCAATACTTTTGGGATGAGTTGGGGTGGTGATCATCCAACATTCTGACCTTACTAACGCTGTTGTCGCTGAATGCCATCAAATCCCCACAGCAGTGCTCCGAAATCTAGTATAAAGTAGAGACTGTTACCCCAACAAAAGCAGGATAAACTTTTTTTTTTAATACCCTTGAATAAGTATATGTCCCAATACTGTAGTCATATACTGTATATACTAGATTATTATAAGATGCAATGTGAAAAATATGCAAGAAATGTGGATGGAGGATGAGCACTTTTTCATGGAACTATAGAAGATGATCTAGAAGACTTGTGAAACATCTGAATGACATTACATATCATCCTCAGAATACAGAAGCAGTGCAGAACATGCACACAGTAGGAGATGATCTCAGAAATGTGCACTTATGCTGAGCTCGTAGACTGAAACCCCACTGTTAGTTTGACTAGCTGGTCTTGGCTCTCTGTGGATGGCTGTAATTACTGCTCATTACGTAAATAACCTCCCTCACTCTACAGTCTTTTGATTTTTTTTTCTTTTTTGATTTTTTTTCCCTGGAACACACCAACCAAATGCAACACCAAATACTCATCCACGTCAGTTGTGACATCCCTGCAGCTGGTAAAATGGAAAATGAGAAATTAGTCATTTTTGACGAAGTTGATCTTTGCACACAAAACAACATGCTGAAATAAACTGCTGTAGCAGTTTGCAGGTGTTTATGGAGGGTCTAAAAGGAGTCGCTTGTTCAGTAGCTTTGCTTCAGTTGCTAAGATAAGTTCACTGGTGTTTTAGCAAATGCTTAAAAATAGATGGCATCCACTAGTTTGCCACAGACGGTTGCTGCCTCCAAATTAGTTTTTGCATGAGTTAATTTGCGCATCTTTCAATTTACCAGTGGAGCTGTTATTGCTTTTCCTTTTTGACGAGTTGGCGGGGGGCTGTTGTAATCGGAGTTGGATCTTGAGTTGTGAAATATCATGCCTTAATTGTCATAATTGCGCTTCATAAGTACTTTTAACTTTATAATTCCCAAGTATCAGCTTTTACTCAAGAGCTTCCAGTAGTCTTGTTGGACGAGCTAGACGTCTGAGTTGAAGTGCTTCTCAGCGAGAGTCCCAGTATACAGAAAACGAGCAAATTGGAAACATTAGATTATGCAGTGTTTCATCTGTTTACATTGTACCACCATCTCAACAAGGACATGCTCATGTGGACATGCTCAATTTACGCTTGTATCCAAGAAATTCGCTAGACGTGCATCAAGTCACGTCTAGCATGAGACTTTCATTTAAAAACCCCAGTTACCAAAGTTGTTCCTTTAGTTTTTCCCTGATTTCATCCTTCATCATCAGTTCTGCTTTCGCAAAGCACTGTTGAATCCAGCCAGGCTTTTTGTGTACAGTTACGTGTCCAGAAAACAAATTACATGTGCATTTTATTCCTCACAATAAAATTAGCAGCTCTCTCTATTCTGAGTAAAGCAGGAGCTTTGGGTTTACCTGCCACACACATAAAATCGCCACTAAATTGCAAAGCTAATTAAACGGCAGGGTAAGTTGCTATTTATAGCCTGTTGTCTATCTGATGACTGATAGCAGGTTGAGCTAAGGTCGGTGGGGACGAGGCTTGTGGGGGCTTTGCTCTGAAAAGGGTGTGAATGCTGTTTTTCAAATTCATCAAGTGGTTGTAGAACAAGACGTTTGGTACACATGCTTGAAATTGACAGCATTTGTACTGGATGTTGTTGCAAGCGTATAGTTATCTTACAGCAGCTAAATAGTCTTCTTGTTATTATTCTTATTATTAATGATAACAAATTGCAAACCCAAGTAGCACCAAAAAAACACAAGCCAGGCCGGAGTGAGCCTAAAATGCAAAGTTACTCAGCAGCCTCTGAGCCACTATGTGGACACTCCATTGGCCAGCCCAACAGTCCACCTAGCCACTATGTAGACACTTCATTAACCAACCCAACAGTCCACCTAGCCGCTGTGTAGACACTCCATTAGCCAGCACAGCAGTCCACCTAGCCAATGTGTAGACACTCTATTGGCCAGCCCAACAGTCCACCTAGCCACTATGTAGACACTCCATTGGCCAGCCCAACAGTCCACCTAGCCATTATGTAGACACTTCATTAACCAACCCAACAGTCCACCTAGCCGCTGTGTAGACACTCCATTGGCCAGCCCAACAGTCCACCTAGCCACTATGTGGACACTCCATTGGCCAGCCCAACAGTCCACCTAGCCATTATGTAGACACTTCATTAACCAGCCCAACAGTCCACCTAGCCACTGTGTAGACACTCCATTAGCCAGCACAGCAGTCCACCTAGCTGCTATGTAGACACTCCATTGGCCAGTCCACCTAGCCACAATGAAGACAATCAATTAACCAGCCCAACAATCCACCTAGCGACTGTGTAGACACTCCATTAACCAACCCAACAGTCCACCTAGCCACAGTGAAAACACTCCATTGGCCAATCATCCTAGCCACTATGTAGACACTTAATTGGCCAGCCCAACAGTCCACCTAGCCACAGATCTCTAAACTGCAAGTTTCTCCAGCAGCCAGCCCATGGAGCCTTCAAACCATGATGCAGAGTTGTCGGTTTATCTTTGAAGTGCATGAGCTCATTGTTACGGTGTCCAGTTTTCAGTGGTTGGTAATATAAAGCAGTAGAAAACGTCCTGAAGATTCCTGAAGAGTTTTGACAATTAGCTGAAGATATTTCAACGTTCACTGTCTAGTTTTTCAATAGCTCTTAAATCGAGGTGTGAAGTGGAAGGATGGAACTATTTAGCAGTTAAAGGTGGATAGCACGGTCATTGAACAGGTCCTGGCTTTAAAAGACCAAGAGGTTAAGTCTGTCTTACATTTTTATGTGTAATTAAGGCCACATTAGAGAAGATGCCTGTAGAGATAATGGAAGAAGATTTGAGTTCTGCTCCACTAAATAATCTGTGTAACTCCCAGACTAAGATGTTGTGATAATTGTTGTGGAATTCGCTGCATGCTCCTGCAGTACAGCAACAGAGGTTCCTGAGGTGCAGAACTTTAAAATCTTGGTGCTTCCTTTTTGACCCAGGACTTTTTGAGGAATATTATGTGATATTATATGATTATATTAACCACTGACCGGTGAAGTAAATATCGTTTGATTATCTTGTTAAACAGCACCTGTCAAGTGGTGGGATATACATATTGGGCAGCAGATGAACAGTCAATTGTCGCAATGGAATAAACTGATTATGTTAAAAGCAGTTAAAAACGTGAGCAAGCATAAGGATTTAATAAGCGACTTTGACAAGGGCCTGAATGTGATAGCTGGACGACCGTGCTTTTGGAGCATCTCCAAAGCATCAGGCAGTTCTTGTGGGGTTTTTCCTTGTACGCAGTGGTCAGTACTAACCAAAATTGCTCAGAGGAAGGAGAGCCAGTGCTCAGAGCAATAATGCAGTAAAACAGCTGTACAAACACTATATAAAGCATGAGATCATAACATGACTGCATAGTGAAAGAGTTACTGTGTGTAAACACTACTCTAAAAACAACTCGAGTGAAACTGCAACTGCAAAGCTGGTATTTCTATATTGTCCAGCTTTGTTGAGTTTTCAGTATTGTAGCATACTTTATTATTGACTATGATGACACCAATGGCTAATTCTCCATCCCGGTTGTAGTACTGGCAGAAAACACACACAGAGCGGTGGGCAGCCAACTTCAGCACCTGGGGAGGAGAGAGGGTGAAGGGCCTTGCTCAAGGGCTCAACAGTGGCAGCTTGCCGAGCCAGTAGCCCAGAGCTCTAACCGCTGAGCCACCACTGCCCCTAGGAGATATTCCTGAGATTGGTTACGATATCCCTCTTATATAAAAGGAAGTCTATGACACCCCTAACAACCTTGCAAGCTCTGATAGATGATGACGAAAAAAAAAAGCTTCCTCCTTTTTCTCTGAGAGGAGAAGACAGCAGGGGTTCGAAAGAGGTGTGGGCCTGATTGGGAAGCTCTAACTGAGAAAATAACTAATGAACCTGTTTATAGCTGCTGCTGTTCCCTGAACAATGGACCGATCACCCGAGGCTCCAGACCTCCGCATCATTGAATTGGTTTGGGATTACTTGGAAGTTGTTCTGCTGCTCACCATCCAAGAATGAACTTTAGAGGTGTTACAATATCTTTTTTCACACTTAAGCTTCAGAGAGTTCAGGATATTTGACCAAGTGTGAAAGCTGTTGAGGAGTCCTCCAGGGGGAAACGGTAGTCTGGGGATTTCTAGTTTTCCATTCTAGGGCACCTTTAAACCAAATTAGCATGGAAGGCATGTCTGGCTATTACGAGCCTCGTCGTTATAGAAAAGACAATTCTGAGCCCAATCCTGTGGAAGCGAGCGAACGAGCATAATCAGCTGCCGGGGGACTTATTACCGGTATGATCTTTGATCATCAGGAGACTTGATTCGGTGGCCAGGATTAGAACGTTTGGCCACTCAACATTTGAGAGTGCTTTTAAGGCAAACAGTGATGCAAATGAACAAATGGAGGGATATTAAGAGAGCCTCACCATCTTCAAATTGAGGTGATTTGAATGTTTGATTAGCTGGAAGGCACTGAGGTGTTTAAAAGGTCTGTATGTATGGGCCTTTATTTAAATCAGAACGCCTACAAGCCTTGCCTACATTGTTTCCAGAGCTTCTGACAGATGAGTGCGCTGCATGATGGAGAGAGTGTCAAATGTGCAGATTTTTTATTTAATAAAAATCAGTGTCTTCAATTAGCCTTTGGCCATCGATGGATTGCGGTGTCATAATTGTTGCTATGGATTCCAGGCTTCAACAGATGGTTGGTGCAGCAGCTGTTGAGGTGTGTGTGTGTGTGTGTGTGTGTGTGTGTGTAATATATATATATATATATATATATATATATATATATATATATATATATATATATATATATATATAGAGCGCAGATTGTCTCCTCTGAATGCCGCGTGTTCCATCAGTGGGCTTGACACAAGTCTATTACTGCAGAATTAGTTATAGCACTTCCACACAATCTGAAGCTGCCTGAGCTCTCTTTCTTTCTCACATGCTTGCTTTCTCTCCTTCTCTCTTGTTATGGATGTGTGACAGCGTGCCATTACCCATTTCTCCTCAGCAGCTGTTGAAAGTGAAATTAGGTACCTAGACTAAAAACAAACTGGGAAAAAAAAAAAAAAAAAAAAAAAATATATATATATATATATATATATAGTAAATTGGAAACTGTGCGCTTCTACAATTTAACTCATTTGTCCCATTAACTAATTGAGTTAATCATTTTGTTAATTTATTCCATTAACTGATAAAACGGACAAAATTACTCATTTTCCTCCTGCGTTGTATTGTTTTAATGGGTCTGTGCATCCAAATTGATTTACAGTGCAGAGCATGGGGAACGTGTTAGTTTAATGTGGTTTTAGATGAAAAACAATACTTAACAGAGGCAGGTGTGTGTACCGCTGAAATTGAATAATTTGATAAACTGTTCTTCTAGGATTCCTCCGAAAACAACAAGACGCTAACAAAGCATTTGTCGAGGTCTGGGCAAGAAAGACGGCGAATACAGTCCATTTGCAGCCTCTCACAATAAGGCATTTGCATAGGAGAGTTAGCCTTGCATATAAAGGAAGCTTTTTTTTTTTTTTTCCCATAAATGTTTTTAAAAGGCTTCTCTCACAAAGTCCTTCCACGCACTCAAAAGGTTCTTTACGTTATCATGGTTCTATATAGAACTATTGTGTGGTGTATAGTTGCTGTGCAGGTACGTAAGAAAACTCTCTGTAAGAAAAGCAGAGTGGTCTTTTGAAAGGATGCTGTAAATCAGCCTTCTGGTGTATTGGGACTGACCGTCAGCGGAGCTTTGCGTGAAGTCGAGGCCACCTCTGCGAGCTTACAAGCTAGCGAGGCGAGTCCTCCAGTACTGCAAGCGGCGCTATAACAATGTTCGTGACTGTCGGAGGAGTGCATCAGCCAGTCAAATGCTTTGACACGTGGAAAGGTTGTGCGTGAAGTTCGTTTAGCTGCCATGTGCTCAAGTGAAACCAAACCTCTTTGCAACATCTGCGGTTTTGCTTTTTCTACCACTCAGGTCAGGTGAACGCAGTTTTCACAGGAAGTATACAGAGAAGGGTGATGTGCTAACCGATGAGTGGATTCACCACTGTAGCCATGAAAGCCTACTAGCCTCTTTGTGTTACTGTATAATACATAAACGTGTACTTCTACCTAAATGAAAGGCATTTGAAGCTTGTAAGACATTCATGTAACGGCGCATCATCTTCCCAACTTGTAATCAGCCCCCGCTCCCGCACTGAAATTTTACGCCACTGTAGGAGGTATCACACTAGTCATTGAGCTAACAATTTGGTACCAACCCACCTATTCAACCCCTATTCAAGCATCCACCATACCCCTAGCTCCACCACACCAGCTAACGGACACCTTTGCCGGCCAACATCGCTGAAGAGACATATATGATAAGGGCATAGAGCGCCATCTACTCACTCTAAGAGAGAGTCCCAATTGTGCTCTCTCGGACTTCGGCTGCCGATGGCAAAACATCATAGATCAGGATTCAGTCTAACGACCTCCAGATCGTAGTGGCAGTGCATTAGACCGCTGTGCCAGTCTGAGTCTGATTGGATCATGTTTTTTCAAGATATAGGACAGAATTGGGGCTGTCTAGTGCTCCCATACTCTCACTCTCGTGTTGAACAGCCTAAGCATTCCCTACAAGGAGCCGCTCTTAATACACAAATAGTTTTTGGTGCCTTATATCCATCTGTCTGTTGCATGTATTGTTTGATGCCTTGATCAATGCAATATGGTGTATCGCAACACCCCTCATCCCCAGGGGAGTGTGGAAACAGGCCTAACATTGTAACGCAATGTGTCTTGTTTTACAGGGAGTACCTGGGGAAGCAGCTGCAGTCCACGGAACAGTCTACTCCAGCCGTGGCTGCCAGAAGTTGAACAGTGCATTTGCGCCCGCGGATGTTGTGTGGATGTCATTTAATGCAGCATTATGAACATGTGTGTGAAACTAAAAGATTATTTGATGCTCCAAGTTGTTCTACTGTATTTGTGTCTGTAATTCCCACCACAACTGGACTGCTGCTGGTTCCTGATGCTCCTAAGCCCCGATCAAACAGCAGCATAGATATCTATCTGTACCTTTTGTCGCGTCTTAATTACATTCTTTCGTTGCAGCAGCAGCAGCAACTGCTCCTAGGGGCTCTACTTTCCTTGTGTGAAATTGTGTCTTTATGATGTTGTAGTGAAAAGTAGTTTCCGAAGTGGATGATATTCAGTGTTATTTAAGTCTTATGTGCAAAATAAATAATTAGTGTGCATTCCAATAAAGACTCTAATTTAACAAGATTGTTTCGGTTGTCACCTATACGGCCCTTCACCACCACTTCACTACGGACTAGGGGTCTAATGCTACACACACAAACAGTCACAGTTCTGCACACAAAGTTCTGTCTACATAGCCTACAAGCAAACCCCAGACAGCTCAAACTGCAACACAAACCAACCAGAAATCCACCTGGTCGTCCACCTGCTCGTTTGGAGCTGGTTTGGGCAGTCAATCAGACATCGCTTCCTCTATGAAGCCCTGCTGGAGACATGCCACATAGATAAAACCAAGTCGTGGGGAAGAGACAATTGAGTCGTGGCCATGACTTAGGGTGTCATTCACCCAACTTAGTTTTATTCATGTGGGATGACACCACGCTCATCCATACTGTGCCCTTGCACGCTGCTCATCAAACATCAGCCAATCGAGCAAGATTTCAGGCTGATCTTGAAATGCAGTTGGCTACGACCAAATCGGGCTTAAAAACGGGCTAAAGTCCCATGTACAGTGCAGGAGTGAGTATAGCAGCTAGTGCTCAGGTAGAGAGAACAATGCACAGCTTGGTCAGACCTGTGTTGTCAGCTATAGGACTCTGCAAGCATCACGTACAGGGGCGTGGTCCGGGATTTTGGGCCCAATTAAGGTATTACGCTAACAATTCCCTTAGACCCTTAGAATTAGTCACAGGCCCCACACTTCACTATTTACAATGATCTTGATGCTACAAAGAGGTCGTGAAACTGAGCTGGGGTCAGTAGGCTGCTCTGTATCCGACCACACATGCAATTCCGGCCTTCCAAGAAGTTCCACTGGTGTGTTAATGAGAAATATCCAAGTCTGTTTGCACATCACGTTCATCGTCATCATCAATCTTTGCACATACCTATAGGCTACGTGTAGTGTGTATTTTCCTTAAGACTGGTGTAACGCCTGTAACGTGACAGTTCGATGCCAACACACACATCAACACCCCTCTACAGGGAACGTCTGATTAACTGGACATAAAAAATTACAAATAAAATAGAGCGTCTCCAACCCGAACAGCCTCTGAGCTTCTCACACTGAAAGAATGCCTCAAAAGCCCGTTATCCATTTTCCTCAGTGTTTGTGTGTTCAGGCCATGAGCAGAGGAAAGAGTGAAATTGACGTTATTTGCTGTTGATCTCAGGGGGTCTGCAGATAGATGGATTGGATGGGGTCTGCTACAGACTCTTTCAAATATTCGTTTTTGTGTATCGTAATCCTTCGCTATCACTGCTGCATGATTCATTCTCTCGGGCTACAAACGCAAAACCTTTATTCCACATGTGAAACCAGAAAAAACAAAAAAAAAGTAGGAAAATGAGGCTTCCCACACACCTCTGGGAATTCAGATGCCGTGGAGAGAGATGACTGAGTGCATGCTGCTCGTGGAACACACTTGATGAAGCTGATGTGGTACGTGTGTGTGTGTGTGTGTTCTAGGTCGGCCCTCTGTCCTCACACAGCGATGAGAGGGAAGAACACGCTGACATGTACTGACACACTGAACCTGAGAGGCACTTTACACGCGTGTGCTATGACTGCAGTCGAGTTGGTGCTGCCTCTGCCTTGATCTGCTGGGGTTCGTTTTATTGGAAGGCTGACTCACGGTGGAAGCAGAGCTATAGCAGCCTGCTAGAACATTAAAAAAGGGAGTGTAGTCCAGGAGGAGGGGAGAGTGTGGCACAACCTGATGCTTTTTTTTGTGAAAGGCGTGATGATATTAGCAATGATATTTTTTTCCTAAAGGCCGCCTACACATCTCTGATACTGTCCATAATCTGCCTAAAGGGTTAACTAGCAGACAGATGGGTTTTGAAGGAGCCCTAGAATAGAAAAGTGTCTCTTTATTAAACAGAAAATCCAGCATAACCATGTGATAAAACGCCACGGCCACTTCAGGAGAACATGGTGATGTTGATGCTGGAGAGCAGCACATCATCCCCACACTCTGCTAGCAATGGGAGTACGGGATTGCTACGCAAACCAGGCCTCGTCACCGCAGCATTTGCAGAAAGGGGAGCTAAATAGCAGGGGATACCAAGCGAAAGCTGGTCTCTGTGCTAGGCTAAATCCTTAGCTGACCAGCGTCCACAAAAACAAACTGGACCTCCTCAGAGTGGAGTTAACCACACAGCAGAAAGGAAAGTCAAGTCGAACAGGGCCACGCTATCAGGTATCCGCGCTAGGCTAAAAGCTAAGCCGAGCTGACCAGCTACAACCCTTTCAGCTAGCTAACGACACACACACACACACACACACACACACACACACCACGCAGAGAGGACACAGAGAGGACTACAACACTGGAATCTGGAAAGACTTGGGAACAATTACAAAAATTAATTACAATTGCAATTGTTACAGTACTAAAATACTAAAATAACAGTACTAGCAGTGCTACGCTAGACTAGGTTATGCTATGCTATCAGTGGAAAAACATTTTTTTACATAACATACATAAACATAAACATAATTTTTTGCCGTTTTAAACACCAAGCTCATTAGTACAGAATACAGACATTTTGACAAACAAAAATATTCACAACCTTAATGTAGCGTGTGGTGTGTGTAGTTAGCGTCTTTAGCCTTACAGTAGACCCACTAGGCTAATGATGTTAATAAGTAACTACACTAGTACATGCTCACCAGTTAGCATATAAACATGGTGTGGTAGCTCACTGGCAGGTAGTGGTGTTGCCTGTTGCACCACACCAACCACCAGTAGTTGTAACACTGTGTTAAAATGAAGGGCAGTGTGAGGAGGCTGCGCTTTAGCCAGGCTAGCTCTCACCGGGAGTTCAAAATAGTGCTGTATACCGCTCCCAAGAAAGTGACAAAAAATAAAATACAGACTTAGCCTCAACAGCTTGACAAAAAAGAAATAATAATAATAATAATAATAATAATAATAATAATAATAAATTCACTACCCTAATGTAGTTATTTAGCATGTTTTACACTACAGCTACTAGGCTAATGTAGCCAGTTAACAAGTAATCACATGTATGTGCTCAACAGTTAACATCTGAAAACTTGTTGTTTACATCATCACAACCTGAGGTGTTAAAGAATCAGACAAACCCTTTAAAAACAGAAACTATTTCATAGAAGGAAGTAACAGGAATAAACTACAGGAATGGAGCATAGTTCAGGCAAGGTACACTACATGTCCAAATGTTTGTGGACACCCCTTCTAATAAACGCCTTTAGATAAGATAAGATAGTCCTTTATTAGTCCCGCAGTGGGGAAATTCCCAGTGTAACAGCAGAAAGGGATAGCAAGACACTCAGTTACAAAGATTCGGATAAATAATTTACACTATATACATAATATAAATAAGAATAAAAAATTAAAAGAGCAATAACAATATTATTTACAGCAAAAGACTCTTAATTGCACATGGGGGGGGGGGGGGGGGGGTATTGGAAATTGCACATAGTATTGGGTATTGCACATAGTATTCCCTGAACATGAACATGTGTGTGTAGTTAAGTGTGTGTGTATGTGGTCCGCTGGGAGCAGTGCTGGTTGTGCAGTCTGACGGCAGCAGGAAGGAAGGACCTGCGATACCGCTCCTTCACACACTTGGGGTGAAGCAGCCTGTCGCTAAAGGAGCTGCCCAGTGCTGCCAGAGTCTCATACATGGGGTGGGAGCTGTTCTCCAGCATGGATGCCAGCTTGGCTGTCATCCTCCTGTCTCCCACCACCTGCACTGGGTCTAAGAAGCACCCCAGGACAGAGCCGGCCCTCTCTTAGCTACTTTATGTTGCAGCCATTGCTGACAAAGATGTTCAAATGCACACAGACCCAGCTCGTCTAGTCCCTGTAGAGAATTACTGTCAATAGAATAGGACTCTCTGGCACCATGCCTAATGCCAGGTGTGGGCTAGAGGGGTATAAAGCCCCCAGCACTGAGCTGCGAAGCAGTGGAAGAACTGTGTTTTCTGGAATGATGATCAGTGCTCCATCCAATACTTTTGGGATGAGTTGGGGAGTCGTGGGGATGAGGTGGGGTGGTGATCATCCATCCAACATCCTGACTTCACTAATGTCCTCAACAGTCTTCCAGAATCTGCTACACTCCAACAAAAGCAGGATAAACTCTTTAATACTCTTGATTTCAAAAGAAACAATGAATGAGCAGATGTCCCAATACTTTTGCCCATATAGTTAATAACTATTGAATTGAAAGCTGATCTGGATAAGAGATGGAAATATGATGTTTTAGTGCACTGTAAGGAATGTTTACATTAGGTTTCAGTGCAAAACTAAAGGAAAGCAGGTCTTTCTGCATTTTTATTGGCCGAACTCCGGCTTTAATGAGCCATTCATATCTGCATGCAGTGTAGCAGATTCTCATGCGCGGACGTTGACGTCTGTGTTTACTATGTTGATTGTCACAGGAAAACAGATTCATTTGTTTCCCATCTGTCATCCTCTCTGTGCTGATTTCTAAATGTCCTCCACCGAGCACAGCACAGGCCGGGCCGGGCGGAGAGCTGGCAGATGCAGCGCCTCAGTAATTTGTGTACAGACACTGGGGCTGAAATGGAAAACAAGCTGAAGCCGTGAGTGGTGCTGGTGGCTAACAGGTACTCTGTGTGCTCTCTCTCTCTGTGTCCTGCCGGAAATAACCTTCCACCCTATTAGCACTACTCGCCCTGACTGATGGAGAGGCGGACATGAACTCTTTTGATCTGGACCTTGACCGTCTGTGGTGCTGTGGGCTGTCGAAGGCCATTGTCCAAGCCTGTCCTAAGTGTGAATGGATTTGAAAGAAAGAAAAAATAAATAAAAAAAGAAGGTAAATGGTGGAAGTAGAGTCATCAGTGAATCAGTGAATCAGCTGTGGTAAGTGTCGTTTCTAAGCAGTGAACTGAACGTTTTTTGTCTTTTGAGCCTTTGCTTTGGCTGTGAAGGAATCTGTGCTCAATCGGATTCAATGAAAGACTCTGAATAGCAGCTGGCTTACAAAGACTCCTATTGCTTCAGTTATATCAGTTATAACATGAAATACATAACAAGAAATCCCCATCCCCATCAATCTCCACTCAGTACCCCATAATGACAAAGTGCAAACAGAATAAAAAAAAGCACATTTATTGAAAAGGAAAAACTAAAACATTGTATTGACATAAGTATTCAGACACTTTAGCCAGTACTTGGAAATTGGATGCCGCGGAGTTTGCACACCTGAATTCTACTCTTCAGATGCTCTAAGCTTTGTTAAATTTAATGAGTCTAAATACTTACGAGCACAATAATTACAAAACGACACCAGTAACGTAACGAGGCAGCGTCATTATATTGATACGTATGAGTAAGAGCTGGCCGACGTGAGTTATATCTGACGTTAGAGCCTTTACTGTATTTCACTTGTTACTGTAGTAATTTCACAAGTGAAAACTACAACCAAGCGATAGCATGGGTATTCGCACAGTGTCCCAAGATAGGGTACATTGTGTGGTTTGAGGCCCGGAATAAGAGAAACTAGAGGAAGTCTGATCTGCTCTGTTCTTAATGTTTTGGCCTCTGCTTATAACCCCAATGATCGGGAAATTATGACTGAAGGGCACAGGCTGATGATGATTTAGCCGTGGGGTGACTGATAGAATGGGACTATTCTACCTGGCGGGAATAGTGGTTTCTGTTCTCTTTTCTATGGATCTGTGGGATTAATTCAGGTTCTCGCTTATTGTGTATTATTTCATAAATATTAAGAATATTTCTTAACTGACTATTTGTTATATCCAATGCCCATCTAACCATGCTACCAGCGCTGGGAGGCTGAAATCTAGTGTGTCTCACAAAGCAATTTTTTTCAAACATCACTGGACACCTCAACACGTTTGAAGATCAGCAACTGCCCGTTCCATTCGGAAACTGCCGCCCGAATTCTAGCACTTCCAGAGCTCAACTTCACCTTCACTGCTCCTGCTAGCTGCTAGTTCTTAATTACATTACAGATTGAGGAAATGGCTCCTGACAATGCTTTGCTACCTTCTTACAGCCCCCTCCTACTTTGTAGGCATCAATTATTTTCATTTTCAGAGCACTAGGCAATCTCTCGAGGCGCTCCTTTCCTTTTAAACCACACTGTAATGGACTAATCTTGCTTAAAATGTGGAAAAGAAGGTCTCGTCTTTAACTTTAGGCCCTTTTGGAGATCAGATCATCTTCTACTCTTAACTATTCACAACAACAGACGTTCTGACAAGGAATGACCATGGGGTCATGGGCAGCAGGGGGTATTTTTAAGCCTGGCATTAAAATGCGCTTTGTATCTGGATAGTACAGTGGCTTGCAAAAGTATTCATACATTGACCTCGTGGTAGCACATAGTTGTGAAGAACAAAAATGACTTACATGGTTTTTGAACTTTTAATAAAAAAATTAATCTGAAAAGTGTGACGTGCAAAAGTGCTCTGATACCCCTAAATAAAAGTCACTGATTATGTTTATAGAGCCCAGCTGTGTTTAATTCAGTCTCGGTATAAATCCACCTGATCTGTGAAGGCCTCAGTGGACGCTGGCCTACAAAGCCAAGAACGGACCAGCTCCTCCGTACTTGATGGCAATGGTCAAAAGCCAATCCAATCCAATTCCAGCTTCAAGTACGGCTCGGCTCGACCCGCCATCCCTCAAAATCCGCGGAAGACAAGTGTCCAGGCTTTTTTCTATCCTGCACCAAAGTGGTGGAACGAGCTTTCCCTGGGTGTCCGAACAGCAGAGTCGCTCGCTGTCTTCAAACGCAAACTGAAGACCCTCCTCTTCCAAGAATACTTGGGCGAATAGCAGAGTGGTCTCCTTATTGACTTGTGTTTAGTAGTGTCTAAAGCTTAAAGGTATCTTTGAATTATTTGTCTATTTAAACTAACTGAGGTTTTTCTTGAGTAAACAGCAAAGCACTTTTGTAAGTGGCTCTGGATAAGAGCGTCTGTAAATGCCTTAAATGTAAATGTAAATAAGCATAAGCACAAACATACCTACACACACATTACTTGTTTAAATGGTTTTGGACAGGCATATTTCCATATTTTTGCGGCTTGCCTGCCAGAATCCGATCACAGAAAACACAGAAAACAGAATGTGGTTTGAGTGATCGGATCTTAATTCAGATCTGATCACAATGCGTGTATTTCATGTGTGAAAGTGGAAGCCGAGCGTGACCCGATCACCAAAAACCCATGTTCATGCCAGGAGTAAACAGCCTCTAAGGCTCCCCTTAGTAGCCTGATGGCTCCAGTGCCAAAATCGAACAAACTTCGGACCCCAAATACGGGCCGATATGGCTGATGTCGATATGGCTGATCGACTACGTTTGAGGTAAGGTAAGGAGGAGAACTGGGGACAGGTGATCTGCTGAAGAACCATCGCTGTAAGTGCAGCTGCAGAGGGAATAGTGTGCTCTCTTCTGACAAAATGGGGTCCGATTTGAGCCCACCTGGAAAGAAACTGTGGAAAAGTGTGAAGCCTCTGTTGGCTGAAGCCGTGTCCTCTCCCCAGCCGTCCCGCGGCTCTCTGATCGAGTAGATAGTATGCAGAGGCAGCTCGAGCCACGGCTGTGCGACTCGGGCGGAATATTATCGACTCGCCATATTGACCGAATCCCTTCGCTCTTGTTGACACAGGTCACCAGATTGCCTGTTCCCATGGTTACCATCAAAACAAGAGCAGCTCTGCAGCACCGTAGAGAGAGCCTCCGTTTCATCCAGCCCTCCACAACCAGTGAATGAGGGCAGCTCGAGGCACAGTGAGCCGTCGTCGCACACAAACACGCGCAGAGCAGCGCTTTAAGGAAGCCCTTTGTCTGCGGCCCTGGGAGAAAGATGGAGATATGGCGGATTTGAGCCGTGTTTGTGTGTATGTATTGTTTAATAGGTCAGCAGGACTGATGGAGTGAATTGAATTAGACGGCAGAAGCTGTTTCTATACCCTGATAAAACTGTGGCGTCTGACAGGCACGGGCCAAGGGGATGGCTGTAAAATTCACCATAGTATAATGCTAATATTGTCTCATGCCAGGGGTGGGCTAGAGGGGTATGAAGCCCCCCAGCATTGAGCTGTGGAGCAGTGGAACTGTGTTCTCGGGGGTTCTTTTGGGGTGAGCTGCACTAACACACTTGTCACTGAAAGTAATCAAATTCTCACAGCAATGCTCCAAAACCTAGTAGAAACAATTGTGATAAGCAGGTGTCCAAATACTTTCACATTTTTATTTTTTAACTATAAATCTTTAAAAAAAATGTTTCTTAAATTCTACAGGGGTGTGATTTTATTTTATTTACAGTAGCCCAAAAAAACAGGGAAACTAAATCTTGCATTAAAGCCCTGTATCTCATTGCCCTGTATCATTTATTGCCCTGAATCATTTTTGAGATGCTGTGAATTTGCTAAACTTAGAGGTATCTTTGAATTATTAGTCTATTCCAACTGGCTAAGGTTATCCTTGGGTAAATCGCTCACAAACATACCTACACACACAAACACACAAGCTAGAGAGAGTGAGGGATTCCCGGAGTGAGGGATTCCAGGATGAATGGACCAATAATGACATGGGCTCCATCTAACACCCTGCGCAATGCCCTTTGAGATGCTCATTGCTATCTTACACCCCGCCAACAGTCTATTTTGTGTGTGGTTTAAATAGCAGCGGTGCTTGCGAATATGTCTACGCCGATGGGTGTGGTGGTCTCGAAATGAGGGGTGTTCAGGTTCATTTCTGGCGCACTGCTCTCTTGGCAACAGAAAACACTGGAGGAGCGCCACTGACTGAAACAACCTAGGCAGACGTTCCTTGCTGTCTTGGCAG
The DNA here is from genome assembly GCF_030463535.1 of Salminus brasiliensis. Classification (NCBI taxonomy): domain Eukaryota; kingdom Metazoa; phylum Chordata; class Actinopteri; order Characiformes; family Bryconidae; genus Salminus; species Salminus brasiliensis. The sequence continues at coordinate 28,158,526 of NC_132886.1, forward strand.
TGAATTGTCAACACAGGCGAGTGCCCAGCGTGCGTACACCCCCGCTTGTTACGCACACATGGACACGCAACAGTGAACAAACCCATAGCACATGCCAATGTTTCCATCAACAACAAACAGAAACAAATAAAATAACATTATTCTAGAGGCGAGACGCTCCACCGCTTCAGCAAGCCTTCCCAGGCAGTGCACCATGCGGCACTGAAATAGCAGCCCGCCAAAGCCCAAGCGCACCTGGCTCTTAAAAGGAATGGTGAGTGACACGCTGATTGGTTTAATGCATGTTACGCTCAAAACACACCCATGATTTTCTTTTGTGCGTTTCAAGCCACACAAGGCGTACTTTACCTGTCGTTACGATAGCAAAGACACACTGACACGCCCTAAATCGAGCTGTGCAGTGCACACCTGACGGCTTGCCCAAACATTGCTGAAATAAGGCCCTTGGCCTTTTTGAACTTGTTGACTTCCATTGAAAGGTAAGCAGGTTTTCTCCTTCCCTTGTAAACTTGTTGACTGATTAACATGTAGGGATTATTTATGAGCTCCCTGGACAAATAATTAGAAGTGTTGTTTGATCTCTAATCCTTTGTCTTTGTCTCATTGCCATAATGACTGTGACAATTCAGTCAGCTAAAGACCTCTCGAGAGAATTCCTGTCCAATCTAGTCCTCTCTTCCACACACTCTGTGCTTTGTGTGCAAGCAGAATGCAGCACCAACACTCACACTCCAGGCTGACAGTGGGAGCCTGTAACTAGCCAGCAGAAACCACCACACCTCAAATCTCAATTCTCCCGAAAAAATAATCCCGGTGAGTGGACGAATGGCCAAAAAGGGGCAAGAACGCTCTCAAGAGAGTAGTGTAATCGATACCTGATGGAATTGATGATATCATTGATGGTACTGAGATGCAGAAGATGAGAGCAGCTCAATAATAACAGGCCTATAGACCTCAAGGTTGCCAAGGGTGCTCTGATATTCTAATAACTAAGCCTCTGTGGACCACGCCACCATAAGCTCTAATAGAAACAGATCTTCCAGAATTCCATGTGGTCTTTTTCACTCTTCAAACAGCTGTCCAGAGTCTGCGTAGCCAATTATCTCGCTGCAGAAGCACGGCAAAAGATTTAATGTCAATGACCTTTAAAAATCACTCTTCTAGACACTGCACTGTCCTCACTGCAGTGCAACATGTTCCCCCCTTCGCCGAGTTACAATCAGTGAGTGATTGAGTCCATCCGGCCTTACTTGCCACAGAGTCGCTCAGGCACCAATGAACCTTTCACAAACAACGGGAGTTCCTATTCACTTCCTGATTACTAACATCAGTGGCATTTGTGCGAAGCAGCAAGTCCTTCTGCACCTTCAGCCACGGACTGCAGACATGGAAATGTAGAGTAAATCCGGAAGACCTGGTCATCTGCTCAGTTCTGTTTAATGAATAAACATCTGAAGTCTTCCCACAGGTGGAGATTATTTGTCTGGTCGGGGGGGCGTCTTCGTAAAATCCCAGTGATGCCAACTATGCCTTGATGGGACCACACCATTTGTCCACTGATAAAAACCTTGCTGTTCTTTTCCCTATCTATTCTTTGCATATATATAGTTTTAATTTAATCGTTTGCTCCACATCTAAGGCCACTGTGCACTACATTAACACTACACATTGTGTAGGTCCATACTTGCCCTCAAACAACTTAGGTTACATATGTGTTTCACAGTAGGTACTAAATAATTCACTGTAGATACTGAATACACTGCCAGTACTGAATAATTCATAGTAGCTATTGAATCATTCATAGTAGTGATAGAACAATGTGTAATACTTACTGAATAGTTCATAGTAGGTACTAAATAATGTATAGTAAGCCCTAAAAATATCATAATATTCACGAAGAACTGAATAATTGCTAGTAGTTACTGAATAATTCATAATAGTTACTGAACAATGTTTAGTACTTACTGAATAATTCATAGTAGTTACCAAATAATTTGTAGTAGATAAGTGTTATAACAATAATTACTGAATAATTAGTAATAATTAGTAGTTATTGAATAATTCCTAGTAGCTGTTGAATAATCCAAAGTCGTTACTGTACATGCATTACTTACTAAGTATTTGCTAGTAGTTACTGAATAATTCATAGAAGTTATTAAATAATTTGTAGTAGGCACTAATGAATTCATAGTAGTCACAATGTTTGTAGTAAGTGCTGAATAATTCATGGTAGTTAATGAATAATGTATTGTAGGCAGTAAATCATGTATAGTAGCAACTCAATTTATAGTAGTTGCCGAATAATTGTTAGAATGTACTGAGTAATACAGTAGTTACTGAGTAATTCATAGTTACTGAGTAATACAGTAGTTACTGAGTAATTCATGGTAGTTACTAAATAATTCAGCAGTTACTGAACAATGTGTAGTACGTACCGAATGATTCAGTAGTTAGAGTAATTCATAGTTACTGAGTAATTTATAATTATTGACTAATTCATAGTTACTGAATAATCCATAGTAGTTACCAAATAATTTGTAGTACTGAATAATTGCTAATAATTACTAAATTATAGTAACTAGTAGTTACTAAGTAGTTACTAAGTAATGCATAGTAGTTATTGAATAATCCATAGTAGTTACTAAATAATTTGTAGTATGTACTGAATAATAATTTATAGTAGTCACTGAGTAATGTATTCTAAGTACTGAATAATGTATTAGTGGGTAATTAATTTATAGTAGTTGCTGAATAATTGACAGTAGTTACTGAGAGTATTGGTAGGATTGGTATGCAGTCATGTTGCTTTTATTAATTTTTACAGCTTTAGATAATTCACAAAAAACAGAATTATAGAATCAACACCAGACAGGTGATCAGATCGGACCAATATATTTAGCCAATATTTACAGTGGGGAGAACAAGTATTTGATACACTGCTGATTTTTCAGGTTTTCCCACTTGCAAAGCATGTAGAAGACTGTAATTTTTATCATAGGTACTCTTCAACTGTGAGTGATGGAATCTAAAACAAAAATCCAGAAAAATACATTGTATGATTTTTAAATAATTAATTTCCATTTTATTGTGGGAAATAAGTATTTGATCATCTATCAACCAGTAAGAATTTTGGCTCTCACAGACATGTTACTTCTTCTTTAAGAAGCCCTCCTGTTCTCCACTCATTACCTGTATTAACTGCACCTGTTTGAACTCGTTACCTGTATAAAAGACACCTGTCCACACACTCAATCAGTCAGACTCCAGCATCTCCACAATGCCCAAGACCAGAGAGCTTTGTAAGGACATCAGGGATAAAATTGTAGACCTGCACAAGGCTGGGATGGGCTACAGGACAATAGGCAAGCAGCTTGGTGAGAAGGCAACAACTGTTGGTGCAATTATTAGAAAATGGAAGAAATGCAAAATAACGGATAATCTCCCTCGGTCTGGGGCGCCATGCAAGATCTCACCTCGTGGAGCATCAATGATCTTGAGGAAGGTGAGGAATGAGCCCAGAATTACACGGCAGGACCTGAATAGAGCTGGGACAACAGTCTCAAAGAAAACAATCAGTAACACTCTACGCCGTCAAGGATTGAAATCCTGCAGTGCACGCAAGGTGCCTTTCCTCAAGCCAACGCATCTCAAAGCCCGTCTGAAGTTTGCAAATGACCATCTGAATGATCCAGAGGAGGAATGGGAGAAGGTCATGTGGTCTGATGAGACAAAAATAGAACTTTTTGGTTTAAACTCCACTCGTCATGTTTGGAGGAAGAAGAATGATGAGTACAACCCCAAGAACACCATCCCAACCGTGAAGCATGGCGGTGGAAACATCATTCTTTGGGGATGCTTTTCTGCAAAGGGGACAGGACGACTGCACCGTATTGTGGGAAGGATGGATGGGGCCATGTATCGTGAGATTTTGGCCAACAACCTCCTTCCCTCAGTAAGAGCACTGAAGATGGGTCGTGGCTGGGTCTTCCAGCATGATAACGACCCAAAACACACAGCCAGGGCAACTAAAGAGTGGCTCCGTAGGAAACATCTTAAGGTCCTGGAGTGGCCTAGCCAGTCCCCAGACCTGAATCCAATAGAAAATCTTTGGAGGGAGCTTAAAGTCCGTGTGGCCCAGCGACAGCCACGAAACCTGAAGGCTCTGGAGGAGATCTGTATGGAGGAGTGGGCCAAAATCCCTGCTGCAGTGTGTGCAAACCTTGTCAAGAACTACAGGAAACGTCTCATCTCTGTAATTGCAAACAAAGGTTTCTGTACCAAATATTACGTTTCTTTTTCTGGTGTATCAAATACTTATTTCCCACAATAAAATGGAAATTAATTATTTAAAAATCATACAATGTATTTTTCTGGATTTTTGTTTTAGATTCCATCACTCACAGTTGAAGAGTACCTATGATAAAAATTACAGTCTTCTACATGCTTTGCAAGTGGGAAAACCTGAAAAATCAGCAGTGTATCAAATACTTGTTCTCCCCACTGTATTGAAGTGCAGTTCAGGTGAAGTTGGATCACTACTCTACAATATCTGCATTTTATTGCATCCATAACCCCAATTTCTCTATAATGCTACTCCTATTATATAAAAGTTTACGTATTGGCATTAGCAGATAATACAGTAAATACAGAATGCAGAATAGCGGCACTGACCCACAATTCCTATATCTGGGCATCTCTAGATTATGGAACTAATATATATATATATATATATATATATATATATATATATATATATATATATATATATATATACATAGCTCTAACAACAAACAGTTGAGTTATGGAAATTCTGCCATTTTAATGTTGTGACAGGTTATGCCAGGATAAACAAGGCGAGTTAATGAAAATTTCTACCAGCGCCTGTGATCCACAAACAACATTTAAATGTCCAGAACCTACCTTTAAGGTTAGGGAACATTGCATAATGGCTCTGCAAAAGAATAATGCGTGTTCCAGAAGGTTAAGACTAGCACCCATTTCTCGCTGTGGAAATGGCCACAGGGTCAGCTAAACTCTCTACGGGTCCATAAATTGGTCCTCCATTATTTCACCATCAGCACTAATGGCTTTACTGGGGAAGCTCCATCTTTTTGCTTTGTGCTGCCATGACGCACTACAAGACTTTGATCAGGCTTAGCAGCCACCAAACCAAGGCGCCTGTACTTCATCATCATTTTCAGGCTCCTTTACTGTGGAAGTGTATGGGGGGGGGGGGGGGGGTAATAACTGAAAACACTCAGGAGTGTGGGCCATTTTTCAGTTTGGAGTGATACATGACAGTTGAACACACCACGGTATACGGTAATATTTTCCCAACAGTACTGAACTACTCACACACATTTGTGTGGCAAGTCATGGTCAGTGCTGTTTTTGACAATGGGGGTTCTAAGGCACATTTCATACAGTTTACTCTTACTATATAATATTTTGCATGCACGAAGGAAAATATCCATCCAGTAAGGGTCTTGTTGGCTTGGGGTTCTTAGGTAGACTGCTTGTATCACAGGTGAATGGCAGGTCACCGAAACTGAACAATTCATTGGGCCTCATTCATGAAACCTTTGTAACAACACACACTGCTAGTAAATTACGAGTAAAAAAGTACCTTCCCCAAAACCTTCCACAAGATTTACATATGCAGTGTGAACACCTGGTTTATTAGTAGTGTATGTATTGTGCATGTTAATGAACACTAATGGTTCGCAAATTGGACGTGCATGCACATTTCTTTACTATTACCATACCATTCCCATAATCCATGCCCATGAATTACAAATGACTACCATATTGAACACTTGGACTGAGGAATCACAGCAAAAGCCTTCAACATCTCTTCAAACAAGCAACAGAAAACCACTATTGATTAGATTCTGAGCTGACATCAACATTTTAAAACCAAATCAAATCAACTCCTTTTATTTTTATCCTATAGACCGGTTCCTCACTTAGGGGAACTTGAAATAGTAAGGCATTAGATGTATTACGCCACCTAAAGGAAGAGTTATACTTTTGCAGCAGATTACCATGCTTGACTCTATAGATGGCCAACAAACCCACCTCTTGGGGCTGACGCAAGGTGATGTCATTTTTTATTCATGTTATGTATGTTTCTGTAAGTTATTTCATTTTTGAATGAATTTGAATTGAAGTAGAATCATGTCAAATGACAATTTCAGTACCTTTCTGAAGTTACTCATGCTTTATGTGTGGTCTGGAGCAGGTGTATTTTTAATTAATTATTTTGTCTGTACTTACAGATATTTAGAGACTATTTTTTGAGACTATTTGTCTATTATAAGAGACGTAATTTTTGTCTGGGCAGAGGGCGGGTTCATAAAATTCTAGTGATGCCAAATATTTTTTGATGCAACCACACCATTTGTCCATTGAAAACCACACCATTTTTTTGAAAACTTTCATGAACAATTTACACACAAATTCATTCTGCTTCTGTTTCATTAATGAGACCCATTTCAACTCCAGTGGAACTAGAGGACACTGGAACCTCATCATCGAGCTAAGCAATGAGGTAGATGAAGCTTGGTAATTTCACCTAAAAGCTTAGAATGTCATTATTTAATCACTGTAAGACTGTAAGAGTTCAATCTCCAGCAATACCACTCTTCCATGTCTGGAATCCATGTAATTGGACTCGCTCTTTCTGACGAGGATGGCCCTCCGTTGTTCCATCTCCTCAATGTAATGCTAGCTGGCATGAGCGACTGTAAGTAGCTGAAGCACTAGAACCAGACAGTTAGCGCTCTCCGTCAAATATCCGGCAGCTTGAAAAAATACACTGACTGCTTTCACAAGTGATTGCTAGTCATCACCTACCAAGGGAAGATCCAAGAAGTGGGCGAGTACAAAATATGTATATACAATCCTTAGGGTGACTAGCTCTGGATTGAGTTGCTTTCTTCAGTTAAAGAGGCAGGCAGCTGCAAAAGCTTCCCTTGCAGCACTAGAAAAGACATTGATTCAAAAATATTGCTAAACTGTACAATCCTGATGAGTGTCACCTATACAAATAGGGCACAAGCATTTCCATTATGATTTGAGAAGCCTCTTTCAGGGACTCATAATGCATCCCATTGACAGGGAAAGAGAGGGTCACCAACTGATTTGCAGAGCGTGAAAATGACGCTAATTATATGTCATCGCCTACTCAGACAGCAAATCACAACCCATTTGAGGCACCTAGTGCCTCCGAGCCTGGTTAGTTAAACAGTGCACTCAGTGTTTATGCAAGTGTCACAGCCCATATGCGTACTTTAATTTAGGGATCTGTGACAACACAGGCAACGTCAACAACCGTACACCTGCGGCTGGAACGCCTAACATGATGCATGCAGCATTCAAAGGACATCTGTACTGTGGGGTATTGTCAAGAGGAAGATGAGAAAGACCCGACCCAGCAATACAGACCAGCTGAAAGCAGTGGCCTTCAAAGCTACTCGGGCTTCAATACCAGCTCAGTAGGTTTACAAGCTGATTGCCTCTATGCCATGTTGCATTGATGCAGTACTTCCAACCACCCAACCAAGTAAAAGGGTAGAAATGAACACACCTGTCAGAAGTTGGATATTTCTGTATTCTTCTCAGATTCTTCTCTGTTTGATCTTATGAAATATTCAATACATCTGAGTTGCTGGATTTCTGATTTTCATGGGCTATAAGCCATATGGATCAAAAGTCAAACAAAAACAGGCTTAAAATGTCATTCCACATTTTTCACAATTCTCTCAATTTTTTTAGATGCACTATTGCTTAAATATGTCCTGAAGTTTGTAGACACCTGCTTATCCAAAATAATAATAAATAAATGTGAAATCAAGGGTATTAATATAGACTTTGTCCCCTTTTGCTGCAGTAACAGCCTCCACTCTTCTTAATACATAAAGGCTTAATTTCAGCCACGAGAGCATTAATGAGGTAAGGTACTGATGTTAAATGATTAGTTCTAGGTCACAAAGGCCACTCCAGTCCATGGATTGTGCTCCATCATCTCACATTAGGTTCATGTGTCACAGTTCACAGTCTTTTCTATGGAAGTGTGCAGAGCTGAATACCTGTTTTAGCAAAAGGTCCACCTTAAAGTAGCTGAATACATTAGGCGCCAATTAGGCGCCCAAAGCCCTCCAGTCGTCCTCAGAGTCCACACTTCGATAATGTGCAGGCCGATAGGTTGAGAAACCTTGGTTGGGTGCTTATGCGACGCTGCAGTCTCTGCAAATTAGCTTATCTACAGTGGCAAAATTCAGACATCGCAATGTGGTCCTCGAAGAAGGCCGCCATCAGGGCACATAAAGGCACCCGTGACCCTTTTCGGAATGAACCCAATAGGACCCGATACTAATACATGGATCAGTATGAACAGATAACACCTTCTCAGCAGATATGGTCATATGAACGGGAGGCGCACTATTAGTAGCTTCAGAATCATGTTGAGAACAGTGCCGTCAGCACGCTGGGCTCGGCCCTCCACTGCGCTCTGCAACATACATGCAAGTCATATTTGTGTAAAATCCTGTACTGTTACTCTACTATGCAAGTCCACATGCTGTGTTCGCTTCAAATGCCGGTTCATGATCTTGTGCCAGGAGGTAGGAAATGCTAAGCGTGATTTGTCTTCACTACAGTGAATTACACTCCCCCCCCTGTAGGGGGCGCCCACAAGCAAAAACTACCAATTCTGGCACAATGCTTATTTAAACCTTCTACCTCCTGTTTGCTAAATCCCTGATTGATTTTGCCGGAGTTGTAGCTCATGGCCTCAGTAAATACACTGGCAGAGCTGGCTAGCCTATGGATCCGCATGGCTTCCAGATTAGGGAGGATGCTTCAGATGCAGCGAATTCATATCTTTTGGGAAAAGTAGGGGGCAAGTACCTTTCCGTTTTAGCTAACTTTTCTCCCGGTTCTAGCATTTTCAGTTAAAAAAACCTTGTATCTCCAAAATGACAACCTTACAGTAGAAGACAAAAAAGGCTTTTCTTTTAATGGAAAAAAAGGAATTTTGGAGCATTTCTATTGGTCCATTCCCCATGAAACTGTCACACTATGTAAAGCCACGGTCACACTGGGTTTTTGCATTTCACGTCATCTCACAAAATGGGCACGGCTGCGAGTGAGGCAAGAAAATCTGTTTTCAGCAGTTTCACAAACCAGCCAACACGCTAACAAAACCCCACAAAAGATTATTACCTTCTAATCCCATCTCCCGACTGACTGCCTCCCAACTGTGTGCCATGCCGCCTCTCGCCTGTGTTGCATTTTTGCAATCCGCATGAAAATATGACATAATCTCTCCTGTTCTGAAACCGCTGTGCTCTCTGGAAAGACGGGGAGTGCTCCATCCAATACTTTTGGGATGGACTGGGTAATTGGGAACGAGGTGGGGTGGTGGCCATCCAACATCCTGACCTCAGGCTGTCTCTTACTGCAATCAAATCCTCACAGCAGTGCTCCAAAATCTATCAGAAAGCCTTTTCCCTGGACAGGCGAGATGGGTACTCCCACAAAAGCAGTATTTTTGTACCCTTGATTCCTGAAGAAGCAACATACAAGCAGGTGTCCAAATACTTTTTGTTCACACAATTACCTATGTTCGAAAGTTACGCAGATGTACAAATGTACCTTCCCTTACATCTATAAATACCTTTGAAGTGTTCTCAAAAAGTACAGCGTTCCCATAACTACATAACTCTGCAACGGTAACTTGCTCAAAGTTGCGTGCAAAAGTTTGGGCATCCCAGGTTACTGTGAATCATTCAGTGAGAAGAAAAAAGGTTTGTTTTGTACAGTGTTTGAATGAAATTTTTTTTTAAAAGGAGGAACATAAAAAGTTTGGGCACCCCGAACGATTTCAGCTCTCTGCTAACTTTTACCAAAAGTCTCAGACCTTAATCAGATTGTTCAGGCTATGGCTTTACAGTAGTCAATAGGAAAGGTCAGGAGAAGCTAATTCCGAAGCTTTGTCAATACTCTGCAAACCTTGTTCCAACAATCAGCAAAGCATCCGTCTGCTTCCTGTAAGCAGCCGTCTAGCCCTCTGAGAACTCTAACAGTTGTTTCCCACAAAGCAGGAGACGGCTGTAGGAAGATAAAGTGTTGTCAGGTAGCTGTTTTCTCAGTTCTGTTATTAAAACGAACAGTCAAGCTGAAGTTGAGGTGTGGAAGACGACATTCAGAAAGATCTGCTTGAAGAGCACTCCAAACTGTTCGAAAGCAAAAGGCCGTGGAGTGGCGGTGCACTATTCTACTGTGCAGCGATGCCTGCACCAATATCACCTTCATGGGCCTGTGCTGTGTCCTCACCACAAAATTCAGCATCATTCAGACACCTGAACTGGCCTGATGCTATGGTTACTGATGAAGCAGAGAAGTTTAAATGCTTGGGCAGTTCAGCCAACGTAACAGTTCATTGGTATTACAGTAGTGTGATATTAGTGGTGTCAATCTATTAAAAAGTTTAAATCACCTTAAAAAGTTTAAAACACAACAACAATATTCAGTGATTAATTGTGATTATGGCGTTAAGAAGCTAGCTAGTATATTCCTGAATTGTTGGGCGGGAGAACAGATAAACGTGTGGTATGACTAATTAAAAATCTAGAGGAATTCGTACATTTTTCGTAGGATTTTAACGCAGTAGCCTCGAACACGCCGAAGCTCGAACATCTTAATAGAGTAAATGCTTGAATGACTTTTTAAGAGATAAATGGATGATCAGTCATTAGCTACGCTGTGTTTATGATAATACGTCACAAGGCTCTGTGAAGAGAGTGACCTACGGGAGGAAGTTGGGTCAAGCGGTTCATCTGCGTTTAAAAAGATTAACGTTGACAGAACTGATTTTAAAAGCCCTAACATGAAATGCGTAAAAAATCATGTTTTTTGACGCCTCTGCCGCCACAGTGGAACGTCACTTCCCCGGGGTGTGCGATGTGCGCTCCTTTCAGCACCTTATATTTCCCCACCCCATGGTGTAGCATTCGCAGGTCCTCAGGTTTCTGTGTTGACGCAGTCATTTGATTCGGTCAGGTATAAAGGACGCTGCCTGAGGAGAGTATAGCATTCTTCATTAGCCAGGCTCTCGAATGGTGTTTCCGCTCCTTCGTAATATCTCACCTCATTCATCTCGCAGATCAAGGACGCCAAGTTCAGAATGAAATCATGAAGCGCGTGATTTCTAATCCTTCTGTGGGAAACTTTGGTTGCCATAGCAACTTTGCAGCCTCTAAACAAATTGCGGCTTGCATTCAGTATCCGCCTTTCACACTTCAAGGTCATTATAAAATCCTAAGAACACTCCCACACCTCTTGCGCTCTTTTTTTTTTTTCGCGCCCTTTCCTCCCTCCCTTCTTCCCTCCCTCCCTTTTCCCCCCTCTGTTTAATCAAACCTCTTCATACCTTTATTTCCTCTTGAGAAAGGGTTGGAATTATTCAAGGGGAGGTGAGCGTTTTTTCTTTCACCTTCGAGCTTTTTCAGCCATCTGAACCGTTACGTTGTGACGGAGTAACGACGTATGTGCACCACTGCTTTACTGCATTATGCATCACATGCTGCAATGCAGTACGCTCCAAACGTCTATGAAGTTGAGCGTCCGTATATTTTTGTGATGTTTTTGTATTCCCTCAATAATGAAATCCAGACAGGAACCCTCTAGTGCCTGCTAATCATGCGTGCGCACCGCAAGTGACGGAAGTGACAACGGCCGCGAGAGTCAGCAATACCGCCGCGAGCCAAGCAAGGTCAGACCAATCAGACAACAGGTTCTCATTATGCCATGCTTTCGCAAAATGGAGGTAAAACATTTCTCTTCTCTCAAAACCGCTCCACTGACTCTGGTTCCTCCTTTCTCAAAATGAAGGCAATGATGTTTCTCACGTTCCCTCAAAACCATTTCACTGACTCTGGTTCCTCCTTTCTCAAAAGGAAGGCAATGATGTTTCTCACGTTCCCTCAAAACCATTTCACTGACTCTGGTTCCTCCTTTCGCAAAACAGAGGTACTGATGTTTCTCACGTTCCTTCAAAACCGCTTCACTGACTCTGGTTCCTCCTTTCTCAAAATGAAGGCAATGATGTTTCTCACGTTCCTTCAAAACCGCTTCACTGACTCTGGTTCCTCCTTTCTCAAAATGAAGGCAATGATGTTTCTCACGTTCCCTCAAAACCATTTCACTGACTCTGGTTCCTCCTTTCGCAAAATGGAGGAAATGTTGCAGCTCACATTCCCTCAAAACTGCTTCACTGACTCGGGTTCCTCCTTTCGCAATTTGGAGGTAACAGCGTTTTTGTGGAAGGCACAATGCACCAATAGTCGGGAAGACAATCTCTCAGCATCCATAGCGGAAGAATAGTTTGGAGAAGGGTTCGGTATTTGTGTGTAAATATGTCAGCAGATTAAATCAGAGTAAATCTATCCAACTTAACATTTATTGGTTTTTTGTTCAAATGACCAAATATAATGTGAGGCTTGTGAAGATGTAGGAAATAATGAAACCTACACAGGCTCTGTTTGTTTCCACTGGCTGCTGTTCCTTTAAAAACGTGGTTCACTTGAGGACACAATTCAGTCCAACACACAGCTAGTGGCCCGCCAACGACCCATCACCTGTTGCATGGGCGATGCTGAGCGATAAGCCTTCAATCTTTATGCAGCAGAACTGTAATGCTTGTTTACGTAAAGTAAACAAAAGTTGTATTTATATGTTTGTTTATACAATTACAGTCTGGTCTACTATAATTCATAGGATGCGCCGCACATGACAAACTGTATTACATTTGGAACATTCAATTTTCCTCAGAGAAAAATAGCTTAGACACAGAGTTTGGACCTGACAGCAACAACAGAGCAAACTAAACCACCTTAGCGGCCTACCTTCCAATTCACATCTACAATATAGGGACAAAAGTATTGGGACAGCTGCTCATTGATTTGTTTCTTCAGAAATCAAAGACATTACATTTATTTAAAAAACAAACAAACAAACAAACAAACAAACAAACAAAAAAACATGTTTCTCCTGCTCTTGTTGGAGAAACTGTCTCTACTGTCTAGAGGAAGCTTTCTACTAGGTTTTGGAGCATTGTATTGAGGATTTGATTGCATTTAGCCACAAAAATGTTATCCAAAAAAATGTTATTCCACTGGCAGCCATGAATGCCAATGGCAATACACATCTGTCAGCAATAGGTGTATCTTAAAGTAGCCGAATGCATTCATTTGAAGAGGTGTCCACAAACATAAAGACATAATAAGGATAGAGGATGCTAGTATCATATAACCGATTTCAGGACTTGTATATGATTGAATGATTATATCTATACACAAACACACAATTACATCATTCATCTTCATCATGTTATGATTCTGATCAATCCAGACTGATTCAAAACCTTTAAAAGTTGCTGTTCTTTGAGATACTTTATCTCAGCTTCACTGTGGAGCCACCAGAGTCTGCAGGAGGTGAAGAATAACACCTCCAGTACTTTTTTCTGTTGCTCTCTTTGACATCCTTCGGTCAGTACCTACCCTGCTAACACTCTGCAAACAGAGACAGAAAGTGATGGAGCTCACTTAGCGGTAACATGGACTCCCAGCTGGTGAGAGGAATCACCTCTCTGAAAGAAAGGAAGACGCCAAGCAAAAAGAACCCTCTGCTTTAAGATAAAAACATGATGGTGGCGGTAGCTTCATGTTCCTCACTGACTATCTTCATCATGCTTTCTTTTTTTTAAAACCCTACCAACAGGGATGGACTGGCCAACGGAAGAACCAAGACAACTGCGGTCACCTCATTAATAAACACCAGTAAGTTCCACTGGTAGCTATAAATGCCAATGGCAATGACATGACAGTGGCTCCACCATGTTTGACAGATTATATGGGATATGTGTGTTGGATCGTGAAACTGTATGAAGGTATCTTCTGACTGAGGACTTTAACAGTGATACACCTCCTCAAGAGAGTTCACAGAGAAAAGAATTCATCCACTTCCAATTTGTCTTCTATGGACTATGTTTTTTGGTGACGCCTTTAAAAATGTCCCAAATACTTCAGTTGGCCATTTCTGAAGTTTCTCTCAGAACTTTTTTGGGTTAACTTCTTGAATTAAAGCTGAAAGTCGGCACTACAAATCACATCTTGATTGCTTAATTTCAAATCCATGAAGGTGTACAGAGACAAAAATGACAAATTGGGAAGGTGTCCAAATAGGAATGTTTACTGTCCAGTCAAAAGCTATGTTTACTTTAATACATTTTTTATTTTATTCTTTTTTTTTTTGTACATATCAACTTAATTTGGACTTAATAATGGAATTATTTATTTCAGAGCCTTAATCTTTCAATAGAGACACAGCTAATTTCATCTCTTTTCACATTTTCCCACTTGCTGTAGGGTGGTTAAAAGGGTGTTGTATAGTACCGAAAAGGATTATTTGACTAGTAATATCGGCTGAACCCTTTTGGGTGCTAGAACACAACATTTTTAAAAAGTGAACATGAAGACAAATTTAAGCAAAGTGTCATTTTAACATTTAAATGTTTGAGTTGTCATAGTTCTACAGAGAACCATTGCTTTTATGAAATAACCTTTGAAGAACCCCCCCCCCTTTTTTTTAAGAGCATACTTTTGAAAGGAGTATTCATGTGTTCTCTGTATATAGTTGTAACAAAGCCACTTGACTTGACTTAAAGATCAAAAGATTAAAGGAATTTAGGAAAAGATTCTGCACCCTAAACACATAATTCAGTTATTAAAAAAACACTTATGATGGAAAAAGTCATATTTACGGTACAAAAAAAAAGATGACCTAATGTGTTTTCTGCTTGAACCTGTTATTTTATTACAGTCTTATGCAAATATCTGGGTGAAATTAGTCAAAATTAAACATTTCCTTTACCAAAAAAACTAAACAAAACAAAAATTCTAATTGTGCATTTCCAATGTATTGCTGAATTTAATGGAAAAAAACCCACACATATATTAAAATGTGCCATAGTTTTTGTACAATTTTCCAAATATGTTAAATTGAACAAATAACAATAATTGCATATTAAAATGTGCATAAGTATGTGATTTCTGCTGAGGACTTGAGGAAAATCAAGAGTTACAAATGGTATTTGTCCAAATGTTTGTGGATACCCCTTCTAATGAATGCAGTTGCACCCACTGCTACCCAATAGGGCTCTCTGGAGCAGATATACATGAACCTGACATGGGCTAGAAGGGTATAAACCCCCTGGAATTGAGCTGTGGAGCAGTGGAACTGTGTCCCCTTAATACGTTTGGGATGAGGTGGGGTGGTGATCGCTGTATGCAGTCAAATTCTCAAAGCACTGCTACAAACAATAAATAAATTATATATATAATTTATAATAACTACTGCTTACTTCTTACTTCTACTCTTCTCTACTCTTCTCTTATTTCTACTTTACTGCTTACTTCTGCTCCCTCTAGCCCATGTCAGGTTCATGTATATCTGCTCCAGAGAGCCCTATTGGGTAGCAGTGGGTGCAACTGCATTTATAATAACTGCATTATTCATTACACAGTTCCACTGCTCCACAGCTCAATTCCAGGGGGTTTATACCCCTCTAGCCCATGTCAGGTTCATGTATATCTGCTCCAGAGAGCCCTATTGGGTAGCAGTGGGTGCAACTGCATTCATTAGAAGGGGTATCCACAAACAATAAATAAATTATATATATATACAGTGAGTCCAAGAAGTATTTGATCCCTTGCTGATTTTCTTCGTTGGCCCACTAATAAAGACATGATCATTCTATACTTTTAATGGTAGATGTATTCTTACATGGAGAGACAGAATATTAAAAAGAAAATCCAGAAAATAAATCTAAGGAATATATATTAATTGATTTGTATTTCATGGAGTGAAATAAGTATTTGATCCCTTAGTATTCATTAGCAGTTCTGGCTTTTACAGACCAGTTAGACACTCCCAATCAACTTGTTACCTGACCTGAAGCCACCTGTTCTCACTAATCACTTGTGTGAAAAACACCTGTCCACAGAATCAGACAGATCACACAGATTTCAAGTCTCCAACATGGGTAAAACCAAAGAGCTGTCACAGGACCTCAGAGTCAGAATTGTTGACCTTCACAAAGCTGGAATGGGCTACAAAAAGATTAGTAAGGTGTTGGATGTGAAAGTAACAACTATTGGTGCAATTATCAGAAAGTTTAAAGAGTATAACATGACAATCAACAGACCTCGGCCCGGTGCTCCAAAGAAGATTTCGCCTCGTGGGGTGGCAATGATGCTGAGAACAGTCAGAAATCGTCCTGCAACCACTCGGCAGGAGTTAGCAAATGACCTGAAGGCAGCTGGGACCACAGTTTGCAAGGAAACAATTGGCAACACTTTGCGCAACAATGGATTCACATCCTGCAGTGCCCGAAAGGTACCCCTGCTGAAGAGAGCACATGTGGAGGCGCGCCTCAAGTGTGCCAATGATCATTTGAAAGATGAACCAAGTTATTGGGAGAAGGTTTTGTGGTCAGACGAGACCAAAATTGAACTTTTTGGCCTCAACTCCACCCGCCATGTGTGGAGGAAGAAAAATGCTGCCTATGACCCCAAGAACACTGTGCCCACCGTCAAGCATGGAGGTGGAAGCATAATGTTTTGGGGGTGTTTCTCTGCCAAGGGTACAGGGCTACTTCACCGCATCACTGGGAAGATGGATGGAGCCATGTACCGCACAATCCTGAGGGACAACCTCCTCCCCTCTGCCAGGGATCTGAAAATGGGCCGTGGTTGGGTCTTCCAACATGATAACGACCCTAAACATACAGCAAAGGCAACAAAGGATTGGCTCAAGAAAAATCACATTAAGGTCATGGAGTGGCCCAGCCAGTCGCCAGACCTCAATCCGATCGAAAATCTATGGAGGGAGCTGAAGGTCAGAGTTGCCAAGCGACAGCCCACCAACCTTCATGATTTAGAGAGGATCTGCAAAGAAGAGTGGGCCAAAATTCCCCCTGGTGTGTGTGCTAAACTTGTGGTTAACTACAACAAACGTCTCACCGCTGTGCTTGCAAACAAAGGCTTTGCCACTAAGTATTGAGTGTGTTTGGCAAGAGGGATCAAATACTTATTTTCCTCATTGAAATACAAATTAATTAAAATATATTCTTTAAAATTATATTCTGGATTTTTGTCTTGATATTCTGTCTCTCCATGTTAGAATATATCTACCATTAAAAGTGCAGAAGGATAGTGTCTTTATTAGTGGGCAAACAAAGAAAATCAGCAAGGGATCAAATACTTCTTGGACTCACTGTATATATATATATATATATATATATATATATATATATATATATATATATATATAGTAGAAAGCCTTCTTTCCTGGACAGTAGAGACAATTACTCCAACAAAAGCAGTATACGTTCATTTTAATACCCTTGATTTCAGAAGAAACACTGAATGAGCAGGTGTCCCAATACTTTTGTCTGATTGTGTAAAGCTGCTTTGTGACAACACAATTGTAAAAAGCACTATACAAATACATTTGACTTGACTTGACATTTTTATCGTCAAATAGTAGCTTCAAAATCACGGTGATGCTCCACTGACCTGTAATACAGGGAGAACAGCGCCTCTATGGTTGCTACTCTGGGCTCGGCATGTTGCCAACTACACTATGTAACTTTGGTGACGCAGGACAGAGCTCGTAAGACCTGCCATATTTATTATCAAAACCCTGTAATACTTAATACTACCCTACTGCCTAAGGCCACCTGCTTCTCTCACCTGCAGCGACAGTTCTGTACCTCTCATCTTGTTCAGAAATGCATGTAAGCCCGTCCTGTAGTGGTTGCTTAAATCCCGTGCAGATCCCACTTCTCAACTGTAGGGGAAGAAATATAAATTCTCACATTATGCTGCTTTAAACACCCATGCTGCAACAGACCACATACCCTGCTCTCCTCCTGCTATTCAGGAGGGTACACCACTTTTTGCCCCTGCGTCACTGGACCTGGTTTCAAGCATAAACTTCACAACACCACTGCATTAATTCAAAGAACACCACCTGCAAAGGGTCTGCGACTTATCATCCCTGCATCTCTCTTGACAGAGGTTTGAATACACTGCCCTTGTGTCTCTCCTTGCTCGTTCCTTCAAGAAGTGATTCATTACTATTGACCTCCAGCTACTTGGCCTGCTGAGCCGCCAAGGAGTGAACGGAGTGGCATGTTTGCACTTGACTCTGCGTGGCTGTTTTGTCAGGTGGACCTTCAAAAGACAAAAGCTAACTGAACGTCTAATTCAGTGCCCTAATAAGCTGCTGCACTGGGTAAACCCATAGGAGACTGGGGGGGAAAAAACAAAATGAATAAATAAATAAAAAATCTCACAAACACCATGTCTCTTAGCAACCGGTCATCATGACATTATTTGGGATGGAAATGGGAAAGCTCTGGACATTTAAGAGTGATGTACAGTGTATTTATAGGATCCATTAGCTGTTACTATGCTTCAATCAATGCAGAGGTGGGCGCACTCTCACATACGTGAAGGAGCCCCTAAGTAGTCTGATTCTGGAGGAAAGCTCTGAACTCGTCTTTGCTTTCATGCACATCTTCAGAGCATCCTAAAGCGTGGCTTGATGTCACGCCCCAGCCGAGATATTCATTGCTCCTTTTTACTCGTCGCTACGGCTGTGAACCATCTTGACATTCATTATGGCAGGGTTAAGAGAAGAGCTTTCGAACCTCCACAACCTGCTCAATTCACCTGCACTGAGCGCTGGATCAGCATCAACCCTCTCTGCACGGGGGCACCAAACCACAATTAATGACCACTAGAGGTGTAAGGGTTTGAATTTCTCACAGTACGACAGCATAGGCAAGGAATATCAGGATATCGCAGCATTCCAGCACCTTTTTAACACACAGGGAAAGGGTGAAAATGAAAGGAGAGTGACTGTGAAATATGCTCAGGTTCCAACTCACAAGGTGTACCCATATCTCCTCGACAAGTACATGGCCATTTAAGGCTGGGACACGGAAAATAGATTAGCTTCTGTTATTTTGACTTCATGATGAGTATCAGCTGATATCCAGATCTGATCAAATCAGATCAGATCTTTGCGCTTATACAAATATAACAGTCACAGTTTAGATAAGATGAGCTGCTGATTAATGTGTTCAGTAAAATCCCTAAACTTTCGTTATAATTACTGTTTTTAGTGTGTTTAATATTTTATAATCCAGTCTGACTCTCCTTACTGGCCAATTCACCTAACTAGTCAGATCTTTGTGAACCTAACTAGTCAGATATACTAGTTATATGATTTGAGTTTTCTATAGGTTTTTTCAACAAGCCAAAACTGGACACCCCCTTTGCCCCAAACACACAAGTCAAATGCCACTGAACTCACTCCTAAGACTACAGGCAACAGCGCAGCGAGACAGAAGGACCACAGGCAACAGCGCAGCGAGACAGAAGGACAACAGGCAACAGCACAGTGAGACAGAAGAACCACAGGCAAAAGCACAGCGAGACAGGAGAACTACAGCCAATAGCGCAGCAAGACAGAAGGACCACAGGCAACAACACAGCAACACAGAAGGACCACAGGCAACAGCACAGCGAAACGGAAGGACCTCAGGCAACAGTACAGCAAACGTAAGGACCACAGGCAACAGCACAGTGAGACAGAAGGACCACAGGCAACAGCATAGTGAGACAGAAGGACCACAGGCAACAGCATAGTGAGACAGAAGGACCACAGGCAACAGCACAGCGCAAGGCGTACTTTTCCCGTCGTTATGACAGCAAAGACACACTGACGCCCTAAATCCAGCTGCACGGTTTCCTTAGAAATCAGTCTTGTCTTGGTCTCTACAAATTGTTGTCGAGATCAGCCAAGTCCAATTCGTCCATTTTAGGTAACATTAGATATTAGACTAGATTTTTTTTCACACTATTGAATAAGTCAGGTTTAAGGAAATGCTAATCATAGTGGCAAACAGCTCAACTCTCCACTGTCTCCATTAACACCACCATGTGGCCCTGCACAGTGCCATTTAGCATCACGTAGCGTAGCATAGTAGATATAGCACAAAGCAGGCCTGCTCTACACAGAAAGCGTTATAATAAGAGTGCTGATTAACGGCAGGTTCACACACAAGTCAAATGCCACTGGACTCACTCCTAAGATCACAGGCAACAGCGCAGCGAAACGGAAGAGCCACAAGCAACAGCACAGCGAAACAGAAGGACAACAGGCAACAGCACAGCGAAACGGAAGAGCCACAGGCAACAGCACAGCGAAACAGAAGGACAACAGGCAACAGCACAGCGAGACAGAAGGACCACAGGCAACAGCACAGCAAAACGGAAGGGCCACATTCAACAACACAGCAAAACTGAAGGACCACAGGCAACAGAACAGTGAAACTAAAGGACCACAGGCAACAACACAGCAAAACAAAAGGACCACAGGCAACAGTACAGCGAAACAGAAGGACCACAGGCAACAGAACAGCGAAACAAAAGGACCACAGGCAACAACACAGCGAAACAGAAGGACCACAGGCAACAGAACAGCGAAACAAAAGGACCACAGGCAACAACACAGCAAGACAAAAGGACCACAGGCAACAGTACAGCGAAACAAAAGGACCACAGGCAACAGAACAGTGAAACAAAAGGACCACAGGCAACAACACAGCAAAACAAAAGGACCACAGGAAACAACACAGCGAAACAAAAGGACCACAGGCAACAGCACAGCGAAACAAAAGGACCACAGGCAACAACACAGCGAAATGGAAGGACCACAGGAAACAACACAGCGAAACGGAAGGACCACAGGCAAAAGCACAGCGAGACAGAAGAACTACAGGCAGCAACACAGCGAGACAGAAGGACCACAGGCAAAAGCACAGCGAGACAGGAGAACTACAGGCAACAGCGCAGCGAGACAGGAGAACTACAGGCAACAGCGCAGCGAGACAGAAGGACCACAGGCAACAACTCTTGACCTCCTAAGAAATCGGTCTTGTCTTGGTCTCGGTGACTCAGAAATTGTTGTCGAAATCAGCCAAGTCCAATTCGTCCATTTTAGGTAACATTAGATATTAGACTAGATTTTTTTTCACACTATTGAATAAGTCAGGTTTAAGGAAATGCAATTCATAGTGGCAAACAGCTCAACTCTCCACTGTCTCCATTAACACCACCATGTGGCCCTGCACAGTGCCATTTAGCATCACGTAGCGTAGCATAGTAGATATAGCACAAAGCAGGCCTGCTCTACACAGAAAGCGTTATAATAAGAGTGCTGATTAACGCCAGGTTCAAGCGGACACTCATGTCTCCCGTTTGCTAGGAGTTACCCTTTACACCCTTTCTGAAGCTCTCTGTGGTCGAGGTGAAGAAGGACCAGAAGACTAAAGTATGGCAAAGGTGAGGTAACAGAACTTCAGCATTAGCCTGTTTAAATCTCAGACACGTCATCTACTGTGGCTTTCTGTGATGTGGATAAGGCTAATTTACCGGCGTAATGCAGAATGCTGACTGGAGCACTGTGATATGCTCAGAAATTGAGGGTTTAGGTTGGGTTTCTTTTAAAAAGGTAGTGCACACGGTCAGCAAACGCATAAATCAGGATAGCGAGTGTCCCACACCAGAGTTTAAAAAAAGAGAAACCAATAACCTGGCAAGAGCTGAGGCTAAAGGGAGACCAGGCCAAAAGAGCAAAACAAGGGCCACCAACAACAAGGTAGACCTGCTCAACGTGCAAAGGACAGAATTGGCAGACAGGTTTCTATAGTCCACATTAGACTGTAATCAGGTGTGTGTAGTTAGTGGTCCGGTGCTGAAGATCTTGGGAAGCTGTCTCTGATTGGTGGACTAGAGACTGTGGTGTCACAGAGCAGGGGATTATGTGATTTATAGTGAGGACACAGAAGCATGGCAATAATAAAAAGGGAAGGACTACTAAAGGTTTAGGTCTCGGCTCTGACTCAGTGTGTCCTGATCTTGGGGGGATTCTCAACACAAGGTATGGCAAGTTCAGACTGGAGCACTTGGTAGAACTGACTTGACAGGAGGACGCTGTATGGTAATTTTGCAATAGGAACAGCAGCGTGGTGCGTAATGCATTCTGGCATATTAGGCTGTGCCAAGTGACGTCCTGATGCAATACGGACCAACCAGAACACATCTGGGCGTTTGGACTGTACTCGGCTGGATGTGACATACTGAATGGAGCAGTACTTGGACTGCCACTGATGACGTTTCACAAATCCACAGGAACGCAGACTGAGAATCGGCCTTGGTCTTGACTACAACACTAGTTCGAGGCATGACACACTTTCATAAACCTGTGTGGTGACGACCAGACTTTGATAATGAAGGCCTGTGGCAACACCTCCCTTCAATTACCCCTTAAATGAACGCCACATGAACCTTTGAGGTTCCCATACTCTGTCCCCGCATGAGATGCTGAAAAGAGCTTCACAGCTCACCCAGTGCGCACTGCAGCAGCCCACTTTGGAGGGTGTTGAAGCTGTTCTTCCTGGTGGAGAACCTTTCCTGTCAAATCTGGTATCATTTGGAAGAGGCATCAGTTCTCAGTCGACTCGGATTCTGACTGCAGTCGGTAGGAATGACTGGAGATGATTCCACACAGTTTTCTCCATTCCAAAATAAATAAAAAAGGAGATCTGGGGGGAAAAAATCAAAAACAGTACAATATTTAAAAAAAGAGACTAGACCAGTACTTCTTCCATGCTGATTAGTGTAGTAGAGGCTATTTTATGCTGGTCTGGCTGACCTGGTGGTTGACCTGCATTCCAGTGTTCAAACCTGGTCCTCACTGCTAATAATCATCGCGACTGAAGGTATAACTGAAAATAACAGCCTGGCTCTTGACCAGCATAGACTTTGATGGATTAGCTGGTCTCTAATCGTGATCAACCTGACCAAGCTAGACCACCAGTATGACCAAGCCTGACCATGCTGCCTAACCAGCTTGATCATCATGACTAAGCTGGTCGACCAGCATGACCAAACATGACCAAAATGACCAAATGCCACATATACTATACCTCAAGAGCTGGCAAGAGTTAACCAGCCGGATTACCAGTATAGGGTATACTGTCTTCTGGATAACCAGCTTTCAAACACCTTGACCATCACAGACCAGCTCAGACCACCCATATACAGCTGGCTTTGAGCTGGATCTGTCAGCAGGGTTGACATTGTAGCCTGATGCATTTCAACCTCTCAGCTGTTCCTCATGGCCAGTCTGATTATACTTGACCATGTAGTGCCTAAACTGTCCTTAAGTCTTCTGTCAGCTCCCTACCAGCGTCGCTTAGACACTTAGGGGGTTACTTTCACAAAGCAGAAGTTTTCAGTTCTCAGTAGCCTGTTATCTTATAGCCTGGTAGAAGCAGTGCCTGAGCTCATTAACTCAGCCACGTTCACCTTTAGGAACCACAGCAAGCTCTGGTCCATGAGAGTAGCCAATCAGCGCGCAGCCTGTGAGTGCGACCCACCCAATCGTAGCGCGGTAGAGGCGGGCTCTGCCGGAATACGGGTGGAGAAAATCCCACGGCGCGTCTGGAAGTGGAGGCTGAGAGTTGGGAGGCTGTGCAGGGTGGAGAAATCAACAACGACGCTTAGGTGGTGTTTTTTTTCGGGTTGTGAGAGTTTTATCTGGTCGTTTTTCCACCGTTGAAACAACGACTGACCATACGGTGAGCATATTTGTTGTTAACTTATTTTTTGGCTTTATTTCGCGTATAAAATAATGCTTATAATTGTTGGCAGTGGATCTGTCCATAGACTTTAGACATATTATAGAGATTCTGGTTTAGCCTCACTAAAAAATATAACATTAAAATATGAATTAAAATGAATTGAACATTTAAACATAATTTAAACATTAATATCATATTATTTAACCAGCGTTTGTTAAAAATAAAAATAAAGGATAAAAATGGTGTTTTGTCTCACAGGAGATGGACAGCAACGTGGTGCAGGTCTTTAAGGAGGATAAATGTCCGTCTGCTCACGCTGAGGACTGTGTGGTGAACTTCCCCTGGCAGTCTGGCTTCCCGGACGTCTACAACTACTCTGTAAACGAGAGCTGGACTGAGGACCCCGAGCCGCTGTCCCCCATCATCCCCGTGATAACGGCCGTGTACTCGGTGGTCTTCGTGGTGGGTCTGGTGGGGAACTGCCTGGTGATGTATGTCATTATCAGGTGAGAGGACTCGTGCTGTACAGTAACTGTGTTAGCCCTGAGCTGTGCTCGGCCCTTTTGACACGGCCTGAGCTGTAATTGGACTATACGGCTCGTAGACCAGTCTAAAAGTAGGCTGCAGGTGCATTTCCTCCCCCCAAATTTTGTTAGAGGGAGAGAACAAAAAAAAAAAAGGCTTTGGTCAAGGGTTCAAGAGCACGGTTGTGCAGCAGGTGTTTTGGCGCCCCCTCGTGGTTCGTTCTGCGTTAACCTGGATTCAGGACTTCGTACGAACAGCATCTTAAAGGAATAGTTTACAGACCATTCAGGATTACACAGTTTCTAACTCACGTAAAGCACAGGCAGTCCACGAGGACATGAAAAAAGCCTTTCTGTAGTTTCCCATTGGAGCTATAAGTCTCTTAGATGTAGTGTGAAAGCTGAAGATGCAAGTTTCAGACACCTGTCATGTCTCTTGGGGTAAATGTAAATATCTTTGTGAAGTGATCCTTAAATTATTGTTTATCCTAAGCTATAATCAATGCATATTCAAGCTATAATCCTAAGCTATAATCAATGCATATTCAAGCTATAATCCTAAGCTATAATCAATGCAGTATTTTTATAAAATCCTATATTAATATTTTACTGATTAGTAACTAGGGGCTGAGATACATCACTAATTGTAATTAGGAGCTGTTAGCTGAATCACTTCTCCAAGCTTTTTTCTTTAAACCGTGTGCTAACACTCATCAACCACAAACCCCTCTAAGCAACTGTCAACTAAAGATCTGAAAATGAATGTCCTCAGTACCCTTAAAGACAGGGAAGGTCTAAAAGAAGAAAGCCAAGCATTTCTGAAGTTTCAACAATGCAGACTCTTATTAAGAAGTGGCAGTTCTAGAGAACTGTGGAGGTATCTTTGTTAGAGGTGTCTTTGAATTTTTAGCCTATTCAAACTAGATGAGGTTATCCTTGGGTAAATAGCAAAGCCCTTTTGTAAGTCGCTCTGGATAAGAGTGTCTGCTAAATGCCTTAAATGTAAGTGTTAATATAATACCTGGAAGACAAAGCAAATGTCTAGAGATCTGCTCATATGCTGGTAAGAAAGGCAAAGCAGAACCTCCATATGACTGCCAAATATATATCAAGAGAGATAGGGCACAGTTCTACTGTGCAGCTTTGCCTACAAAAACATAACCTTCATGAAAAAGTCACAAGTTACCTGCTAACTTGTCACAAAATCTAGTGTTTGAAGTATGCGAGTATGCAAGCCAGGTGAGTTTTAGAAACAGTGCTATGGGCCGATGAAGTCAAAAGATGGAGCAGGAGAGAACACCTTGCCAACTGTGAATCATGGGGGTGGATCAATCATGTGTTGCCACCAGTGGCATTGGCAGTATTGCACACGTTGAGGGAAGAACAGATTCCAAACAAGACAACCTTATTCACCATTAGTGTTGGAATTCAGAGTTCACCTTTAACCCATCTATGCAGGGGACACACACTGTCACACTAAGCACATGTGCCCGAGGCAGTGGGCAGCCATCTCTGCGGCACCCAGGGAGCAGGGTGAAGGGCCTTGCTCAAGGGTGCAACAGTGGCAGCTTACGAGCCTAAGTGTCGAGTATCAAGTATCGAACCCACAACCCTGTCATTAATAGCCTGGTAGTCAAACCGCTGAGGCACTACTGCCCCAAATACCTGCATATGCTGGATGCAAATGTCAAACCATGGGGCATGGCTTCCATATCAGGATAACTGATCCAGAACATGGGTTCAAAATCCACCATGGACTACTACCTGGAGAGGCATGTGTGGACTGAGCTTAAACAAGCTGTCCACGCAAGACAACTCAAGAATATGTCAGAACTGAAGGCCTTCTGAAAGGAAGAGCAGGGGGAAATTTAAAGCCTGTAGAAGAGAAGTGTAATAAATACAGATGTTGGTTGGTTGTGTGTGTGTGGGGGGTGGTGCAGACTCTTTAACACTGCACTCTTTAACACTTTCCGGGTAGATACACCAAGATGAAAACCGCCACCAATATATACATCTTCAACCTGGCTGTGGCGGACGCCCTGGTGACCACGGCCATGCCCTTTCAGAGCGCGGACTACTTACTGAACTCTTGGCCCTTCGGAGAGGTGGTCTGCAAGGTCTTCATCTCCATCGACTACTACAACATGTTCACCAGCATCTTCACCCTCACCATGATGAGCGTGGACCGCTACGTGGCGGTGTGTCACCCGGTCAAGGCGCTGGACTTCCGCACACCTGTCAAAGCTAAGATCATCAACATCCTCATCTGGGTTCTGTCCTCCGCAGCTGGAATACCTGCCATGGTGCTTGGAAGCACGCAGACCAACAACGGTACCTATACGATATCTTTTGCAAGCTTTGAAGTTATGAATATTGTACAATGTAGAACATATGTTTAGAAGATGTTTTGCTTTTTAAAACAACACTATGGAAAAAATGGCATTTCTTGCTCCTGGGCTCCCCCTACAGTCTGGTAGTGTAATTCACGTTGTGAGCCACCCCTACAGCAAACGTTTTTCTAGACAAGCTGAGAAGCATGTGGACTGAGGCGGTATAGTAATACTACTCCATTCATTTTACACAAATATGATGCATCTTTATGCAGTTCTCGCAAATGTTGTCCTGCCCACTTCTCCAAAGTTACATAGTGCACATACATAGTTACATATTAGTTCCCTAATACAGGTCAGTGGAGCATCACAGTCATTTTAAAGCTGCTATTTGAAGGTGAAAATGCTACCTAGTGTTCTTAGAAAGTCCCAAACTGAAGACAGACACAGCTGAGGGGTAGATAAATAGATATTACGCACTGCTGGGGGATACAACACCAGTTACAGTAGAGGGTATGCATCGTTGTGTGCTGGAACATGCCCCCTTTAGTCGGACTGGGTTTGTTAGGCCAAACCGGAAATTAAACATCATTGTATGCTCAAGGTAAAGGCAGCTGGATCCAAATCACCAGTGGTCCATGGGCATGGATGTGTATCCAGGAATGTCCAGCTAACTGGGGCTTAAATTTACTTGCACGTTTGGGAGATAAAGCCTCATATCTGAGAGTGCAGAGTCGAGTGAATGGTCTTTAGGCGTGTTGATTGGTTTCAGGCTGATTTAGTAGATTTAGGTTAATTCAGCTTTTGCTTACTTTTTACCCTTTTAATCAGACTTAGCATGTCGTTAAATTTTGCAACTACTATGGGCTTGTTTTTTTCCCCACCTGTTTTTAGAGCGTGACTTTACCAAACGCTGAGCTCCTACATGTTTCGGTGTCTGGATTTCCGATTTGCAGCAATCCAGTAGCTTCTCTTCTCTATAGCTTTTAGCAGTCCTTAAAAGGTAGAGCAGAATCTGTTGAAGCCGGGGAAGTCCCATGCGTACCCTCTGTATACAACTGTTTATTTACATGCCTTAGCCCAACAACTGGGGAAAATAATTGTGATCAGATGAAATAACTGTGATCAGGGGATTATTATGTTATTATTATGTAATGATTATGACAGACATATATTGAGTGATCTCAAACAGATTTACCGACGCAGTGTGACATTAAATAAACTTCAAGATACCAATGACAAGGGTTTCACAGGGCCCTGAGGGCCTAAGCCCACCTACATTTCTAACTCAAATACACTTGATAAGAATATGGCATACTCAAAATGTCATTTTTGACCAAGAAAAATCCAAATTTACCAAAACAATATCCACTCCTCCTGAGCACCCAAGGTCCTATTAAACACGAGCTACAGTTCCAAGTATCAGCGCTGAGCATAGGAGTACACTTTGTTTGCTATAGCAAAGTCCTTATAGGCAAGTCTGTTCACTCAACAGCCATCTTTGCAGTGCCACCGGGCAGTTTTTTCCAGTCACACAAGACCAGGCCTCATCTTTAGGAATGAGGAGAGACCAAAATACTTGAAACAGAAGGTCAGATTGCCGTGTCAACCCTATTTTAAACCACTGATAAAATCTCCCCACTAGAACATGGACCATCCTCTTATTCAACCAGTGGTCTGTCTTCTCAATTATATGTCTCTGGTATAAGCCACGTGTGTGGTTGTTTACATACAGTAAGCTCGACTTGCTAGCTATTTTAGCTGACTAAACAAGCAAACAGATCTTGGCTAATTGACTACATTTGGGGTGAGGTCTTTTTCCATAGTCCATTATTACATTCTTTAAAACTGTAGACTGCACAGGCCGCTCTAAGAGCCCCTGATCAGTAATAACCTTGTCCCGTATATCCCTTCCCCAGGCACCACTGAGTGCGCACTTCAGTTCCCCGACCCCTACATGTACTGGGACACATTGATGAAGATCTGTGTCTTCATCTTTGCCTTTGTGGCCCCTCTACTCATCATCACAGTGTGCTACACTCTAATGGTGCTCCGGCTAAAGAGCGTGCGCCTGCTGTCGGGCTCGCGGGAGAAGGACCGCAACCTACGACGCATCACTCGTTTGGTGTTGGTGGTGGTGGCCGTGTTCGTGGTCTGCTGGACGCCCATCCACATCTTCATCCTGGTCAAAGCTCTGGCGCCTGGAGTCCCCGAAACCACCGCTGTTATGGGGGCCTACTTCTTCTGCGTGGCTCTGGGCTACACCAACAGCAGCCTCAACCCAATCCTCTACGCCTTCCTGGACGAGAACTTCAAGCGCTGCTTCCGGGACTTCTGCTGCCCAGGCCGCAGCCCGGCGGACGGACCAGGGATGCTGCGGGTCAGGAGCACCATCCGCGAGCACACGTGTCCGGCTGAGGGTCGAGGGGGCGGTGGCCATGGCAGGCCAGTATGACTAGCCGTGGAGCTGTCCTCCTTCCATGGGCAGGAGGACTCGAACGACCTGGGACTAACGCAGATCACCACCGCCATCTGATGGCTGACTCAGACTTCTGCATAGAGAGATGCAGAAAAGGAGTTGGGTAATTGTAGCTAGCAGATGCTCACTGAGCCCCCAGGTATTTTTTTTATTTATTTAATTTGTCATTCCCCCACCTGAACTTTGTAGTGGATTATTCATAGGTCTACTCTTTCCCCAAAGGAGGTGTGGTGGGGTAAGTATTAAAATGGAACCGACTACCCTACACCGCTTTCAAACATGGTGTTGGTTGCCTGCTAGCTGATAAAAGCTAAGCCACACTATGGTGAGCTAGCAAACCGCTCTGCTACCAGGCTAATGTAAACTGTCTGTAGTTAACTAACACTGTTAGCTAGCACTTACATTAGTTAGTTAGTTAGTTTTAAGGTTTAAGGTTCTAGTTTATTGAAATTGTGTGCATTCAGCATGACAACAACAGGCAACAACAACAAAAAAAACACATGGTCACCTGATGCTAGTTTAAAGTATATATATAGATCATGTTGTGGGAGCAGTTCTTCGCCACGGACTTAAGACAAAAAGAGTAGTTTTGTGGACTCCTCCCTGTCCCAGTCAAATCAATCTCAAGTTCAAGGTGTTGGATAATCAGAACAGCCTTCAGAATGGCGCCAGTGAGGTTACCGCAACTGAACTGCCGGAGATCACAACTATACGTTGTGTGAATCTGCAGCGAACACTAAATGGTTGACAGTATTTCTGCCAGCATTGTGGTTGGGGTGAGACTAGGGGCAGGCAATACAGTGATTATTTATCATATTGTGATAAATTATGTCCTTGTGAAACCCAGTATGCATTTCTAGGCATATTGTGGATTTTGTCAGTGCTTAAAGAACGCTGATCAATATCATGACCATATCATTAGATTACACAACAGTGTAATTAGGCTGGTTTAACTGAATGAAGTGCAGCAGATTTACTGTAAATAAAAGTACTGTACTCAGTATGAGACAGGGTTTAAATAGTACCTTTTAAGAATCTGTCACTACTGAGGCATAAATATAGGAAGTATATTTCCGATATTATAAAATATTATAAAATATTATAGTTTTTGATGGAATAAATATTTTGACCATATCGCCCAACCCTAGGTTAAAAAAAATTAAAAAAATATGGTGTGATAAAAATATCTTCATTATCACATCAGGTACCTTATTCTGTCCTCTCTCTCTCTCTACTGTAATTCACACAATGGGGCATGTTAACGGATCAACATTGCATTCTGGTTTGGTGACCGCAACCTCATGCGTAATGCTAGCTGAGACTATACACCGATCAGCCATAACATTACCATTAGGTGGTGATGTCAAAAGCATTGATTATTTTCATCCACAGTGGCATCTGTCAAAGAGTGTGATACATTAGGCAGCCTGTCTAAGAAAGGACAACCTATGAACCAGTGACAAGCTCATGGGCACGTAAGGCTCATTGATGTGATCCATGGAGGCCCCCACCTCACAATTTACAGGACTTTAAGGATCTGCTGCTACGGAACGCCTTCAGAGTTCTTGTGGAGTCTACCCCTCTGAATGGTCAGATCTGTTTTCGTGGTACAAGGGGAACCTATTCAGTATTAGACAAGTGGTACTAATGTTATGGCTAATGTATCTGATGAGACAGGGAGTAAAAAGCCAAAAAGTTAAAGAGTTAAGAGTTAAAAGATGATAAGCGTTTTGAGATACAACACCTCCTGAAGGTTCGGGATGTTGCTGTTAGAAATCTGAGAATCAGAATACCCCTCAAGGGGGCGCCAGGGGGTGCCTCCCCTTTTGTAGAATTGAACTGCTGGGGCTCTGGACTATACTATATGTGTGTCCGCAGTGCTGTGCCTCAAGCTATCTCTGAGAGAAGTGTATGGTAGCGCTGGGGTTGGGATGAGATCCAGAACTATACGAGATCCTTTAAAAAAACCTTTACATCTTCTATCCATTCTCTCTCTACTACAGTTCCCCTAGTATATCCTGCATACTGTACAGTGTTCAGTACAGAATACAGTCCAGTAACAACCCTTTGTTCAGTTTCGTGCGATACAACCCAGGAGCACAACTAGATTATACAAACATCAGGAACTGAGCCAGTCGGACAGATCTCAAGACCCATTAAGCCCTCCAATTTCTGCTTGGCAACCATTGCAAGCTGGTTTTCCCCCATTGCGTTACACCGGGTACATCATGGCTACCTTTGGCTACACACTGGAATGTTTGTCGTACTGCCAAAACAGTATTTACAGAAAATCAGGCTTTTTAAGCACGTTTGGTTATAGTTTTGAAATGTCAAAAGAGCTGTGGAACCTCATTGGTCCCTGTGCACACCTGGTCTTGACATGCGTCTATATGTCAAAATTGACATTTAGACATATGGTCGTTTATACTTGCTAATTCCTTGTGTCTCGAATGCGTCTCCAGAGACGGCTTGTAATCAGATTTCATGGCATTTTCAGGAGCGGTACCGCACATTGATGATCTCATTGTCCTGCAAGTCCTTGTTTATGTCAATATACAGGGCTGTTAAAGCCTTAGAACGCAATAAGAGAGGAGACAAAAACTTAAAAAGCTATTCAGAACATGTGCAGTGATGATGCAGTTAATTAGGTGGTCCACTGAGCCTCTGAGTAGTGAATCAGGAGGCTTTAGCATTGTGATATGATCATATGCATTCTTGACCACCTCCAAAGTGCCTCTTAGTGACACACTGGTTCACGGTGCCTCTTTGAGATTCTTTGGACCCCATTCATTGTTGTCCACTTATGATCAGATCTTTAAAAATGTGTTTCTAATTTTTCTACCTAAGCCAGAAGGCCAAGTAACCTACCCCCTGTTCACGTAAACTCCCCCTATCACTAGCAATGCCGGCAACACTAGGAGGGTGGAGGCTAGCACGTCTCCTCCGACACGTGTAAAGCCAGCCACCGCCTCTTTTCAAACTGCCGCTGACATTACTGGGCAGCCAACGCACTCAATGCAACAGCTAGCAGCCACCTATGCTGACCAACATCACACTAGTAGTAATGTGAGGAGAAAGTGCCATCAACCCACCCCTGAAAGAGCAAGGCTAATTGTGCTCTCTCTGACTCCGGATGCTGATGGCAAGCAGCATGACCAGGGATTCAAACCAGCGATCCTCTGAGAACTCATGATCAGATCACACTAGATGTACATGTCCCTGGTGTGAACTGGGCCATTGAGTTTCTGGCACTTCTATTGAGAAGGATAACATACATACAGCCACGTTAACTCAACCTTTCTTTCTTTCTATTTCTTTCTATTTCTCTTTCTCTCTCCCTTTTCCTTGGTGATTTCTTCTTGACTGTAATTGGGTTATTCCTGCACCCTAGAATGTGTCATTTTTAACCCTATTTATTTGAATACCCATTGAGAGCCATTGGGCAAATACATTACTAAAAAATGAAATCGATAAAAAAAATGCAAAATGCAATACAGTAATTGCATTTTCCACGCATGTACAGTCCATTATCACAGAAAACCGAGTAAACGGAGTCCGATGCAAGGTTTAAACTCAAATGCAGAAAAAAAAAAAGAAATAGGAAAAGAGAACCGTATGTGTGTGTGGATTTACGAATGACTTCTAGACTGTGAAATGACTCTTCTGCACATACATGGTGTACATTTCAATGTAACATGATCATCACTCAGGAAACACTATGTCATTTGCATGTCAGATACAGTTACATTATGCTGCAGGAGAACAACGCTATTTTTACAGACTGGACGTTATTTATTCAGAACTGTTACAAAAGCTTTCTTTGCATTTAGTTTACTGATCTGCTGTGAAACGCTGAATGTGCTTACCTCGAGGAAAAATTCTCACCCATGTACGCTCGCTAAACAATATTCTGAAGTTAATCTGATGCCTTGTTATAGCTAGGGTATCTTCGATGTACGCCTTTTGCTGCAAAATGTGGAAAAAAACGTTTGATATACCTTTTGGACAGAGGGCTCTCAACAACAACTGCATAAGGCCTCGTTCACACGTGTTTGAATTTTTTGGAAAACATTGTTTTTTCTCGCCATCTCCAAGCAGCGTTCATAAAATTCTCTCCATCCATCAACACGAGAACGCAAAACATCCCAAAAGCGCTTGTGAGAACATGACAGTCTAGTGGGGGCGGCAATACCTCAAAGTTTGATCAAGTGTAACGACTAAAACAGACCTAAATACAGCACAAAGCTGAAGCACATTTTCTAACAATGCAACACGCAAGTGAATGTTGGGATTTCAGCATTTTCAAAAAGCTATGTTTTCCCTGTCCACATGAACTGTCAGAAAGTCAGAAATCTTCACCCTGTGTGTAAAACTATAAAATGAAAAAAGACTGGTTTTAAAATGATCCGGATGTTTGTGAACGGGACCTAAAGAACTTGAAGAATGTGCACAAGAAATAAACATGTCCATGCTTATTTGTAGTACCATTTAGTATTGTTTCTCACAGAGAAAACAGTAATCTCTGATACTTTTACTAAGGATAAATTCACTCAACTGTGCTAAATCACTTTCAGGCCTGATCCAATTAGCCTGATCTCCCTTGCAAAATGCTAACTGGCAAGCATTTGCTTTCATTTAGTAATAGCATTTATTATAAACTATTAGTAACTAAGCATGTTTGGACGTTTTTGAACCTCTTTCAGCAGAACTCCTATTACTACTGGTAACAAAGCTGACAATATTCTGACTCATATTTTCATATAATATATCTGAATCATATTTTCAAAATTTCATTTTGAACAGGAAAACACATGGATATGAATATGTCAGATATTTCTTACTCAGAAAAAAATACATAGTGCATCCAACAACAAAGAAATCATTGTATGTGCTATATACAATAATGTAGCTTATAGACAACAAGATTTTACAGTGTATGCTGATCTGTTTTACATTTGGCATTAAACCAATAATAAACATAGATTCAATTAGTCAATTTTTTTCCAGTGACTACTCAAGGAAAAGTGATGTGGCAAATATCTGATATTCATTATCCGCAAGGAATCCCTCTGATTCTATACCAATTTCCTTAGAGGGTCAAGTGTTTAAAAATACTAATTTTGTAATAGATTTTTTTACAAGCGTACATGGCTTTTCTTGTAGATGTGGCTCTACAAAGCAAAACACTCCTAAAGGTATTTGAATATTCTCAGCCTTAGTCATTTTTAGCATTTAAAAATATGTAACGCCTGCTGTGCCTTTTGTTAGTTTGTGATTGACCAATATGAATGACTTCAGTTAGTCATGATCACAGTGTACCTTAAAGCTCTTTACTGGACTTTGTTAATGTCTTGCCCAGATTGTCTGATTCAGTGTCATCTTTATGAAACTAAAACTCTAATACTAATAATATACCATGATCGTATAACCTGAACTACGGAAAGTGTGTTACCTGTTTGCTCCTCATGCTGTTTGCTTTGTGTAAAATGCTCTTTGCTTATTGACAGACGTTTCTTTTCTTTGTTTTGAAGTAAATACTATTACCATCATGCACTTGAGTCATGTCTGTGCCAACAGCTACAGTATTACCTGCCTTGTAAATGACCTGTATATAAAAATGTACATTCATCACTAAATCAATAAATCAATAAATGATAATGTACTCCTGTTTTGGTTTTGAACTAAGATGTGTGAGTGAACTGTTTGTTTGCTTATTGTAACTACACACTCTAAATGGATCACGTAATTAAACACAACAGCAGAAAAAAAATATATATATTTATAATTATGATTATGTATCACTAGCTAGCACAAATAGAATCTTTGGGCGGGAGAACAGATAATTGTGTAATGTAAAGTGCGATCTACCCTCTGAGATCAACAGTAGTGTCAGAAGCTGTGTTTTCATCTCTAAATAAAATCGCTAAAAGGAACAAACTTAGTAAGATGTTTAATTTGCATTGGAAAAGGTCAGCGCGTTAAAGTTTAACATTGTGTGAAAGATTAACATTGTGTGTGTTAATGCTGACAGCTTACTAATGTATATGTATCTAAATAATGGCTGCTGTCCAACAAAAAACATGTATCTCATCATTTTTGTCTGTTTTTACTTTCCTCCATGGTTTGAACCCTGTAACTGTTCTGTATAAACACTGTGTAAATAATTCTGGATGAATGGACCAATAGAAATGCTCTAAATTACCCAGAATAAACTCTTATTATACATTCCCTTCCATTCAAAGTTAATGGCATTCTCAATTTTGGTAGTAATTAGTAATAATTTTTACTAATATATATACTACTACTTACTGGCCACTTCATGGATTCCAGCTACCGTATACACTCGCCAATCACACCCCCCGTCCCCCGGTAGGAATTATCTAATCAGCCAATCATGCAGTAAAATCATGCAGATTTGGGTCAACAGCTTCAGATAATGGTCACACCAACCATCAGAACGAGAAGTAAATTAGATCTCATTCATTTTGAGTGGTTTGAGTAGTTCTAGAACTGCTGGTGTCCTGGGATTTCAGCACAACAGTCTCTAGAGTTCATTTCGAATGGTGCAATGAGGGGGGAAAATCCAATGATCCGCAGTTCTGAAGACAACTAAGAACTAGAACAATATGTAACAACTATAAGCAGAAAAAAATAAAACATCTCAAAAAGCATAACACATCCAACCTTAAGGCCTTAAGGGGTTCACTTCTGTCAGACAAGAACAGAAGGCCGAGGCTGCAGTGAGCACAGAACTCACCGGAACTAGCCTGATCTGATTAATCTGGATTTCTGCTGAGATCCGCAGAGGGAGACACAGAGATTTGAATACTGTTGCTGACTGTGAGCATCTCTTCCAATTTTTACCTTCCCTTCATCTTCTAATGGCTACTTCCAGCATGATGATGCACTTCAGTGGTCTTCCCAGTCATCTGATTTGATCTGAATCCAGTAGAACAGCTTTAGGATGTGGGAGAACAGGAGATTGCAAACTGTTGTCTGAAAGATCTGCAGAAATATCATGATGGTCCACCTGGACCAGAACCTCCAACTAATATTTTCAACATCTTGTGAAATCCATGCCATGAAGAATTGAGACTATGTTGAGGCCCTACCCAGTATAGGTATAGCATGTATTCCTAAAAAAATGCTGCATGAGTGCATACTAAACTGAGCCAGTAGAACACAATGCTCACTTACACTGCAGGAACACAGCTTTCTGAAGGAGAAGACCTGCTTCATGTGGTGAATTCGGCACAGCTTCAGGGGTGAAGTAATCAAGTGAGAAGGATAATCAGTAAGAAGTAGTGGAAGGGCTGCTTCCCCTGCATTGCTGATTGTAGCTTGTATTACCTGTAATGAAGTGGAGTGTGCTAAATGACACAGACAAGAAGGTGGATTGGAAGATGTTTTTTTTTTCTTTTCAAATGTAACCCTGGTGTTGACTGAGATTGCCCTCATTTCCTCATTGTTTGAACCCCAATTCTGTCATTCTGGAATTTTACTGTCAAAATTAATTTATATTTTCTCGTCTAATGTTTTCCTGTTTTTTTTTGAGTCTTACTAATGCATAATAATTGTACTGATTATTAGTATTGTGTATGTGTGTGTGTATATATATATATATATATATATATATATATATATATATATATATATTAGTTAATACTATTTATTTATGTATATAAATAAATCAGATCAAAATTAGAGAACAACACACAATTTCCTAAATGTCAAGGTCACTATGTAGTCACTGACTTTGCAGGATGGAAAGCCGTTCCAAAGTGACTGAAACCCTCCGTCAGCAGGTTGTCAAGATGAAGGCCAAAGGGGTGACCCCATCAGACATAGCAAGAGAAGTTGGTCATTCCAAGTCTGTGATTTCTAGAATACTGCATCTTTACAACACCACAAACTCAAATCTCCATGGGCAATCGGTTCAACACTGCAGCTGGAATTGCTCGCCAGTTCAGCACTGAACAGGGTAAGGATCTCTCGTCATACAGTGTCTCGTCGTTTAAGAGCATTTGGAGTGAAAGCCCACTCTGCAGTGACCAAACCTCTCATTAGCAGAAAGAATCAAATCAGAACATAATCAAACATTATGTTCGTGGACAAACTGGGGAAAGACTGAACCCAAAGTGTGTAAAGAAGTCAGTGAAAGGTGGAGGAGGAAATGTCATGGTTTGGGGAATGTTTCAGCAGCAGGAGTTGGGCCTCTCATACAGCTACATGGCAGAGTGAATGCAAGTGTGTATCAGAACCTTCTTCAACAACACATGGTTCCTTCCTTGCATTTGTCACTCAATCAGCCAGCAATTTTCATGCATGACAATGCCCCCTGTCACACAGCAAGACGGG
This sequence comes from Salminus brasiliensis, assembly GCF_030463535.1. Lineage (NCBI taxonomy): Eukaryota > Metazoa > Chordata > Actinopteri > Characiformes > Bryconidae > Salminus > Salminus brasiliensis. Next base: position 28,195,999 of record NC_132886.1, read on the forward strand.
TAAAGCAGTTCCTTGAAACTGAAAACATTGAAACAATGAAATGGCCAGGTCAGAGTCCTGATCTAAACCCAATAGAAAACCTCTGGAAAAGCCAAGAAACCCACTACAGTCACCGAACTGTGGAAGAAACAGCAAGAAGAATGGACCAAAATCACACCAGAGCAGTGTGAGAGACTAGTGATGTCCTGTGGCTGCAGATGTGCTGAAGTCATTCAAAGCAAAGGCCTGTACACTTCCTACTGACTGGTGACTGTTGTAACCTTAAAAAAATGTAGTTGTAATCTTTCTCTGTGCTACAGTCATTGTTGTTCTCTAATTTTGATCATTGTGTTTTTTGCAAATTAAAGATTTTTTTGTTGAAGCACTTTGGTTATTTTGTTAAACGCTGTTCTAGTGGCATGGTATACCCCTAACAAAAAATCCTTCAAATGTAGACCAATGAAGATTGCATTATGAAGATTAACATTACATTAGGAAAAAATGAATTAATGAATATATATAATTGGTTATATGTCACATGAGAATATCTTTATTTTGCCAAGTATGTTACACATACAAGGAATTTTACTTGATGAGAGCAATATATATATATTCCCAATACATAAACAAAATATGTATATGGGGGTGGCCCAAAACAAAATCTAGTTTATAATATGTAATTTAAAATATATATACTGCCCAATATTAATGTTATATTTTTATTATTATATTAATTTTATATATTAAATTAATTAATATATTAATTATTTTGTAGTTATACTGAATAATGACGTATTGAAATATAAAATTGGTTGCATGTCACATATATAGTATAGGTAGAGACCCAAAACAAGAGATATTATATGTTTATATCATTTTAATTGTATATACTCCTCTGTATTCTGAAATTCTGAAACATCACCGAGTTTTTTTTATTAGCTGCCCTCATGAAAGAAGTCATTAGGCCAGTAACCCAGTGTTCAGAATCCCTGATAGTCTACACAACCCCAGAACACGCGGGTCAAAGAATCTACAATTAATGCCCCTGTTAAAATCCTCAACACTGTTTCTACTCCAGTTTGACTGGAACCACTCAGAAATGTCCATCTCCAATGCAAATGTGAAGTTCTTTACATTGCATAGTCATGTGCTTCGTGCTGCATCACCATGGTAACATCTAGGCCATTCATTCAGATGGCCTCCATGGAGCCTACAATGTCTGTCCATGACAGACGTGTGTCAGTGAAATGACACGCCTGCAAACAGCACAATAAAGGCATGAATCACAGTGTTTACCCCAATCCGTCTTAGTTAAACAGGAGAAGCTCTGAAGTATCGAACAATTCCTACGTCTTCATTAGTGATGAGCGGTGATCAATTCTGTGTCAGTATTTTGCATGTTTTTTTCTTTTTAAGAATAGATTCTCACACAGAAATAAGTGTTTTCTTACAAAAGTCTACTAAATATCTATCTTACAATTTACATTTTATTGATTTTCATAGATATTTATTGATTTGATTGGTATTGATTGATGTAAGGGACAATAAGCTTCTAAATTCTTTATTTTTTATTTAACATAACAGTATAATTAGTGTTGCACCGTTACCGCATTGGTACAGTATTGGTATCGGCACTGATACTGGCACTTACACACAGTAGTGGCATCGGCAATAGAGAGCACCGATACCACTGAGCCTCAATTTATTTAACCAGTAAAAGCCAGTCATACACATGTGGACAAAACTGTTGGTACCCCTCGGTTAATGAAAGAAAAACCCACAATGGTCACAGAAATAACTTGAATCTGATAAAAGTAATAATAAATAAAAATTCTATGAAAATGAACAAATGAAAATCTGACATTGATTTTGAACCATTGCTTCAACAGAATTATTTTAAAAAGTAAATTCATGAAACAGTCCTGGACATAAATGATGGTACCCCTGAAAATAATGTGACCAAAGGGACATGTTAAATCAAGGTGTGTCCCTAATTAGCATCACAGGTGTCTACAATCTTGTAATCAGTCAGTGGGCCTATATATAGGGCAACAGGTAGTCACTGTGCTGTTTGGTGATATGGTGTGTATCACACTCAACATGGACCAGAGGAAGCGAAGGAAGGAGTTGTCTCAGGAGATTAGAAAGAAAATTATAGACAAGCTGTTGTTAAAGGTAAAGGTTATAAGACCATCTCCAAGCAACTTGATGTTCCTGTGACTACAGTTGCACATATTATTCAGAAATTTAAGATCCATGGGACTGTGGTCAACTTCCCTGGACGTGGCCGCAGGAGGTAAATTAATGACGAATCAAAGAGACAGATAATATGAATGGTAACAAAAGAGCCCAGAAAAACTTCTAAAGAGATTAAAGGTGAACTTCAAGCTCAAGGAACATCAGTGTCAGATTGCACCATCCGCCATTGTTTGAGCCAAAGTGGACTTCATGGGAGATGACCAAGGAGGACACCATTGTTGAAAACAAATCATAAACAAGCCAGACTGGAATTTGCCAAACTACATGTTGACAAGCCCACATGTTGTGAGGATACTACTGAATGTGTGTTTTTAGTTTAGTTAGACTGTGTCTATATGTGTGATTCAGATAATGACCAGACCACATTGTAATAGTGACCAATGCAGAAATCTGGGTAATTCCAGTAATTCCAAAGGCATCACTTCCTTCCTTTTTCTTGCAGGCGTATGACTGCATATCTAACAAAGTGTGTTATTAAAGGGCTCTGATGATCAGAGGATCGCCGGTTCGTATCCCGGTCATGCTGCTAGCCATCGGCAGCCGGGGCCCCGAGAGAGGACAATTGGCCTTGCCCTCTTCAGGGTGGGTGCGCCGAAGCTGGGTATGCGGTGCTTCCTTTTAGGCGTTGGTTCGGGTTGGGTAATTGGCAGTCCAAACTGGGGAGAAAATGGAAAGAAATATGACACAATTTATATAATAATATAAATATTTATATATAATAAGTTCTCTGTCTCTGGAGAAGGCAGAACGTTTACGGCCTAAAAGTAGCAGAAGATGACATTTGGATGTGGATAATATTAAAAAACGATTATTTTCAACTCCTCTTCACACCAATACTAACGCAAATGAAATTCCCCCACGTCTACCAACAGCAAAAACTAAAATTCCCATGATTCCCATGACACATCACCATCACACCACCCTCCTCAGCCAATAATGAACAGTGCTATGCCTGTTCAAGTAACCTTCCACTTTGCGAAGTATACTGGCTATGTTATTGGCTATAGTGTTAGTGTGCAATAACACTTTCTGCCTGCCGGCAGACCCATGGGCTGTTACAGTATAACGAGTTCAAGTGTTCTAATTGTTTTACAGCTGCAAGCGCCTGGTCGTCACCTCACCGTTACAATTTGCTGGTTATCTGAACTGCCCTTTTGTTGTGGAGTTGTGGGGATGAGGTGGGGTGTCAATTTTCCAAAATCAAGCAGAAAGCCTTCTTTCCTGGACAGTAGAGACAGTTAACAAAAGGAGGATCAGCTCTTTTTGTTAATATCGTTGATCAGTGTCCCAATACATTTGTCCATATAGTGGGTTATTTCTCACCTCTTTCAGGACTGTTACTACCCTCTCTTGGAGTGGGCGTCCTGTTACGATCACTCCTAGAGAGGGTAGTAACAGTCCTGAATTTTCACCAATAGTTGAAGACAATTTCAAATCTACACTCAGTTTTTTTTAGAGATGCTTTTGCAGCTTTTCCAGCTTTGTGTGTCTCAAAAGTAAGATTTAAAGCTAGCTGGTGTAAGAGCATGCTGAAAACTCAAGTGTTCTTATTGTTTTATAGCTGCGAGCGCCTGGTCGTCACCTCACCGTTACAATTTGCTGGTTATCTGAACTGCCCTTTTAACCCCCAAATCCCTAGACCTCCACCTCGAACTGAGAGACGTGTGCCTTACTGTTTTTTTTTGTTTGTTGTATTAATGACAATGACTGAATGCTTTACTTATCTGATCTAATCCAACTCCCATTAACACGTGATCTAAGAACCTGAAACACAAACAGTTCAAACGGTTTGGTTTTCGCTTCTTTTGGCTGCTCCTTGTAAAATCATGACTCTGGAGCGGGGAGCAGGCTCTGTTTCTGAGCTCAGATCATCCTCGCTTCTTTTGTCTGCCTGAGTGTGCATTAATAACGTTTTTGAGGCAGCTTTCAGTTGTCTGTTTCTGCTGGAGCGCTGCTGTTGCCATGGCAGGCTCCGAAGGCTGGAAGCAGAGGTTCACGGTCACCTGAGAGAGTTACAAAACAACCATTTATCAAAGACGGCTCTGGGGAACAAGTTTGCTTGGGTTCTCTGATTTGATGTCTACAGAATTTATCACCTGGGCTCTAGACTTTGGAAATGTGCGGGTCGCTACATCAGAACTTTAGGCTTTGATTGATTTCGCTGACCGGCTTATTGATTTTATTAGACCGTGTCAGATTGTGTCAAAAAGGAGTGTTTATAGAACAAGAGAAACTGTTACGGACTGCTTACACTATATGTCCAAATGTTTGTGGACACTCCTTCTAGTAAATAAAATGCGCACATTTACATAACATTTACGTCATTTAGCTGACGCTCTTATCCAGAGCGACTTACAAGGTGACTCGTATTACAGAGGTGGGCCAGTGTAGTGTTAGGAGTCTTGCCCAAGGACTCTTATTGGTGTAGCGCAGCACAGACACCCAGACCAGGAAGTTTTAACATGAACCTGTTGGCACCGTGTCTAACACCAGGCGTGGACTAGAGGGGTATAAAGCCCCCCAGCATTGAGCTGTGGAGCAGTGGAATGATGGTTGGCGCTCCATCCAATACTTTTGGGATGACTTGTGGAGTTGTGGGGATGAGGTGGGGGGTCAATTTTCCAAAATCAAGTAGAAAGCCTTCTTCCCTGCACAGTAGAGACAGTTACAGTTACTAAAAGGAGGATCAGCTCTTTTTTTAATACCATTGATCAGTGTCCCAATACTTTTGTCCATATAGTGGGTTATTTCTCACCTCTTTCAGGACTGTTACTACCCTCTCTTGGAGTGGGCGTCCTGTTACGATCAGTCCTAGAGAAGGTAGTAACAGTCCTGAAAGAGGTGAGAAATAACCCACTATATGGACAAAAGTATTGGGACACTTTCAAATCTACACTCAGGTTTTTTTTAGAGATGCTTTTGCAGCTTTTCCAGCTTTGTGCGTGTCAAAAGTAAGATTTAAAGCTAGCTGGTGTAAGAGCATGCTGAAATCTCCACACCCAAACCACAACAGGGCCACAGAGTACTGAGTACAGAGTACTTTTGTGGTGCTACAGAGATTTGTATTAAAATACAAATAAATCAAATTCATTACAGAAAAATAATGAAAGACAAAGAGTAGCAATGTATTGTTCTCAATAGAGTATTGCTATTCTGTCAGATGGCTGTCAGAAGAACACAGTTTTCGGTTCTTGGACATTCCCAGACATTGCATGTCTTCAGTTCCAGCAGCAGCATGACTGGTTTAACGGATTTGCTGATCCAGGTATGCAATGGTAATGGTAATAGTGGAAATCCTGAATAGTGTTCATGCGTATTTGGATATGTTCTCAACTGCTTATGCTTTTCGGAGAAAACTAAATGTTTGCTGCCAAGATAAAGAGCTTTAAATCTGATTTCCCCTTAGACGTCTGCACAGCAGCGTGACATAACTGCATGAAAATAAATCACAGACACAATAAAAAACAGGTGCTAATTCATGTCTTAGGTCGTTTCAAGGCAGTTCAGGGACCATCTGCATAATTTGTGGGCTGTTTAAATGATGTAAAAGCTTATGCTGTGGAGTCAGAGCTCTTGCTCATGAATCATACAGGAGAAGCATAAGGACATTTTTAATGTTAACAATTCATATACAGTAATCCTGGTGATGCTCTAATTTGGTCTGGGCATTTAAATACCATTCATCTCCGGAGACTGAACAGCACTGTAGGAAGCTCTCAGTGGTCTGGATGCACTCCTTTGACTTCAAATGGAGAGAGGAGAAATATCATACATACATATATTTGGACTAAAGTATTGGGACAGCTGCTCAGTCATTGTTTTTTCTGAAATTAAGGGTATTTTTATTTTAAAGAGATTATCCAGCTTTTTTTGGAGTAACTGTCGATGGGACAGTTTTTATTTATTTATTTTGTGCTAGGTTTTGGCGGAGCATTGCTGTGAGAATTTGATTGCACTCACCACCCCACCTCATCCCAAGCGTATTGGACGTACTGGAGCACCATCCCTCATTCCAGAGAACACAGTTCTTCCACTGCTCCACAGCTCAATGCTGGGGGGCTTTGTACCCCCTCTAGCCCTCACCTGGGGTTAGGCATGGTGTCAATAGGTTATAGGTTATCTGTGGTTTTAATGTATTGGCTGATCAGTACTTATATTTGGGTTTTTTTTATGTGTGTAGTCTATATTAGCTATATTATTTATTATTATATTATTATTATTTATTCATTTATTTTGTATTTTCACACTGAATCTCGCGTTACTTCTACAATTACAATAAAAGTATTCATTTTCCTAAATGTTTTTTATTAGTTGCCGTGACTTTTATTGTAGCGAGTCTAAGTTTGCTGATCCACCGGAAGTGGCTCTGTCTCTACCTCCCGGTTCACGTTTATTTCACCCGTGATATTAAACTGCTCCTCTTCACACACAGCGACAGTCGCGCGCTTCTCACAGCATGAACCGCATTTTTGGTCGGAGTAAGAACCAGCCTCCACCCAACCTCGCAGAGTGCATCGGCAATGTGAGCTGAGTCTGTGATCTCTCTCTCTCTCTCTCTCTCTCTCTCTCTCTCTCTCTCTCTCTCTCTCTCTCATGGACCCTGAAAGTCCTGCAGCTTCTGACCCAGCTGATGCCCACCTTTACAGGTCGACGCGAGGACCGAGTCCATCGACAAGAAGATCGCCAGGATCGACGCAGAGCTCGTCAAGTACAAGGACCAGATGAAGAAGATGAGGGAAGGTCCAGCAAAGGTAAAGCAGCATCCCCAGAGCCTGGTGCCATCCGACTGGAAGAACAACCAACAGTGCATCAGTTCATGAGTTAGTCAGTGCACTGGTTTGTCAGTTAATCAGTTATTCAGTGCGTCAGTTATTCAGTGCGTCAGTTAATCAGTGCGTCAGTTAATCAGTTCATCAGTTAATCAGTGCGTCAGTTAATCAGTGCGTCAGTTAGTCAGTGCGTCAGTTCATCAGTTAATCAGTGCGTCAGTTATTCAGTGCGTCAGTTAATCAGTTAATCAGTGCGTCAGTTATTCAGTTAATCAGTTCATCAGTTAGTCAGTGCGTCAGTTCATCAGTTAATCAGTGCGTCAGTTAATCAGTGCGTCAGTTAATCAGTTAATCAGTTCGTCAGTTAATCAGTGCGTCAGTTAATCAGTGCGTCAGTTAATCAGTGCGTCAGTTAATCAGTGCATCAGTGCATCAGTGCGTCAGTTAATCAGTGCGTCAGTTAATCAGAGCATCAGTTCGTCAGTTAATCAGTGCGTCAGTTAATCAGTGCGTCAGTTAATCAGTGCATCAGTGCGTCAGTGCATCAGTGCGTCAGTTAATCAGTGCATCAGTTAATCAGTGCATCAGTTAATCAGTGCATCAGTTAGTCAGTGCGTCAGTTAGTCAGTGCGTCAGTTAATCAGTGCGTCAGTTAATCAGTGCGTCAGTTAGTCAGTTATTCAGTGCACCAGTTCGTCAGTGCACCAGTTCGTCAGTTTATCAGTTCGTCAGTTTATCAGTGCACCAGTTAGTCAGTGCACCAGTTAGTCAGTTCACCAGTTAGTCAGTGCGTCAGTTAGTCAGTGCACCAGTTCATCAGTTAGTCAGTGCACCAGTTCATCAGTTAGTCAGTGCGTCAGTTAATCAGTTAGTCAGTGCGTCAGTTAGTCAGTGCGTCAGTTAGTCAGTGCGTCAGTTAGTCAGTGCGTCAGTTATTCAGTTATTCAGTGCGTCAGTTAATCAGTGCGTCAGTTAATCAGTTCGTCAGTTAATCAGTGCGTCAGTTAATCAGTGCGTCAGTTAATCAGTTCATCAGTTAATCAGTGCGTCAGTTAATCAGTGCGTCAGTTAATCAGTGCGTCAGTTAATCAGTTCGTCAGTTAATCAGTGCGTCAGTTAGTCAGTGCGTCAGTTAGTCAGTGCGTCAGTTAGTCAGTGCGTCAATTAGTCAGTGCGTCAGTTAATCAGTGCGTCAGTTAATCAGTGCGTCAGTTCATCAGTGCATCAGTGCGTCAGTGCATCAGTGCGTCAGTTAATCAGTGCGTCAGTTAATCAGAGCATCAGTTCATCAGTTAATCAGTGCGTCAGTTAATCAGTGCATCAGTGCGTCAGTTAATCAGTGCGTCAGTGCATCAGTGCGTCAGTTAATCAGTGCATCAGTTAATCAGTGCATCAGTTAATCAGTGCATCAGTTAGTCAGTGCGTCAGTTAGTCAGTGCGTCAGTTAGTCAGTGCGTCAGTTCATCAGTGCATCAGTTAATCAGTGCGTCAGTTAGTCAGTTATTCAGTGCACCAGTTCGTCAGTGCACCAGTTCGTCAGTGCACCAGTTCGTCAGTTTATCAGTTCGTCAGTTTATCAGTGCACCAGTTAGTCAGTGCACCAGTTAGTCAGTGCACCAGTTAGTCAGTTCACCAGTTAGTCAGTGCGTCAGTTAGTCAGTGCACCAGTTCATCAGTTAGTCAGTGCACCAGTTCATCAGTTAGTCAGTGCGTCAGTTCATCAGTTAGTCAGTGCGTCAGTTAGTCAGTGCGTCAGTTAGTCAGTTATACAGTTAGTCAGTGCGTGAGTTAGTCAGTGCGTCAGTTATTCAGTGCGTCAGTTAATCAGTTATTCAGTGCGTCAGTTAATCAGTTCATCAGTTAATCAGTGCGTCAGTTAATCAGTGCGTCAGTTAATCAGTTCGTCAGTTAATCAGTGCGTCAGTTAATCAGTGCGTCAGTTAATCAGTGCGTCAGTTAATCAGTGCATCAGTTATTCAGTTAATCAGTGCGTCAGTTAATCAGTGCGTCAGTTAATCAGTTCATCAGTTAATCAGTGCGTCAGTTAGTCAGTGCGTCAGTTAATCAGTGCGTCAGTTAATCAGTGCGTCAGTTCATCAGTGCGTCAGTTAATCAGTGCGTCAGTTAGTCAGTGCGTCAGTTAGTCAGTGCACCAGTTAGTCAGTTTATCAGTTCGTCAGTTTATCAGTTCGTCAGTTAATCAGTGCGTCAGTTAGTCAGTGCGTCAGTTAGTCAGTGCACCAGTTAGTCAGTTTATCAGTTCGTCAGTTTATCAGTGCACCAGTTAGTCAGTGCACCAGTTAGTCAGTGCACCAGTTAGTCAGTGCACCAGTTAGTCAGTGCGTCAGTTAGTCAGTGCACCAGTTCATCAGTTAGTCAGTTCATCAGTTAGTCAGTTCATCAGTTCATCAGTTTATCAGTTCATCAGTTAGTCAGTGCACCAGTTCATCAGTTGCAGAACTGATTCTATAAGTCTGATCAGTCTGATCTGTCTGTTTACAGAATGCAGTGAAGCAGAAGGCTATGAGGGTTCTCAAACAGAAGAGAATGTGAGTGTTGCTTTGTCTCTGTGAAGTTTTACAGTTCATTAGTGGCATTTCAGCACACTTATCACACAATGATGGCAAAATCTAATGCCTACAGCTGACTTTGATTTACAGGACCTGAATGTAGGAGGTGGGATTGTCCAAATCCAGTCCCCCCCCCCCCCCCGGGTCCAATCTGATTATGAGTATTTTTAATAGCAGTTTCAATAATGACACATTCTGGCTGACTGATTTAGTAGAAAACCAAAGAAAGGCATGCAGAGTGTATTTCCCCACATGGATAGAACAGGGTTAAATACATTTGCCATTGAACAAGTGCAACAGAACTGGGTTGGTTTCTCAACATGGTCAAAAATGGCAAATCCCAAACCACTGTTCATGACCCACCAGTTTTTTGTGTTTGTTTATATTGGAACATCCCAAACTATTACAGGAAGAATTTCAGAGGACTCTAATGTAGTATGTTCAATGGTACATTTTTAAAACACACAGATCGCTCCCTAGTCGATACAGTTCACAACTGAAAACTACGCTCATTTGTACAGTCCATTTTAACTAAGTAAACAAACACTTTTACTCCATGCTGTTTTCATCTCCTGTGTTACTGTCATATAATAATTTATAATATGTGTGTAGTAATACTGTAGTAAGCTATAATATTTGTCATGTAGTATTACACTAAATCATAAGGTTCTAGAGGTGTGTGTTCTTCTGATGTTCCTGTCTTTTTGTGATGAAGGTACGAGGGCCAAAGGGACCAGCTTGCCCAGCAGTCCTTTAACATGGAACAGGCCAATTACACCATTCAGTCTCTAAAGGACACCAAAACAACAGTAAGGATTAAAGATAGCATTCCAATTTCTGACTCCTGATGTGTTTCCCTTTAAATCTAATAAGAACAGTGTACCATTACAGTAAATATCATATATATATATATATATATGTGTGTGTGTGTGTGTGTATATATATATATATATATAACTTATTATTATTAGTATTATTTTAGCATTAAAAATTGTTTATTAGTATGTTTATCATGAAATGTCTGATCCAAACAACTTGTTTACATGTGTTTTTTGTAGGTTGAGGCTATGAAGATTGGTGCAAAAGAAATGAAAAAGGCCTATAAGCAAGTGAAGATGGATCAGATTGAAGTATGTCATTGTGAATTTTGCCCTGTTCCCTTGTCCTTGGAATCTGCACTCCAGCATTAATATAAACATTAAGGGTGAACGCATAACCATATGTTTAGGTTTCACATAAATTTTTTTTTTTTTTTTTATTCTGAGTTTGAGATTGAATTTGGTTGAATTTGGAAACACAATACAAACTATAGGGATGCACCGATACCACTCTTTCCTTTTCGATACCGATACCAGATTTTCAAGTATCTGTCGATACCGAAACCGACACCAACTATGACTTAAACACTGGATAGATGATATACATCCTGAGATTCCACTTTTTATAGGTTGTCTTTTTTTATATCTGATCCTAAATAAGATCTAATACGCTTGAAAGTACAGCATTTACTGGTTAAGTAAACTGCACATTTAAAAGTTTCATGGAAAACATAAAAAATGGACACAATGCAGAAACACGTGCAAGTAGGGAAGCATAATCTGGCTAAGCTTCACCAAACAGTTTTTAACTGGTGTTTAAATTCACTTTTTCAGAGCAGTGAAAAAAAGAGCAGTGTAGCAATTTCACATTCAGGTCCACGTCTGTGCAAAACGGTACTAAACTTCAGTGTGTGGACTTTAAACAAGCTGCTGAAACTCAGCTTAATTTCACAACCAAAGAAAAAAAAAAGTGCTGTGAATGTAAAAGTTCCATTAGCTGACTTTTACTGGTTGTTTAAATGCTTGGTCTGTAAACAACAACAACAAAAAGTAGGGCATCAGTAAGCTTCATGGTATCGGTGCTCTCTATTGTCAATACCGATACTGTGTGTAAGAGGCAGTATCAGCGCCGATAAAGATGCAGTATCAGTATTGGCGCAACACTAGAAAATGAATCTGTTCAAGCTCAGATTTTGACTTGGCTCACATGTTCCTAATTACAGTAGTGGGCGTAGTTATGTGGATTATGCAATATTAGCAAATGTTACAACTGCTGTGTTTGAACTGAGAGGTATGTGAGGATCTCCTTATCCTTGTGTCTGTCTCTTAGGACCTGCAAGACCAGCTTGAGGACATGATGGAAGAAGCCAATGAAGTGCAGGAAGCTCTGAGTCGCAGCTATGGCACTCCAGACATCGATGAGGACGATCTAGAAGCAGGTAGGCGTCTGAGCTTATACGCTATATGTCCAAATGTTTGTGGACACCCTTTCTAATTAATACATTCACCTACTTTAAGTTGCACCCCTTGACATCACAGATGTGCAAATGCACACACATTGCCTGTCTGGTCCCTGTAGAGAAGTATTTCCAATAGAATTGCCAATGGGACACTCTGGAGCAGATAAATATGAACCAGGCATGGGCTAGAGGGGCATAAAGCCCCTCAGCTTTGTTCTCTGGTGCTCCATCAAGTATGTTTGGGATGAGGTGGGGTGGTGATCATCATTCTGGCCTCACTAAGGCTCTTGTTGCTGAATGCAGTCAAGTAGAGACATTAATTCCAGTAAAAACAGGATGAATACGCAAGTGTCCCAGTACTTTTGTCCATATAGTATTCCCGGTGGATGTAATCCAGGGATCATCTAAATGAGGATTTCGGATGTCATTTCAGAGTTGGATGCCCTTGGAGATGAGTTGTTGCTGGATGATGACAGCTCCTATCTGGATGAAGCTTCCGCCGCACCCTCCATACCAGAGGGAATGCCCAGTGACACCAAAACCAATAAGGTTACACTTGCATTTCATCTGAACAGCAACAACTTTTCAGGTCAATTGCTATCCATAAATCTACACTAAGCCAGGCTATAGTACTACTTCACACACTGGGGTTCCTTTATTTCAATTATAGCCTCCAGAAAGGGCTTTTCTTTCATGTGTAGGCAAAGCCTTGATGGGGCTTTTCAGACTTTCTAAGAATTTTTCTAAACAGAAATTCACTGCATAGATTTTAATAGATCATTTGTCAGTATATTTATGTCTGTTCCACAGGATGGCGTGCTGGTGGACGAGTTTGGACTACCACAGATCCCAGCCACATAGACCGGGTTGCTGCAGGATCTGCCTCCAGACTGAATCCCTTGTGCTTATTTTTGGACATTTGGCATTCAGATCCATGTTCGCTCAAGAAGGCTTACCCAATATGTGGTACAGAAGTTTGTGTTTGTGTTGGGTTTTGTGCCATTCCAGCATGTGGACTTGTAGCATTACGCTTCCCCTGTTTAATGATGAAGTACCATGTAAGTATTACCAAGTATCATGTTCTCCACATGAATACCTAATGCAGTAGGTAATAATAATAATACAAGTAAATATAGTCTAGATGACTAAGAGCCTGAATACATTGTATTATTAATAACAATAAGATTAATGCTATCAGCTGAAGTTGACTGTGTGACTGCCTGTGAAAGGTCTGTACACTGGAAATAATGTTTGCACTACATTATAATAATACCCTGTTCGTTTGAAGTTATAATAAATTATACTTTTTTTGGAAAACAGCAACTCCATGAGAATCTTGTTTGCCTAGTTGCTATTGTTCACTGTTCATTGTGCCACTCCTTCGTTGCCCGAGCAGTATGTCTGGGATCATTGTCATGCTTGAAGACCCAGCCACGTTCCAACTTCAATGCTCTCACTGATGGAAGGAGGTTTTGTCTTAAAATCTCACGATACATGGCCCCGTTCATTCTTCCCTTAACACAGATCAGTCGTCCTGTCCTCTTTGCAGAAAAACAGCCCCAAAGCATGATGTTTCCACCCCCGTGCATCACAGTAGGTATGGTGTTCTTGGGATGCAACTCTGCTTTCTTCTTCCTCCAAACACAATGAGTTGAGTTTTTAGCAAAACGTTCTATTTTGGTTTCATCTGACCACAAGATATTCTCCCAATCCTCTTCTGGATCATCCGTATGCTCTTAGGCAAACTTTAGACGGGCCTGGACATGTACTGGCTTAAGCAGGGGGACATGCCTGGCACTGCAGGATTTGAGTCCTCTCAGCGTTGTGTGTTACTGACTTTGGTCCCAGCTCTCTGCAGGTCATTCATCAGGTTCCTCCGTGTGGTTCTGAGATTTTTGTTCACCGTTCTCATGATCATTTTGACCCCACGGGATGAGATCTTGTGTGGGGCCCTCAGATTGAGGGAGATTATCAATGGACTTGTATGTCTTCCTTTTGCTTACAATTGCTCCCACAGTTGATTTATTTATTTATTGGCCATGGTTAAGTTTGGGGTCTGACTGTTTGAGGCTGTGGACAGGTATCTTTTATACAGATAACGAGATCAAACCTGGTAAGAAGTTACAGGTCTGTGAGAGCCAGAAATCTTGCTTGTTTGTGGGTGACCAAATACTTATTTTCCACCATAATTTACAAATAAATTCTTTAAAAATCATACAATGTGATTTCCTTTTTTCTCATTTTGCCTCTCATAGTTGAAGCTGAAAATTAGGAGAAAAGTAGGAGAACTTGCACAATCAGTGGCTGACTAAATGCTTGTTGCCCCTCTGTACTCAAGTGAAAATAGTGTTTCTTCAGTGAAATAATGACTGAAGTGAAAGCGCCTTCTTCAACTTTGCCCCAAAGATGCCCAGGCTGGGCATCAAAATGCCTGCATCCCACTTCTATGGAACAGGGGAATTGCTTCCCAACATGCTCTATATATCACAAATTCTCCTGTACCACAGAGCCTGCTCTATATACCCAAGATCATGCTCTATAGACCACAACTCCTGCTATATATATCACAGGGTCTACTGTGTATACCACAGGTCCTGCTCTATATACCATAGATCCTGCTGTATATATCACAGGTTCTACTGTATATACCAAAGATCATGGTCTATACACTACATATCCTGCTGAACACCCGCTAAATGCCACAGTTGTGCTTTATATAGCACAGATTCTTCTGTATATACCATAGGTGCTGTATATACCACAGATCCTGCTGTATATATCACAGTACTGCTGTATATACCACAGTCCTGCTGTATATATCACAGATCCTGCTGTATATACCACAGTCCTGCTGTATATATCACAGATCCTGCTGTATATATCACAGATCCTGCTGTATATATCACAGTACTGCTGTATATGTCACAGGTTCTACTGTATATACCACAGATCCTGCACTATATACCACACATCCTGCTGAAATCCTGCTAAATGCCACAGATTCTGCTTTATATAACACATATTCTTTTGTATATACCACAGTCCTGCTCTATATAGTACACATCCTGCTGTATATACCACTATCCTGCAGTATATACCACAGATGCTATATATATTGCATGTTCTGCTGTATACCACTATTCTGCTGTACATATCACACACCCTGCTGCATACCACAGTCCAGATTTGTAGATCACAGGTCCTGATTGTACATCAGGGTCACCTCCTAAGGGGCATGCGTACCCCCCCCCCCCCCCTTCATATGTTGGTGAACACGTCTCAGGTGATGTAGCACAACGACAGTGATCTACATGGTTTGGGGAAGGGTGGACAGTTTTAAAGTGGGAGATCGCACCCGTGGATCCCACCTTAAACCGAGCCCACCGCTGTGTGTACGAGCCCCCTCAGTGTGGCATCAGACTATGTGTTTTTCGACACTAGGCGGCGCTGTGCCATTAAAGCTCTAGGAGACTTTTATCTCACATCCTGTTTCGCTGCGGCTCTGCTAGCAGCTGCTAATGTGAAGCGATGGCGGACGGCTCAGTTACAGTGACGGTTGCTTATGGTAATCGCGTTTCCTCGGTGTTTTATGTCTTCCTGCACGTAGCTAGTGCTATTCTGACTTCGGGGACTTACGGGCATTTTTACAAACTTGCGAAGTTTAAAGCTTAAAGTGTCGAGAAGGCGATGCTAAGCACCGGCGGTGGCAAATCCGGATCCTGAAGGGAAAGTCCACCCCTGGGTTTTGTTCCAACTGCCTAGGCAGCGCTGCTGCTGCTGCTGCCGCCCAGCTTTCCAGGCAGGTGGACGAGAAAACATGGGGTGGACTTTGAACTTTCTGGACCTGGATTATTATTCCCGTTGTTTACTGGCTGTTTACTCTGACTGTAGACGCTGGTAAAAGACCAGAAGTGATGGAGCTGGTTTGACAGTGGATGGCTAATGCTCTGCGAGTCCTCGTTGGTACCTATTCTGATGCAGTGTGTATTTCTGCTTTGCCCACGTTGCTCTCAGGCACTTCCAAACACAGTCTGACACTGACAGGACAGGATGGAAAAGAGCCCTGCCTTAAGGACCTGTCTGAGGCTCTGACTGAAGCTACAGGTGTACCCTCATCTTCCCAGAAAATTATCTTTAAAGGTAGTAAGCTTTCCCTAATTCCTCTTTTACCATTCATTGTTACCATCCAACACTTACCTTCAAGAGTTGTGGCTTCTCTTGCTGTAGGAAAGTCCTTGAAGGAGATGGAGGAAAGTCTGTCCAGCTTCGGGATCAAACAAGGATGTAAACTCATGATGATTGGAAAAAGGGTAAGACTAGAGCACTAAATGTTCAAATGTTTGTGGACACCCCTCTAATAGATGCGTGCAGCTACTGTAAGTTGCTCACACAGCTTGTCAAGACATATGGCCAATAGAATAGAACATGAACCTATTGGCACCATGCCTAATTCCAGATGTGGGCTATAGGGGTATAAAACACCCCCCACCCCCGGAATTGAACTGTGGAGCTGTGTTGTCTGGAATGATACTATTGGGATGAGTTAAGGAGTTGCGGATAAGGTGGGCTGGGATGCTCTTGGCACTGAGTGCAATCAGATCCGCACAGCAAAGCTCCAAAACCTAGTAGAAAGCCATTTACTCCAACGCTTTTCTTTAATACCCTTGATTTCAGAAAAAGCAACGAATGAGCAAGTGTCCCAATACTTTTGTCCATGTGGTGTATATGTGCTCAGTGGTTTTTGTTTGGCTGTTCGAGTGATTATAAGAATTAGTATGATCCAGACATGAAATTGCGCTTGATAGAACAGTCCAGAAGAGGAGGTCGAGCTGAAGAAGCTCAAGGACATTGAGAAGTCGGTGGAGCAGACGGCCAAGAAGCTGGAAAAGGTGGACGGAGAACTGACCGGACTGAAGAATGTATGTATGCCCAGCTCAGGGATGTTGACCTTAACAGGAGTGTGGTTTAATTTCATGTTTCTAACTTGGAACGCTCATTCTCCAGGGTTTCTTAGCAAAGGATTTACAGGCTGAAGCTCTTAACAAGCTGGATCAAAGAGTGAAGGTTGCTGCTGAGCAGTTCATGAAGATTCTGGAGCAGATTGATGCCTTGGTGAGTTTGTAAAATGTATTTATTTATTTATTTATTCATTCATTTATTTATTCTCTCGTGTTGTGTTCAGTCACGCTGTATTTTGATGGTTCCTTACTGATTGCGTACAGAACGTAATTAAATGAGACAGTCAAACTTGCCATAAGTGGTCATTTTGAAGAGTCTCACCCTAGTCTACTAAGATACGTCATCATCAGGGATGAAAACATTAACAGAATGTTTCTTCATCAATTGGGACACTTTTGGATCAAAGAATTAACGAAGATAAAAAAGACTTAATTACTTTTTATTTAATATTAAATGCAATAATAAGTATATAATTACATCCATATAATAAATAAATATATATAAATATAAATGACGTTTGCGTTGTATTTTATAAATCATGGATAACATTTCCCCTAAATTCCAATTTTACTATTTTTTGACTTTTATGATTAGCATAAGGTGTCCATGCTGAGGGGCTAAAACTTTGACCTCCAGCAAGACAGGCCTTGGAATACTTTATTCAGAGCCGACCTGGATGTTAAAATAAATGGCATTATTTATTTATTTGTTTGTTTGTTTGTTTGTTCATTTATTTAAGCAGACAGCCTAAATAACCAGAGAGCATGTAATCAGGTCAAAACAGGTCAGATTATGTAATCACACATGCAGAGACCCTCCATCAATTCTTCCTTTTTTTTGTCTTCCTAACAACAAACTGCAGGCAAAGTCTACATAAACGGTGCTCATGTAAAGAAAATGAGAAAGTGGAAGTTATCTATGATGGCGGCTCTGTTTTTCCGTTAGGGCTGGGCATTATGTCGTAAATTTCAAAATAAAAAATGACCCTGTTCGTAACATCGCACCTGCTATGCAGGTTACCATCTGTGTGCGATTTAATTAAAACAGACTGTGCATGTGTCGTTTGTGTGGAAATGCTTTTAGTTGCTTTAGAAATGTTGCAGTTAATGGAAGCACTACTACACATTTAATTCATCATCTCAAACAACATAACCCAGTGCAGTTTGCTGGTTGGTGAAATACAGCACACAGTGCAGTAGTCTTATGTTTATTATTATTATTATTATTAGTAGTAGTAGTATTATTTATTAAAAAAAAAATTATAAAAATATAGTTTGAGCTATAAAAAATCTCGACATATTGAGTTTTTCAGTCATATCTACATTCTGGGGGTGGCAAACAAATGCTCTTCTGTACCTAATACAGGAATAGTTGTGGGTGGCTGGCTGTGTGCCAACACACTAATGTTTCTGTTAGTCTATAGTATTTGACTTTTTATTTACAAGTTTTTAATATTTTTACCACTGGTTGATGCTAAAAATTGTGTTGCCACTCATGGTGGGTGACTTTTTCCGGTGCTGCTCCACTGGAGAACGTTGAATCATCATGATTTACAGAATATGTAGGGAGTACAGGGAAGCAGGTTTGCTTTCTCAGACCCTGGACTGTGTGTCATCATGATGGGCAAACTTTTTAATAATGGCATTTTTCTGATTTTGTGTGCAGAGTGTTCCTGAGAATTTCAGTGACTGTAGGATGAAGAAAAAAGGACTTGTGAAAACTGTTCAGGTAGAGTTGTTCTTGTGGGATGTGGGTTTCACTCTTGAACACACATCAGATATAAGCCATAATAAAATAGTCCATAATAATCTGTATAAAAGGTTTTGTCTAATTTAGAAATCTTGTCATTTTGTTATTCACAGGGATTACTAGCTCAGTGCGACAAGATCGAAGCAGGCATATCGGACCATCTGGCAAAGATTCAGACCAAAAACCTAGCCCTGGCAGAGTAGCAGCGAGTTCGCTCCTTACATCGGCAGGTCACTGTAAGAGTTGCTCCGTGAGCAACCGAAGTACCACCACAGCGAGCTTCAGTACTGGAGCAGGTTCAGCAGAGTCTATATTTGCCTCACGTTTAATCTCGGGCAGTCCAAAAACTGTTGCAGCGAGTTGAGGTTTGTAATGTCAACTGCATTACAGCCGTCTCAGCTCAGGTGCGCTACAGTGCTGTAGTTCAGTTTGGTCTAATTCTACAGCCTACGGGCCAGATTCCCACCCTCCGATTTAGCCTAAACCTAGACTGAAAAGTAGGGCTGCACGATATTGGGGGAAAAACTGACATTGCGATATATTATAAATAAATAAATAGAATAGAATAGAATACAGGAATTTTCACCAGCTTTCACCAGACGTTCCTGATCCAACACGGCACAATATGAATAATGCGCTCCAGGTGTCTAAGATCAAAGTCAATGAAATTGGGCCGATATCGTCCACCCCGGGGTAAATGAGATTAGGGTAAATTTTGCTTTTGAAACAATATATCGTGCAGCCCTACTGAAAAGAAGTTCCAGTGGTGAATTCCTATTGGTGTTACAGAAATTCTGTCCAAGACTAGGCTTAATCTATGTCCAGGAAGCAAGCCCTAAGGGTCAGAATCTAACAGGCTTTACAAATTTACGGGTCAGGCAGTCGCCTAAATGAAAACTGAGGACAACTTCAATTGTTAGGTATGACTGCGTACTAATTTGGCTCATTGGGAGTAAATGCCCAATACGTGGTGCTCAAGTCTTCATTGGATCTCGCTTTATGGAATTGTCCAGGCTCTTCGTCTTGCGTTTATGTTGTTCCTTTAAATATCCCTAAATTCACACACAAGATTCAGCACACTCAGAACAGTACATCGCACGAGTTACCGCTACCTCTGTGCTGTTATATGATGTGTATATATAAAGAGTGCAGCTGGACAGTAACGTCTGCTGTGGTTGGAAATCATGCTTAAATATCAACATGTTTGGAGTCGTTTGAGTGTGTGTGGAGTGTTTGTAGCCTATAATGTCCTGATGAAGCTCTTGAAAGCAGGGCTTCTATTTAAACTGTGTAACATCAGATGTTAATCTCCCACATCATGGCATCTTGTGTTTGTGTGCAGTATTTTGCTGTGGGAAATAAACTTTCTGTGGTTTTATGACACTGAAATTACAGTGGGAATTCATTTGAAAGTATGAGTCCTTAAATGCCATGAGAGAGTTATTATATTATATATGAGGGGTTATTGTCAGGGGTTGGGCTTATTGTTGGACAGTCATGGCCAAAAATATTGGCACCACATCTCCAAGAAATCCGTTGTAGCTACAAATGCTTTGGTATCCACATGTTTATTTCTATGGAAAGTCAAATCTGATGTGATTCTATGCATAAATCCCCAAAAAGTGGACTGGACAAGCTTATTGGCATGCGGAACTTTAATATTTTTAATGTTTATATACCTTTTCTCAATGCAGCATTTCAGCTACTGCAGGCTAAAATAGAGTGCAGCTGGGCCTACAGATCCTGCAGCTGCGTTCAGGGTTCTGGTCAGTATTTGCAGGACTAAATATTAAACTTGTCATGTCTGGTAATTGTACGAACCGCTTGCTCCCCTGTCAGATTATAATTATGGCGCAGAAGGACTAACTAATCGGGTACGTATTAATAAGTCATATCCGGTGAAACATTTCTCCAGATACTTTTCTCAAGTATGGAGTCTTCAAGTCTATGGCAAACCTCAGGTGTTGTACTGGACCTGCTATGTCTTAACTAAAGTTCTGCTATATGTGATGATGAGATTATCGTGGGAGGCGACGGCGACGTGTAAACTGAGTAGCCACTGTAACCCCAGTCTTTTATGCCGAGATTTCTTATCCCATGCACATCGCTCATAAATACTATAGACGCCCTGTTTACGCCCCCGTTACTCTACTTTTCCTTGTAAATCTGACATTGGAATAGTTTCAGATAAGCAAACACACTTATTGTATGTGTGAAAGGGATGTAGCCGTCAAGTACATTGAAGGCGCCCTATATTTTCATTTGAAGTGAATGAACGAATTAAAAAAAACAATGAAAGTAAAACAACCTGGGTAATAAATTGGGTATAAAATCAACAAATTAAGACTAAGAATTAGTCACAGAAATAATAAAATAAATTTAAAAACAGAAATACCAATGAATAAAACCAAATAAAACTCAAATCTGAGTTGAGATAGAGGTAAACATATGAATATATAAATAAACAACAAATAACTTACAAGGTAAGATTTTTAAACCCATCAAAATGATTTTAAACAGAAATAAGATTAAATAATGAGGCTAAACTAACTAAATTAGCTATTCTAAATAAAAACCTATTCTAAGCTAAAACCTGTGTACTTATAAATTGGAGATGCTTCTGGCAGCTATAGGTATGTCGTGTAGTTCAGTGTAGAGTATAGCCTAAGTAGGTGTTTTGAACACACCTGCTAATTTTCTATCTAAAATTTCGACTGTAAGTGGATGATTATCGGGTTGTTTTGGAGGCGTGTGTAAATCGAGTAGCCCCTCCAACCTCAGTCATTTATGCAGAGATTTCTTATCCCTTGCAAATCAGTCATAAAAACTGCAGATGCCCTGTAGAAAAGGCAGCTACGATACTCCACCTCCACATCTAACGTTAACCCCGCTCCGAACAGGGGCTGAGAAAATGATATAAACTGTTTATCTGCATAGACTTTATCATTTGTATGGCATTTAACATTTACCATTCTTCCCTGAGTTCAGTTTTGTTTCATTGTTGTGTTGTTCTTGTTTTGATTATGATCATTTTTATCCGGTGTCGACCAGAGGAGGATGGGTTCCCCTTTTGAGTCTTGGCTCCTCTCAGGGTTTCTTCCTCTCGACCCAAAAGAGTTTTTCCTTGCCACTGTTGGCTTGCTCAAAAGAGGTTCGGGCCTGGATCTCTGTAAAGCTGCTTTGTGACATTTGTTATGAAAAGTGCTATAGAAATGAATTTGAATTAAAACGCACAGACATTAGTTTCAGATACGCAAACCCCCCCTGATTATATATGTGTGTGAAAGGGATGTAAACAAAGGTGCCCTTTATTTTCACTGGAGCCAATGAACTAAAATGAACAGGTAACTGAACAAATTAAAACCATCAAAAGTAAAACAATAATAAATGATATTAAGATAAGATAAGAAATAAAATCAACAAATGAATACTGGATTGGTCAGAAAATTAATAAAATAACAAAAAATCTGAAATTAAAGTCAACTGAAGTCAGACTTGGGAGATGGAGGTAAACATGAATATGTAAGTAAACATTAAATATAACAAATAACTGTATTTTTAACAGATGTTTAACAATCAAACTAATTTTTTTCAAACAGAAAAAGTACAATTTCAACAGAATACTTATTATCTTATAAGATATAATTGTGCAGGAAATTTGCATGTATTTGAACAGACTCCAACAGCATGCTCTGGGATTTGAACCCACAATCCTCAGATCATAGCAACAGTACCTTAGTCCACTAAACTGCTTGGAACCCTTTTTGCACAATAAATTTGCATGAATTTTAACATACTTTAAGAGAGCGCACAGCTAGCTAAAATAAGACTCCAAAAGCATGCTCTGGGATTTGAGCTCACAACCCTCAGGTCAGAGTACCTTAGTCCACTGGACTACTTGGAATCCTTTTGAGTAGAAAATAGACTTTAAAAGAGAGGACAGCTAGATTAATAAATAAATAAGTAAAATAAGACTCCAACAGCATGCTCTGGGATTTGAACTCACAATCCTCAGATTATAGCAACAGTACCTTAGTCCACTTAACTGCTTGGAACCCTATGAATTTGCATGTATTTTAACATTAAGAGAGCGTACAGCTACCTAACTTAGACTCCAAAAGCATGCTCTGGGATTTGAGCCCACAACCCTCAGGTCAGAGCACCTTAGTCCACTGGACTACTTGGAATCCTTTTCAAACTGAAAATTTGCATGTATTTTTGCAGACTTTAGGAGAGAGCACATCTAGTTAAAAAAAAGACCCCAACAGCATGCTCTGAGATTTGAACCAACAAACCTCAGATCATAGCAACAGTACCTTAGTTCACTGAACTGTTTGGAACTCTTTTTGCACAACAAATTTGCATGTATTTTAACAGACTTTAAGAGAGAGCACAGCTAGCTAAAATAAGACTCCAAAAGAACACTCTAGGATTTGAACCCACAACCCCCCGGTCAGAGCAACAGCACCTTAGACCACTGAACTGCTTGGAATCCTTTTCAAACTGAAAACAGAATATGATACTTTTAATATCATTTTTTCTGCACAGAGTTTGGCTTTAAAAACAAGTTCCACGTTCCACCACATGCAGACTCTTACTCCTCAGTAAATATTCGGACACAGCCGGCCGTCAGATGACTGAACCGGTAGTCTCGCTGAGCTCCAACAGCATTTCCACACAAACTTACCCCAGTACACAAAGACATTCACAGACATGATGCTGTTATTCACAGGTTAGCAAGGTCCTTTAAAAATGTCTCCAGCAGAGCTGTCCTATTGTTTGTAGAGCTGCTTCTAATGCAGTAGCATTGTGGAAACAGCCCGTGGCAACATCAGCGGGCCACTTTTTCAAAAGGCTCATCTCATGAGGGTGGAATCATGGTTCTACATCTGATTGGCCCAACACTCATTGAAAGTTTGGTGACCAGCCTGAGCTGTTTCTCCTCAGTGACTCGAAACTGAGTGATGTCAGTTATCACACCAAGCATCTGTGCTGTCCCTAGAAGCATCTGTCCCTCAGCGTTCTGCTGGTTGAGAGTGTTGTGGGCGAGATGACATGGCAGATGTCGGCTACTGAGTGAATGTGTTGTTTTTTCCTCTTGAATGCCGTTGACTCCAAATTAGGTGAAAGGGTCCTTATCACTGAAACACAACACCTCCTAGCTTGTACCTAGTACCTCCTAGACTGCCGAGTCATACTGTTTAATTATTCATTTTTAATGATCAGAATTCATACTGTCCATATATCGCTGCTTTTTACCATGTGAATCTGGCAGTAATGAAGGGACCAATAGGGCTGTAATTCTTTGTGACAATACTAGGTTTTTACGTGACAGTGATAAAAGGGGGTTTCAATGCGTTCCTTTGGGGATTTTTGTTTATTTAGTATTATTATTTTTGTTATATCATTTATTTTGTATAGCTGACCCCCACCCTCCCCACCAATCAATACATTCCCAGTTCCCACCCACGCGACTCCTACGACTCCCTCTGTCACTCCATGCCCAATGCTCCCAGCACTGTGACGCCTAAAAGCTACTGGGAGTCACATGAATCCAGCCAGTCGCATCTGGCCAGACTGCTGCCAATGCAACACTTGAAGTAGAAGGCACCAAATGTTTGGAACACTGCCAAAAAATTGGTCCTGGCGGGATTGAAACCACTGGATTGTTGGAGGGTTGAGAACTGGATGATGTTTTAATTCCAGTGACAGTCTAACGTTTTGGTCTACAGGTTGCTCAGTCTTTTGATACAGATATTATGCCATATAAACTTGCTGCAGAGGGGTTGAAGTTGGCGCGACCAACAGTCCTGCCCTCTTTTATAGGTTGCCTGCTGGCATGCCCCCCCCCCCCAACCCTGGGCTATATTTAACAGGCCTGCTGGCCATACAAGGTCGCGACTGTACCCTGCATTCTGCCGAGTGGCAGCATTATTTTTGTTCTGGGTAGTCCCGTCCCGTCCTGCTGTCGGCTGCCCCTTGCGCCTTGCCTGGATTTTGGCTACTTTTGGAGTGGAGCAGCTTCTCTCTATTTTTCCTGCAAAATTAGGAACCAGGTAAGGAACTGCATTTCTTTCTACTGGGGGAAACTTGGCTACCTGGATTTTGGACTAGCGAAGATCACGTTACATATTTTGTGAATGTCAGAAAAAACTGTGGCTAGTTAAAGCAAACTACCTGCTTTTACCTTCTTCTGCCAGCCAGATCTGGAGTTGCATTAAATTGGCTAGAATGTAATTTAGGCCTATGACATAATGCTACAAGTAGCTAAAGCCTATATCCAGTGTCCAGCTTGGAGTACTGTAGTGTTTTTGCACTACTCATGAACCAGTATTCTGTGCAAATCCTGAGATGGTCATTATGAATTCCTATTCTGGTCATTATTCTGCTGTTCTTCAAAACCTCTACCATCTCAACCATCTACGAGCTCCACATGCCAGTTTAGTTGTTTACTCTCATGCAGTTAAATCTTGATATTTGAAATATTATGAATGGTTTTTACTGTAGCTCTGTAACATTAAATGCTGCAGAAATGGATATTAGCATAGAGTGAAATGCTTATGATAATCCTATTCCATCTGAATTACCAGAAGGCCTGTTATTTTTCTTACCAGAGGAAAACAGATTAGTCTAAAACTGATCTAAAGTAAGAGCATTCATGGTAAATGTAGAAATCGCTCACAATACCAGTCCTCGTAAGGTCCAAGCTATTAAAATATTAAAATAGAGGGTAACGTTCCATCTAGCATCTATTAGTAATAGCTGTAGCTTAGGTTTGTTAGGTGCCTATGGGTTTGGGATTCTTCTGCCCTGAAATGCAATGCTAATGCATGAAATTGAGAGGTATGACCAACAGCACAGCAGTCCAGGCAATGAACCAATGGAGTAACTAAGCTGTACATAGTGTATTGCTTTAAAATGTAAAAATCTCATCATTGGAACATGCTCAGAAAAGTCCAACAGCATCAAATTCTCAAGCCATGTACCTTAGTGACTGTAATTACCTCTACCGTTATCCTAACCCCATTGAATTTATCCTGGATCAAGCTGCAAAAAGTGAGAGGGAGAGGGGCCTACGGGACAGTCTGAACAGAAAGCGCGCGGTCACGATCCACTCAGGATGTCAGGATCCTTGCAAGTGCAGCAGCAGGAGCAGCGGAACCTGGAGACGCACTATGAAAGCAGCTACCACCGAAGCACGCTGTCGTCCGTCAGCCACCAGTCCTACGCGGCTCACACGAGCAGCGTTGGGTAAGAGGAGTCGGGGAGGAGGCCACGCTGGAGCTACCGCACTCTACTACTGCTTTTTTAATCACAGCCTTTTACCCAGCTGTAGCATTGAGTTTACTCAGGATGCTAAAGCTAACTTGGCTAATAACAACCATCTGCTACTTCTGAAGTGTCCAGCTGTGGGTCTGGATGGCCTTAGTCCAGCACAGGTTGATGGTTTTCTGACTCCTTCAGCTAAGCGGTTAGTTACCAGCTTTAGTACTCTTAAAGATAAAGGTGCTTTTAGGTCCATAAAGAACCAGGATTTTCATTTTCATTCAAGTGATGGTTCCTTAGACCTTCTAACCTAGAGGTTACAAGCATTGGTTTCTTGACCGGTTCTTCTATGAGATTTCTTAAAAGAACCAAGTGTAGCGCCTTTATTTTTAAGACTGTAAGCATATTAGAGAAGGAAGTCACCAAACCATACTGGACTCCAGCCCTCTAGGGTTGGAATTGGACACCGCTGTCCTAGATGCCCCATACGGAGACTCCTAACTTAGCTTAATGGTGTATGCAGAGTGCAGTCACTCATGTATTGTTTCCCAATCTAATCCTCAAAGATTTATAAATTTTTTGGCTCTCAAAACCAAGCGCAGAACACCGAACACCTGGTACAGCTGTCCTGGGAGCTGGATAAGAGCAGAATGTGGACTGTATGATGGTCTCTGAGAACTGGATTGGAAAAAAAACACCGTCCCATAGGTCTAACTAGAGCTGAAGACAGCCGAAGCTCGCAGATTTTAGTTTGTGACTGACGATCCTTATGTTCTGGATCGCTCATATTTGACCTTCCTGCTTGTCCAGCATTATGGGGAGATGCTGTTTGCTAGTTGTTAAGAGGTTAAGGATGGTGTGGGGCTGTTGTAGAGTTCTGGTGGTGAAAACTGCTTCATCCTTTGGTGAAACTGCTTCATCCTTTGGTGAAACTGCTTCATCCTGGCTTAAACCTTAAAAAAAAGGGTTCTCATGGATTCTTAAATAAAGGCAATGGTTCTATGAGGACCCAAGACAACTCAATAACTTTGAAAATGGTTCCAAATAAGGAAACCAAAGAACTACACTATCAGTAGTGACCAGTAGTGCTATTAGTGAGACTGGCTGCTAGCTGAATGCAGCCTACTTTAATTGTGTTGTTAGCAAAACATTGAGAGCAGTGCAGTGAAATGAGGTCAGATTGCTTTTGTTCCAGTGGTAACACCTTGTCTCAATGCTGAGAACTGTTCTCCATGACCCTTTGGGAGGAAGAATTTGAGCCTCTCTGTCGCCGCAAGCCAAGTTTATTAATGGTATCTAGGCGCTATTTGTGGCTCTCCAGGATACAGGATCACACAGGCTCAGGAGGACTGTTACTGTACTGGAAAACTGTACAGCCACTCTCCAGGTTAGGCTCGGGGAAGGTGGGATAGGAAGGAGAATTCCAAGATATTGTGCGCTGCAGATATTGACTATGCTCTCCAGCTAGAATGGATTAGCTGACCACATTGTTATTGGACTATGAAGAAGACAGTAGGCAGGGGCACTATTTTTTTGACCCATGATCTGTAGAGATACAGAAATGTTTTACTTTTGTGGCTTTAAATGTTTGGACCCCGCAGCCTGTTAATGTACAGAGTATTTAAAGCTTTTCTATTGGCCCATTTTCTACCCCTTTCACACAATACATTCAGCCGTAATCTTTGGTAGGGGTGGGCAGTTCCAGTCCTGGAGGCCCAGATTTCTGTACAGTTTAGTGCTTTTCCAGTTTAAACACACCTTAGTTCAACTCCCCTATTAATTGCCAGGTTTAGTAGGCCTGCTAGCTAACATGCTAACATGTCCATGTGGGGCCTGTATGGGTAGACCAACTGGGAACCAGAAAGTTATGTCCACAGCTTCCACGTTGGCCCCATATTTGGATGCCCACCAGGGTTCTGAAGGGAACAGGAGGGGTTAAACATGTGTCCCATCTAGGTTGTACACCGCATATGGGGCCTAGATTGGACCCATGTGAGATTAAGGTGGGGTGTAATGTTGGCGCCCATTTGGAAAGCCCAACTGGGTCCTGGTAACAACACATGTACAAACCCTCTCAGAGCCCACCTAGCCCACGTTCCAACCATGTGAGCACCACTTGAGTATGTTGGCTGGGAAGCCATGTTGGCCACTGTTGCCCATTTATGCGTTAGGAGTCTTGCCCGAGAACTCCTGGGCTGGGGCGGCTGGGGTTTCAAACCCTAGCCTGCTACAGGGAAGGCTTTTGAGCAAGTAGGACGGCCCTTTTCTATGGAAAGGGGTCATCCTACCTGCTCAGAGACAGCAAGGCCAATTTTGCTCTCTTCAAATATCATCATGGATGGCCAGGGATTGATCTGGTGATCTCCCAATGATGGGCCTGATGCTTAGACAGTGAACAATAAACGTAGTATGAATAGTTGAGATGCTTCTCAGCAGGAAGAATGTTAAGGCCACTGTGGTCCAGAGATAAGCTCCAGAGCCTTGTGGATCAGTGGACATTGCCCCATTGATTAGTCACAACATCAACACTGACAAGCCCCTAATACTCCTAGCTGTCGGAAGCATGTGTCAGGGCCAGTTTGCATGCCTCTAGGGTCGTCTCCTTCTGGTGTCCTATTTAGAGGACCATTTGTTGTTCATTCAGTGTGCCAGCAAAGTCTGAAACCTCTTAAAACTAGGAAGCAACAATACACCAGGGCTAGAACTTAGGTTCCCAACTCCAGCCCTTGCACATGTGTAGTCCTATTACAGAGCTAGAATATTTAGATAATATTGGGCTGTCTGTACAGCTAAAGGAACATTGTTAAGTTGTTTTTCAGTCAGAGTAGAAGATCTTATTAGCTGGAGATGCTCAGGGGAAGGGCCTTGAGAAAGAACACCAGCTGTTCTTAAGGACTTAGGAAGGCTTCGGTAAACGTGCTCTGTTGCCACTAGGCTGGTTTTGAAGCGTAGAGAGTCCTGTTCTATTCCCTGTGTGTCACAAGGTTGCATCTGTTTGTTAGCATTGTAACTTTCAGTGGCGTATAAACACATTACAGGCTTGTACTAATGCTAACCATTGATATCATGTAACCTACTAAAGTCCTTCTCATTCCATCCCAAACGCTGCAAAGCTGTGACGCATGTCCACCAGCAAGCTGTGGTAGAGGTTCTTGCTGCTCGATCAGTTTCATATCAGGGTTTTTTTTTGTGGGCTGACTGCTCTTGGCTGTTCTGCAGGGTGAAGACTTCGACAAAGAAGCAGGAGAAGAAACTGACTGCCCTCTCCAAGAAAGACAAGCGCCTCCGCCTGGCTTTGGACAAAGAGGACGAGGTCATTGGATACGTGGTGCCTGTCTTTCGAAGCAGGTGAAAGGAGCTCTCGCGTTTGCTCCCCAAACAATGCCATCTTCACAGTACAAAGTCTGGCATAGTAGTGGCACATAAATTACATACAGAATATGGACAAAAGTATTGGGACACCTGCTCATTCATGGTTTCCTCCAAAATCAAGGCTAATTCTGCTTTTGTTGGAGTAACTGTCTCTGCTGTCCAGGGAAGGCTTTCTGCTGGATTTGTGGAGCTTTGCAGAGGATCTGGTCGCTATGTTAAGTTGCACCCGTTGCTGACACACAGATGTGCAAATACACACACACACACACAACTTGCCCAGTCCCTGTTGAGAAGTATTCCCAATAGAATAGGGCCGTGCCTAATGCCATGAGTGGGCTAGAGGGGTATAAAGCCCCCCAGCATTGAACAACATTGGATGGCGCTCCATCCAAGAAGTTGGTGATGGGGTGGGGCATTGATCATCCAACATCCTGACCTCCTTTCTTGACAGTAGAGACAGTTCCTCCAACCAATTTATTAATACTCTTCATTTCACATGAAACAACAACAAAAAAAAAACAGGTGTCCCAATACTTTTGTCCATATAGTATATCTGAATATTTATATAATTTGAGCTTGTTTTGCCCACCACTGAGCAAATGAATCTGTGTGATCAGTCATTTAGCCACTCAGGAGCTGATGGAGACTCAGGAGGAGGTAAAGGAGGAGGGCGTGGGTTACGTGGTCATGAGGAACCTCTTCTCCAGAGAGTCTGGTTACAAGATCAAAGTGGAAAAGAAAAGTCGCAGCATTAGCATGAGGGAATCCGCTGACCGCCTGGCCCTGGGCAAGAAGGTTGCGTCTCAGATTTGAGTGCTAGTCATTTTTTACAACATATAATAGTAATAATACATAAGAATAGTATAATACTTGTATGTCCAACAGACTGGGTTTTATATGACTGTTTCTGGCCCTCACTGCAGATGCATGAGAAGCAGGAGTTCCAGAAGAAGATGAACCCGGACAGCCTGACCCACCCTCCCGAGTTCACAGTGAAGCCGCGTGGTCAGACTGTGTGGGAGGGCAAGAATGTGACCCTGCACTGCACTGTGGCCGGCTGGCCCAAACCCCGTGTGGCCTGGTGAGACGTGCTGTAAACAGCAGCAGCTTCAAGCTGAACTTACTTATTAAAAAGCAAACCACACTGGAGATCTTTACAACAGACCCAGGCTTCAGATTCATGGACAAAAAATGGTAGATGCGATAGGTAGGGTGCCATCCACCCACCCTGGAGAGCAAGACCAATTGTGCTGTCTCTGGGCCTCGGCTGCTGATGGCATCCTCTTATCCTCTGATCATGGTGACAGCACCGTAGTCTGCTGGACCACTGTGGTCTGAGGATCGCTGGATCAAATCCTCAGCATCCGGAGTCAGAGAGAGCACAGTTGATCTTGCTTGTTAAGGGATGGATTGATGGCACTTCCTCCCCACATCACTCTTAGTGTGCACAGGTGTCTGTTAGCCTCGGAAGAGACATGTGCTAGTCTTTACATTATTTAGCGGACAGTGGAGCGTCTGATTTCTAATTGTTCTGAGATTGTTTTAACCCCTTTCCCAGTCTCAACGCATCTACAGCCTTCTTTCTGAAGGCCTCTGAGAGCTCTTTGGATCTGGCCATGGTGATCCTCACCACTCACTTTAACAATCATAAGCAAACCAAGCTAAATGTCTGAGGTTTGAATAAGACAGGCTCCTCCAGAATCCTCCTGGGCCACTGTGGTCCGAGGATCGCTGGATCAAATCTTCAGCATCCGGAGTCAGAGAGAGCACAGTTGATCTTGCTCGTTAAGGGGTGGATTGATGGCACTTCCTCCCCACATCACTCCTAGTGTGATGTTGGTCAGCACAGGTGTCTGTTAGCCTCGGAGGAGACATGTGCTAGTCTTTACCCTCCTAGCGTTGGGGGCATTGCTAGTGATGGGGGAAATTAACAGGAACGGGGATTGGGGCTAAAATGGGAAAATTCTAAACAAATGAATGGCACAGAAGTGTTTAAGGTACTTTGGGAATAATACAAACCCCACACATTTTGGGTGCGATGGAAGCACATGGTTCAAACCACCTTTGTTCATTTACCAATAGTTAGTAATGTCACATTTTCAAAAACAGCAGGGTGTCTTGGGCACAGTTGTGTTTTTTGATCCTTATTCTTTCCTTTCTTTTGCAACTCTTTACTTTCAAGGTACAAAAACAACGTCCTTATTGATGCCAAGGCCCACCCGGAGAAGTACACCACTGAGAGCAATTACAACATGCACTCTCTGGAGATCAAGAAGTAAGAAAATGTGTATGTTCGATCAGTGCATTGGGTCATAGTGTGTGACACCCTCCTCCTGGCAAACTGGGGTTCGAAACCCCATCCGGGCATGCTAAACTACTAGTAGTGCTACTTTCTCCATCCTCTGCCTTAAATGTGTCTAACTTCCTACTTTTTAATGGAAGTCAATGTATAAAGATTTAATATGCAGGTCATTTTGGAGCATTTCTACGGGTCCATTAGTGACGGTAACAAAATCTATGTGTTGAAAGTGTTTATTGTGAGCTTTTATTGTTTCTGTGGAATACAGGTGTGATTTCAGCGACACAGCAGAGTACCGCATCTCAGCTCTTAACGTGAAGGGGGAGAGCTCTGCCTTTGCCTCAGTCATTATTAAAAGTAAGTTACCTGCACTATCCGCTCTTTTCTCTGTGTCTGAGTGGTTTTGTGATGGAATTATAGGTGTTGTTACATGACGAGGTGATTTCTTTAGGAAGATCAGGATCAGGCTGGTGGACTGAAGATGTTATAATTTAACCATGACCTTCTGTTTTCTCCTAAGAGGGATTTTGGAGATTTAGGAGAAATCAAGGTTGTATTTTAACTTGGGAACTTGGGAAGGACAATGGGGTCCAAACCGGTAAAAACATTCTTAGGAAGATATTGACGGCCCATATTAGGGCCCATTGATCTTTCAATTTTGAGACCAGCACAGTGATTCCTCGTCTTTTAGCACACCAAATAAAGCCAGTGATTAACTTAATGAGCTGTATCCAGATGTATTGGAGCCAGACAGTCACCAAAACAAACTGTGCTGGGTTCTGGCCCTGATGGACCCTGTGCTATACAAATTGATGGGGCTCAGATCAATAAAAAAAATCTTTTCAATAACTGCCAAACCTAACCTTACCTAACTAAATAATAATAATCCCCAGAGGTCTTCAAAACGCAGTCATTTGGACAGTGCTTTCTCATTCCCATTCATCTAATAGGACTGATGATGCACTAAAATCACAGGGCAAGACCATTACCCTCTATTAAAGCTTTCAGAGCATTGTGGTCTAAATGCTGTGAGGAACAGTGGCGCTCAGCTAAGACAGAGAACCATTGTCTCCTTTCAGACAGAACAGACAGTGCGCAGAGTCTTCAGCTGATTAGTCATTTGATAATTGCAGTCTGTGCAGTAACCAGGCTAATTTGCATTTTGTATTTTGAAGGATTTAAAGATGAAGAGGTATCTGAAAGACCACGTAAGTCCTGCTTCAGTCCTTACAGTCCTTGATAACACATTGACATGAGCGTGAATTCTGCTCAGTCAGGCAAACTCTGAATGCATTTTGGACAGCTGTTAGAACCTGATGTACTTCGTTTAGACAGATGTCTGACTCTTGACTCTTTTGTGCTCCTCAGATGGTTACAGTCCTGAATATGGTGTCACCTTCAGGACCACCATAATTGATAAGTTTGGAGTCGCCTTCGGTCAGGAGGGAGAGACCATGAGTTTGGGCTGCACAGTCGTCATCTACCCGACTGTCAAGCGCTACCAGCCTGAGGTGCTCTGGTACAGGAACGGTGAGTAGGAACCACGGGCCTACAGTTTGGGGGTCTAAAGGTCTGAGGCCACACTGATCTTAGCAGCATACCTGGAAAGAAACCTGGAAATAAAACAACATGAAGTTTTAGAGTTTTGTAAAGGAACAGATCTTTTGTCTTCCATTGAAGCTGGTGCTCAGATGATCTGTGGATCTGGGCTGTTCATCAATGGCTTTTATACAAACTACTGGAGTCCATGCAGCTCAATGGAGTCTACTTTTCTCTCACACTGTTACACCTTTAATATAAATAATAGATTAGAAAGGAATGCAAAATAGGTAAAAAGTGTTTCACTCGTGGTCTCACACTTGTGAGCCCCACTGTGTGTTTCCAGGTTGTTGCATCTAGAATAGTTAGAAAACCTGCTTTTCATTAGTACAGTATTACAACTTGCTTCTATCCGTATTGCCCCTTAGTAGTTTAAGGCCCCATCCACATGTATCTGGATAGTTCCGGATCCAGATCCGGCTAATAAGGGTTTAAGATTAGTTTCTGTAGTGTTTTCATGTGGATGGGCAAAATGCAGCTTTTTGTAAACGCCCTTTGAGTATCAGCCAGCCCAGTGCAGCTGCTGTTGTCTGCTGAGCTACCGACACAAGTGTTGACAATAAAAACTCATGTCTGAGAGAGTGAAGTCGAGCAACTGGTGTTGGGAGTCACAGAAAGGTGAAATGAGATAAGTCAGCTAGCACGCTGAACACCACAGTACAAACCATGTTCCAGCCAAGTGAAGCACAAATCACACATGTTTAGAGGATGGAGCCTCATACCCGAGAGCAGAAAGTCGAATGAATAGTCTTAGGAGTTTTTTCAGATACATTTAATGGACTGGTTCATCAAAGTTGGCTTGCTCCCACTTTTGATATTTTTAGTGTTTTTATGTGGACAGGCACAATGCAGCTTTTTGCAATCCACAGAGTATTACACAGCTTAGGGCTGCCGCTTTCGACTAACTGCTGAGCCACCGACGCAAGTGTTGACAATAAAAAGTCCTGTCACAATGTTAACTTGCACACGGTTGTTGCCTGGCAGCTGTGTTTACTGTTTACATGCACAGATTTAGTTTTTGTGTCTGTACAACAGCTGGGCTGTATTTAGGTCTGTTTTGGCCGTTAGGCTGCCAAAACAAACTTTGCAAAAAAGCTATGTGAGGTCTTGGATGGCATGCTAATGCTCAATAAATCCAAATGTTTGTGGACACTCCTTCTAATAAATGAATTCACATTCGCTACTTTAAATTGCACTCATTGCTGACACAGATGTGCAATGCACATACACAACTTGTCTAGTCCCAGTAGAAACGTATCGCCAATAGAGCCCAGTGGGCTAGAGGGGTATAAAGCAGTTGAGCTGTGTTCTCTGGAATGATGGTTGATGCGCCATCTAATACTAATTTTCGGGTTTGTTTTAGGGGATTTAGGAATGAGGTGGGGTGGTGATTGTCCAACATCCTGACTTCACTAGCACTCTTGTCGCTGAAAGCAATCAAATTCTATGCAATGCTTTGAAGCAATGCTTCAAAGTCTAGTGGAATGCCCTTCATGGACAGAAGACACTGTCACTCCACCAAATGCAGGAAAAACTCCTTTTTAAATATCCTTGATTATAGGAGAATCAATGAATAAGCATGTGTCCCAATACTTTTGTCCATATAGTATTATAGTAGTGCTGCATTACGCTGATCTCTCTTCCTGTTTAACCAGATGTCCTCCTGGCGCCCTCCAAGTGGGTGCACATGCACTGGAGTGGGGATCGGGCCATGCTGACCCTGGTCCACCTCAACAAAGAAGACGAGGGGCTCTACACCCTGCGCATCAACACCAAGTCCGGCTTTGACACTCACTCTGCCTACGTGTTCGTCAGAGGTGATGCTTACCATTCATTTTTCATACACAAATAGTTTCTATATGCATGAAGTACTGAGTTTCTATACTGGGGACATATATATAAGCCAAATATTTGAGAAAG
Source organism: Salminus brasiliensis (assembly GCF_030463535.1). Classification (NCBI taxonomy): domain Eukaryota; kingdom Metazoa; phylum Chordata; class Actinopteri; order Characiformes; family Bryconidae; genus Salminus; species Salminus brasiliensis. The sequence goes on from NC_132886.1 coordinate 28,231,018, forward strand.
TCTCCCTCATTCAGTGTGGGTACTGATGTGCTGTAGCAGGAGGCGAGTGCTCCCCCATGGTTGACTGCAGACTAGCGTTCGACTGTGCCTTTTCACATATGTCACGTTAAGGTGGTTAACGGCAGCTGTCCCTCATTTATCTCCCCCCAGAGTGCCTATAGCCCATCTCAAAAGTCCATCCCACCTTCAGGATACATCTTTGTCTAGTCTTTAACCGAGAAATTCTCGCTCTACAGCAAGGGTGGGCAGTTCCCGTCCTGGAGGGTTGGATTCCAGCACAGTTTAATGCGTTCCTGCTCAATCACACCTGATTCAACCCACCTGTTAATTGTCAGGTATAGTAGGTCTATAAGAGCAGGGAAATCAGCAAACTGTGCTGGACTCCAGCCCCTGTTACCCATCTCTGCTCTAGAGACGCCTGCAGCACAGCTGTAGTTCTAAGGCGAGTAGGCGTGTTTATAACATATCGCAGTGGTTATAGTTTTTTATTTTGGCCGAAGTGTCCGTTTAATTTCTTAGTTTCTTTGCAGTTTATTAGTGATAAACACCTAATTCTGACATTCAGATTGTGCCAAAAGCTTTATTTACCTAGAAGTTAATAATTAGAGGTTTTATCTGCAAAGACTGAAGCTATGAAGCTTTTCTCCATTTATTAGTACCAGTAATTACTACAACTCAGGTCAGTAAGCATTTATTATAAGTGCCTACATTTGGCCTATAGATGTATGTAGGCCTACCCGAAATTAGTGAAAGACTAAAGGCGAATGTCAGAGCTACAGTAGCGTTCCTGACTTCATATGCGCTGTGTCTTTAAGCAGTAGCTTTCTCCCTGGATTAGGTTTCTCTGGGGGAGTTCTGCTGCTATATCAGGCTGTCACCAAAGTCACCAAAGACATGCCAGTGTGCACGCTAGCGTTAAGCTATGAAACATGTCTTAAAAGAAAGATGTCTTGTTCATGACTTCAAAATCATGCTATTAAAATAGTACGATGTGTATCTGGAGCATGATGAGGTCCTGATGAGCCTCTCTCCTAAAAGTCAGAAGTGCAGACGTGTGCTCACAGAGCAGAGGCCATACATGTTACATACTGTGCCATAATTAGATTTGACACCGGTGAGCCAAGTGTTAAGAGTGTGTGTGTGTGTGTGTGTGTGTGTTTGTGTTTGTGTGTGTCAGATTCTAATGTGGAGGTGGAGGGGGTTCCAGTTGCTCCTCTTGATGTTCGGTGTCATGATGCTAATAAGGATTATGTGGTGGTGACCTGGAAGCAGCCTGCGGTTGAAGGCAGCAGCTCCATTCTGGGCTACTTTATAGACAGGTCAGTGCCTACAAAACCCATGTATACAGTCTAGATGATGAATTCACCTAATTCTACATATATGCCATATGTTACCCTTAACTGTAACCCTTAACTCAGAGCTAAATCATGTAGTGGAAGCTTAAACCCCATCAATTAGCATCATATTTTGCCTTTTGCCTTAAAGATACAGTAGAATACATTTATTGAAAACGTTGTTTTTTTGAGGTTGAACTAGTAAGTATGTGACTGACTGTGATGGAAAATGCTCAGATTTACAACCCTGTCCGTTTTGAAGGGCTTGTGGAAAGGTTTCGATTTTATTGACTGGTTTCTGTCACCACAGGAGCCGTGTAGCATAGTCGTACATAGCTTAGGCTAACCCAACCTAGCTTAGCACTGAAATTACAAGTTACAAGAAATTGATGTAATTAATTAATTAATTATTTATTTTAATTTTATAATTTATATTAAAGATTTTTCACGCATTGCCTTCCCAATTTGAACTCCCAATTACCCAACCTGTACATACGGTCTGGAGCACATAATAAATATGAACCTATTGGCACCATTCCTAATGCCAGGTGTGGGGCTGGAGGGGTATAAAGCCCCCCTACTTTTGGGATGATTTGGGATGAGTCAAATCAAATCTTCACAGCAATATCCTTTTTTTGGACAGTAGAGACAGTTATGCTGCATAAACTCATTTTGACGCCTCAATTTTGGACGAAACAATAAATGAGCAGGTGTCCCAATACTTTTGCCCATTATTATATGATTACTCAGTATATCCAGTAGCCTCATAGCTTGACTGATTGACTGACTGCTCTCTGAGCCATTGCTGTAAGCTTGTTTTGTTTGTAGGTGTGAAGTGGGCACCCACCACTGGACTCAGTGTAACGACACCCCAGTAAAATATGCCCGCTTTCCCGTCACCGGGCTCGTTGAGGGGCGTTCCTACATCTTCCGGGTGAGCGCTCTTAACATGGCTGGAGTGAGCCGGCCTTCCAGAGTCTCTGACCCCGTGGTGGCCATGGACCCCTCCGACCGGGCCCGTCTGAGAGGTGAGAGATTGTCACTGTGATATTACAGTGCTATGTTATTAGACCACAGTGTACTATACTATTAAATATACAACCCTGTACCTTTATTATTATAGCTGGCCCCTCTGCGCCATGGACTGGGATGATCAAATTCACTGAGGAAGACCCCACAGGTAATAAATCAGGGACCACCAACTAAAAAAACAATGGCAAAAATGGCCTATTGAAGATGTAAGTTTATTTTCAGTCTCTCTTTCAGTTGGTGTAGTCCCTGGGTCTCCTACTGACCTGGCAGTGACTGAGGCCACCAAGAGCTACGTGGTGCTCAGCTGGAAGCCCCCGCTGCAGAGAGGACATGAGGGAGTCATGTACTACGTGGAGAAGGTGGGTGGAGTTTGAGAAGCTTAGTATCTTGGTATTCGTGCTTTTTCGTCCTTATGGAACAGTCTGTTGTGTCTGAAGCTGATTGTGGGTCGACTGTGCATCTGTTTGCAGTGTCTGGTTGGCACAGACACCTGGCAGAGGGTGAACACTGGCATGCCGGTGAAGTCTCCTCGTTTCGCCCTGTTTGATCTGGCTGAGGGGAAGTCGTACAACTTCCGTGTGCGTTCCTGCAACTCTGCTGGAGTTGGAGAGCCATCTGAGGAAACTGGGGCCACTACTGTGGGAGACAGACTGGGTAAGAACCTGGCTGGTGTAGGGCATTCTGACGCTCTGGCCAAAACCCAAGATTCTATTCAGAGACCAGCGCAGGATTTATTGTATTATAATTGGTTGTTTAATTGAATGATTATGTGTGTAATTAGTCATTTAATAGAATGTTTAAGTGTGTATTGGTTGTTTAATTAAAAGGTTAGGTCTTGAATTGGTCATTTTGTTGAATGCTTAAGTGTGGAATTGGCCGTTTAATTGAATTGGTATGTGTTTAATTGGTTTAACTGTGTGATTGGTCACTTAAGTGTTGAATTCATCAGTTAAATGTTTAATTGGTCATTTCATTGAATGATTAAATGGGACATTATATTAAATACAACAGATGGGTGTGTAATTAATAATGTAATTGAAAGATTAGATGTGTAATTGGTAATTGAATTAAATAGTTAAGTGTTGAATTGGCCTTTCAATTAAATGAGTAATTGTGTATTTGGAAGTTTAATTGAATAGGTTAGTGTTTAATTGAGCATTTAATTGAACGATTAAGTGGGACCTTTATTACATTTAGCAGTTAAGTGTTAAATAGACCATTTAACTGATTGATTGAGTGTGTAATTGGTTGTGTAATTAAATAGTTAATTGAAAAGTTTTTGATTAGGTTTTTAATTGTTTTGTATTCATCATCAGTTGTTGAATTGTTTGGTAATTGTACAAGCAATCATACAGTTAAGTGTTTTTAATTGGTCGTTTAATTGAATGGTTAAATGTTCATGGCTAAATGTTGTAATTGGTTGATTTAGTTATTGAAATGTGTAACTGGTTTAAATGTGTAATTGGTGGTTTAATTGAACGGTTGTTTTAATGGGACATTTTATTGAATAGTTAAGTGTGTAATTGACCATTTAACTCACAGTTAACTTTAATGAATTGTTTAATTGAGTTTTATTGGGATATTATTGGAATTAAGTTTTAATGGGGCATTTTATTAACTGGTGAAAGTCACTAGCAAATCACTAGCAACTTTGATTAGTGAAAGTTTGAAAATAGTCATTTTCTGAATTATAACGTTTTAATGTAGCATTTCTTAAAAACAATGTGTAATTAGCCATTTAATTGAATGGATACGTTTTAATCGGAGTGTTTAATTAGTAAAAAATTTTAATGAGCCATTTAATTGAATGGATAAGTTTTAATGGGAGTGTTTAATTAGTATAAAAAATAATTAGCCATTTAATTCAATGGATAAGTTTTAATGGGAGTGTTTAATTAGTAAAAGATAATCTGATTATATCCTCTCTCTACAATCCGTTTCACTCTTTCAGACCTGCCCTCAGCCCCAGGGCCTGCCGTGGCCATCAGGAACACAGCCACATCTGTCGTGGTTACCTGGGGTGCCTCCAAGGAGGACAGGGCTCTGGTGCGCTACTACATCGAGGTTAGCGTAGTGGGGAGCAACGTGTGGGTGCCCTGCAACAACAAGCCAGTTAAAGGCTCCAGGTAAACCCACTCTTCAGAGTGTGCCCTGCCACACTATACGAGGTCAGTGGGTCTTAAATTGATCTGTGTTGGAACTCCTGTGGTTTGCAGGTTCGTGTGCCACGGGCTGAACACTGATGACAACTGCGTGTTCAGAGTGAAGGCTGTGAATGCTGCCGGCTACAGCACATGCTCCTCCGAGTCGGAAGCCTGCATTGTGAAAGCTAGCATTGGTGAGTGCCACCACTCGCGTTCACGCCTGAACCGGTGGTCCCACTGCCACAGCTAGGGATGGGGCATTAACTGGTTAATGAATTAGGACATATGACTAATATATGATATATTTATATATTTATACTGTTATAATCTGAATGGTAAGTAGTAGTAAATCAGGGTATCGTTTTTGTATTTAATTTTATTTAATTTATTATGTGTAATATTTTGGTGTGGGGTTCTGAGTAATACATTCAGTATAGTACATGTTTCTCATTTGATCGATTTTAAAGGGCCCACGTCCCATCATTTTTGCATCTAGGTCCATTTAGCGCAAATGTGTGGTTCTACTAACCAAGACCATCCTAATTCTTCATTCATTTTTATACAACTGTTTTCCATTTTCCAGCATCCGTTTTTGTTACTGTCTCTTTAAGACTGACTTATAGCTCTGTTCTGATTGGCTGCCCCGTACTGCACAGCATTCAAAAGGCTGATCCGAACCGAAACACTCCTTATAGCTTCAGCTCGAATTGGCGGGGTCAAATTGTTGTAGACTAATGTTATAGGTGGTCAAGGCCTCTTGACCTCTTGACCTTGACCTTTTTTCTATATGTAAATGCACTGGATTTTGTGACCTCACAAACTTGCTGTAGTCAAAATGGCCTGTTTTGCAGTTTTTTGCAATGTAGTTTCCTTATATGGGGTGTACGGACCATGAAGTGGACTGTGTGTTTCCACGTTTGCAGTGAAACACTGCTTGTTGTTAAGCTGCCCTTTCCTCCAGTTTTCACTGTCACCTCACAGCACTTCACTCTTCATGCCCCCATCATTCCAAGACCCTGCCGATTGCCTCTCGGTACAGCCTAACCAGCCCAGTTTACGGTGCCCTCTTGAAAGCATCTTCACGTATTTAAAACCCAGAGCCAAATGATGCTGTTTGCGCTTTGTGCATGTTCCTCAGTGGATGTGCAGCATGGGCACAGCTTGGGACTTGCTTGCATGCGTTCTAACTTCATCTGACCACGCCTCATTCACCTCTAAACCCTGTCCGTCATGAAACCTGCCTAGCTCACACAGGCCTTAAAAAGAAAAAGGAACCAAACCAGCCATGACATTGCCTGGGTAAGGGCAACGGTACTAACCTGCCTCGAGTTCAGGATGGAATGGTCCATCAAAGCCAGATAACGTCTGTGAGGGTTTGGCTTTATTGTCTTTGCGTAACGCAGTTTGCCTGTGTCCATGCTGTGTGTCTCTTGCTGTGTTTCATGAATGACTCCAGGGCATGGGGCATGTGTCCTTGCTTCACCGGGCTGAAGGGTAAAGTGCGAGTGGGAGAGGGTCCAGACCTGCCCCAGAGGGTTGGCAGGTACAGCACAGTGAGTAGGTCAGTGTATGGGATTGTCATACGATATGTCTCTGATTTGCATCTCTGGGAACTGATTTTAAAGGTGCCATAGAATACATGTATTCAGGATACCCTCTGACTGGGCTCTAGACCTAAACCAGCTGTTTTGCCTCATGGTGGGATTAGGATGAGCTCTGCTCTGATGGCTTACACAAAGCCAACACATATAGCCTAAATGTTAGCATTGTCATGACCATGTTTTAGCAATGGTAACCAGCCTTTGTAATTAATTCTGCCAGCAGCAATCTTCCTGGATAGGGCCGCTATCCTGTCGGCTATATGGAATTCGGCTATGCCCGGATTAGCTTTTAGCCTAGCATGGATACTCAATCGTTTTACAGCTGTTTTGGGAGGGCAGGATTTATGTGAATGATTATCTTCTTATTTAACTATGCTAACCGTTTCTAGGGCACCTTTAAGCCAAGCTGAATTCAGCTCCTAATCATTTCAAAATTGCTGATCAGTTTGTTTACTGATCAACAATAGATATTCAATTTAATCACTGATTCTCGACAAAATGTCTGAATGTCTGCATATTTGAATGGCATGAGATTTTAAAAAATGTTTAGTGCACTTTCTTGCTTGAATGCCTAACCACCTGTTGTACCATCAGTTTCACTGATGTAGCAAAGCTGAATTAATTGATCATGCTTATGACGGGCAATTCTTGTGTCCAGTAAAACCATGAGTTTTTAGAATGCATTGATTTGACCTTTCTGAACTGTTTGGTTAGCATGAGCAGAGGGTTTGGCAACAACAACAACAGCATCATGTTGGTTTCATTGTATTGTTTTCTGCATTCTACATAAAATTAGGTGAACAAAGTTTTTTTGATTAGGATTATCCTATAGGATATAGGATTACAGTTATTGTCATGATATTTAATACTGTATACTTGGGTTGTATTGACGCTGATGCTGACACTTGTATTGGCATCGGCATAGTACCAGCATCAGCAATAAACGAACCGAACCGAACCGAACCTAACTGAAACTGAACCTGGGACTGGGGGTTGAGCTGGGGGACCAGCTACTGATCAAGAACAGCTAGGCCGACCAAACCTGGAACCGCAGCGTGCTGCCGTGAGCGTGGGTCGCCTAGCTGAGACGTGGGTTGCCAGTAAATCCTGGCCGTGAGTAAGCGATTGGCGCGGTGACCTGCTCCTGAACGTGGAAGCCGAGCTGAAGCTGACCTTAACACACCGCTAGTCATACGGGGAACCTCTCGGGTGACCTCAAGGTTCCAAACGATACAATTCTCGGCACCGAATGGCGGTGTCGAGGCTTCTTAAATACCCCCAATCCCAGGTGTAACTCATGAACTAAATCAACCTGAATCGACACAATAAACCAAACATGAACACAAACGAGGAGGAAGTTCTTATTTGGGCCTTTGGGCGACGGCTCGGAATCGCCCCGGGGGAGGGCACGATACAGAGGGGCTGACAATTTGCAGCACTTTTTGTTTCCATGTAGTGTTTTTGAAAGTTGAGTTCAGCAGCTTGGTTTTACACAGACGTGAACCTGAATGGCAGATAAAAATCTGGTATCGGAAGGGAAAAAAGTGGTATTGATGCCTTCCTACTTATACCTATATATTATGTCAATATTAAAACAAATAGTACTAACAGGAATAACGAAAATGTCTAACATGCAGTGTTTATGTTTCTGGATTTAGCGTTCATATCAAAAGAGGATGAAAGCTTGTTAAAAAATGATCTGTCAAACCACAGTAGTACAACTACTGGACCCATGTTGTTGTGAGCCACGTTAGCATGTTCCTTTAAGCACTACTGGTACATCCTTTACCATGATACACTTTCCTCTTCACAAGAGGTGGCATATCTGTATGGACAGGTCTCTGTATCTGGCTGATATCAGCAGAATGTGCTGGACTGGATGTTTAAGTTGGATGTTGGATGTCTTTCTTTGGGGTAATCAAGTGAGTCAAGAGTAGTTTGAGCGTTTGTTACAGAAAGCCTCGGCCTTCAATAAGAGTCTCAAGGGCAGATGTGTCCTTCTTGTCGCTCTGCCTGGTTCCTGTGCACCTCTTTAGTAGTTTTCAGTAAAGAGAAATTGGCATGGAGTGATACTGAAGGTTACTGGTGTTGAAAAAGTTAGAAGGGATGCTTCACACCTGTTAGTTTGGGTAGCAAGGTGTTAATCTGATCTGTTCACTGTCCAGAGGTCCCCTCACCTCCCTCCGCTGTCACCCTGCTGGAGCGGGTGCGTGACTACATGGTGGTGGGCTGGCAGGCTCCTGCTAAGACAGGGGGAGCCGACATCAGGGGGTACTACCTGGACTACAGGACCGTTCAAGGAAATGTCAAGAGCAAGTGGCATGAGATTAACCTGAAGGCAGTCACTACCACTTCTTATAAGGTGTGTATTCTGATCTTTCACATTCAGAAATCTTGTGGGGTAGAATGTGACGATGTTGAGTTTGACAGGACATCCACTGAACATTTTGTGATAAAATGGCTAATGCCTTTTTATGCTAACAAACGATGTGGTACAAAATGGTATGTTCACAGATATTTCGGTAGTTTTCGCATGTGAAAAACTGTTAACTAAGATTTTAAGTTGGAACAGTGTTGAAATATTGAGCTTGACAAGCTCGATCTGAAAGTGTTCCAGTGGCCAGTAAAAAGACCATACTATGGGTGATCAATAGAATGTGCCTAATATCACGTTTGCACTTGTATGTCCCTATGTATGTCATTTTCTACCAGGTGGAGAACTTGAAGGAGAACAAATTCTACCAGTTCCAGGTTCGTGCCATCAACCAGACTGGTATTAGCGAGGGCTCTGTCCCCAACGCTCCCTTTGAATGTAAAGAGTGGACCGTGGCCGTGCCAGGTAAAAAGCTCTTAGAAACACACCCTGTGTCCATGTAAATAACGTGCAGTCATTTACCATTCTTGAAATAAAAATAAATGCTAACCGTTTCCCATTAGATTACATTAGCCACATTAGCATCTTTATTTTAAGGCACTGGTTCCCAACCCTTGTTCCTGAAGTACCCTCCAGTCCTGCATATTTTAGTGTGTATTTTTCCTGCTGTCACAGGCCTACTTCAGCATCAGGAAGGGCTTGCTAATGAGCTAATTAGTTGGATCGAGTTGTGAGCAGGGAAAACACTAAAATGTGCAGAGCGGCAGGTACTTCAGGCCAGGGTATGTAGTTGAGAATTTCTGCTGTATGGAAGGGCAGCAGGTACTTCAGGTTCTGGTAGTTGGGAATTATTGCTTTATGGAAGGGCAGCAGGTACTTCAGGTTCTGGTAGTTGGGAATTATTGCTTTATGGAAGGGCAGCAGGTACTTCAGGTTCTGGTAGTTGTGAATTTCTGCTTTATGGAAGGGCAGCAGGTACTTCAGGCCCTGGTAGTTGGGAATTTCTGCTTTATGGAAGGGCAGCAGGTACTTCAGGCCCTGGTAGTTGGGAATTACTGCTTTATGGAAGGGCAGCAGGTACTTCAGGTTCTGGTAGTTGGGAATTACTGCTTTATGGAAGGGTGGCAGGCACTTCAGGCCCTGGAAGTTGGAAATTACTGCTTTGTGGAAGGGCAGCAGGTACTTCGGGTTCTGGTAGTTGGAAATTACTGCTTTGTGGAATGGCGGCAGGTACTTCAGGTTCTGGTAGTTGGGAATTACTGCTTTATGGAAGGGTGGCAGGCACTTCAGGCCCTGGTAGTTGGAAATTACTGCTTTGTGGAATGGCGGCAGGTACTTCAGGTTCTGGTAGTTGGGAATTACTGCTTTATGGAAGGGTGGTAGGTAATTCAGGCCCTGGTAGTTGGGAATTACTGCTTTATGGAAGGGTGGCAGGTACTTCAGGGCCTGGTAGTTGGTAATTACTCGTTTATAGAAGGGCGGCAGGTACTTCAGGTTCTGGTAGTTGTGAATTATTGCTTTGTGGAATGGCGGCAGGTGCTTCAGGTTCTGGTAGTTGGAAATTACTGCTTTGTGGAAGGGCGGCAGGTACTTGAGGTCCTGGTAGTTGGGAATTACTGCTTTATGGATGGGTGGCAGGTACTTGGCAGGCCCTGGTATTTGGAAAATACTGGTAGTTGAGAGATTGGCACTTGTTTTAACATAAGTACTTTTTCCATTAATCATTTAGCCCCCCCTTGCATGCAGTGATGGTTTCCTGTTGTGTTTCTGTTTTGGCTGGGTAACACAGGACCTTCTCATGGCCTCCACGTGCTGGAGGTGCGGAATGACTCCATGGTGCTGCTGTGGGAGCCGCCCACGTTCAATGGCCGCAGTTCTGTCACTGGGTACTACGTGGACATCAAAGAAGGGAAAGGCAAATGGAGAGGTGTTCAGGAAAGATCCACCAAGAATACATATATGAAGGTTAGTTAAATGCATCTGGTTTTGTCTAAGACATCTAAGGAAATGTGAGATGAAACATCATGTTCATGAAATTTCATCTTCAGCTCCTGTGGTTGATGATGGCATTGCTAATAAAGAAGTGGGAGCCTGTTGCAAGGAGGTTAAATCTGTTCCATTTGTGTATTAGTTATTAATATTAACAAACTCTTTGTGATTCAGATAACTGGGCTGAAGGAAGGTGCCTCCTACCAGCTGTGTGTATTTGCTAAGAACGTAGTCGGTGTTGGAGGACCATCGAAGCCCTTAGGCCCTGTTGTCGCCCAGACCCGGCCAGGTGGGTAGCCAGACATAGGCACACTCAGACACTCAGACACTCAGAAGTCCTCTGCATTTCCCACCACTGTTCTAGTGGTTTCGGCTGCTAACAGGAGTGTCTTTCTGATGGCATTTCCATGTCTTGGTCTTTCCTCAGGCACTAATGAGATTGTGGTGGACGTGGATGACAACGGTGTGATCTCCATGATCTTTGAGTGCTCAGAGATGGCTGAAGGTTCTCAGTTTGTGTGGTCTAAGAACTACAAGGCCCTCACCGATACCTCTCGCCTCAGCATCGAGACAGTCGGGGGAAAGTAAGTTTGCCAATCACAGCCGTTGATTATATAATGCAGTTTGTGATCCATCCGACCTGTCATTTGTTCACAAGGTCCACGGTTCCTTTGTTGGTCACATGGCAGCGTTAGGTGTTAAGCGTTTATATGAGCACTTTGGGGGGGACTTGACAATGCTGTGTGGGCGCTGGTGTGAAGATAAGTGGCGGCAAGCTGTCATGCTGGCTAGAGGAGGTATGTGCCAGGCTTCGCTCTGCCAGATGTGATGTAAGAGCAGAGACAGTTGGGAAGTGGGCAGAAAACTAGGATGAAAGTTTGAGAACTGCAAATAAAAATACTTCCAAAGCAATGAAGTGAGAAAGTAATTGGAGTCGCTCACATGAATCTGTCATTAGATCCAGAGCCATCTTCAATGACCCCTCCCTGGAGGACCTGGGCACCTACTCCTGTGTGGTCACCAACACTGATGGAGTTTCTGCCAGCTACACTCTGACAGAGGAAGGTGAGTCACTTTCCTCTGCTCTCTGGCCGACGCCAATGATATTCTGATCTCTGTTTTGATTTGTGTGTCAGTGACGTCCTTGTCTCGAGAAAAAGCACTGGCTGAGTCCTTCTCAGATAATTGTCTGCCATGCCGTGTCTTTTTATCTTTTTTATTATTAATTCTGCATAGGTCAATGTCACAAAGACCACTGAAGTCATGCGTCATTTTGTAGTCTGCGTCAGGCGCATATTAGGAACTCTGAGAGGATTTTCGAGAATTTTCTCTGCAAGATTTTCTCCTTTTGCCCCTTGATTCTCTGAATTTTAAGGAAATGTGAATTTTACTACATCCATGCTACTAGCAGGCTAACCTTGCATTCACACTAGCAGGCAACAAGTCGCTTACATCGCCCCAGTTTTTTTCTTGTGGTGTGTTGGAAGCCACTCGCATTGTCGTGGGTGGACATGTAAAAGGCCCAGCTTTTTAAAATGATAATTTAATATGTATTTTTACCTGTATATGTGCCCAGATGTAGAAGTAGGGCTCATGAGCCTCTCATCCATGTTCAGCACCACACTGTTGACAATAGGAACAAAATGCCAGTAGGAACAAAAAGCAAAAAGCTCAGGGAGCAGAAGCCAGAGACCTCCCTGTGTCTCTGATAGGTCTGAAGAATTTGTTCAAATTCAATCGTTTAGAATTTCACTTCACCGCATCAGAAATGATGTGCATAAAGTTGAGAAAATCTTAACTCAATTTGTTGCTTGCCGCTAAAAACTCCCATAGGAAATGACTGCTCACCTGCTAGTGCGAATGCACGGTAACACTTCCTGGCATTGAAATTGAAAAGCATTACAGCGGCTCCAGCTTACAAAAACATTAAATAGCAGTTTTACTTTAATAGAACCGCTTCAGAATCATGTATATGATACACTGACTTGAAATAGGGAGAATGGCATCTCTGTCATAGCTACCACATACGTAACACTGAGTAACCCGAGTCATATCTGTGTAACGTCCTGTAATAGTACTCTACTACTTTTTACTTTCTCCATCCTACAGCTTGTCAACAAATGCATGTGTACAGCTGTCCATTTGTATTCACAACAGAGGTGTAAAGGTAAATAATTAAACCTGTAGAAGGAGCCCAAGAGTAAAAATATATCAAAATATATAATAAATCCCGATTCTCACATAATACAGCTCTAACCAGCCTCATTTGATAATGCTTGCTGGCTTCTTTGGGGTATTTTGTTGGGTTGCCAGACTTATGGTGTCAGTTCAGTGCATAGTGGTGTTAGATTACATTAGCAACATTGATATTTCAACATGTTAACAACATCGTAATTCAGGGAATCCACTGACATTGGTTAGAAAACTGTATATGATGCAAAGTAGTAGTAGTAGTAGGTGGTTCCTACAGAATACGGAATGAAAACAAGACTGCAGTGGTTTATATGCTGTATTTTCTGTATTTTCCGAGGCTGACTGAGCATAAAAGACATATTAGTGCATATTATTCTAAGGAATTCAGTCTGTTTCAGCGTGAGTCGTACACTGCCAATGGAACTGATGCTTTTCTCCTTTTGCAGGTCTGATGCGCTTGTTGGAAATTAGCCATGAACATCAGTTCCCCAGTATGTATCCACCAAGGGCAGTAGCGCCATAGAATTCCATGTGATTAATGAATTCATTTTCCTGCAGCTGTGCTGAATGTATAATTTCTGCCTGACAGTTATTCCCTTCAAGTCCGACATGGCCATCGAGCTTCAGGAGAAAGGACGCGTGCGTTTCTGGGCTGAAGTCGGCAAGTTTACAAACAATTGCCAAGTGGAGTACGTCTTCAATGACAACATTGTCACTCAAGGAAAGGTATAGCCGCCCGTCACGCACACAATTGCATGTGAACTCTGGGAGTTTTTCTCGCACATAGACACACTCTTACACTCAGTTTTTTTTTTACTGTGTTTGTATTCATCAGAAATATACAATGAACTTTGACAAGAACACCGGCATTATCGAGATGTTCATGGACTCTCTGGAAGTCACTGATGAAGGAACCTTTACTTTTAACCTTGTCGATGGCAAAGCAACTGGTCGCACCAGCTTGGTACTAATTGGAAAAGGTACAGTAAACACCATGAACCATCACCCTCTGCTCTCCTTGTTGTAACTGTGAATGTCCTCCAGAGGGCAGGATAAGATCAGAAGAAACCCAGCAGCCTCTGCAGGAGCCTGGTTTGGGACTGCTGTTAGTATTTTATATGTTTATATGATGATGGTCATGGTGCTCCAAGACAGCTTTGTTTAATACTCTGTCCTGCTTAATGTAGAAGGTTGAGCTCCAAGATTACTTATAAGAGTAGATTCAGAGTGAGCCACGAAAAGTATTTCAGGAAGTTTACTTTATTTTCAGCACCTGCTGTTTATAAACAATTTGACCCAAATTTACCCAGAAATGGGGGTAATTGCAACAGATTGAGGGGCTAGTCTGCAAGCACAGTTCAATAATTCAATATGATTCTACGCTGTTTCAGCCAAACAAGCTTTCCAACCTAATCTAATATATTGTCATGGCATTTATAGTACATCTCCGATTCATCTCTGGATAAGACATTTAAAATATTTGTTGAATTTGGTCAATTAACCCACCCGTTTGTAGCTCCCCCTAGCACTAGCAGTGCCCCATAAACTGGGAGGATAGGGTCTCGTCTGATACATCCAAAGCCAGCCACTGCCTCTTTTAGAACTGCTGCTGATGCTGATCATTCGCCAGCCAACAGACTTTGCCAGCCAAACTCACTTAAGAGTGATGAGGGAAGAGACAGCGCCATCTGCCCACTCGGAGGGAACATGGCCAATTGTGCTCTCTCTGACTCCGGTCGCTGATGGCAAAGCAGCATGGCTCGGGATTCGTGAACTCGCGACCCCCTGGGTAGCTATAGTGGCAGTGCAGTTAACCTTTTTTTTATTAGGATATGGAATATGGGGAAATGCAGGGAGTAGTCGGACTTCTCTCCCTTGGTTGTAATACTGTGTTAAAATGAATCCCATAGTGTGGAGGCTGGCCCTCGCTGTGAGTTATGTAGATGCTTCAAATCAGAGGGAGATTCTAAATTTTGCTGTGTGAATTATATGATTCATGTTTCATAACTTGGTAGGATGAATAATATCAGGATGAATCTGGAGAAGTATCTGTCTAGCTTCAGTCAACCCTCACAGAGAAGATGACAGGAAGCCTGTTCCACCTGCATCTGTTCTATTAAATCAAATAAATCCGTCATGTATCATTTCACCCTGGGTTAGTTTGAACATTCCCTACATGGTCTTCAAGGGGCAGCTACTGAAGCGGCAGTTTCTGAGCTCCCATCTGATGTTTTGTTTTTGCAGAATTTGCTGAGCTTCAGAAGAAGTCTGAGTTTGAGAGAGCTGAGTGGGTCAGGAAACAAGGTAAGCACAAGCAGAGGCCCGATGTCTGATGAACAGCATGTCGAAACGATATCCTTGACAATATCCACAATAATATATGTGCCGTGGCCTTTCTGTTCTCCCACACAGGTCCTCACTTTGTGGAGTACCTCAGTTTCGAAGTCACACCAGAATGTGACGTGTATCTGAAATGCAAGGTCAGGAGGGAATGTTGAGTGAAGCCTAATAGATTTTTCTCACCATCCCTGGGTCAAACTGATTGATATTTGATCTCTCTCTACCTCTCTCTCTCTCTCTGCCCCTTCCTCCACTCTGTCCCTCCGCAGGTAGGGAATATCAAAGCTGAGACTGAGATAACCTGGTTTAAGGATGGAATTGAGATTGAGGAAGGCGATGAGGATGCTCAAAAGATTGGCATCGCCGGAGGAGTGCTATCCTTCAACATTGGCAAGGTGAGGCAGCTGTGGGGAGGCCTTTTGGGATGTGAAGGGAATCCACAAAAAGCTTGGCTTGCTTGGCTATGCTAAAGGTTACTCTCCCTCTCTGTCACACAATGACCTAGAGCAGCTGTACTTTCCCTTATATCAATGTTCATTCATAAATTATTGATTTTTCTGCTACTGTCATTTTTTTCACTGTGTTTTAGGGTGTCTGATGCATTTCCTTTCCTAGTATGTACTTTGTAATGATCAATATTTATCTCCATATGTTTTAAATTAGGGGTGTAACAATTCTCAAAAATCATAAATACATCTAATACCACTACCTGCTAGTGAGCTATTACACCATGTGAGAGACTGGGGTTCGATTCCTGGGCTGGGTGACTATGCTGCGCTACACCAATAAGAGTCCTTGGGCAAGACTACTAACACTAAATTGGCCCACCCTTTGTAATATGAGTAACCCTGGAAGTCGTTCAGGATAAGAGCATCAGCTAAATGCCATAAATGTAAATGGGCTTTTCCTCCCTGCGTTTGGCAGTATGACGATATTCTATTCTTAAGTGATAAATTCTGTTATCGTGATGAACAGCACGTGGAAACACTATATAAAGCCAAGTGAAGTCGCCGAAACATTCTGCTCTTCTGAAATATGATCAAATATGGGTTTTAAATAGTCCAAATCTTAACTTGTGTCCAGTGTTGGTTGTTTGTGTAGGCCGTTATCTGTCCATACTGAAATAATTAAGCTATCACTAATATTCAGTATTACAGTGGGTAATTCTGTTCTACCTTTTGCATATTGAATTTAAAGGGTTGTACTCAGCGATATGACCCGTATTGTACATTGTTACACTCCTATATTGTAAATATATGGAGTATTTATACATGAACCTTAGATAAGAAGGCCTAACACCTGAAATCCATTCACATTAAAAACATGTCCTCCATCCTTCGTCACATCAGTGTAGTTTGGCATCTAGTGACTAGTCTAGAGTCCCGCCTTGTTAATGAAGGAGCTTAGTGAGGTTACTGCATGAAAGACAGGGAAAATGCATGCCCCATGCTACTCCTGCAGAGGGCGCTGGCACTAACTGCAATATCTGTCTAATTCACAGCTTGTTATTAAGAACGAAAAAGAAGAAAAAAAGAAACCTGCTAAAGCTGCCGCAGAAGAAACCCCAAGAAAGCCAAAAGTCTGGAGCTTTTCCCTTTTATTAAGTTGTCGCCGAGTCCCTTTGTTCCATGTTCTTTTATCTGTGTCGCTGTCTTCCTCCGTTCTTCTGGTGTCCCTGTTTACCTGCAGCATCCTCCGCAGGAGAAAAGCTTGCCTTTTCGGATTCTTCTTTTCATTCCTGTTTGATTCGTTCAAAACTGATCTGTCATATCTGTTCCGCACTGCGACCAGCGTCTTTCCCTAACGCCCCCTAACGCCTATTCTCCACACAGCTTTCCAAGAAGGATGCAGGTGTCTATGAGGTCAAACTGAAGGATGAGAGAGGAAAGGATAAGACTTTGCTGGATCTGACAGAAGCAGGTAGGGAGCTGCTATGAGTATGAATCTGTCAGGTGATGAATGCTGTAGCCAGTCTGGTTTACTGAAACGCATTCTCTTGATTCCTCCCAACAGGTTATCAGGCCGTGCTGAATGAGATGTTCAGGGTTATAGGTGAGCTTCTGTGTTTTTACTTCCAGGGATGCACTGATGTTGGAATTGTGAGCTCATGCCGATATCCAATACATTTCAAGTTTAGACGTTTGTAGAAACCCCTTCTCCCCTAAAAAAAAAACAAAAAAAACTGGGCAGTGGTGGCTCAGCGGTTAGAGCGCCGGGATATCGATAACAGGGTTGTGGGTTTGATTCCCGGGCTCGGCAAGCTGCCACTGTTGGGCCCTTGAGCAAGGCCCTTTACCCTCTCTGGAGTGGGTGAGTTAGGGATGAGGTGGGGTGGTGATCATCCATCTACACTAACAACCTAACCTCACTAACGCTCTTGTTGCTGAATGCAATCAAATCCTCAAGGTAATACTCCAAAGTCAAGTACAAAGCCTTCCCTGGACAGTAGAGCCCAGAGTTTTTAATTCGTTTGATTTCGGGAGAAGCGATGAATGACTAGGTGTCCCAATACTTTTGTCCCTATAGTATATCTGCCTGTACTGGTATGTAAACATGTATCAAATTATAAACACTAAGCAAGTAGGCCTCCATATAATACTGAAAGGGGTTCTTTGACTCAACAGGGTTTTCCACCAATGTGAGGAACCCTTTAATTAGGCAAAGAACCACTTAAGCATCCATGCGGAACACTTTTTGATGCTATATAGAACCATCTTTCAAAGGGTTCTCTGCATACATACAAAATGTTTTCCATCATAGAGAAGGAGCAACCATTTATTCACCATTTATTAAGTTTAACAAACAAGAGTTTCTAAGTTTCTGTCTTGGTTCTATATAGAGTAGTTGCGTTTTGAAGAACCCTTTTTTGTAAGAGTGTAGAAATTTGGGACTACACTGTCAGCAAAATCAGGTTCTATGTATAGTACTTCAGTGTTACAGGTGTTTGACCTGCAACACCATTTTGTTTTTAGCATTTTACTATTACTAAAAGCATTTTTACGCCAAATAGTCCTGTAATCAGGCAAAGAACCATGACACGGTTCTATGTAGAGCTATCGCTGATGAAGAACCTTGGAAGAACTGGAAATTGGGGGGACTCTCTATACACATCTAATATCTGTATAGTGCTGAAAGTGGATTCTGAACCATTTAGAGCATGATTTCTATGACAAATGTCAGAAAATGTGTTGTACTCTTTGTAAAGTCCACATTTCATGTAATGCTGGGAAAACAAGCAGTTATTGTAAACCTAGAAGTGTCCTCTGTGGAGTTAACTTGCTTTCGTAAGTTTTTCTTTCAGTCTCCAGCAGTATTTATAATTTTTTTGTACTTCGTTACTTGACACCTCTGGTTATGAGGGTGAAGAAGTAGATGTAGGTCTACATCTAGAGGTTAAGGGTTCTTTGAGTTCATTGAGCTATTGTTCTATGTAGAAGCATTGCTTTCGGTGAAGAAATTAGGACTATTCACTCTATTCACGGCTAAAATAGGTTGTATATCATACTGAAAAACGTTCTTTGATTAGTAACAATAGTGGAGCCATTCTGGTGCTATATAGAACCACCATGTATAAGGTTCTTTGCAGAGCCATATACGACAGATATACGACAGTTCAATAAATACATCATCAGATATCAGTCTGAAATATCAGTCTAATCTGAACAGCTGCCCAATGCTGATCCCTTTTTTATTTATAATATGAATTATACTAATATACTAATTTGATTCCAGTATTGTGCTCGCTAATATTGCCATTCTGTTCTTCACCATCCTAGCCAACTCCTCCACCGAGCTGAAGGTTGAGAGCACAGAGCATGGCATCATCCTCTACACTAACGTTGTGTACCACACTGAGGAACTTCGTGTGGGCTGGCTTCACAAGTAGGTCCTTTCATTCTCACTATCGTACTTTTATTCCCGTCCCTTCGTGGAAACGTTGCCGTCGGGTTGCATAACTGACAGGTTTATTTTTAAGCTCAGTTCCAGCAACATCTGCTGACAGACAGTGCTTCGGTTCCAGCTGATGTACAATATGCTGGCGGTGGGTGCGTCTCTGTAAAGTCACTCTGGCACTCATCAAGAATTAAACATTTAACAGCACTGCAGATTGAACCAAGATGGTGGAACCGTAGTTAAAACAATACACCATGTTTTTCAGTTTTTCAATGTATTCGAGATTCGAAGAGGTAGCTGCAGTCATAGGTTTAGGCACCCTGGGCGTCACCCAAGTGATGTTTGGTTTGATTTTCTGGGTCTAAAGAAGTGAACAAACCTAAATATGGGATTTTTAGAGCATGATCTATATGAAAAAAATGACAAAAAATGTGTTGTACTCTTTGTAAAGTCCACATTTGATGTTTTGTTCGGAAAACAAGCAGTTATTGTAAACCTAGATGTGTCCCCTGTGGAGTTAACTTGCTTCCGTAAGTTCTCCAGCAGTATTTATTTATGTTTTATTAATCAAATAAAACAACCCTAAATCTCTTGGATGATTGTGCCAGCCCAGCAGGGGGAGCTAACACCTCGTATTTTTGAAGTTTAATGTGAAATTCTCTTAAAAAAGAAAACAGCGCACCGGCCAAAACAGACCTAAATACAGCGCAAAGCCGAAGCACGTTTTCTGTATTTAGGTCTGGTTTGGCCGACGTGGTGCTTCTTAAAGGGTATCTGACATGAAACTTTGTGAGGTGTTAGCTCCCCTGCTGGGCTGGCACGATCATGCAGAAGATTTAGGGTTGTTTTGCGCTCTCGTCTGGATGGAGATATTTGAGGAAAAAAATACGTCTGGAGACGAAGAGAAAAACCTTGTGTTGGTGTAATGGTTTAACTACGGTTCCACCATCTTGGTTCAATCTGCAGTGCTGTTAAATTCTTGATGAGTGCCAGAGTGACTTTACAGAGACGCATCCACCGGCAGCATATTGTACATCAGCTGGAACCGAAGCACTGTCTGTCAGCAGGTCTCCGTAACTCAATCTCTCACACACTGACGCAAACAGCAAAGCCACACAGGGCTCAATAGAAATTGTCTATGGAAATAAGTATGGAATAGTGATGGTAATAGCGAGGAGAAATTTAGATTGCATAGAGTATCTGTACATTCAACTTACAGCTTAAGATTCACAGCACTTGTTTGTGTCCATTCCAGGGATTCAAAGATCTCGCATTCAGACAGAGTGCAGTGTGGAGTAACAGGAGAGCAGCTGTGGCTGAAAATCAAGGAGCCCACAGACAAGGACAAGGGCAAATATGCCATCGACATCTTCGATGGCTCTGCGGGCGTCAAGAGGGTTCTTGACCTTAGCGGAAAAGGTAAGGCCTCAGATGTTTCAATCAGACTTCAACCGCCTCACTTTTATCTCCCTGTCTACAAACTTTAGGTACTTGATTGATGCTTGCTGTTTGTAATATTCTTGCCAGAACGTAATAAAATTATTGCTTCTTTTTGGAGTTTGGACATACGGCAAGACTTTGGGAAGTGTTGATAAGTTTCTTATCTGCTCTGTTCTGTTTGTTTTTGAAGTGTGGGAGGAGGCCTTTGCAGAGTTCCAGAGGCTGAAGTAAGTGCTTAAATATATACACACTGTACTTGGTATGGGTTTTCTAGAGTCAGCCACTGGAGTCGTTGAAGTTGACACCTCAACTTCACTTCAGTAATAATTTTAAGACAACATCAGCACTATGGATAAAGGAATATCACAGAATTTAGCCGATGAATGACAATTCATAGATTTTAGCATGTAATCATGCTAAAAATCATGACAAGGCTACAGTTACCAAATCTTAGAAGGTAGATTTACATAATGAAGTAGTTGTGCTCTCTGGGGCTCTCAGCCTTGGATGGTTGTGGCATCATCAGGGATTAAACTGGCAAGGCCAACACTTAGACTGTTGTGCCACCCGGGTCATTCAGATTCACATTCTCATATTCTCTCAGAGTCACTGGCCAGGAATAAAGACTCCCAGAGGTGTTGAAGTCGTGGAATTGGCTCTATTGGAAATCTCATAGTCTTCCTATTCTACTCATTTGTCACCACCGTCATAGCGAAAGCTCATAACTCTTGTTTGTTGGTAATTTATTGATGTGTTCATTTGTAATTACACCACCTGACAACACCAGCCCCCCTTTTGGATTATGTGACCAACAGATATGGCTAAAAGACCAACAGATATGGTCAAAACTGACTTCCCCTCTTTCTATAAATGAACCATTTCTGAGATACAAAGTTGTGTTATGACCGTGATGATGTATAGTGAATGTGTACAAACAGGCGAGCGCAAACATTTGCTTGTCCAGTGACTTCACAGTAACTCCTCAGTCTGTCCTTATGAACGGTCTGGGCTCAGACCTTTCCTGACTCTGCAGTGTGGAAGTAGACTGTATCACCTTGACAGGCTGTGATGCTATTTAAAGCCTCCACTAACACTGTGCTTATCTCTTTTCCTGCCTCAGGGCGGCAGCCATCGCAGAGAGAAGTAAGTGATTGTCTCTGCCGTCGTCGCTGTGTTCTTTCCTGAAAACAGCTTGTTCCGAAAGCATGTGGATGCTATTTTCAGCTATCTTTCCGTTCCATTTGCGCAGGATGCCTTTTGCTGCTGCTGATGCAGCACGGGATACATCTTCCTGTCTCTGTGTCTTGGAAATGCTTCTATCCATTAGTCTATTTATATATATATATATATATATATATATATATATATATATATATATATATATATATATATATATATCGAACTCAATTGTTATTTCTGAGTAAATAGCAACAGGGAGTAGGAGGAGCATGAAAGGCTGTCATATTACATTTTCACTAACTGCTTCATTTTTCTTACAGACCGGGCCCGTGTGGTGGGAGGCCTGCCAGATGTGGTCACTATCCAGGAGGGCAAGGTAATACATCTCCAACTACCTTAGATGGCAGGAGCCCTCATTATAACTGTCTGCCTGAACTGGAGAAAGTTTATTTCTTGCCTTTTTCAGCCTATTAGAAGTAAAAACAAGAACATATGATGGTATAGCACATTCTGCGCTTGGCTACGTTAACATGACCATTAGGCATCTGGGGCCCTATTTCAGCGATCTTTAGGTGAGCCGTCAACCAAGCACCGTGATTTAGGACGTGTCAGTGCGTCTTTGCTGTTATAACGACAGGAAAAGTATGCCTTGCGTATTTCAATGGCGCTAAACGGGGGTGTACGCGCAATGGGCACATGGCTGTGTTAACAATTCACTGCCAAGACAGCAATGAACGTCCGACTGTTGACGTCTGCCTAGGTTGTTTTAGTCAGTGCCGCACCTCCAGTGTTTTCTGTTGCCAAGACAGCAATACGTCAGAAATGTACCTGAACACACCTCATTTCGAGACCACCATACCCACCAGCGTAGATATATTCGCAGGCACTGTTGCTATTTAAACAATGCAGACGGAAGGCATGAAAATAGACTGTTGGTGGGGTGTAAGATGACAGTGAGCATCGCAACGCGCCCTTGCACAGGGCGTAAGATAGGGCCCATGGCACCATCTGTTTGGGCACAAATCTAATCCTAGCTACTATCCGTTTTGTTCCTAATCAGAACGGTCAGGTCGGAATTCATGTACTTTTTTTCACTGCACATTAACCTTCATTTAGTGTTAACATGGCAGAAAACATGGCAAAGCCAAAGCCATTATATTACACTGAGAGCTCTTTGCTGTCTTTGCGGCTACTTAGACACGCTGAATCTCTAACGACTTCCTGCTGCCTGCGTTGTTCAATAGATAGATTATGAAAATAGGAAAATCAAAAATGAACTAAATGTCTAAGGCCTTTGCACACCTGGTGTTTACATGCATCCCGAGTGACTGGATCTGCAAAGACACAATTGTTGGCAATTGATTGGCTTTTACATCTGGTGACTTGAATGCATCTCGGCTGACCACTTGTCAAATTTCGTGATGAGTTTCGCAAAGTGAAATTAATATAGCAAATGTCTGAAACCCAGAGTTGCATAAACAAAACACACACAATCTCTCAGCTGCTTATAAAGTAGAGTGCATTACACAAGTCATGAAAATACGTAGTCTACACTTAAATAGGGAGGTAAATGCCTTTATATGAGATAATGAGATAATTCACCATTTTGGTTAGAAGCCCTCAATTCCTGACTTACCTAGTGCACTATATAGGGAGTATGTAGCCAGTTGAGATTCAGCCAAACACTTCGGCCAAGGTGAAGTACCCAAGCAGCACGGGCAGGTGGTATACAGATGTTTGCTAGCTCTACTACACCGTTATCTTTCTACGTCCTGCAAAGTCTGTAATGTACCTGTGTAAGCTTACAGAAATGCTCAGGCTGAATAGACTAAAATAAAAAAAGCATGAACAAACAAAACCGGAGACAAAGACAGAAGTCCCTCTGTGGGACACTTGTATCGCTGACCATCCAATCACAGAGAGACATGTTAAAACCAAGGACCACTTTCCTGTGATAGGAAATAGCATGGAGCTTGAATTATTAGTGATTGCACCTAGCAAAGACCCTACCAACCACCTGGGATACCAAAACAACCACCCGGCAATACAGTAGCAACAACCTTAACACTTCAAGGTATATTACACATTACCTCATTAACTACAGGGACTTCTGTACAAACCGGTGGCTTTGAATTGTGGTTGCTGTTGCCTTTGCTTCACATTTTCTTCTCCCTTCACTCTTCTTCAGTCTTTGAACCTCACTGGCAACGTATGGGGTGACCCCGTTCCTGAAGTGAGCTGGACGAAGAATGAAAAGGTCCTGCTGCCCGATGAGCACTACACGCTGAAGTTCGAGCATGGCAAGTTCGCCAGCATGACCATTGCTGCCGTCACCACGACCGACTCGGGCAAGTACGCCCTGGTGGTGAAGAACAAGTATGGCACGGAGGCCGGCGAGTTCACCGTCAGCGTCTACATCCCAGAGGATGAGGCAGAGAAGAAAGACTAGAGGAAAATCAAGACTGGGGAGGAATGGAGATATATGACCAGTCCACATCCCACAGCATTTTACTCCAAAGCATGTTCAGCCACACAGAAACACTACAACCCAGTAATAAGAAGTAGGGACCTCTGATATAGTGGTTGGCTGATAATATTGGCTAATATTGGCAACCCACGGTTTTATTGAAATTGGTGTAAATATCAGCAATAATGCGTTGTGATAGGACACAGTCTTTAACAGTTATGCCATTGGAGAACCACTATATCACAGCAATACAGGTACAAGTTCGATCCTCAGTGATGCCCCAGGTATCTATGGCCTGGATCACTCAAAGCTAGCCAATGCCTCTTGTTTGCTGACATAACAGAGCTGGACAGTTCAGAGAACTCCAAGCACATTCAGCCGTTCAGTGATGTTGCATTAGCAGCTTTAGATGTCTCGAAAGAAGCATGTGCTAGCTTTCACCTGCCATTGTGTTGTAATAGGATCTAATTTTATAGAATCTCATTTTAGCTCCATAAAATCAGTATCGGTGTCTGCCACAAAACTTTGGTATCAGTCAGGCCCTGATAGGAAGTAGCGTCAATGAAATGATACGTATTCGGCCTGTTTACTGTTCAGACCAGCACAAGATGTTTAACTGTCCAATAAAACTCTCCAAGGCACCCTACACCCTTTAAAATCAAGGTTCTTTGAGCAATGCCATAGAAGAACCACTTCTTTAGACCTTTAAAAGGTTCTTAGGTTCTTAACACTCACACATTTTTACTGCAAACATGACAGTACTTCTACGGTATCCCTCAAATAACCATTTTAGGCCCCTTTATTTTGTAGGAGTGGAAGTACTCCCGCTTATGTAGCATTATGGAACATGGTGAACATGATTTGAATTCAAATGCTCTGATTGTTGCCTTACTTTCATTCATATAAACTGGGATTCTGTGGTGAAAACGTAGCTCATGTCTCTGCTGTTTTCCTTTTTCTCTGTTCATATTATTGCTGTTTCTCGTTTTAATAGAGATAATCGTTTAGCCTTAGGTTACCTTGTAAAACAGCTTAACCGAGAGAGGTCAAGAGGTCTGATCCATCTCTTTAACTATCAAATTCTGCCTCAAATGGTCCTTTATGTTAAAAAAAATGTATACATTTGGGCATGGTTTACGTTAAGTAGTTGGTTACAATGTAGTAGTGTAGAGTCATGTATCTCGCAGCTCAGAGCTGGAGTTTAGAAGTGAAACTAGTAGTGTATTAGGACTACATAGGACTCTGTGTGAGATTAAAGATTTTCTAGGTGTAGGTATCATGTCCATAGGCTGCTTGTTTATATGTGTGTTCAATGTTCATGGTCTAAAGTCACCCTGCGCTGGGCTCAACCTACATGCACGCTCAGCCTACATGCAGAGTGTTACGTGACAACAGACAATAAAGCCGTGCAATGCAAACAGTGTGTTTTCTTGTTCAGCAAGGTGGTGGGGTCTCTGTGGGCTAAACCTCAGGTCTTGCAGAGCTTCAAAAACACTCCGACTCGTCAATCAGCGGCCATGGGCTCCTCTAAGCAGTGGCCTAGCGCTGAAAACGTACATAACTGATGTCTACAAAGCAAGAGACAGCAATGACAGGAAGGTTTTCAGGCCATTTCGATTTTAACGATTTATACGTTGAGGTCTGGAGGTCCAAGAAAACTTTCCAAAAGAACTGATCAGACTCTGGAGTGGTGGTCCACTGTTCTACTGTGCAGAGACACCTGCACATACATGACCTTTGAGGAAGAGTCATCAGAAGAACACCACAAAGTTCAGCATCGGAGGTTTTCAAAGCAACGTCTAAACAAACCTGGTTCCCGTGGCCTGGTAAAGTTAATGTAGTACTTTTGGGCTGAAGAAAAGTGTGCTTGAATGAAAAAGGGTTCCGAATGTCAGGAAAATAACATCTCCGTGGGACATTTGAGTGGATCAGCAAACTAAGACGCTGACACTATGGCCCAGAGGGTCGCCAGTTCGAATCCTGGACCACGCTGCTTCACCATCAGCAGCCAGAGCCAGAGAGAGCACAACTGGCCATGCTCTCCCTGGGTGGGTAGATGGCACTCTCTCCCCTCATCACTCCCATTGTGATGCTCTGTCTATGCACTACATAGACAAAAGTATCGGGACACCTTCTCATTCACTGTTTCTTCTGATATCAAGGGTATTACTTCTCCCTTCAGTTGAAGTAACTGTCTCTACTGTCCAGGGAAGAAGGCTTTCTACTAGATTTTGAAGCACTGAGGATTTGATTGCATTCAGCGACAAGAACATTAGTGAGGTCAGTGAGGATGTTGGACGATCACCACCACCTTAGCTCCCCACCTCATCCCAAAACTATTGGATGTACGCTGTTCCGCTGCTCAGTGGTGCCAACAGGTTCATGTTGCTCTGCTCCAGAGAGTCCTATTCTATTGGCTATTATAGATCTCCACTGGGACTAGACAAGCTGTGAGATCTGCATCAGCAAGGGGTGCAACTTAAAGCAGCTGCAGCTGAATGCATTCTTTAGAAGGGGTGTCCACAAACATTTGGACACTGGTGTTCATCTCGCAACAGTCTTTCTCTCCTGTGCTTTCTCTGACTACCGTCATTCAGGTCTTGCGCTGTCAGCATGAACGCAGACCACTAGGAGAAGTTCAGTGGGCTGGTGGTCCCACAGCTGTGGATCACGTGAAGGGCCTTCACTGAGGCCACATCACATCACATCACATCAGCGCCCCAGCGCTGCGGACCGACAGACAGACCGACCTTTAGCTAGCCATGACAGGCTGAACACCCGTCCAGGCGCGGCGCGGTGTTGCGGTCCAGGCTGGGAGACGTAGGGCTTGAGCTTTTGACTCCCTGTCTCTCTTGACAGCGCAGGAATGAAAGAGTAACATCGGTGAGAGCGAGCTGAGCTGAGCCGAGCTGAGCCGAGCTGAGCCGAGCTGAAAGCGGAACCTCGACCGGCGACGGCGACAACCTCGACAGCTAGCTAACTGCCTGAAAACGAGGTAAATAGGGGTCGTGTGAACGAGGATTTCAGGTAAACGTAGGTTCCTCTGTCACACCGGAGCGATAAGGACCACCGCTGGCAGTCTGTGCTCCAGAGTCCGCTGACTGCGGCTCGGTGCTGGCGCTGGTTTAAATATAGCCAGCTAGCGCAAGCAAGCTAGCTAGCATAGTGAGCACGGCTCAGCTCAGCTCCGTTCAGCGGGACAACAACGGCTGGCGGGTGCTGCCGGGCTAGTAAGCAGAATTAGCTATGTAAAATATTACATGTATATTACAGCTAGAGTTACATTAAATACTGCACTATTTGCCAACCTGAAACACCTCTAAAATACCCCTAGCTACATAGCTATATGCTCTCTTGTTTATTTACGTTAGTCAGCTGATCCCGTTACCGTTGGCTAACTGCTATAGCTAGCTAGATAGCTAACGACGACGGCTGAGGTGAATTAGGATAGCTAGCTAGCCAGCGCTAACACGGACCGCTTCTTCTCGTTTGGCTCGTTTCTCGTTCGTTTTCTATTGATTCGTGTTATAATATCACTCTCTCTGTTAAATAACGACCACCCTCTGCTTCTGTGAGCAGTCTGGAGTGTGTAGGGGCTGAAGTTGTTGAACTGTCCGCTGCTCCCCTGCTGCCAACTCACCACTCCATCTGACCCGATGTGAGCGGCTGCTGGTCAACGCCAGCCGACATTGGGACAATTGTTAAGCCAGACTTTAAAAATATATAACACTGGCTTAAACTGAAATTTTCACTTGAAGACAGCACTGGAGGTGTCTGAACTTTTGAATTGTGTCCCACTGATCTGGATAACCTGTCTGTTTCAACTGTAAAATCGTCGTGTAGTCAGACCTGTTCGGCAGAGGACTAGAAAGCTGAAAGCTTCCCTTAAAATCACAGTTTAATAGTTTCTTAAGTTTGAATTATTCCGTTTTCTCGTTTAAATGTGGTGCAGAGTTATTGTGGAATATGTAATATAGGGAATACAAGCCGTATATAAAGAAATAAGCAATAAAAATGCAGCTATAGTGTCGTGTATCTCTGTAAGGCAGAGTTGAATGAGAACAGACAGACCATGAACCTCAACCACTGTTTATTATATAGCTCATGTGGTGCCAGGTAGTCCTATTCTATTGGCAGTACGTCTCCACAGGGACTAGACAAGCTGTGTGGGTACAGTTGCACATCTGCATCAGCAAGGAGTGCAACCAAAAGTAGCTGCAGCATTTATTAGAAGGGGTGTCCACAAACTTTTGGACATATATATATATATATATATATATATGGAAACGGTGCCCTAGAATGTCGAGCTGTGTTTATCGTAGCAGAGTTGAATGGTGGAAGTCGGGTATATGGACGTGGCAGGCCGTGAACCTCAACCACTGTTATTCACTGTTATTGAAAGGAAAATGAGCGAAACAGGGCTGGAACACAGGCCAATTCCAAAAACCTCCAAACTGCATGACCATTTACTGCAAAAGCTTATGATGATCTACTCAATTGCTGCTGTGGGTGAATATGGAAGTAAGACTGAAAAGGCTGAGAGCTGACACTAAGCCAAAAGGAGAAGGGCTGACCAGTTATCGAGCCGGGTGATCGGGTAAAAGGGCGTGAGGGTGCTAAGACACAGCAGCAGAGATGATCTTTTTGTTGTCTTCAGGCCCATCGTAAAAGAAAAATCATTAATTCTGAGAAATATAGTACACTGGGTTGTAAAATAACAGGGTTGTAAATCAGCTTGTAAAATTAACCACTGAGCATTTTTTATGTGTGATATATATGTACATATATAGCCTCCTTTTAACTTGTTGCCCTGCAGTATTGCAGTATATGACCTGAGTGATCAACTGAGTGTGTCACAGAGTCACGTGTTGTGTGTTGGGAGTGTTTTAAGGGCTCGCTGACAGGTGATCTGGCCACCAGTTGTCCAGCCTGTTTTGTTTTTTAGTGAAGAGCTGAGTTGGCGTGTCATAAATCAGGTGAAACTGTTTCTGTTGAACCACCAGGTCTGATCTTCTTGGTAAAATCATTAACTGTACTGTGCAGTTTTTTTTTTGTTCCCCTTAGGTTGGTTTGGGGAGGGGTTGGGAGAGGGGGGCTGTGGTACTCTACACATGAAAGAGGATTAAACTCCTCCTCCTCCATTTTAGCCGACCCCTTATCAGCAGTCAGTCGCTGCTGTACAAGAAACATGTCCCTTATCTGGCAGAGAAGCACTGACCCCAATACCCCCGCCTCATTGGTTGCAGGATGGGTGTCTGTTTGCCTGATTGGTTGATTAGTCTGTCCGACCGGGCTCAGCGCTTTAGAGGAAAGTGAAAGAAAATGCCATGCTGCGTAAACCGTGCCCACTAATGTCGTACTGTTTGTGTTTATACCTGGGAGGGTCAGTCAAAGGCCAGTGCGGGCAGTATTTGAGCTAGGAGCTGCCAATGATGACAGACAAACAAAGGCTCTTGGTGAGCAGGGAGGAAGAGTTTACGTGAAATGATTTACTTTGCGAAGCTGTAATGAAGCGATTGCGCTCTTGGGCAGAAATAGACCCCCTTTGTAGTGGTACTGAGGAAGATAACAGTGAGCAGGATGAGTCTTCAGCCCTTAAGCCGTCTTGGTCCTTGGTGAGTAAATGAACTGACATTGGGCCGCCAGGGCCTGGAGCAGGGAAGGGCCTTTGTTTACCATCCGTTTGTACTGTGTAGCTTTGTCCAAGCAGTTGCTTTCAGTTTTCTGTGATGTGTCTCTAAGTTAATGTTTCTGTTTCCTAAACCAATAAAAATGTAGGCCTGATGTAAACAAACCATCAGTTTAGAAAGCTGTTAGATCCAACAATTAATGTTGGCTTTGGTTATGGCATGCCCACACAAACGCAGGCTATGGAATTTTTGATTGTGTGAGTCCCTGAATCTATATACCTACGAAACCAGAGGCCATAGGCTGTTATGATCAGAGGTCGACATGTAACATTGCTTGTCAGTGGACTCTGCAAGTTCCCTATTTAAAAATCCCCTGCAAATAATGACATTAACTGGCAACAGAGATTTCACATTTCTGTTTCAGTTCCTGGGCAGTTAAGATTGATTATGTTTTCGGTTGCTTTTTTGTTCTTAGCAGAATACGGTGCAGAATGTCTGTTTTCATTCCTCTAGCTGATTCAGAGTCTCACTTTAAGGTTTCCAGAGACATTTCTTTTCCCTTATAAACCTGCGCCTGAACCCTTTGAACCCATTGCTTAGTTTCCAGACCTAGTTAAGACTACAATGTTAGAAATAAAAGGTTCCATATGTCTCAAACTCAACAACAAAAACAATAGCTGAACCCTTTTGGCCACTATATAGAGCCATTTTTCAAGGTCTACAAATGCAAACTAACCATTTCTGCTTTCAAATGGTCCTTGGCAGAAGCTTAAGGATTACTGAAGAACCCTTTTTAAGGATGTAGTGACTACTAATTATTCCGTAACCAGTCAGATACTGAAATACAACTTTGAACTGAAGTATGGCCTCACACACACAATTCTTTTGGGTTTATAGGGTTAAAATAAAGTGTATCACAGACAGACTGTGCATTCACTGACACTGTACAGTAGACTTAATTTACTCCACTTTGTTTATTTGTCAACAGTTATGCCATTGGCTCAGTCCTAGTTATCAATTTTGGTTGAGCTGGGTCCAGCTTTGGGGAAAATAGCTGAATTCTTTAGCCATAGCTTAGTATGTAGCGCTGAATGTTGAAGGTTGGGACCATCTCTCCTGTCTTTTTTGGCTCATATTCCAGCAGTATGGCGAATATTCTTGTTTCTAGCCCAGCGGTTTTCTGCAGGAGTTTGAGGAGCATGAGGGTCTGCTGTAGCAAGTGAAGCTATATCCTGCTATTGAGTGCTACACTTGGGCCTTGTCGGTCCAAAGACTGGTAGACAAATCCAAATGTCTGATTTTACACACATTTACATCCCTCTAGAAGATTGGATATTTAAAACAGGTCAAACTGTAGCATTTGAGCTCTTTAACCATGCAGAAAATATGGGACAGACTGCAGACAGACACCATGCTCAGCTTTCTTATGTATGTTAAGTGTACATCTCAGTATTTCAGCTCTTGGGATATTTTTGTTGATGGACATTCCTGCTTTTTCTCATGTGAAACATTTGTGGGTGACTTCCATCTATCAAGATATTTCCAACCTGTTTGTCACAGTTGTTTCACATTTCATCCAATCATGGTAGTAGGTTTCTGGTTTCTGTGAATTTGATAGGTGCTGCTATCTGACACAACCGTTAGATTGTAAAGACATAAATCTGGTTGACCTGTGGGCTGATTAGACTAATAAAAGATTCTTCGTATCACACAAAGAATCAGCATTAAGCGATTAGTTTTTGTAGATTAATCAGGATGGTGACATGTTTAGAAAAACTGACGTGCTGAATTTTGCTGACACAGCTAATACAGCTGTAGTTGTCCAAATAGGTATCCGCAGTAGGGCTGGGTGATCTGACAAAAACACTACATCACAATATGACACAATTCGCAGTACATGGTATAGATGTGTAAACGTTGCTGCACTAATCCTGTTGAACAGGATCATTCTGAAACCTGCAGGTGCGCAGTAGCAGTAGTCATGGTATTATTCAATTGCCTACCTTTAGTCTACACCGGCCTACAGTTGTTCACTTCAGTTTTAATATCTAGGTACTTTGTGGACATTCCTTTGCACATTCAGGGCCTGTGAGTAAGTGCCTTTTTGAGAGCGTGAACCTAAAGATGTTCCTGTAATGGATTATGCATTTAGGACGTTCATTGCAGCATCTGAGGCTTTCTCTGAATCAGGCGAGGCTATTACTCGTCCACTCCGCCATCCCTTGTGTGAAAATGTAAAGCTTCTAAAAGAGGTCGGCCTTCACCGATTGTTAGCCTGTAGATTAGAGCTTATTATCTTGGTGGGAAATTGGTCTCTTTGGAGATTTGGAGGCAATTTACGGCTGGTGTATTGAATCAGGAGTCTTATAGAATGATTGCAATATTGGCTTTAGCTCGATAAGCTTTATTTGAACACCATCTTTTGGGAATTGTCATACACTTATTTTGGTCCATGGTTTTGTTCAGAATGTTGATAAGTTTATTCTCTGCCAAACTCTCATCAGTACATATGCGTTTAACCTGTAAAACCGTATAACTAACAAATATTATTATGGAAATAAACATGAATACAGTAGATGTGGTGTTTTGAGTGTGATTATAGATAGTTAGAAGATCACAGATTTAGTTACTGACTGCTCTGTGAACTCCAGCAACTGTATGGGCCAATTCATAATAATTTTTAATACTACATCAACCTAATAAAACGTTTGATTGTTGTATGTTTTGTAAATGTATGGACGAACAAAGAGACCCGTATGGCCTTTTGTGTTAAACTTCTCCTAGAGCCTGTGTAAGGGGTCAACACTTGAGAGAACAATGACCTTGGCCGTAGTTGGATCTGTTAATCTTGGATCTTGATCCACTGTTGAAAAAGAGATAGATCCCTACATTTTGCATTGAATGCATTTTTCCGTTAATGAAAGGCCGGTTCCTGTTGCTGTGCCTTCAGGACTGTTATGTCGATGAGCTTAGTTCTGATTGACTACCCTCATTCAAAAAGCAGTCTGTACTGAAACCCATGACATGAAGCCAATGTATAGCTATAAGTAATTAATTGGTGCTAGTTCTTTAAAAAAATTGTTTACATTCACGCTTTCATTCCATGCTATTGTGAACTATGCTTCTAAAGGCTAACCTTAAAGCCGTAAAGTGAAAATGCAGCTTTTCGTGCATCATCATTTTTATCTTTTATAATATTATAAAATCTGCTCTCTGAAGTAGAATATAAAGCTAATGTTCCTCAGTACTATTCAGCATTTAAGAGTATATCCATTGTTTCCCCTCATAGTCTTTTTCTCTCCATGTTCCCCTGTCTCTCCTTATAGATAGACAAAGGTCTGGAGTTTTGTGTGTGAAAATGGTTGATCTAAAACGTGGCATTAGTGCCGAGGAAATGTAGGTTAGTTCTAGTTATAAAGTCTGTTGAAGACCCAGTTGAATAGCGCTCTAAATAAAGACAATGCCCTAGTTTTAATAATTTAGCCACTCTGAGTAGAGATGGCTTGCTTCATATATTAAGCTTGGTTTTACATGGAAAAGGATTATGAGGTCCATTTGGTTTCGCTTTGGGTCATGATTAGATCACTATTAAGGTGCTGAAGTTTCATATCGAAGTGGTTTGGGGTTTCAGACATGTGGCCTTATTAACTTTTCTGTGGTAGTTGAAAAACAAACCAGGTACCAGGTACCAAAAAGCAAGTAGAGTCGAGTAGTGTAGGTATCATGCAGTGGAAAAGCTGCATTAGTAACATACCATGCGAAGCTGAAGCTGATTGATACGCAGGACCTAGAAGACCTGCTTACGTCTTTCATGTCAGCATGTCTTCTCTTTGGGGACTTGCTGGGTTTGAGTGGAACAAGTGGAACAAATTGAAACATCCCTCACACAGTTTATTTTGTGCTTTTGTAACAAAAGAGATGCATTCAATTATGACCTATGCTGTTTACTGTTTACATTGAACTGCTTCATACACTACAGGTCCCTACCTAAGGGGGGCATATGACACTAGGTGGAACAAACTGTAAATTGCACAACTATCTCTTTAAAGTCAGTGAAAGGAAACATTTGGGGTGTTTTGTTGCTTCTTTTCGTTTTCCTCAAACTAGGGATGCACCGATACCAGTATCTGCAGAGTATCGATACCAACTCTGACTTTAAATACTTGATAAATGGCTATAAATCCTAATATTTTCCACTTTTTATTGGTTTTACCTTTTGTATTTTATCCCAAACAAGATCTAATGCACTTGACTGGTTGAGTAACTGCACATTTGAAAAGGTTCAGAGCTAAAAGAAATGTAAAAAATGTAAAAGATCTATTAAATGTCTGTTTTATGATGATAACTATTTACGATTGGCTTTTACTGGTTGTTTAAACATTTGGTTTCCTTAAGTAGGCAAACAAAATGTTCTTTTTAAAAAAATGTGTCAGTATGATTCATGGTATCAGTACACTCTATTGCCGATATTGTGTGTAAGTGCCAGTATCTACCTGATATTGGTGCATCAGGATCTTAAACCATGGTGTGGACCAACCTGTTCCACCTTTAGCGACAGCCTTGGTATGGCTTTAGTGTTAGTGTTGTCCTCCAAACTTGTTGAGCTGTCCAGTGATATTTCTAGTCTTGACACTCCCAGTGTTGGTAAATGGCACATGAGTATGAATTGGGAGAAACAAATGCTGGACTTGCTGGACTATGGGTTATAATAGCAAAGCATATTGGGACTTACATGGCAGACTTAGCAGTGCAGGGTGTCTTTTAAAAAACCCTGTATTGCTCACTTCTGCTGTCAGTTACTGTGTAAAACAAAGTACCTAACATCTCTCCTCAATAATAAGCTGGTTTTTGGTTGTTAGGGTGGGGGGTTGCTCTAATGTCATATAAAAAAAGTTGGACTGCTTAGTAATTCATTTAGTCTTGAAGATGTAACGTTCTTTGAAAAGCAGAATCTGGAGTTTCTGAACAGACCCTTCGCCCTAATGACGGGGAGGTTAAATCTTGAGAGGATGTTGACGAAATGGCTGCTGGAATTTCTCTCGCTGATCATCACAAACACAACCTCTGACCTGAAAGTTCTCCGCATCAGCGCCCTTTCCTCAAAACACTCCCTTGGGGTTGTGTTTGTTCGTCATACCCCCTGCTTTGCAAGACCTTGCCTTTTAAACATGGACTACAGCTGGGCAAACAGGATTTGTAGTTCCGGTTCTGCTCAGCTTTGAGACACAAACGTGTAGCACTCTCACTGACGCTAGATCCAGGGGGGAAACATTGAGGCCACTGCTGTGCTGACATCGAATAGGCTGTCTGCATGCATGCAGATAAGGCCCATCAAGAGGCATCCAGCCAGGGGGAACCGTAAGCTGAATTTTCATTACTGAAAGAAAACGGCCTTGTTGGGATGAAAAAGCTGGGGGTTGCACGCTGCGAGTCAGTGCCAGTCCTGTACAGACAGAGCTAAACTCCTGCTATAATACACTTGAATAGACTCTTCTAACTTCGAAACATAGATTGTAAGTTTTGTTCTTACTACAGTGATCATTAAACCCCGGTGTTCTGTTTGCCATCTAGTAATGGATGCACTGATCAACTTCTGGCCTGCTAAGATACATGCTCATGTTCATGTAGTAGTGCACTATATAGAGAGTAGAGTGCCATTTAAGATTCAGCCTTTTTAGGTACAAATAGTGCTCAGCTGAAAATGTACTTTGTTTTGGTGTCCGAAGTTTGCTTCTTTTTGTTTTGCATTGGGGCTATAAGGCTAATAAGCTTACAAGTGATAGATGTGTATATCACTATAGCTTTGTGCTAATAACATGCCTGAATGATCAAATGATTGCCTAAAACAATGTTAAGTAATTTAACTTTTATAAATAAAGATGTCATATTGTGACAGGAACTACACACTTAAGTCTATTTGAGATAGGCATAGATATACAATTGCATTTATGGCATTTAGCTGATGCTCTTATCCAGAGTACTAACATTTGAATGCTGTTACACAGGTAGGAGAATATAGCTTTAGGAGTCAAGCCCAAGGGCTCTTATTGGCATAGTATCATGGGCTTGCATGGCCAGGAAATCGCACCCTAGTTTGCAACAGGAAAATGCAGTGTTATCCACTACACTACACTACACTACACTGAGGCCAGTGTATGCTGATTTGTGTGTGTATAAGGAAACAGCTGAGGCTACAGTGGCTTTGTACCTCCTATGCCAAACTATACATATAAACTGAACATGTCTTGGCTTATCAACTACTTTAAGGAAACTAATCTTGATCTTAACTGATCTTAAGTGATTGACCTGACTGATTCTTCCCTCTTTCTCTCTGTGGGCAGGCTGACACCATGAACTACGTGGGACAGCTGGCCGGCCAGGTGCTGGTGACGGTGAAGGAGCTGTATAAGGGAATTAATCAGGCCACACTCTCCGGCTGCATCGACGTGGTTGTGGTCCGCCAGAAGGATGGAACTTACCAGTGCTCCCCCTTCCATGTGCGCTTTGGCAAACTGGGCGTGCTTCGCTCCAAGGAGAAAGTGGTGAGTTACACAATGTAACACAATGGCTGAACAAAATATATGTGGAACTGTTCTCAGAAGATTGAACAAAAAGGTATATTAAGAATTTGGTGAAATTTTAAACTGGGGGTTTGAATTTAGATGGGCGGGCATTTATTTAGGCAAGTATACGTCTGTGGAATGAAGGTTGTGGAAGACGACGGAGGACCAACTTTGCTAAAAAGCAGGCCAAACTGGCCGCTACCCCTTGTGAAAGATCACAAAGACAGCTTGTTACATTTCTTGCACTAGATCAGTGGTTCCTGACCTTCGTCCTGGAAGACCCCTTGCCCTGCATATTTTAATGTCTCCCTGCTTCCACCACACTTTTTCCAGCTAACCAGCTAATTACGAAGCCCTTCCTGAGTTGAACGTAGTGTATTAAAGCAGAGCAGAGGGTTCTCCATCACCAGGATTGTGAATCACTGCACTAGTTGGTGAAATTTCGTTTGGTGATTTGGATTGGACCCACACCACACACTTTGTCAAGTCTTGTTGACTGTTGTGGTCGCAAAGCAGCTT
Organism: Salminus brasiliensis; assembly: GCF_030463535.1. Taxonomy (NCBI): domain Eukaryota; kingdom Metazoa; phylum Chordata; class Actinopteri; order Characiformes; family Bryconidae; genus Salminus; species Salminus brasiliensis. Next base: position 28,267,717 of record NC_132886.1, read on the forward strand.
TACATAATTAATAATTAGTAATAGACAGAAAAAAAAGAAATAACATAAGAAGACATGAGGGGTCCAAGACCCCCAGTGAGCAAGCCAATGGCGACAGTGGCAAGGAAAAACTCCCTCAGAGCTGGAGGAAGAAACCTTGGGAGGAACCAAGACTCACAAGGGGGACCAACCCATCCTCCTCTGGTCAGAACTATTTATAAATTATTGATAAAAGTCACCAAACCATCTAAACTGTTAAACTGCTCTGATCATAATCATAATATAATAATCATGCTGTAGTAGAACGTAATATAGTCATGGCAGTGATGGTCAGAGTAATGATAGTTAATAGTGGTGATATTAATAGTGGCAGATAGTTAAGAGTCCATTTAGATTTTAACATGGTCATCAGACATGTAGCAGTGGTAGGAGGGTGTGCCGCTGGTCTGGCATGGACTTTTTGCAGAATGTTTTGGTACAGATTGTTGGAAAGGAAGGTTTTAATAGACAACATATAGACAGTGTAGGTTGTTGTATGGCTACATCTAGATACACTCATTTAAATTAATGTATTTTAATTGAAATAAATCATTTGAGATTTCTTAATTTTCATTGAATAAATGCATTTTTAAACAAACTAAAGAAAAAGAAACATAGAAAATGTACATAAAAACATCAACACACGTTTAGACAGTTTGGCTGTCATTTTCTTGTCAGAAGCTAAACAGTGCACATACCCTTGTGCAACAACATGAACAACACGTCCAGAGGAGCCAAACTGGTAGTGAAGTAAGCATCCTGTCATTTGCTACATACAGTTGAACAAACAGTTAGACCGTATAGTTAGAGGTTATTTATAGACTTAGTTTCACCATTTTTGGTTTTGTCTGTGTTCATACTGAGCTGTAAGTTTTTATAAAAACACTCTCTGTAGCTCATTTTCTTTAATGCACACATGAAATAACACACTTGTAGCAACACTTCTCTGCCCACCTTTGCAAATGCACATTTACATTTCCGGCACTTTTTCTTTCTGTGGTGTGTTTTTTTGGGTTCTGAAACTAGAAGTTTCAGCAGCTTGTTTAAAGTCCACACACCGAAGTTTAGTACAGTTTACGCAAAGACGTGGACCTGAATGTGAAATTGCAGAAGCACTTTTTGTTTTTAAACTGGCTTTTTTCCACTGCTCTGAAAAGTGAATTTAAACACTAGTTAAAAGCTGTTTGGTTGAGCTTAGCCAGATTATTCTTCTGTACTTGCCCGTGTTTCTGCATTATGGACACTTTATTATTTTTTCATTGCTCTGAAACTTTTCAAATGCAGTTACTCAACCAGTAAATGCTGTTCTTTCAGGCTTATTAGATCTATCAGATTTAGGATTATATATATAAAGTACAACCTATAAAAGGTATAACACTGAAAATATTAGGATTTATAGCCATCAGTCCAGTATTTAAGTCAGAGGTATCTGTATCTGTACTCTGTATAAGCAGATTGGTTATAAGAAAGGAAAAAGTGGTATCTGTGCATCGTAAATAATCACAAAAAATGATCCTGTGGAAAGTGACCGCTACATATGCAGCAAATAGGTTGAGAAATGCTGGGACATTCCTTTACATGTTGTTCTGAGTTGCATTAGTTCCTGTTATGTGTACTGAACTGGTCTTTTGACAGTTTCTGTTATCCTGCTGTCGTGCCAGAAGGCCTATTAGCCTAGCAGAGTTCACTGCATTATCCTCAGCTGCACTCAAAGCCTCAGAACAAACAAAACCAACAGGTTCAGTGAAAGTAGGCTAGCCCTTATCACCAGTGGCCCTGCAGTTTGTCACGTCTGCAAACATTACCTGTCCCGTGGCTGCTGCTGGAACTGGGTTGTTTTTGAGTTGTGAGAGTTTGACCCCACAGCAGCTTCTCTCGGCCTAGAACAGAGAAATGACTTTCACCACATCCTGCAGAAACTTTACGCTTTCTGTGCACGTCTTTTGTGTTTGTGTAGAGGGGAGCAAAGCACGGCCTAACACGTTTTAGTTTTTGCTGGAGCAGCTTGAGCAAGGTGTAGATATTTATTATACAGAACTAACTACACATCTCAACAAAATGAAAACTCGCCCCCTGTAGGTGGTGGTTAGGTGTAGCAGATAGAGGGGCTAGTTGTAGCTAAAAGAGGTTAGCAAAATTGATGCAAACGCAATTAATTCGATACAATGTTTATTACATTTAATGGCATTTTCCAACCTAAATACAAATACGAAATAAATACGATCAGTGTAAAGAGTTTTCCTTAATGTTGAAGAGCACTGTAACATTTCTGACTTTTATGCTGCTATTGGTTATTTATATTTGTTTCTGATCAGTCTGTGGTTATAAGTTTAAAAGAATGAGCTGGATATGGGTGGGTATGGCCTTATTGTTTCTTTGAACAGGCTTTTCTACAACACTGTTTCAACTAACCTCCCAAAAAGAATTAGTGGAATAATAAGACAGACAGCAGCATGTATTTATGTTTAAAATAATTACAAATATAAAAAAATAATTACAAATATAAAATTAAATATTGGTCTTCAGTCTCTTTTGCCAGCACACCAAATACCTAATACCATAACATGTGAGTGTTATGACAGGCCTAACAGAGAAAGCACATATAAAGTAGCCTGTAAATAGACTTCTTGCCTGCGTTAAATATGCCAGGATTATTGGAGAATGGCTGCCTATAGCAACTTGCCCGCTTCCACGACATGTTGCCAGGTAGATTTTCTTTTGCAAGCGCGTCAGAGATTCAGCCCTGTTCGAATATAAACATATATTAATGATTCCCATTATTTATAACTCTTTATTAACAGTAATCATGCATTTCTGTGAGGTTTTGTCTGTTTTACAAAAAAAAAGAGAGAAAATAATAATAATAATAATAAAATAATAATCCTTCTCAACCCATGTACTGCTGCAGAACTGCTGCGAGTCCTATGCATGTAAAATCCTTTGACTTCACAGCAACATGCTTCTTTCCACACGGGTCTGTGTTCCTTAGCTTGTCACCAAATACTGTGTCCTTAAGCAGTAGCTTAAATCGCAAAATGACGCTTCTTGACTTTAGGGGGAGCCCAGGAGCAAGAAATACCAAATCTTGCATAATACTGCTTATGCTTTTGCGTTTTGGAGCATTTTGTGTGACAGTGCAGATATTAAATTAGTTATTAATATAATAATTCATATAATAATGGTGTTTTGTGAGCAGTTAAACCCAGTTGCCCAAGTACATTTAAGGCTTTTTGGCTGTAATTCTCCTCAGGTGAGTAAAGGCTTTGCACAGTACTGTACTGAGAGTGTGCTTGGGTGTAGCGTGCAATGCCAGGCTTTAAAGAGGCTCAGGTTTACTTGACATGAACTCTACTCCCACACCGAGCAGCCTCAGTAATAATGTACTACAGTTCACAGGTGACATTGTTTATTTAGCGTCCTGTGTTGAATGAGTGAGGACGGGTTCATTGTCCCCTGTGTTGCAGGCCGAGGGGAATCATACGTTCGGGCCACACTGAGACCTGTGTGTTTTGATCTTGAGACCATAAGAAGTTCTCCTAAATAACAAGCAGGTTGCATTTCCAGCCACTTCCATATAGTTCCATATACTGTTTTTCACATGTAGCCGACCTCGAATCGAGCCGAGCTGGAACCCTTGAAATGAGAACCTAGAAATGGCGGGGGATGGAGCAGCTTCTCTCAACCTTCAGGAAGTGCGGAGATGTTTCGAAAAAGAGAAGGAGTGGTCGCTATGGCAACAGGTTTCTCTGGATAAGAAGTGCTTGGCAGAGGAGGAGTGGGATAGTACCATCAAGGTTACTTATATAATGGGGAGAAAATCCACGGGGTGGCTTTCTTTTTTTTTTTTTTTCTTTTTTTTCACTCCGAAAAGCTTTTTAGAGCCTCAGATGGAGCCAGAGGTCTACCTTTAGATCTCATAACGTCCATGTTTGTTCCGTCCACGGTAGACCTTCTTGCCACTCGCAAATGATGTGGCAGTAACATCCGGCCGTCGCCTAGATATCTGTTTATTTAGGCCAGCCCGACACCAGTCACCATCTGCCCCCACCTCATTGCCACCGTGATGCAATATTCAGAGATAATGAAGCAATCTTGAAAGTTGAAGATATTGAAAGGAAACACCTTCTGATTCTATTTTCAACACGAGTTTGAGCCCCCTTTTCCTCTAGCTTTAAATATTTCATACTGGACTGGCATGTCGAAGACTCACCCCAGGCCATCATTAGTAGCGTCATTAACATTCTGCCCCATCTCTGTTCATGTGCGCGCATGCACACACACACACACACACACACATATCCAAAATTGCCTAGCAACTTTGTAAGTGAAGACAAGGGGCTTCTGGAGAGGCAGATACATTGGGCAGTAAGGCTGAGGGTTGAGAAAAGCAGAGGCTCAGTGGGCTCTGAATATATCAGCATTCGGTCAAGGGCTTCAGATCAGTGCTATAGGTTTCCAGTGACACCAGATCACTCGAAAGTCGATCACTCTGCCGTCGGGCTCACACCACCTGTCTACGTTGTGGCAGAGTATCAGGTGCGCGAAATGATCCTGGGGGTGTGTTGGCAGCTGGCCAGCAGCAGCTTTCTGGCCCCATTCACTAATTGGGTACGGTAATTATGCAGAGCGCTGAATGAAGCATCAGGCTTGGGTATTGTCCATCTCCGAGCAGGTCGTGACAAATGCATGGTTAAACAGGAGACCAGCGGCTTGATTTGCTGAAGGCTGCAAATGAGGAAGAAATGGCATGGGTTATTGTCCAAGCATTAGACTGAATAAGGTCCAACTCCTTATCTGGAAAGACCCTTCTGAAAACTTTTCTTTATGGTAGAGCGGCCACGATTATTTAGTTATATGGTATTTAAAAATAAAAAACATCTTAATTTACCTTCTCTATAAACTGCCAATGGTTAGACCGTTAATTACCTAACCTGTATGTACTCCCCAACCCCCATTAGCCCTACCCTCCACCCCCCCGGGATGCCCCAGACATGTCTCAGCAGCCAGTATGTTCTTCCATTAATTTTTGCTTGGGCCGGCCCGTGTTTGTAAGCTGCTCTACATGGGTAGTTTAGGGGTTAAGGACAAGAGAGATGCTCAGGAAACAATCTAGCCCGTGTCTATTGACCTTGTGTTGCTCCCACTGTTTAAAACCATCGGCCAAACAGACCAGACACGTCAAATTGAGCTCTTTTGAGTTTCTGCAAGGTAAAAGGAGGTTAATAATAACTAGACTCTGCGTGAACCTCCAGGTGAGCAGACATGAATGCAGAAGGGGAGTAGCAGGCTAAATGTCAACTCATATTGGTTTCTTAAGGTCAGCACTTAGATGGAGCTCACTTTTGATATGTTTGACTTGTGGTCTGACCACAGAAAGCATCAAAAGTTCAGACACCTGACTGGGAATATGAGAATCAGGTAGACTTATTGACTTTGTGCAATTAGAGTGAGCGTGAAAATTAGGACATATCTGTTGATGTTCTCTTGATTTCTGTCAGATTGACATTGAAATAAATGGAGAGCCGGTGGATCTACACATGAAGCTGGGAGACAATGGAGAAGCTTTCTTTGTGCAGGAAACGGAGGTGCAGAATGTGAGTATCTTCACAAATGATACACCTTTTGTGATACATATTTTACACAATAATACAAAAGGGACCTTGGCCCTGTGACCTGAGCACACCTCCCATGGCCTCAAGTGTATTATTGCAGTTCGACCACAGCTGATCTAGAAGCAAGCGTTGCTGTCAGTTGTTTGAAATGATCTGGGTTGTGTTCGTGATCTTGGTCTTGTCTCTGCCACTCAGGAGCTAGTCCCAGCTCACCTGGCAACTTCTCCAATTCCTACTGAGATTCACAAGTTCTGGCTCGGAGGGGACCATGGGGGGGCTCAGGACCAAGACGATGACCCCCAGGACCCAGAGGAGCCCCCTGTGGCCAGCACTAGCACAGGCAAGAAGAAGAAAAGACGAAGAAAGAAGCATAAAGGTGACCCTCGGCGGGAGGAGCTGACTCCGCCTGCCTCTGTCAGCGCTTCCGTCCCCGTAGACGAAATCTTTGAGATGGACCTAAGCTCAGACGAAGAGACCACTCCCAGCTCACGGTGAGTACTCACCATGTTCTCGCCAGCAATTTGTATAGTTCATTTCACAGTTCTATTAAACTCTTTTGCTTTTTCCAATACTGTTGTTTTAGATCGTCTTCGATTAGCACAGTGAAAGAGGCTGAAATCAGACTACCACCAGTTCGCCATTCACCAGAGAACTACCCATATTCAGATGGGGACTGGTCACCTGCAGACAAGTAAATATCCATACAAGCCAATGCACAAGCAATGCACATCATCTATACATCAGAATAAGGGCTACAGCAAATCTTTTGTTAATTGTTACAATTGTTTAGATCACAAATTGTCATAATGGCAGATGTTACAGATGCACAATTGCAGTATGAAGCAGTATAATCCCAAAGAGAAATGTATGCTTAGTTTCTGCTCTGTGTTGATCTCCTGAAGCCATGCCATCTCAGCGGCCTTCTCCCCAAGGAGTGACTCGGAGCTGGTGATCCGACCATCAGAGTCCATGCTCAAAATGGAATCTCACATGCAGTGGACATGGGGAGGTTTCCCAGAATCCACCAGGGTATGTGTGAGCTCAAATACCCCAACACTCACAAACTGTATAACTACTAATATATGTATATATATATATATATATATATCTCCTTGCGTAAATGCATGGAGCAAAATGCAACTCTTAGCTCCTCTGCCATTATCCAAATATTCTTTTGCCAGGTGGCAAAAAAGGAGAAGACAGAGTTGCCGAAGACGATAACCATAACCCCAACAGAGAACACTCACTTCAGGGTTATCCTGAGCTCCGAGGCCATGGATCCTGATTCTCATGGGCAAAGAGGGCCATCTCCTTTGGAGCCTGCACCTGTCTACCCCATCGTCAAGCCTGAGCCCCGTACTCCAGTCACCCCCATCACCCCTGTCACCCCACTATCCAGCTCTGACTGCGTGGAAGTGCTGGCTGGTGAAGCTGTGGCCACCTCCACACCCTCAGACCCCCACATTGCTGCTTCTGCTGTTGCTATTGCTGCTGCTGCTGCCATGGGTGGAGACATAGGAGATGTTTGCCCCAAGACTGATTCCCCTTCCAAGAAGAAAGGTGGGTTGTCTGTGGAAATCTAAATCTATAATTAGTAAACCTGTTTACTATTAATTGCAGTTGACTAATTTTGAGTCTTCTCCCTTTGCCATCACTTTTTACAAAAACTACCTGTCAATTCTGCGAATTCTCCCAGTCCATGTCCTCAACTTTGCTGATTACTTGTTGCACATCTGGTGGACTATCAGCATATTGGTGGTTATTAGTGGAAATTACCTATTCATCTAACTACCCCCAAGTATTGTATTGGATAGCCTTTATAAAGCAGTTGCAATGCTCCCCACTATATCCAGTGTATGGCACCATTGTTTTTATGAGGTCTATGCTTTATGAGGTCTATGTTCTGCCAGTTAGAGCTGTTTTTTGAAATCTAAATGAGGTGCTGTGGTCGCATGCTGTTGCTGACGCTGGAGAGAATGCCTCCAGTGGAGCCTACTGAGCTGTTTACTATTTAGGTCGGTAACTGAGCTGCTTCTGCTGTTTTTGTTTAGGAGTCCCAAAGCGAAGTCAGCACCAGGGCCCTGAGGATATATACCTGGATGACTTGAATGTACTTGAACCTGATGTGGCTGCGCGCTACTTCCCCAAGAGGTACACAAAGAAAGCTAATCACAGTGTGTGGCTTTTCGAAATGCCAGGTCACGCCTTTCCTTGCACTGAAATGTAGAAGTAACAGCTAAGAGCTTTATGGTGCAACATTCCTCTGGGTATTGCTGGGTCAGCCTTTCATACAGACTGCTGCTAGCTGACCTTTGAACACCTTTGAGCTAATCACTTCATGGATATTTCCTAGAGCTCGTTTAAGGTGAAGACATTGACTTTGACCATGACTTTGCCATTGACATTGTTTGTTTGTGTGTGCAGTGACTCTGAAGCCAGCTCCAAGCATTGGATAGACTCAGGGATGCGGTCAGGTTCTCAGTCCCCTCAGTCCGTAGGCAGTGCTGCGGCTGACAGCGGCACCGAATGCCTTTCTGACTCCGCCTCCGACCTGCCTGACGTCACGCTCTCTCTGTGCGGAGGCCTCAGTGAGAATGCTGAGATATCCAAAGGTGCTCAGGCACATGACTGGCCTTTACACACACTGGGGTCTTTCATTACTGATATACAGCAAGCTGGAAAAAAACAAGCTTGTGTTAATGGTTAACGTGATGCGTTTTTGTGTCGCCCCTATCGTTCTAGAAAAGTTTATGGAGCATATCATCACCTACCATGAATTTGCTGAAAATCCAGCCATTATAGACAACCCCAATTTGGTTGTGAAAATAGCAAACAGGTAAGATTGGCACATTTGACAAAACTCTTCATATTAAAACAAACCTTTTGTTAACATTTGGTCACATTTTGTGTTTGTTATCCCTCCCACAGATACTACAACTGGACATTGGCTGCGCCGTTAATTCTGAGCTTACAGGCTTTTCAGAAGAATTTACCCAAAGCTACAGAAGAGGCCTGGGTTAAGGAGAGGATGCCCAAGAAGTCAGGCCGCTGGTGGTTCTGGCGGAAACGAGCAGACAGCACCATAAAACAGGTAACGCTAATGATAATTAATATCATGTCTCATAAAAATATATGCAAATGTGATCCACGCAACTTTCAGTGATTTAATTACTTTTCTTTCTGACACAAAAGGCCTTGGTTTTCACAGCGTGTGTCCACAAAGCTATTAAACAGCCTTTAATCTCCTTGCATGCAGTTGACCTCTTAGGTCTTTAAACACTGGCAAACTAGAAGCGACAGCAGCGCTTCTGTAATATTACTGGTACAAAAGGACGAGCAACGTCTTTGTTAGCAAAGATCCACAGCCTCTGAAGTTCTTTTATTCTCTCTGAAGCCTCTCCGGTCATTTATACATCACACTGCCCGGCTCCTTCTCTCCTGCCATTCTGCAGGCCTGTAATTAGGAGTCTATGGCAATGTGAAGTTTTGCAGATGCAGTAGAGCAGTGCTGACGGATAGAAACAGGGCAGGCAGCTCATTACTCCAGAGGCTTTCATCAATAATGTGCTGAATGTCCCTCACATGCATGAGGACGAGCCGATACAGCAGTGTAATCACTCACTGGAGTCTTCTGTGATTTACAGTTGATGGGTCATTCTGCAGTTGAGAGACGGAGTGCCTCTGTGTTGTAAATAATGCCAGCAAATGGAAAAAAGATACTTATTTCCCTACAAGATGTTTTGCAGAATTTTTGACTTGAAGTCAGAGAAATGGCTCAGCCAAAGCTTAGTTTTACCCTGTGCCCTAGGTTTTGCACTGGAGATACAGGATTAGTGTAGCTAGATGACAATGGCTGCCATATCTCGCTGTTTAGCATTATGCAAACTTTGTGAAAAGTCATCATACACTTATCTCTAATGGTCATGGTCACTGTAAGGCCCTGTTCACACGTATCCACACATTTTTAATGATGTAGCCTTTTGAAAGTGTTTTGGCCTCCTGTCCACATTAATATGACATTTTAGATCACTAAAAACTGAGATAGTGTGTTTTTTGAGAAGTCTGTTTTTTATTATTTCCATTCAAAATGCAGATTTTTGAAAACTTCACCATGACTTCACAATATTACCTTGCTCATGGTTGTTGCCAACTAAGGACTAGGTGTACTGTTTCATTATACTGTGACAGAATGTCCTGATCACATTTGGGTAAATGATCTGCTGATCAATATTGTATGTGTGTGCGATTCAGAGACAGTGATGTCGCCACAGCAACGCAAATAAGAATTAAGATTATATATTATATTTATTTTATTTATATATATATATATATATATATATATATATATATATATATATATATATATATATATATATATATATATATATATATATATAAAATCACCTACTATGCCTTTCTTCTAAAATGGATACAGTTGTAGCAGTGAACTTGTTGTGATGTTGATGTTAGTCTGTTTATATATGAATCAACTGGAAACAGTCCGTACCGTACTGTGGCAAAATCTGTTCACCATTTACTGTTTTAATGGAGCGTTCTGTGGACCTGAGCAGAGCTTCATGGCACACATCTGTGGCAGCAGAACATTCAGATGCACGATGTGATGATGGCTTTTTGGAATCACACAATTTTACTACATTTGGACAGCAATTTGCTACATTTGGCATAAAGGGAGATGGTGTCAGTTTGACTTGAGGTATTCTTCTAATGTGTTTATCGCTGTGGGTGTCATTTGGCTGGGTAATGAGATTGCCTGTCTTCTCATTGCTTTTGTTCTGCAGTCTGAGAACACAGGAAAGTTGGAGATGAAGGAAGCACAGCTAGAAGACAGTGGCTCCTCCCTCTCCCTGGAAAGCCACGCCCGCAAGTGAGTCATCACATAATTTCAGTGTTCATAGTTAAGGTTCGGATTCCGAGATGCGGACCTGATTTAGACTGAAATTAAACGTTAGCTGTGACCAAAAGTGTTGAGTGAAAAGAAACCGTATTCAGGATCCTGCTCCTAGTTGCTGACTGCAGTCTTCCCACAAAGACGATGCATTTGCCAAGCAAGAGTTGAATGCTGGCAAGCCCAACTTGCGTTCTGCTCAAGCTCTAGCCTGCTTGTCTGAATAATAAGCATTAAAAGGAGGATAGGTGTAGTCCACTAACTGTGTGCACTCCCTGTGTGCTCAGAGTGGAGACCAGAGACTCGTCTAGTGATGAGGAGGGAAAGGAGGTGAGTGCAGCTGCTGCCTCTCTGGAGCGCTCAGCCCAGACGGAGCCCCAGCCCAGCACACACGCATACCGCAAGTCCCTGCGCCTCTCTTCCGACCAGATCGTAAGTCTAATTTACCCTCACTTTTCCTCTAATGTGGCATGGTAACAGGCTATCAAGCCAGAAAGCCTATTTGCTGTAGTGCCTCTGTCCTGTGTAAGTGGTGCTGAAATGCCTTCAAGTCTTTACTAATCAATATGTTCACAGATGACTCTACAGGAGTCCTGAAAGGCTTTAGATGCTCATCTAATCCTCCATTAAAGGCTGTTCTGTGTTGTTACAAGCTGTCCCATAAGCTTTCACAACCATCTTTTAATATGCAGTACATATTCTTTTGCATTACGGCGCCCCCTCCTGGTTTCAGAGCCCAGAGACAAACTGAGTCAAGACAGTTCTGTGTGTTTTTTTTTGGGCCTTGCTGTAAAACTACTGTAAACATACAGGCTTAGTTTAACATTAAAAAAAGAAACCTAATGAAACCTATTCCTAACCCTCGTCCTGTCCCCTTAATCTCAGTCTAATCCAGTTAAGATCCAGTTCAAGACTGATATTAGACCTATTAGATTGAAAATATCCAAATATTCAGCAATTCAGCTGATTATAAGCTTATATATATATATATAAGCCAAATAAAACCAAACTGGAAGGCAGAAATGAGGCTTCAGAGTCTTGGCAAGGTGAGATATTGCAAAGACACCAGTGCCCAGATGTGGAGTTTTCCCACATAGTTTTTCAGTTAATAAATAAATAGATAAAATAACTGTTTAACCTCTACATTACTTATATATAATATATAATATATATTATTATATATTCTAACATATTGTAATGTAGGAAATGCCTTGTTTGTTTCTGTTGTATAAAAGGGCATGAAAACCTTTGTCTTTTTATATATATTTTAACATTTGGACATTTGATCTTCAGTTGAACCATTTTTACGAGATGAGGGTAATATAAGTAAAGCAATTCAACTGAAGAAATGTATTTAAGAATCTATTGTGGTGAAATGAAACTGTGTTGATTGCTCATTTGCATATAAAATTTTAATGCCATGAGAATCAGGATACCTTTATAACTGTGATGATTTTAGAGTTGCTTTGATGAGATGTTCTCAGTTAACCTGCATTAAACAGAGATGACTAAGCACTCGATTTCATAACTGCATTTCATAAACCATGGAAGGCAAACATATCTGGTACACGGCGTCCTTGATGGAACGCATTCCATGAAATGCTAATGATAATGAATGACGCAAAACTGGGATGCCGGTGAGCTACAGAATAATGTGAAAGTTTAGTGTGTAATGCGTGGGTATCTCTGCCTCTCCCAGGCCAGCCTGAAGCTGAAAGACGGTCCTAACGACGTGATGTTCAGCATCACCACCCAGTACCAGGGCACATGTCGCTGTGAGGGCACTATATACTTGTGGAACTGGGATGACAAAGTCATCATCTCGGACATCGATGGCACCATCACAAAGTACGTACTTCAACAACTGGGACCTCTGCTTTGTTTTTCTTTCTTTTGGTTGGAATATTCCACAAGCCTGTGCAGGCTTGGCAGACAGTTACCATCACTGCTCCAGTAACCGAGAGCATGATGAACACACACATTTTTGTGCTTGTGATAATGTTGTTACAACCATGAGAAAGCTTCAGTATTCAAACACTTTAAAGCCCCAGTGAGGAGCAACTGCAGTAACTCATGATTAGGGCTTATATTATAAAATGCTTATATCGAATCTTTCCCCGAGTCACTATCACTTTTCACGGTTAGCTTTCTTTAATGGTAGGTGAAAAAACCATTCAGCTTGTAGAAATGTGCAATAACAATTTGTTGCCTGCTAAGAGCTCACTCGCTACTGCCAATAACGAGCAGTAATGGCTCCACGCTAGCTTTATCTAGCATGACAAAGCCAACCTCTGAGACTTAAACCATTGTAAAAGGGTTTGAATGTGCTGCCCAACAACATTCCACTAACGATCCCAATATCACATGGCAATTTCATATCACAGCCCCTTCCAGTGCAGCTTCTCCTTCAACAAATGGAATCTGTCTGTGTGAATAGCTCTCGGAGTTTGATACGTCCATGGCACTAATATTAGCTTTGGCTTTTAATTACTGCAAAGGCAGCCGTAATATCGCAACGTCTATGCAAACGGACGTCCTCCGCCTCCAGACCAGCACCAGTGGGTGGGCAACATCAAAAAAAGTTGTAAAATGAAGAAAAAAAAAAAAAAACAGTGACTGACTTGACTGGTGCTTATTATTTCTGCAAGCAACGTGCCTGACGAGCCTCTCTGGCGGCTGCCGTGTCGGGCGCTTGGCTGCGGGGTGTGAGCGGGGGCCCCCAGCTTGGACCGGGAGGAGGATGTCACCATAATGAGCCAATTTAAATCCACCTCTCCCTCACTGCCACCCAGCCTGTGCGGCAGATAAAACGCTAAAAACAGGGAGAGGGTCCTCATTAGCAGACGACACGGTTTCAGCTTTGCCGATGGAAGGTTTCAGTTTTTTTCAACTCCAGTTAATTTAAGAAAAAAAAATACACACTTCTGTGGCTATATTTAGCACTGGAGTTGAAAAAAGGGCTCCTGTGTCTAAACTTCATGCTGATTCTTCCTCTATTTCTCCCTTGTTTTTTTTTTTCTGTGCGTCTGTCTGCGTTGGCGCCTCCAGATCGGACGTGTTCGGACAGATCCTGCCTCAGCTGGGGAAGGACTGGACACACCAGGGCATCGCCAAGCTCTACCACTCTGTGGCTGAGTGAGTCCATCACAGCTCCTTCATCTAATTATGCTTTAGTCTTTTGACCTGCATGGCAGTTACCCACTTAGCAGATGGGTCACAACAAGGCTGAGCAAAGTCATTTTCTTTCAAAATGGTGCCTTTCTGCTGGAAGGCCATAGATAGTAGATAGAGCAGGATTTTGACAGTTCTCATCCTTTTTTTCCCCCCAGGAATGGCTATAAGTTCCTGTACTGTTCGGCGAGAGCCATTGGCATGGCTGATATGACTCGGGGCTATCTGCAGTGGGTGAATGATGGCGGCACCATTTTGCCCCGCGGGCCCCTCATGCTTTCTCCCAGCAGCCTCTTCTCTGCATTTCATAGGTACCTCTCACCTACTCAAACAAACAAAAAAGGAAAAGCTGGAAATGTTGAACTGGTAGCTCTAGCTATAGGAAAGTCCTGTTTTTTGAGAACCCTAGTGAAAAAGAGCTGCAGACGGAATGAGTACATTCTGAGTAGAAGGACTGTGTCCCTGTTGTTTCAGAAAGTTAAATAGTTTCCATTTTGGATATAAAGAAGTTTAAAAAGAAGGTGGTATGAATCATAATGTAGCATTTACATTTATTGTAGATGTAAAGCCTACTTTCAGCAATGGGTAAAAAGGGGAAATTATTACATTAAATATACAGTCATAGCAGAATATTATAACCACCCCTGTTTTGGAATGAACTCAACCCATTACCTCCACTTACCATATAGAAGCACGCTGTACTTCTATAATTACAGACTTGTTAGCCTCCTTTCACCCTGTTCTTCAGTGGTCAGGACTGACCAGCACAGAGCCGGTATTATTTGGGTGGTGGGTCATTTACAGCCCTGCAGTACCTAAAATGCCTTCCTCTGACGTTGGACATTTAATTCAGCATCAACATAAACTGACAAAAATGAGTCCAGGGTGTCGCTCTGGATGGCTTTTTGGAAAATAATGATGATGGCCTGTTTTAGTGCTGTTTTAACATGCCCTCAACAGCTTCTTCTCATTACTTTGAAATGCATCATACCTACGTCACTTAAGTGCTCACTCGCAGCAGAAGGGGAGAGGGGGACATCAAAAAGCAGAGGTTTAGGTTAGGACACACCCATCCCCTCAGTCAGCTATTCATGCGAAATTTGAGGTGCAAAACATGCCAAATATAGCATACATTAGACATAAAGGTGGGATAAGGCCAAAGTTGTTTGCAATGTAAATCCTATAGTTTTGTAATATTAAGAAATTTAAAGCAGTTTGCTGCTGTGAGTTATAAACAGCTTTGTCCACTATTTCTTTTTGTGGGTGTTCAATGGTTCCTGGTTTAGCAGTTCTCCTGCTGAAGTTCCTGCTGAAGTTGTGTTTTCTCGACCCATACCCCTCTGAAGGCTTGTCTGTTATCTGTAACTTCATGTGAGATTATAAACTAACTTTCCCTGGAGGAAAATTGTGAGGCCAAGTAGATTCTTTCATTCAAGTGTTTCTTAAAACCAGCATTTCATTCAGCATTGGGCTACGTCAGATTATTCTTGAATCCTAACACCTCCAGACCGCTTTCCTGCTCAGTTCTGAAGGATGGATAAAAGAAAATAACAAACAGGTTTTCTTATGTCAAGGTTTCGAATTGATGATAATTTCACCTTGTCTTGCTCTTCCAGGGAAGTGATCGAGAAGAAGCCGGAAATTTTCAAGATCGAATGCCTTACTGACATCAAGAACCTGTTCTATCCTAACAAACATCCCTTCTACGCTGCGTTTGGAAACAGAACCAATGTGAGTTGGAATTGCAGTGAAGTCTGTTTCCTTTTTTTAACATAGGAGCTGATCTCAGCTGTTGGCTGAAAGTACAGTGTGTGGATTCATGGTTGAGCTGTGTTGCTCCCCACCCTGGTCTTCTCGGTTCCTTCAAGCTGGGAACTCTAAAGACAAACATGTTTTAGGTGGATCCTCTGTCCTCATCAACACATTTCAGGTGTTCAGGTGTTGATTCTAGTACAGTGCTTGTCTTTTCCATTTTTAAGCAAAACACCAGTCTGTCCACCAGTCTGCCTGACTCTGGAGTTCTGCAGGTGACTGCTCTAAAATTACAGTGCTTGTAATAGCCTGCAGGGGGCAGAATGCTTAGCTCCCATGGCAGAAACTATGGCAAGCCTTTTCCAGGAGCAAGCCCAGTATTCAAGTCCAAGTGACATATGATATACTTTCTTATGTACAGTGCAACTCAATATTGCAATATTGAGCGGTCAGTTGTCATCTAAATAAACAGCTCATGCAGGGTGGATCTTCAGTTATAAGCGGTTGGCTGTATGTACAGACATGATCACATTTGTCTCATAAGCATGGTATATTACTGCTGTCAGAACGTCGTATCCACACAAATAGAAAATGTGTGTGTCATGTTTGTTTACTTTGTGGAAAGAAGTACCAGCATTTTTCATAACTTGTGGTGAAAGACTGGCTCTCTGTTCGTAGGATGTGTTTGCCTACAAGGAGGTTGGAGTGCCTGTCTGCCGGATCTTCACAGTCAACCCTAAAGGAGAGCTGATTCAGGAGCAGACCAAGGGCAACAAGTCCTCGTAAGCATGTCCACTTCACACAGCTGAAGCTTGTAGTTTCTGTGGATGGGGGGCCGTCCAGAAAGTATAAAGAGAATGCAGCAAAATAAAATTCACATTGAGAGATTATGGAACTTGAACTAGAAAAGTGCTGGACAGAAAGACAGGAACATAAAAGAGAAACATAATTAAAGAATGGAGAAAAATCTGAACAGGCTTACGGGGTCACACCAACACACATCATCACATGAAAGCATAACTAGGGCAAACAGATTAGAAACCCAAACCCAAAACACAAACTGAGTAAGGAAGAGAGAAAAGAGCGAGGCGGGGGGTGAGCGCACCCTCGGGTGTTCAGCACCCCTTCTTTGGGTTTTCAGATGACAGACTTTTTCCTCTTTTGTTTTTTGTTTTTTTTCCCTTTCTTTTCATTTTCCTGCTGAGGAACAACCTGCTGAGCCACACTAGACATTTGCTGTGCATGTCTAGTTGAGAATTAGGTGCGAAAGGGAAGTAAATCCTCGACTTTAGCCCATTTAGCAGTTTTGCAGGCAGTTGGTAAAAAAGTGGTGAGAATATAAAGGAAACCATCTGACTTGTTGAAGCTAGCACACCAAGCATTAACACTAAAGCACAAAATAAAACTGATCATTTCATCTAATCCAGCTTGCAAATAACTGTCATATCATGCTGCCTAGCCCCAATTATTGCGGCATCTTATTTGGCTATATATATATATATATATATATATATATATATATATATATATATATATATATATATATATAATATGAATTTTGGTTTGACTAGATTTTTTACATATGAATTTTTTTTTGGTTAGATTTTTTTTAAGTGGTTGTTGTGCTGTTTCACATGGTTTGCCATGTTGAAAGTTGTTGAATAATAAGCAGATTCCTGCATTCAGAGTTAGCAGTTAAAAGTTCAATACTTTAGACTTGTTTTGAGACATGGTTGGAGCTAGCCTAGTTTACCAACCACTCCACGTTGGTTTTCAGCTTCTTCCACATTTGTTTTGGAAATTATTTATTTATTTATTTATTCATTTATTTATATATTTATAAGTGAAAATATTTTTAATGATTCCCATTATTTATAAGTCCTAACTGGAATGTTATCCATGTACATCTCTGTAAGCTTCTGTCTGTTGTATCCTTTTATTCTAAATCACACTAACCAAAAAAAACACTGCTCCTGGTTCAACTCCTTTCTGTTTAAGTATCAATAATTCTTAGTCTGATCTAGACGAATGATATGGAAGGTCTTCAGAGGTCACACAAAATGTGTACTGGTTGTTAAATATGCAGAATCACACTTTAATAAAAGTTTAACTAATCTTTTTCACTGCAGAAAAGTTTAATCCCATAATTTCCATTGAAATGAAAGTTATTTTGGCTGTCAAGGCTGGTGTCACCGATGCCACAGCCATCTGTGGCTAGAAGTGAGAGCATAATTGTCCCTGCTGCTCTCTGGCAAAAACAGAATTTGGCAGACAACTGCTCCCAAAGACAATTGCTAGTGTAAGGCCCTGAGATGCCAAACTCTACAAGACTGACACTAAATGTGTGCTGTGTTCTGTCCTTTGGCTGTGTCTGTGCAGGTACAGTCGTCTGAGTGAGCTGGTGGAGCACGTGTTTCCTCTGGTCAGTAAAGAACAGAGCTCGGCGTTCAGCTTCCCTGAGTTCAGCACCTTCTGCTTCTGGAGACAGCCCATTCCTGAGATCAACCCCGACGACCTGCTCTAGGCTGAGGGTGCGCTCCGACTTCGCCCGTCTGCGACTTCAGCACTGAGAACCTCCCTGCACAAACCAGACTTGCCTAACCGTCACGTGGTGGGCTCAAGCCCTATTTCTTGAGGTCAGATCCCTGCAGTATGCTCGTGAAGACCAAAGCACTTGCAGTTGCCACATGGTCATGCATATTCATACGTCCACCAAAACACAGACCAAACCCTGCCTCCCTGTTCCAGCCAGGCCAACATGTGACCTACAGGGGCTCCTCTGGTGGTCATGTTGAACTTTGTGGAAGAGGTGATGGTGCAATTTCTCCACACATCAGGGATAAGGTCGGAGACTCGGACTCTGGAGTAACTGGGCACTAATCTGGCTGTTGTGGTGTGTGGGCCTAATAGATGCTCTTACTACTTCTAATCTGCATCATAACTGTTTAGCTGCTAAGGCCCGGGCCGCTCCAGTCCCGGCGTAGGCGTTTATCCCTCCTGCGGTGGTCCGACGTAGGCTAGTGTTTACAGTCCTGTGGCCTAAATGGTTACTGGTCACAGAGTGGGTGCAATGGTAACAGAATGGAATGGAA
Source organism: Salminus brasiliensis (assembly GCF_030463535.1). Taxonomy (NCBI): domain Eukaryota; kingdom Metazoa; phylum Chordata; class Actinopteri; order Characiformes; family Bryconidae; genus Salminus; species Salminus brasiliensis. The sequence goes on from NC_132886.1 coordinate 28,286,268, forward strand.
AAAGGAGGCATGTGGTTGAACAGTGGGACGACGTGTAGGATGACAGATATTTATTACGCAAATGTTTAATTTATTCTGTTCTTTAATAACGAATCCTTTATAATTTAGATCATTTAGAATTATTAACATGCACTGCCTCTAACATGTGGTGAGTGGACGGATGCCTGTGTGACTGTGCATTGCCGGATGATGAGGAATGAGTGAACAAGACTCTGCAAGGACGCTGCTGCTGCTGCTGCTGCTGGTGAAGTGAGCACTGATCCGACGTGCTGGTGAGGTCGTTCGTTATTATTATGTCATCATCATTTTTTTTCCCCTTACGCTGCCGCTGCTTCAGCCTGGGGCTACGCTCAGGCTTTTAGCTCCAGCCAAAGGCCAGTGGAAAGGCACAGTGCACTGAGGACGGCGTTGCGTTTGTTTTCCAGGTGTTTTCCACTCGTTAATGTTTTCATTGTCTGGCTGCTTTGCGATGCCTTACTGATCGCACTTTCAGCAGCGGCCAAGAGTACGCCGCAGATCAACTTGCACATGAGAGTTGAAGGAACTGCAGTTTTGTTGGATGCTGTTCAGCAGGCTTTTGAGTGAAGGGTTTATTTAAGTGCTTGTTTTTTCACAAGATTTACAGCTACAGTCAGTACGTGTTTAGGGCTGCCTGTACAGTGCGCAAAAGTAGTCCTGGGAAACATCTGTTCGTTTGCGTTGTGGAAATGAATAGATTTCAAAGGACATCATTTCAGCTGTCTTTCTTATTAATGCTTGAGCACTTTTACAGTCTTGGAGCACTCTCTGAATAGAGTTCATCAAGCTGAAGTTATCACTTATTCATTTGTGTCAATCAGAGATTCTAACAGTGACCAGGTTTATTAAATAAAACACCAAAGGATCTCAGTAATTCACTGAAAACAGCCAAGCCAGGCATAGAAAAGTACTCCAGTATTGGCGGGACAAACTCCTACTGTCTCTTTGTTTTATGGAAGTTAGTATTTAGTACTTTCCTCTTCGTTTGGACGTCGTCTAGGCTTCAAGTCTTCTAGGTTATTGTGTAGCTGAAATGATGTACTTTGAAAGTGATAAAGTAGGGTGGGCTTGGCGATGCAACAAGAAGTATCGTTATTGTGATAACCGACATCACAGTATGTCACAATATGCTTTGTGGATTGTGGATATTGGAAGTGTCCAACTATATGGTTCATTACATAGAGCGCATTGTTCGAGCTGGTTAAGTGGGGTGTTTGATGGTATTTTTTTTGTTTGTTTTTGATGGTATTTTTAAGTGCCACCATTTATTTCAACAATTTAAAAAAATGTGACTTGTATGTTGAAAGAATTCTTAAGTTCCACCCTTAAAATAAAGCTAAAAGCTAAATAACATATTAACAAATGAAAGAATTTCAGAAGCTACTTTTGAGCACTGTATATTACCTGAAGTAATATGTCATTTAATAATGCCATAGACCTGAAGCACTTACACCTACAACATTTCCTTTTCCAGAACGAGTCTCCTAACCGTAGCTGTAACCTCACTAGGACACCTTCAAGTCCCTTTTAGGTGTAGTGTACCGATCCACCGTCCACCGATCAGCCATAATATTAAAACCCACTAAGATGTGAAGTGAACAACCTTGATTTATCTCCATCTACAGTAGCACCTGCCAAGAGGTGGGATTTGCATATTAGCCAGCAAGTGAACATTCGCTTCTTGAAGTTCATGTGATTAAAAAAAGCTGGAGAATACGCAAGCGTCACTTTGACCAGAGCCAGACTGTGATGGCCACACGACTGGGTTCCTGGCTTGCAGTGGTCAGTACCTACCAAAAGTAATCCAAGGCTTTCTGGTGCGGTCCATGGAGGCTCCACCTCTCAACTTACAGGACTTAAAGGATCCTCGACGTCTTAAAACTGTCTTGGCAGCACGTGGTGGACCTTCCCAATATTAGGCAGGTGGTTTTAATGTTATGGCTGATTGATGTAAATATATGTTGATTTTGCAAGACGCCAAGAGAGAGGTAGCATAGCTCTTGCCTTTGTGATGGTAGTGGACATCCCCCACCACCACCACCACCACCACAACCGGCGTTCAGACCATCAGGTGCTCTGCAGTTTATTAAGGAAATGAATAAGGAGGCTTTAGCTTAAGCTTCTTAAAGCCTTGTGTTTTTGTGTTTCTTGGTTTAAAAAAAAATAATGCTATGAAAATATGGGTGACTATTCCAGTGCACTGAAGAACTGGAGAAGATTGCAGCTATTTTGCACGAGAAGGATCAAATCTCAAACTCTGGACAGATGTTGACTGAGGTCCCTCCGTGGCCGACCGAAGGGGTGTATCCCGGTCGTGAATAGGTAATTAACAAAAGCTGGTCTTTGCCTCGGCCTAACAGGAGCCACGTATTTACCCGTTTAAGCTTCGGCCAAGTATTTGTAGGTTCCTCAAGCGTAGGCGTGTTTTTTTTTTTTGGAGCACCGTGTGTTAAACTGAAGTTGGCATGCACACAAACGTGAAGCACAATAGCGAGTAACTTATTTACAGTAGAATATTGGGGAGTTAAATACTGGAGGGAGCAGAACAGTGGGCATTGCCTGGTTGATTTGTTTTCGCGCGTTTCGTCTGTGTTTATGATGTGTAGAAGTGAAATCTGTCTGTTAATGATTAACAAAGCGATCCCATTCTTTCTATGAAAGTAAAAACCTCTGTGTGGGACGAGCACACTCATCTTGTATGAACCTGAGATTTACGGTAAAAAAGAAAAAAAAAGGAAGAAAAAAAAAAAGAAAAAAAGTCAAAATGCCATTCTTTGGGAACTGTTGTGGTAAATGCTGAACGTTTCTTCTTCCTTCTTCTCTCGCTTTGACGCTCTTTCTTTGTTTTATATGCTTTTATTTCGTGACCTTTGCTCTTTGTTGGGGAAAATGTGTGTTCGTTTCTGTTGGTTTTGATGTAAAGTTTGAACTTTATTGAGTCTGACCACCTTAAACACCTTTAAGTGTAAACTTGCTGTATGGATTTATTAAAACTATGATTTTGGAAAATGTTTATGAAACAAAAATCTATTAAAATGCATTTACTACAATTCTTTTGTAATGAAGGTTTTTGTTTTTTGAGAAATATAGAAAAAACATTTGGGCAATAGGTTTGGACACCCCTCTTCAGACAACACCAGTTCTATTTAAATTCTATGTTTAATGTGCTGGAAAAAAGTGCTTTAACCTTTGCAGAGTCAATTTATTGATGTATATTGTTTATGTTAATTTGTGCGAATGAAAAGTAATCTGGTGCTAAATGAACATTGTAGGGACTAATGGTGTAGTGGTCCGGTGGTCCTATAACAGGTCTGGTATACTTTATTGTTATTAGTTATAAGGTGGCTTCTCAAAAAAACATCTCTGGGTTACTGAATGGGAGCACTGGCTTGGTAGAGCGCACAGGCCTGGGATACTTGGACGACCTTTCTGTGACAATTAAAGTTTCCAAAACACTCATGAACAATTTACCCACAATTCAAATATGTAATATGGAAAGTAATTGTTCTATGTTTCAAGATTAAAAAATTTGCAAACAGTATACATGATACATGATATAATTTCACTTTTTAAAAAATCATAAATTACATGTTATTGAAGTACTAAAGCTGTATGTGGTTTTTCTCACTTTACTTAAAGCCAGTAAAGCACTTTATAATGCTCTATGAGGCTTTATATAATACAATGACATTTCCTTTACATTTAAAAACTCGCTTTGCTTAAAGCCTGTTATGACCTTGTGTAATGCTTATGCAAGTGTTCTTTACTTTCCTAAATATTTCATTTGAGAAATCAAAGCTGTTATAATGCATTATAACTTGTAACAGTGACGTATACCAAACTCCGACTGAAAAGAGTTCACTGTTACAAGTTATAATGCATTATAACACAGCAATGTTTTTTCCAATGTTGTATGTTTCTGTATGTGCTTATGAGTAATTATACAAGCTAATGCCAGTCATTATGAGGTGCTATGTGTGCCATATGATTCATTATATAACCATTCATAATGCATTATAAGTACTGGCTTCATAGGAAGTGTTGTCACACTGAATGTCTGCCACATGTGTGGTCTGAAAAACAGAACAGACAGTAGAGAGTAGTGGAGGGTAAATCAGCTCCCAACCCACCCCCCACTTTCACACCTCCAAACAATCCAGTGACCGAGTGAACGGTGGACCTCATGCAGGGCTGACTGTTGTTGGTGATTTACACCCCAATCACCAGACTTGGGATTGGGATTGGTTTGGTTTGGTTTTATTAGATGCTGTATCAGTGCTGTGTGTGTGTGCTACAGGTATCTGCGAGGTACAGTAAAATGAATACAATCAAACATTTCTTTTATTTGCGTGCCTCACCAAGCAGTGCAAGAACAAGTGTTGCAATAAATAACATGAAATATATCCAGGGCAAAGGCAGTAGGCTTTCCTCTGGGGAGAAACAGGGAAATTTCACACACAGCCTCTGTGAAAATGACCAGCGCTCTGTCTGGTGTTCATCGTCCACTGCTTCAACAAGCTAATTCGTATACCCTCCAGACTGACCGCTTCCAGCTCACTGCTCGAATCTATCTCTGAATTACTTCAAGCTGGGTTTGCTGTAGATGTTAAATAACAATACTAATATCCCAAAGTTGGAGATTTTTTTTTGGTGCATTTTTAGTAGCACGCCTGACGTAACTGTCCTTCCCATCGTTAGCCAAAATAGTACGACTGTTCCCTCCATTGTTTGAAAACAATGCCGCTGTAAACAACTCCCTAAAGGCTTACACATCTGGTTCTTCGTGTTCTGTCTAGGGAGTCTCTCCTCATGAGCACTTTCCCTTCAGTAACGGGAGTAGCTACTTTATGCTTTGGGTGTCACTTTGGGTGTTCTGTGATTTAAGACTGTGGCTTTATGTGGGTGTTGCTGTTCATATTAAAATATGACTGACTATAAAAGCAATAACCATTCATATAAAACTCTATTACTTTATTACAATCCCGCTAACTCATTTCTACTGAAATTATTCTCTACAATCTGAACTCAAAGTCTGACTAAACTAAATCGTTGTTGTTTTTCATCAACATCTAAATGGACTTTTTACATGTAAAGATATAAACTGAATAAAGAATTTACACAATAATAACATCAACATGTGGATTACTACTAAATATCTTCCAGTGCTTATTATAAAACAAGCATGCAGCGTTTGCTAGGGCCGCGCAAAACTGATACGGCACCGAAGACGCAGCTATACACGGTCCTATAAGAATATTATAACCACCTACCTAATAGTGGGAATATCCGCCCTGGGCTCAGATGACACTGTTAGTATTAGGTTACTGAAGGCGCTCATTATAGAGGTGCTCTGCTCCACTGTGGCGAGCTGATTGCTCTGTACCACTCGCCAGAGTCCTCGTCGTTGGGAGGCGTTCAGTGTGTGATCTCAGTACACCTTCACGACAGCGGCTCTAGAACATCTCAAGAAATTTGCGACTTCTGAGATGCTAGCACCCTTCACTTGGTGTAGCCAATCGTGTCCTTTGCCCATGAGGATCATTTTGGACTGCAACAACTGACTGCTGTGCTCGCTTATATATACATACGTGGTCATAATACTCTGATCTGACTGTGACAGTGGATGAAGGGTGGAGCATCTGGGAAACCGCTAACTTCATGGGATGTTCTAGAGCTGCTGCAGAAGTGGAGGTGTATTGAGAATGGATTTCTCTGCTTCCCAACAGCATAATATCAGCACATATCAGTATTGCAAAGCCCAATACTGCGATAACTAACAAACGTAATATTGTGAAGCCCAAGTGTCTGGCAGTCTCAAATTCTTAAGAGTCTGGCACAAAATCTAATGAAAGCAGAAAGGTGTTGTCTGAAACCAGCGGAACAGAAAGATGACTAGTTCTGAAATCAATGCCCTGTACTACATTCCTAGGAAAAATCACTGGATTTTCCATTCCACCCATCACCATTCTGATGCATTGTTCAAATCTGCTAACTTGGTAGACATTGCCATTTGGGACACCTAGATCTATTATAAAAACAGGCTAAGTCTAAGTCTAAAAATATTGCCCAGCATTAATTTTCTGCCGTCTCGGTCCCCAATGATTGCCACTTTTGATATGATTTGTAGACTACGGCTAATGATAAGTATCATCAGATCTAGATAATTCGCTTCAATTGGTAAAGGACATGCTGTTCAAGCCCAAAGTTTGCCTGTATCAGAGACCGCAAATGTTACGTTAGTTTAGCAGAGATTACTTGAGACGCAATTGGATACAAGATTCCGTTATGTTAGCTACTTACATTCGCCTTGTAGCTTCAGTGAAGGCACTTTAAAACTTCAGCAAACACATCATGGCAAAAAGTATGTGGACACCCGAAAACTGATTAACATGGAGTTTGCCCCTTTTAGTTTTAGCATTTGCGTGTGTGCATCTTCTTTGCCATGCTAAGTTGCTCCATTAGGCTCCCGATGAAACGTTCTTGTGCTTGCAGAGGAAGTTTGGAACTCAGTAGAGTGTGCTAAGAAACTGAGGACAGTGCACTTATGCACTCCTCATTTTGTTTTTGTCACCTTTTGTGACCTACCACTTTGCGGTTCTTGCTCCTAGATGAGCACTTGCAGTTGACCAGGACAGACTGGGGGAGCTGACATTTGAGCAAACAAACAAACCAAAAAAAATTAGCCAAGCTAATTTGGAAAATTTGGAAAGTGTCCACATATTTTTGGCCATGTAATGTATCATGTACGTCCGAAATACGGGTAAAGGCTTAATTCAATTTTTCACCAATCTGTAACTTTGAGAGTCTTTGAAATGTCTGAGCGCTGTTCTTCTTGCACTGTGTTAGTGTCAACAGTCCTTCAGCAACCTCCTCCCCTCCCCATCTCCTCTCTCTGGAGGCTATCTCCAGGCTTGAGGTGAATAGAGGAAGACGGCACTGAATGTGGAAAGGATTTCTTTGGCTTCGGAGACGGCCAGTGCTCCCGCCGTCCGCACCAGTGCCACTCGGTCGCCTGCCCTCAGCGGGAGGATGAGGCTGAAGGAGGCGGAGCCTCCACACGTACATGGCTGTGGAGCGAGGTGTCCGCTCGGCCCGGAGTAGCCCGCTGTGTCCAGCTTCTGGATGCTGCGGTTGGATACGGAGAGCACTGCCTCCACCCGCTCACGTCGCGCAGCTGTCAGGACTGCAGTGACCAGATAGCGTCCATCTACAGGCGCAGTGAAGACTCCTGCAGGGTGGAAAATGTGGGGAGAAATCAGCTGCCAACTAGGACATAGGTTAGAGAGAAGCTCCGTTGTTCTACATTTATGAAGTGATGAGGTATAGGAGGAAGACCATGCTCGAAACTCTTCCTCAGTTCTATCCTGCTTCCTGTGATTACATCTTCACAACCTATTTCCTCCCAATATCCTGTTTCTCCTGACCTCTACCCCCATCTCCTATGGTGCAGTTAAAAGGACCTCTCTGATCCCATGTGTACACGGCAGACCAAGCCAGCAAACAATATACCAAGTTAATGGTGACTCTATCAGCGATTTCTATACAAGGAACGCTTCTGACTGGTGTCTATTGTCTTGCAGTAAGCAATATCACTGCAACACCCCAGTGAATATATGTATAAACAGCTGGTGAAGACCCGACTGCAAGGGGGCAGTCCTGGAGGGTCAGATTCCCTGCTCTCTAGTGTAAAGCAAAGGCTCAGACTTCAACCACAGAGAGGGAGTGGGATCAAACTAGAGCTGGGAAATATGGGGATATTTCATTGTATCGTGATAACAGTAAGCTTTACTAAGCATATGGAGGAGACTGTTAGTACTTAATAAACATTGATCAGCTGCAGGCTTCATTACAGACAGTGTAATTAGACTGGTTTAATTAGATGAAGAGCAGCAGATGTTAAATAAAAATCTGTGATATTGCAAAAACAAAAAAAAAAAGTCCATATCGCCCAGCCCTAGATCAAACCTTTGGGTTCAAATTGCAGCAACAGATAGACCTTCTACAATGCAGAAGCACAAAGAGTAGTGGTGTTTTACCTGTTTGGGCGTCATAGTGTCCTCCGTCGTTGACCAGCACTCTGTTGAAGCGGATGATGCCAAAGTCCCCTGAGAACGCCTGCTGTGTGAGGCCGGCAGAGAAGGAGAAGGGCTCCACAAACAAGTCTCTCTCTGCTGCCACTGAAATTGAAAAGTGATGTTTAGGTAAAATTAAATAAATACAGTCATATCAGAATATTAAGACCACCCCTGGTTAGGAATGAACTCGCCCCATTCTGCTCATCAGCTCCACTCACCATATAGGAGCACTGTGTAATTCTAGAATTCCAGACTGTAGTCCATCTGTTTCCCCGCATACTTTCTTAGCCTCCGTTCACCCTGTTCTTCAATGGTCAGGACCCCACAGTGGGTCATTCTCAGCAGTGCTGCTGCTGGAGTTTTTAAACACTGTGTCCACTCATTGTCCACTTTTTTAGACACGCCTACCTAGTTGATCCACCCTGTAGATGTAAAGTCAGGGACAGAAGCTCTGTATCTGTTGCTGCGCGGTTTGACTGACAGAGGACACAGGAGTTGGTGGACTATTCTCAGTCCAGCAGTGACACTGAGGTGTTTAATAACTCCAGCAGCACTGCTGTATCTGATCCACTCGCACCACCGCAACACACACTACTGACACACCACCATCTGTGATGGTCAGTCCCTGCGGCGTCCTGACCACTGAAGAACAGGATGAACAGAGGCTAACAAAGTATGCAGAGAATCACATAGACTACAGTCTATAGTCTATATGCTCCTATATGGTGAGTGGAGCTGACAGATTGTAATCTATCATATATGTTGTAAGATTCTCATTCATTTTTTACTTAATAATTCACTTCAAATGTACCTGGTTTGGCGACCAGTCTTTGTGCAGGATTCCATGCGGCTTGAGAAACTAATGGGAAAATATACAATAAAAATCCATTATAAAACACATTTTTAGGAGCACATATCAAATCTGGAAACCACAGATAACAGGAAAACTTGGGGAAAAAAATCTTCTACCTGCAATTGGATTCGGTTTATATGCCACAGGGCGGACGGGGGGATAGCCTGTCATGGGTAGAGATGTCAGGATATAATTATTCTGCTGCTTACAAGGAATACCTTAGCGAAAGGCAACTTGTACAGCTGTCCTCTTACTGTAAATATAGTTGATCACACAAGCCTGAGGTGTAGTGTTCAAAGTTAGCTTCCCTTGTTTTGCACTAGGTCTGCGAAGCTACCGCCAGTTACCGCCTGAACTATCACACACTTGCCTTAAATCATCCTGAGACTTTGAGATGAAAAATTGTCCCAGTCTATCTGTCATTACTTAATTATTAGACCTGATGTGTGTGTGTGATTATTCAGGCATATGTCTACATTAGCTTCTTAGCTCCACTGCAAAGCTAAAGGAGCAAACTCTGAACGGTAAGCTTGTATTGTGTCTTATACACAAACGTTTGTATATTTACTTGTATCGTGGCATGCAAAAGTTTGAGCACCCCGGTCAAAATATGTCTTACTGAGAATTGTTAAGTGTATAAAAGACATCCTTATCTCTAAAAATATTTCTTTAATATTTTAAGCTCCTTTTTATTTCCCTGTCAAAATGGAAAGAAAAAGGGCCTGAAGCAAATGTCTGGGTACGCTGCATGGTCAGTACATGGTCAGTAACACCTCATTTGGCGTAGTATTACAGTTTATAAACTCTCTTTGTATCCAGGATCTTTCATTTCTTGTTTGAGGGAGTTTCATCCATTTTTTTTCTTGGGAAAAGCATCTAGTTTCTAATGTCTGAGACATCTTGTGTTTAGGTTGGGGAACTGCGAAGGCCATAAGGTAGTATTGTGGGTTTTTAGGATCACTACCATGCTGTGGAAGCCATCCCCATCTTCAGCGGTGTGATGTTTGCTGTCAGAATTCACTGCTGTTTAATTGAATCTATTCTTCCCGCTACCAGAGAGTACTGTGTGTATTTGTGCAACAATAGAACAGTGCACCACCAAACCAGAGTCTGCATTTCTAGCAATCCTACAACCAGTTCTCTCTTTATAGAGTCAGAGTATTTGTAAAGTTTTGAAATCCTGGGATTTCCAATCTTTGCATGGTGCTCCTTTCCCTTTTTTCACTCTAACAATTTCACTTAGTAACAAACATTTTGACCGGGTGCCCAAACCTTTGCATGCCACCATGCGTGTGTAGGTAACACTTAGGTAACATTTTGTAGCAGAAATCTATGTAATCCTTCACCTGGTGCACCAGCAAATCCCTTCGCCGGGTTCCCGGCGTCCTCAGATCCACGCTCCCGGCGGACGCTCGTTCTGCTGTTGTAGCCCGGGGGTCCGGCCTCCCCAGCCTCCAGCAGTGGCTGATGCAGGCTTGGGCGGCTAGGCTGTTGCGGGACATGAGGCTTATGAGGGCGGGTGGGACGAGCTGTTACTGCCACTGTCCTGTGAGTTATTATCAGAGGGATGTGGATTTGAGGGATATGCACATTCCGGGACTGGGTAGAAGTTCCAGAGTCCGGAACAGCAGCAGGTCTCTCCTGTTTCGCTGGCAATCCTGATGTAAGAAGTAGAGAGAGAGACAGACAGAAAGAGAGTTTGGAAGAGAGACTTGGTTCTGCTTGTGGAAAAAAGGCTGGCAGATCAAGCAGTTATGCAGAGAGTGCAAGGGAAGCAAGTGGATAAATCAGATGTCATCACAGACTTAAAAACATGAAAGTAATGGAAAAAGTGAGTAATCTCACAAGTGCATGCTTCTCCCATAAACCCTTATTTAAGTATTCAACCCACACTATAACTCCCTTCCTCCCAAATGCTCCAACCTGCTTATATTGTGAAGCCTCGCTACTCTAATGAATGTGCTTTAGGCTAGAGCCTTAGGCTTGCACTCAAATGGGCTACCATGTGTGTGTTCTTTCACACAGAGGCCGTGAGCATGACCTATGTCTTCTCTAACGGGTTAACACATTAAGGAGCTATATCACGAAGCAGGCGTTCGTGATTCTAGCCTGTTCAATAGGAAAACAGCCCAAATTAGTGCAGGTGTCGCCGCACAGTAGAACAGTGCACCACCTCTCCAGAGTCTGCTAACTCTTTGATTTGAATGTCTGGCCTTTATTGCAATCCCACTAGCAGTTTTCTCTGAAGGTTGACCTTTCAACTTGACCTTTCCCAACTCCACGTTTCCTGTTAACTGCCATTTCTTAAACTTTTTACGAATTAGGGATCAATTGTTTGAATTTTATTTAGCTGCGTAGAGGAGCCTGTGGCTGCTGAGTGTTGTGGCAGGATTGGAGGAGTCTGAGTATTTATAAAGCTTATAAACAGATAGGCAGACTGCAAGGAAAGCAAGTGGATATATGAGATGGCGTCACAGACTGCCACAACATAAAAGTAATGAAAAAAAATCTCACAAGTGCCCTCATCTCCGTTTAAATCCTTTACAGCATAAAACTGCATTATCTGCCTTCTCTAAAGAATGAATACATCTAGGGTATATTTCACAAAGTAGGATTCCTCAGTTAAGCTAGGTACTTCTAGCCTGTCCAATAGGAGAATAGCTGAGGGACACTGCTATTGGACAGTCCCCACCTTCAGTCTTTACTTATCTGTCTAAGTGAGAACTCCTGTTTTGTGAAATACCCTCCAAAGTTTTCTAGAGGTCCAGACAGTTGCTGCTAGAAGTCTCACAATTAGTGAAATGCAGTGCAGTGAATGTGTCTGCAGTGATTTTTTTTCCTAAATACACCAGTCAGTCAAAGCTTTAGTCTTGACTACAGCTCACACAGAGGCACATGGGAGACTCCAAGGTCAACTGGAAGAAGGTTCTTGGATGGAAAATGGAGCTTTTTGATCATCGGACTAGACACCAAACACCCCATCCCAACCCCCACCATGAAGCGTGGTGGTCGCAGCATCAATTTTACTCCTTCAGAGTAGTCCTAGGCATCTTGTTGGCCTCCCTAACTAGTCTCCTTCTTGCATGGTCACTCAGTTTGTGAGGACGGCCCGCTCTACGCTGATTCATATGTGTTCCATATTTCTATTATTTCTTAAATATGGATTTAAATTATTTCCAGGACGTGTTCAGGGACTTTTCTTGACTTAACCAGAGTTCTTAGTGTCCTTTGGTCTTCATGGTGTATTTGTAGCCAGTAATACTGATTAACCAGTGTCTGGACCTTCCAGACAGGTGTCCCTGCACTTAGCTGATCTCCATTTGACTAATTACATTTAAAATCACAAATCCTTGGCGGACACAATAATGTCCCTGTCTTTGTTCATTGAGCTTCATTTTTTGCGTTGTTTTTTCCCCCCACTTTCGGGAGCATTTATCTCTCTCCGCAGCGCTCACTTCCTTCTGCCTCCCTTCAGTAGAACAGCGACAAATCACTGTGGAGAGTGATAAACCTGTCAGGAAGGCAAAAACTTGCTCGATAAACACTGTGTTTATTATAGCAACGATGAGAACTGGTAACCCGTGGATCGCTTTATTCCAGAGGAGAATTCGCTACTGTTACCAATAGGGGGAATAAAGGTCTATGATGGACTTCTTTAAGCTTGACATTAAAATTTAACCTTGAGTTTCCAACAGCTACACATCTACAACAGCACAAAACAGACCACAAACCTCTAATATTCCACTTTTATTACAAACTACACCGGCCTAACTTGAATATCTGATAAGCTCCACCAAAATATGTCACTATACAAACACAACCTCGACTAATTAACCACACACATGCATGGTATATGGTCTAAAAAGACTATACAGTAGATCTAGATGTGAGACCTGCTCTCTGGTAGAGAAGATAAAGGACAAGCTTGTCCAGAAAAAGGGTATCAGCACACCAGTCCGCCAATACTAGATTGGAAGGAGGGGCTTCAGGTTTCATGTTCCTCCTCCCACAATTTTTTCAGTTCACTTTTTTGATCACTTTAGAGCTGGGCAATATGACAATATTTTATCGTATCGTGATTAAGTTTGTGATCATGATACACAATATGATTTCCTAAGCATATGTAGGAGACTGTTAGTGCTTAATAAACTGATCAGCTGCAGGTTTCATTACTAACAGTGTAATTAGACTGGTTTAATTAGATGAAGTGCAGCAGATGTTGAATAAAAATCAGTATCTGAACAGTAGTTTATAAGAATATGTCGCTATTGATGTTTTTAGTCTGTGATTCCATGTATCGTGATAAATACTGTGTGAAAAGTGTCTTTAAATATCGTGATGTAGTAATTTCACCATATCGCCCAGCTCTACGCCACTTATTGTGACGCCCTCTAACTGAGCATATTATACTACTGATTTTATGTTTATTATCGCTGTGGTTCCAATGATTCTTAGTGTGGTGTGCTTGTTCGGCAGGAGAAATCAAACCCCAGGATGCCCCTGGGAAGGTGGTGGTGTCGCCCACTACACTAAAGCAACCCTTGTAGCATCTGCCTTTTAGCATGATCTACACTGTGCAGAAAAATATAGCAGAATGGTGGAACCCTAGCTGTCTTGGTCCTTAAACTAAAGACCCTTGAAGAACGTATTTGGGCTGATCGGCTCCATTTAAGGGCACGGGAAGCTGTTTATGTCAAGTATGGTTATGCCTTTTTCTTCATTCTTCTGGCTGTCCTGCACGGCTGAGGATGCTTCCTGAGCTGATTGGGCTTGAGCAGAGATAGGCACAGTGCATAAGTCAACACCCAACACCAAGGACTAGTGTGAGTAAAACAGCAAGGATCCCACAGGCCCTCCTAAGGGCCAACCGCCTTGTTCGGTAAGAACGCCAGCGTCATCCTCCTGTGTTTCACTGTTGCCCCAACACCGCCTCTCTCCGCAACATGCGCAGCCTCCCACGTACGGCCCATTTCCCACGAGATAATTGGCATCTAACTGCGTTTCCCCTGAGCCTGAGGAAATCACAGGCTTGTGGTGCAGCAGTCCCGGAGCTCGCCACTCACAGATGTGGCATCCTAACCATTGCTGAGTCACAGAGGTACTGACTTTGAAAGCACGCTGCAGACAATGGGGGCGACTCTGATGACTCTGATGCTGCGCTTGTTTACGGAGGAGCCGAGTCCCAAACCCTCAGCAGGAATTCCGCCTTCTACATGGTTTTGTATGAAGGGGGTGGGCGGGGGGGTTGTTTATAATGTTAGCAAGCAGGAGAAACGGGATTAAAATGGGTGTCATCGGAACATGCCAGAGGTGCATTTAGAGTTATTGGTTTGGGAGGCGAAATGGAATTGAGGGGAGTGGTGGTAATGGTGGTGGTGGAGGTTCTACACATGCACATAAAGTGTTATTAACGACTATGGTTCCGCACCCTGCCCTAATGGGCCGGTCCTCGGTCAGTAACCTCGCTCTCGGCATGATTCAATCTGGAAACTTCCAGATGGTTTTCAAGACCTTGACTCACAACTCTAACCTCCCGTTCCCCACCTTAAATCGATTTCTCTTTTGAAAAAAAAAACCCACTCATTCTCAAGCTGGTTGGCATGCCTCTGCACACACACACACACACACACACACACACACACAGTGGGAAAGAGGAAAAGGTTCTTCTAGTCAGATACCAATCAGCAGGAAGAGATCGACAGGAGAGAGGAGAGGAAGGGACGGGAAGATAAAGCTGGGGATGAAGGAGGGGAGGAGAAGCTAAACTATGCAGCACGGAGAGATCCATTTTTGGAGATATTCTGAGGAAGCAGAAATGCAAGGCTTTGATCAGAAATGTCAACGTTGCGTCAGCTCGCTCCTCCGAGATCATGGAAAAGGTTATGGATTCGAGTTCGGGTGTCAAGTGGCCATCTCCGAGCTGTGAAGCTTAGCCATTAGTCTGATTCGCCGGCCAAAAATGGGAGCCAACGTATGTGGTGAAGGACACCAACTCATAAAAAAAAAGCCTCAGAATTAATTTGTGCGACGAACTTCGAAAACAATGAAGCAATCAGTGAGGAGCTCCGACCACCAGTTATGAGAAAGCCTAACCGCATGCTTCACAGCAGATTGTCCTGTCTCCACACCAGAGCAGCTGCAGGAACTGCTTTCACAATTGCTCAACTCTGCACCCCTGGCTCGGGTTTGTGGCCAGAATGAATGAGCAACACTTCAGGCTTTTCAACAGCAAGCTCAGTTGTCTTGTTGGCTTCGGGGATTCATCTGTTATACCTTTTGTGGGGGCCTTGTGGAACTACAAGAGCCTTTGACAGTTTAGCACCCCACCCTGTTACCATAAAGTGTTCGAAATATTTTGTGGTATTGAAATAAAAGACAATATTTACTGTCCAGTAGATTCTTTACCCCAATTTTTCCCCCGTTGCCAAATTCGACCCACTCGCTAGGTGTCTCTCTGTCACAGGAGGCTAAAGACTGGGCCAATACTTAGATAGTTGTGCCACTTGGGAGCACGAAAGGGTGTGTTTATACTGGTCAGCTTTGGGTTCATTACAACGAACCCTTGTGCAATAGCTACGGTAGTGCCTGAGCAGGCGGGTCTCGGTCCATTCCTATGAACACAATACAAACCAAAGGCATCTAAAACGAACCAAAAGCAGGACGTGATGTCACAAGATGGTTGTGTGGGGCTGTGTCCCAAACACACTACACCACTAAACCTACTAGTCACCACTACAATTGCACTCATTAGTGTAGTTGACCTGTGTGACCTGTTGGGATTTAGCTACAGTAACTTTGAATTTTACAGCTTTAACGTACATCGTTCCGTGGCAATAATCAAGTTAACATGTACGTTATCAAAAATGTGTTTCATATTGATATCAAAACAACGTGATTTAATCCAGGTGATTTTTTTGCAATGGTCATTGCTTGGATCACGCAGGACTCGCAGACACACTTGCCTTGTTAAGAGCTCTGTGATACGTAACCTTTTTTCTCCTAATTTTGGTTAGATTGCAATTAAGTATGAACGCAAAGTAAACCAGGACTACAATGGAACATTGTATCATTTCCAGACCAAAGAAACCAAACTACAAGTATAAACACATCCTAAAACTGAAGGACAAAAATAAAATCAGCAAACTTTTCATTACTGTCCCAAAAACTATTTAAAAGTATCTATTTTTCCATCATTTGGACATAGCAGCTGTCTTATACTGTCCTTTACACCACAGCTTTACATAGCAGTCTTTCTGAAATTCTTCAAAACTACTTCTTGCCATTTTGGAGATATTTTTTTGGACGGCAGCATTTTAATCCAGCTGGCGCCTTGACCTCCTGTAAACATTTATTTTCTATACAGGGAATATACATGCTAGCATGTCTGTGTCTGAGAACAAAACTGATTTTGGAGTGCAGACCATGCATGCTGAGGGGACGGAGAGTACTCCGTATCCACCCCGGGCAGGAATGATGACATCAGCCTTTATAGGGAGCCTCCCAAGGAACGGAGGAATCAGCGTGCAGGCGTGACATCACGGACGGCTTATGGCCCAACATCTGCAGTGGGGTGTGGGAGGGAGGCCGCTTCACAGCGCTGCACCTCCAGGGGCCCAGTCACTGGCCCGGGCTCTTAATGAGGACCAGACCTCAGAGCAAAAACACACTGCAGTCGCTCCTTGTTGCAACGTTCCGCACAGTAAAAAAAACAACAAAACGTAAAGCATGACCAGCAAAAGACAATCTGAGGACCACACAACACACGAGTTTACAAAGTTCAGGCTGGAAGGAGGGACATCGGGCTTCTCGCTCAACAACCTATTGAGATTAGCACAGGTCAGCCTCAGTGAAATGTAGCCTGACATGTAGGCTGCAACGAAGCCCAGCCCCAGAGTTGCACAGGGTTCCCCCTCCTGATGTGTTTCTTTGTAAACATGAAATAAATGAAATCCATTCAGAAATGGCACCAAACCAAAGGTTTAGGTCAACCATACCACACTGTGCATGGATGGCCTATTAAGCGTTTGTTTATGAGAAGGTATAACTGTGTAACTATATATGGCTCCATTCCAATGCTCCTAACTCTTGTTTTGGTGTATCAATGGCAGACATGTGGGGCCCCCTGCCTTTTAGAAGCCCTGGGGCAGAAGGACTCATGAGTGTGCACATATCCTGTTACAGATACACTACGGAGTTTTACTGTTCAACTGGAAGATTAACTTCCACCACGTCTGGTTCTAAACTCATCTGAATCATCTGAATACTATCTGTTTTCTTCTTTCTGACCTCTCTCATGAGTATTAGTCACGATGATAAAAGTTAACTGTGGCCGAACAAACTGACTAAATGTTATCTATGGCAAATGTTCAATTTCCACTTCCCACTGCCAGCCTTGCCAAAGTCGTATAAATCATGCAACGTTGCCCAAGACATTTCATAATTTTTAGTTATGCAAATATAGTCTTAATGTTTAAGTCCGGGACACAACACAACAACCTGTAATCAGACTGGTTCCGTCCATGCTTGATGGAGAAAGGCCTAGTCCACTGAACTCGATCCCAGTTAACTGATGTGTACCCTTCCCGAAAATGTAAGGTGCACACAGGGAGGTTGTTCCAGTCTTAAGGTGCCGACGAGAAATTGAGTCTGGGTCTAAAAAATGGGATCTATATATGTGGCATGACTTACCTTGCTGTTTTGCGGTCTGATCCTTGAGCGTTGCAAGCTGCGTCTGAAAGCGGAGCAGGTTGGTATGGAGGGTGCCAATCTCACTAGAATGTGTCTGCAGAGTGGAGCTCATTTGTGCCAAGTCTCTCTCCAGCTCATCTTTCAAGCCCTGAATTTGATTCGTCTCACCATCCAGCTTCCCACACAACGTTTCCAGGGTAGCCACCCTGCCACTTACTGTGAAGACATCTTCAGCTATGCCTGCTGCGTTCTTCTTACCCAGGCTCAGCTCTGCAGTCACCTGGGCGCTAAGCTTGTCCAGCCTGTCTCGGAGCTCCTCGACCTGACTGGGACCACGAGCGACTGCAGGTAAACTTGTCGGCCTCTGGATCGATCCTACGTTTCCTGGCTGGCAGCAGCTAGAGTTCATGGCAAGGAGGTCTTGGCTAAACTTGCTAATGGAGTCTCCTAACCCTGTGACGGCTCCAGTGAGGCCATTCACATTGTCTGTTAGGGGTTTCAGCTTGTTGTGGAGGTCCTGCTTGCTGACACCGTTTTGCTGATTCTCCATGAACAAGCGCTCGAGCGTGCTCTCTAATTCAACAAGCTTTGCTGAATTGTGCTCAACATCAGTGTTCAGGACATCCAGGTTATTTCTACAGTGCCTCACGTCCTTAACAATACTCTCAAAACCTGCCTGTTTTTGAGGGTCAAAGGACTGGCTTGATTTGCAGTCTGCTGAGCAGATTTCCCCAATGGCACTCAGCTTGTCCTCCAACCCCTGAATGAGATACTTGTTGGAGTTGACCTGAGTTTGCAGACCTTCTACGGACTCACTGAACATTCCTGGGAAGGAGTTGTTGCTCATCTCAACGAGCATGACTGTGAACTGATCCTCCATAGAATTCAATTTCTCATCCAACAGCTGGCGAATCCTCGCCATCTCATCCGCAAGTTCCTTGGTTAACTTCTCATCCACGTAGAAGCAGTAAGCCTCCGCATTCTTCTCGGTCACGTTCATCCGGGCCTCCAGCTCATCAATGCGAGGTCCGAACATGTCTTCCAGCTGCAGCATGGACAAATGTTCCAGCTCGTTGTCCACACGAGCATTTAGGACTCGGTGAGCTTCTGCCACTCGCTGAAGTGCCTGCCGTACATCATTGTGATCGTCATCTTCTTTCAGCAGAGCAGTTTGCCTCTGAGTGCGCACCACTCCATCAGACATGGCCATATCCAGGTGCAACTCACGGATTTCTTTCCTGAGCTCTGACTCCTTGCTTTCTACAAGTTTAGTAAGGTTGTCAAGAGTTTTATCTTGGCCCTCTTCGCATGTTTTCTCAAGAGCCAGGATCCGGTCATCACATTCACTCTTCAACTTGGCTATCTGGTCCTCCATGTCCACAACCAGCTCCTTCTTTAGCTTTTCAAATTTGTTGTCCATATAAGTCTGGAGGATATCAATGTCTGAAGAGGCGCCAGGAGTGACCGCCGCACCTTGAGAGGCATCCATAAGCATTTGAATCTGCCCATTATGTCCTGTCACAGTGTCCCGCAGCTCCTCAATCACCTCTTCTTTGCTTTTCAGAGAATTTGACACTTCGTTGAGCCTGGCTAGAACTTCCTCCATGCCCCTTTCCCCATGGCTGAGACCCCTTGTGGCCTGGTGCCCATCCAGATGCGCTACACTCTCCTCGGTGCCTCCCGTTCTGGCACTGTCCGGGAGAGCCATGTTGTTGAGGAGAGTGGCCAGCATCTTGCTGGTGTCCTCCTGAAGGTCGGTCTTCAGATTTGCAGCCATGCTGGTCATGGCTGCCTGAAGGTCCAGCACTGTCTGTGAGAGACGCTGCACGTCTTCCTCAAGCTGACGTGTTTTCTCTGCCCCATGGTGGCTATAATATTGCCCTGTCTCTCTTCGCTCTGGCCCTATAATAGGACAAAATAACAAATGCATCCTTTTGAAAAGAATATGATTTATGAAAACTGTATTTATGTAGGATGAGCTGCATGACATCTAATAGGTGTACTAATTCTGGTGTGATTTAACGGACCCTTTAAGGGTGCTAGATTTGAATTTTTCACTCTGATAGCTGCAATATTTACATATTAGATTCATGATGGTGGCAAAATAATGTGTCCCAAAATAATAACTTCATATTAAGCCTTAATTGTTTTAAGGGCATCAGCACTACTATCAAGAATACATTTAAATCTAGACATAAAAAGACTCAATACTCAATACTCAAGAAGATTGTCCTACTTTGTGTATTTCGAGTGTATCCAGCGTGTCGAGGTTGAGGGTATGACTGAGGTTGATGCTGAACCACTGTTTGTCGGTTTGGAGTGCCTTTCAGTTCTTTGCAATCTGGACCTCGGTACCCCGGGCAGCACCTCCATTCAAGCTCAGTGACCGTCTTGTAGGAAATCCTATAAGTGGGTCGAAAATTGCCCCGATACCTGGAAAGCAAATAATTCATAAAAATGAACAAATGATTGACCTTCATAACAGAAATGTTATACAGACCCAAACACTGATCTCCTGCTGGGTGATTAGAGCCAGACATCCACACAGCGGTCAGCTCTCATCTACTTTAATATTTTATTTCAATTTGAAATTAAAAATAGCTCGTTAACCACGGATCAGCACAGATGTGACTACATGTCATATTCGCCGGGGCTTAGTCTACTTTATTTAGCTTAGACCTTCACTTTGAATATGCCTCATATATTTTCCATAATCATCCCATAGACCAGGCTTTAATACCTCAACACAGATCCAGTACTGTTTGGCCATATACACTATATTTCCAAATGTTTCTGGACACTTCTTGTAATGAACGCACTGCACCCATCTCTGACACAGATGTGCACATACACAGTTAGTCTTTTCCTTGTTGAGAAGTACTGCCAATAGAATAGGACTCTCTGGAGCAAATAAGCATGAACCTATTGGTCCCATGCCTAGGTTATCCCTATAGCAGTGAACTGTGGAGCAGTGGAAATGTGTTCTCTGGAATGATGGATGGTGCTCTCCATCCAATACCTTTGGGATGAGCTGGGGAGTTGGGGATGAGGTGGAGTGGTGATCATCCAACATCCTGACCTCACTAATGCTCTTGTTGCTGAATGCTTTCAAATCCTCACATCAACCACATTACATTATCTGGACAGTAGAGATCGTTACTCTACAAAGTTTGGCCAGTTTAGTTATACTGACTATAACTTACATTATTTTGTGTGGTCAGAGATGGTCAGGATGAAGTAATTATGTAGTAATAGTAATTAATTTGTCCTTACAATGTCACCCAACTCAAACTATATGCAGCAGTAAAACATTAGAAAACTCCTGGATATATTCTGGACACTGAAAAATCTCTGTTCTGCATTGTCCCTGTTTGACTAGTCTCATTCTTGGAACTTTTATCTGAAATCAGAGAAACTGAGAGACTTGAAGACCAAAAGTCATAGTTTTCCATTACTGTGTTTCTTTAAAACATCTTAAAGCTCTCCTCATGGGAGTCCAGTATGATTTATAGCCATCATCCAACACCTGGTTTGGTAAATCAGTGCTTAATGATGGTAAATCAGGTGAGCTGGTTATGGAACTGAACATATGCTGGCTGGGGGAAAAAAGGAAACAGTTCTTTTGTAGAGATCTTGGTGTATAGTTACTTTAACCAGATGTAAATATAGTTTTAGTAACTGTATTCAATTATATTCAAATGTATTACTGTCATAGGCAGAAGTATAAACACTTCAATACTAAAAACTGCTTAAGATGAACAAAATTACAAGAAATAATAGCATAAAATCTTTCATATTTATGAAAAACTCAATAAGACTAGCATTAGAAAGAGAAGAGCTTAGCTGGTTTAGAATTAGTTAAAGAGTTTATTAATAGTTTATTTAGTTTATTAATTAGTGAGCCCACATTCATTCATGGCCACTGACAGATGACATTTGCATTTTGAGTTAAGTGTCATTTCTGAGGAATTCTGTGGTCAATGCTGTTGTGCTAAAAGCACTAGATCCTTGAGGACCCTTTGGAGGAAACCTCTTAAGGTGCTTTAAGCTTCTTATAAGGAACATTTTCTCTTCTAAAAACCTTTTATTGAAGGTTCCTCCACAGTTTGAAACTGAAGAACCTCCAAAAAGGAGTTCCTCAAGGACACTTTTAACAGAGTAGACAACTCAGCAATTACAATTACCTTTCTTTTTTTGTTTGGTCATTTCCTTTTATAGGTGAATGGTGTGATCGTGTTGTGTGTTGCGCTAGTTTTCTGTCTTCTAAAGTAGCTAACGATAACCTTAAAAATGATTAATAAGGTACTATGCTATTGTAGTGATGACATGCTCTTGTTTACTTGTTTATATGGATTATTCAGTGTTTTTGATTTCCTTTAGGACTGTACTAGTACTATAACATCATCAGTACAGCCTATATGTTGTTGCAGTCCTTCGGTCCAAATGTAAACAAATCCTGTACCCGTGAAATATCTGTGGACTTCAGGGGATTTATAGTTTCTGACCTCTTCACAGTCCAAACACAGTTGGTAATATCCGAGTACGAGGTTGGCAGCAGCAGTCACCGCATTCCAACTAGTTGTGCTCAGGGTTTGGATCAATCTTCTCAATAAATTAAAATGTATCCAAAGAACAGTCCCTGGCATTTATCCAGTTGTATTGCTTTCAATGCTACCAAAGATTACAAACATATGTAAGTATGTTACTTTCAGTGCACCACGCACTATAACAGTTCAATGACAACAAAAATGGCGCTTCTGCGATGTCAAAGACAATAAACACAAGAGACAAAGACTAATACAGCCGAACCCCAGACTAGGTCTATAAATAGGTTCTAAATGATAATTCTTAACATATAAAATTGCAAAATTCACATCCTAAGGTGTCAGCAATATAACTTATCTTGTGGTTCGTTGTGTTTTTGTGTTATTACCCCCGCTCGCAAACCAGCATGTGGTTTTCTATTTTGCAGTTGGTGAATCACAGATTTTGGGTTTTCCAGGTTGATATGACATTTTGTGGCAGCTCAAATGGTCTAGGACCGTTTCTAACAGCCAAATGGGGTCTTATTGTGAAACATACCACCCTTTGTTAATAAGTTACAACATCAGCAACACTGAAAATGTTGACGTAAACAATATTGCAAAACCTCGGAATGTCACTTTAGGAACGTCATGTGTCATTGTGGGCCAAATCATAATTTCTGACCAACACCACATACTGTTTGTAATTAAATGATCATAACTTATTAACACATATCTAATAAAGATGATGGGTAGGATGCTCTCTGATGAGGAAGACAAGGTAAGATAAGTAACCAGCAAGAGGTTTAACCCTATGAATAACTTATTATTAAGGTGCTTATAACTGAATTAACAGCTGTTTATAATAGAAACTATATTCACGGCTAATAATACACTTTATAAAAGTAGCCTTAAGCTGCGGTCACACTGGGTGAGGCATGACTTGTGTACTTGTGAAATATCCAATTTTTCAATTTCTGTACATTTGCGTCCCAGGCCAACAGTGCTGCTTCTATGACTGTGTGACCAATGACTGTACTGTCTCTGCTCTGTCTAAGCCAACATGGAGGAAGCGCTGATTGCTGCATTTTTAAAACTGGAGATGTCATATTTTTAAGCAGATTACAAAAATACAACACAAGCGAGATGAGGCATGGTACACAGCTGGAAGGTAGTAAGTTGGGAAGTGGATTAGATGGTAATTATCTATCTATTATTGTAATGAAGTTCCAAACCACCATCTCTTATGACCAGATTGATAAAGTGAGTGACCAATAACATTGGCTGATATTTGTTTAAAATATCTATGAAATTATAAAGTAGTGACAATAAGTCAAAATCTGTAATACAGTAAGTGCAATACAGTGCCACTAATACTTCGTTATTTGGAGTATCTGAGGTTTATTATAATATGACATTTAAAATTGTCAAATATTTATATTATTTAATTTACAATTGTATGAGTAATATTGGTAAACAGAATTTTGACTCCTAAAATCGTTATCAGACACAACATTTCTATCAGTAAAGCCCTATCTATGGCAACTGAGGCAACAAGAATTTCCAATTTTTCCCCTATACTGCTATAAACCCTCCCGATGGTGTTGAAAATTCACACGCCTGCACATGGCTCTCCACATGTGCCAATAATCGAAGTGTAACGCAATAAACCTCATTGACACAAGGGTACTTTAAAGGGGAGGACAGATTACATAATTTCCTGTGGTGTGGAGGGGGCCTCGTCTGCGGGTGAAATTATTTATGAAAACAATCCCAATCCATGTTCTCATAGACATCCTCCCAGTTAATACCATGAGTCACTATGGGAACGCAAAGCTTTACAGCAACTGCGGGAGAAACTCCCACATCCTTACGCCAGTCATCTATTAGATCTGTGTAGTTTTTCCCTTCCTAAAGCCTGTGCGCTTATGCTACAGGTCTCTGAATTGAAAGTACCATGAGCTTATATTGAGGAGTCTGGATTTAGTGTAGGAATTACACAAGTCCTGTTAAAATGTCATAAAAATGTTTTTAATGAGATTTAACATCCAGATAAAATGTTCCCAGTTCAGAATTTTGCAGTCTCGTAACGTCTGCGTTTAGTAGCACTAATTAAAATGACTTGTGACCATTTAGCTCTTAGACGATATTAAAAATACGGCGTGCCAGAAATACAATTGTTAGAGCTCTGGATGAGGATAATAAATCTACACCGATAATGTGGAGCGTATGTTGTTGCCTGTCTTTTAGTGCCTTTAGGCCTTGTTCCGACTGAGGACAGCGGGCTATTTAAGCTGCAGAGAATGTCTAATTAAGCTTCACTCCACCCAACCCACACATGCATACACACACACACACACACATATACACCCAGACAAACACGAGTGTGAGTGTTCCTATCTTTATGGGGATTTTCAATGACTTATGCATGGTCTAAACATTTCTAGCTCTAAAAGAAACTCATCTCTAACATTAGCCAAAAGAAAACCATTGCATTTTTCCAGTCAAGCTGGGGGACTGGTCTCTAGTCTCCACAAAGGCCTAAACACATGACCACACACATACTCACCAACGCTGTCTAAATGTCTAAATGCCACACTGATCACTGTAGAGTAAACACTCCCCATGAAGGGATGCACAGCTTCCTTTTTCTGTTGACATTTGAGTTCTTGCGAGTTCACGAAGTCTGCGAACTGCAGCCCCTCCCGCTCTCCTGAGCTCCTTACCTCATCTGCTGTTGGCAGTCCGGCTGGTTCATGGGACAGGGAGCAGCCTCTGCGGGAACTTCCAAACCCGCCTGAACTGCGCAGCTCACATTCTTTTGGACGATAAACGCACACCAGTTCCTGGGAACAGAGTGAAATATGAAAGGAAAAGGCAAAGGATTAAATCAGAAACGACGTATGTGCTCACAAAAAGGGATTTTTTCCCCCAGTAAACTACATAGTCGTGGTCAGACGTTTACATACACTAATCATGGAGATGAACATCATCACAACAATTTCTTTGAACAACATACAACTTTAGCAGAAAGACAAATCATTTGGTGCAGAGGTTTTCAGAAAGTTCCATAGTGTTTTTAACCTGCCAAAGCTAAGCCCTCTCAACTTCCTGTTAGTGATCATGATTGACTACAGCTGGTAGCTTCTCTGTGCCCACATAAAAAAGGCTTTGTTTGACAGCACTCATTGGATTGACCAACACACAGCACTACAGGAAAGTCCAAGGAGCTCAGTAGAGATGGTAGATTCAGGAATGTGACTTGGGGCCATTTCTGAACAACTGCCGATTCCAAGACCATTGACTGTACGTAATTACACATCATCGTGAGGAACGGTTACCCCCAGCTGAGAGGCAATTGGTTCCACCAACCACCAAGGCAAAAGGCCTGCCATGAACTGGAGGCTGATGGAACTCCAGTGTCAGTGTCTGCAGTCAATCAGAATTTGGATCGCCATGAACTGAGAGGCTGCAGTCTAAGAAGGAACCCCCCGCTTCAAAACTGACACCTTCAGGCTAAAGTAAAGCTGGACCCTGAACACTTGGACAATGAAAATGCCTTCTGGAATAAAGTATTATGGTTAAATTAGACAAAGACTGAAAGGCGAGGCAACTGTTAAGCATGGTGGTGGTAGCTACATGCTCTGTAGCTTTCTTGGACTGCAGCCTCTCAGTCCTTGGCAGCCAAAGAAAGAACCCCCTGCTTCAAAATTGACACCTTTGAGCTTAAGTAAAGCTTGCAGCTGAACACTTGGACACTGAAAAAATCCTTCCTGAGGAAAGTCTTATGGTCAATGTTACCAGGGGTATGTTTAGAGGAGTAAATGTGAGGCATTCAACCTCAACACTGTACCGACTGTTAAGCATGGTGGTGGTAGCTACATGCTCTGGGGCTGTTTTGCTGCCACTAATGCTTGTTCTACAGCATAACCTCAGACCATCAGCTAGACGGTTAAAACTTTGGACACAATTGAGTATTCCAACAGCACAGTGACCCCAACACACACCAAAGGTGGTTGTGGAATGGATAAAGCGGGCTGACATTAATCTTTTGGAGAGGCCTTGCCAAATTCTTGACGTGAAATATGTAAATATTTGTGTATATAAATGTTAATGTAAATATTAAAATACTTTTGTTTTTTCACACTTCCATTTTCTTTCAAAGCTTCATAAGAAGTCCCCTGGGATGCTTTTCTAACAGGACTGAGGAAGTTCTTAAAGCTGAATGTAAAACACATGCTGACCATTTGTTGGAGTGGAAGACAAATATCTATTTTTTAAAAATATATATATTATTGGTTTTGAAGTAAATAAATTCATGTCAACCTTTATCAACTTCAAAATCCCTTCAATATGCATTTCCATAAGGAATATGGAAATGACCTTGGCACAGTACCAAAATATTATTTTGGAAGACTACAGGTCCGCTCCTTTTGTTTTTCATTAAAAAGCTCAAATACCAAAGATTTTTTTTTTGGATTTTATAAAAATATTTAATCAAGTTTACCTCAGTGTAAACACTAAAGCTACGCTAATGTATATTTAGCATACCTCTGTGGGAGCCAGCACTGCCTAATAGTGACTAGCTATAATCACACACAAAAACACGTTTACTCGGTTATAAAAGTTACTTTTATATACTTGTTAGATAATATGTTTAAAGTAAGTAAGTAACCTTAGAAGACCTTTTATTTTTACCCAAATATAGTGCTATATTTTGGCGCCATATTAAGCTAGCTACTGTGTGTACACCTAACACATATACGCCACATATATATATATATATATACACAAAAAAACTTATAGCAGTTTTTTTTTTTTTTGTTACAGTGTTAAAAATTCTTGAAAAATAGATAAACAGAAATGCCCCGAAATGACCTGGAATAAAACGTTTTTACATGTTTTTTTTTTTTTTCATGTATTCCAATACATATTAACGATTTAGATGTCAGGTCTCCAAACATTTGACAAACAACAGAAAATAGACAATAAACATATTTTAAAAATCCAATTTTTTTTTTAAACCACCAGCTTCAGCACATTTTAGCCCCCCACCACCCAACGCTTGCCCATTGCAACACCACCTCCAGTCTGATAACCGCGGATAAGGTGGACTGAAGCCCAGAGCACGTCTCTCCACTCTCCATTCCTGTAATAGCCTCCACTATCAGCAGGCCTGCCCCAACAGACACTTCAGCTTCACACCAGTACAGTCCAGCACTGGTGAGTAGTCACACATATCGATTAATCAGGCGATTCATCTTAGCGTTGAGCTTCAGCTGTAATCTCAAACCCCCCCCCCCCCCCCCTCTATTCAGCAGGAATAGCCCCGTCCTCGCCCGGGTGATAAGGATTATAAAGATGTCAGACTGGGGGTGACTCGCCTCTCACTCTCACCCTCAGAAGAAAGACAAAGACCCTCAGAAGTTTCTGACACAGCAACAACTTTAAAAAGCGTGGAGATCAAGTCTTTTGGATTTGGACTGGGCTGCTCCTCCAGCCGTACTCACTTGTTGCCGTGTCGGTGCTGCGAAGCTGCCGGACTTCCAGAAGAGCTCCACAGAAACGCAAGAGCTAACAGCAAAGCGCTCCGAGCCATCACTGACAACCACCCACTAACACACACAGCATAACCCTCACAAGCCAAAGCAGTGAGATGTCCGGCAGTCCGGCTGAGCTAAAGCTTCCCACAGCTCCGAGAAAACGCACTGACCATCCGAGCGACCTGTAGGAAGTTTGGTGAAGTGAAGTGAGGAAGAAAGTTTGGAGCTGCTCTCCAGGGGTCCCTCACTGACTGACTACTCCACAAAAAAAAGGAGAAGAATGGGGGCGGGACGAGGAGCTGACTGAAACACAAGAGTTAAGCCCCAAATGCCCCCCAAAGTGACTTTAAAGTGAAAAGCATTGAGAATTTGCCACCACTTCTGTTCTTCTGTGGCTCAGTATGGCTGGTTATGCTGTTGGTTATGAGCTCCAAACCCAATGATCAGTAGTTGATGTTCAGGAGGGCCAGTTAGCCACAAAGCACAGTTTGGTGATTTTCCTGCCCAGGTTCACCAAATCAACCCATCAATGGACTGAATTAAGTGTGTTTGAGCAGTAACATTAGCCAACTGTGCAGGACGCAGGGGGTTCGAGACCACAACTTCAGAAGAACCCTGTCCTAACTTGCAACCTTTAAATATGAAGGGGGGGGAGGGGGGGGGTATGGGGGCTTTGGGAGTTGCCAACTCCATGTCAACTCAAAGAACCAAAAACCATGTTAATGTATAATTGGTTCCTTGCCTGGTTTCAGTCGTTCTTCATCTTCAGTTGAGATATCGTATTGTGTACGGTTCGCGAATTATGACCATATTTGGACAGATAATTCTCCTGGTCCCGCTTGAATATTCGGTAAAAACAGCTTTTTATATTGTTCAAAGGTGATTTTATTCATCCTAACTTTTTGGAGCTCACAGAATACACTCATATATTATTTAATACTGTCTAATGGTGGTAGTTATACATGCAGCAACATTGTAAGCATGTGAATAACTAGAGCGCTAGCCAAGCTAAAGTACAGCCTCCACATGGTGGGGTTAGTTTTAACACAGTGTTACAAATGAAGCTCCTCGGAGAAACCATGCAAGAAGCCCGGTTCAACTCGGAAAAGTTTATTTTCCGGATGTTTTTGTCCACCAATTAATCAGAAGTGCACTACAGATGCATAAAAATATATGGTAATTTTATTTTGCCAATACAATCAATCATTTTATTTTGCTTTTGCATTTTATTTGTAGAAAACGTTTTTATTTGTAGCATAGATGTGTAGGTAAATTCTATAAATCATTGAGTTATTTTCTTATGATTTAATTAAAATGAATTTGATTTCAAAATAAAATAACAGGAAATTAAATCAAACTGTCCTGAACTGCGTTTTATGTAGTTTATTTCTAACTTTATTTTTACTTTATTTATCACTGCTTCATAGGCACAAAAAAATCAAACTGCATTGATTTTGTACATGATTTTTTGGGATTCTTTAAGGGGTTCCTTAGTAAAGACAACAACTCTGTACAACACAAAAACCTTAATCCTCAAAGAACCTTAATCTTTCCTGGTTAAAAGGTTCTTCTGTATGATTAAAAACCCTGATGTATACCCTGATCATTTAACCTCTTAAATCCCAGATTTATTAATCACCTATTAAACCTTATCCAGAAGCAGTTGTTATTTGGTTTGTAACAGTTTCGTTTAGCACATGTTTCCCTGAGTCCCACAGGGTTCTATTTTAGGACCTATGAAATGATTTAGTTCATTCTAACTGTAAAGTATTTATGAAAGAGGTGTGATGAAGTATGGGCTACAGGGTCTAAGGAGTAGCCTAACCCTCTGCACATCAGTCAGTAGTCTACCATCTCTTTGACAAACTAGTGGCGTTAGCAGTTATCTCCTGGGTTGTAAAGCTGAACTACTTGTAATAAGAATTCCATTATCTGGTGTTGTCCAGAAGAGGATGGGCTCCCCTTTGGGCTCTTTGTTCCTCTCAGTGTATCTTCCTCATGCTCTTAAGAAGTTGTTCCTGCCGCTGTCGTCCCCTGCTTGCTTATTGTGGGGTCTCTTAAGCTGCTTTGTGGAAGAAAAGTGGGGGGCCCCCTGTTGTACAAAGAGGGTCTATTCAAATCAAAGTGACATCTGTTGAATGGCTATGAATTGTGGGTTGTCATTTCTCAATAAAGCTCCTTGTTATTACTGTCATTATCTGTATAAGAGGTGACTGGGCCTATGAGTGATTCACAGGCCCAAGCTAAACATATCATCATCATCATCATCACCACACAGAAGTACTATTAGCCTGAACCAGTTAATTGTAACATTAGACAGTGGTTTAGAACAGCGCTTCCATAGCCCAGCCCAACACTGCATGCTTCTACCACATCTAGGGGGGTGTTCAATTAGTATGTTCAAGAATGCTGTTTATGGACTACATAGTGAAAACTAGAGGTGTGAAAAAGTACAGGGAAGCTGTAAAGGTTTGGATACTGGGTCATCGTGTTACTAAAGTTAAAGTGGAAGTATGGAGGCAGAACATACTGCAGTAAAAAAGTACAAATATAGCAACATTAAAAAAGCTAAAGTAAAGTAGAAACAAATTAACAAGGAAGTAAAACTAGTTCAACTAGCCATCATACAAAAGCAAATTAGCATTGCTGTCGGCATCTTCATTTTACACTGATAGGATAATTTCCCCAAAATTACAGCAACATAGTACTCTCCCAGCTAACACGCCTGTCTGGGCCCAACTGGAAACCAGAAAGTTTTTCGCAGAAAGTGGTTCTGCATTGGCCCCACATATGGATGCCCACCAGGGTCAGTGATGGGATTAAGGGGTTAAACATGGGCCCCATCTGGGTTGTACACTGCACATGGGGCCTAAATAGGACCCATGTAAGATTAAGCGGGGGGGGGGGGGGGGTCATATAATGATGGGGCACATTATTATCCAGTTATGAATCCTTGTTTTGCAACAATTTAGTTTATAACAGTCATTTAGTTATGAACATGATGATGTGTGGGCTACCCATATGGGTCCTGTATGGGTAACCTAAATAGGACCCATGTAAGATTAAGGGGGGGTATAATGATGGGGCACATTATTATCCAGTTATGAATCCTTGTTTTGCAACAATTTAGTTTGGAGTCCCACAGGGGTCTATTTTAGGGCCAATGAAACAGTGTTAATTCTAACAGTCATTTAGTTATGAACATGATGATATGTGGGCCCAACTGGGAAACAGAAAGTTTAGTTCTTGGGTTCCACGTTGGCCCCACATATAAATGCCCACCAGGGTCAGAGATGGGACCAGGAGAAGTTAAACATGGGCCTGATATGGGTTGTACCCTGCACAGGAGGCCTAGATGGGACCCATGTCAGATTGGCTGTAACGATAGGGCCCATTTGGGAAGCCCAGCTGAGTGCCAGTAAAAATGTGTGTACAAACCCACTCAGAGCCACCTGGAACCCACCTAGTCCATGTTCCACCCTGGTGAGCCCCACATGTGCATGTTGGCTGGGCTCCTACTTTGAGATGTTTGTGAAAACATTTACAGCTACAGAATTTAGCAGACTTATCCAGTGCTTTGTTGTTCGGAGACTGCATTCCTAGTGAGTGCTGAAATACCTTTGAGCTAACTCAAACCAATCCAGACACAAGAGCATGGATGCTCAGACAGAAAGATACACAATACAGAAAGAAGATAGAGACAGAGAAGACCCTTAAAGCTTTTCGAGGTCAAACCATGCCTAGGACATAAAGGGCTCAAGGTATGGATCAAGCTTTTACCATTGCCATCGGGTATGGAGAAGGTCCATCAGCCTTTAGCTTTGTAGGCCTGCATCAGTGTTTGGGTAGTCACAGGAAGCAGTGTGAGGAGTGTCATGGCTGAACTTTGGTATACTAGAAAATACTTGGAGATCTTGGAGTGATGAACCCCAGGCTTCAATGTTACATCACAATGCTGTGCAGGTACAGGGGAAGCACAAGACCATGCTCCTCACATGGGCCTCAAGTGTTGGAGTCAGAGCTGGTTTAGACAGGAGCTTCAGTACATGTGTGTTTCTTGTGGGTAGCTTTAGGCTAGTTCTAGGCCGGAGCGCTATTTGAGTGAATGGTCAGGCCCTGTGATGCATCATTTACTGTTTTACGGCTGGAGCTGCTTTGTCTTTGAAACTGGGCCTGCATTCATAATGCTTTTCAGAGAACCAGAGCTGATCTTGGATCTGCTAGTAAGACAAGAATCTGATCATAGATGAGCGCTCCTGCTCTAAAAAGCTGCCTGAAAACAGGCCCAGGGCTGTTAGATTCCTCACATTACTTCTGCCATGCAATTCTCCCTGTGTACAGCCTCACGGCTTTAGATAAGGATGGGTTGTCTGTTAGGAAATGAAAATTAGCCTGCTTGGGATAATTAGCCGTTATGCTACACACAAACTGACTGCTCATTAGCATGGCAGTCTACTTGTTTTTTTGTCATGCCACACATAATACTAAGAGGAATGCATTAATTGCAGCCTTTCATAACTGAAGAGATCAAAGACAAAAATAATTAGTGTGATTAATTGTGCAGCCCTAATAAACAGCACACATGCAGAAGCTACCCAGATTGTATACAGATTTATACACAGGGCTCGATATGAAGTGTGGGTGGGGCAAAGGGATACCAACCGACTGGGTCGAAAAATGCCATTGCTCTTGGAAAAATGCACAAAGCTGTGTTTGGAGGTAAAAGATCACTGCACACCAACAGCCAGACCTCATCTCAACTGTAAAGCATTGTGCAAGAACCATCTGCATCACGCTTTGGAGCTGCTTTGCTGCCTCAGGGCCTGGACGCCCTGCGTTTATTAAGGGAACAGCTTCAAAGGTGTATCAAAACATTTTACAGGAGAAGGTAAGAGCAGCAGTCCATGAGCTTAAGCTGAAGAGACGTTGGGTAATGCAACAAGACAATGACCCGAGGCAAACAAGTAAATAAACTCACGAATGCTTAAAGTAGAAGAAGATGATGTGTGTTTTGAAATGTCGTGAGTCAAAGTCCTGGTCTTGACCCCTATGGAAATGTCAAATGGTGTGTCCTTCAGAAGGATGTGCAAGGGATCCCAGAAATATTAATGGTGGTATAATTGTGACTTAAGCCTCTTTCAGACATGCACAGAAAACCCAGAGCTTTTCCTGACATTGAAGACATGAAGAGCTGCATGTGTAAATGCAAATGTCTGAATCAGTTGTATTGGACATTACCTGGACTTTATCCTGCCAGCCTCCTAGCGCAAAGTCCAGGAGAGAATTCACAGTGTTGCCTCTGGCCTAACCCACGTGGAACATTGGGTTACACATCTGACGCATGGAAAATGTTGATTGTACGCTGTATATGTACGACAGGGCAACTCTGCACAATGTCCGGAGATGATTACATTCTAATAGTCGATTTAGATATTCAGAAATTCCAAAAGGTAGACTTACTTACATTATATATAGATGTTTTATGAAAAGAACACCTTTCCAACTGTGAAGCCTTTAGCATTGGTGTTGTGTTGCTGCCAGTGGCACTGATCCTGAAGCTGAAGAGTGGATGGATTCTACGAGAAGATAATGATCCAAAGCCTCCCTCAAAATCCACCATGGACTACCTGAAGAGTCAGACAAGCTTTTGGACTGACTCTCACAGCTTGACCTAAAAATCATAGGAAATTTGTGGACGAGCCAAGAATATGTCAGAACGAGAGGCCTTCTGCAAATGGGGAAGATTCCAGCTACAAAAATAAAAAGCCTTTTAGCCACTTAAAAAAAAAAGCATGGGTTCTGCCAAAGGTGGTGGTACTTCTAAGTCATGACTCTAGGCCACATTAATGATTTAAATGTTTGAATTTATATATGAATATTTTTCATATATTAATATGTTGTTAAGACAAGCAGGGAGATCGAAGGAATGCTCTTCACATGATACAGAACAAGATGTGCAATATGATGGACCTGGCAGCCTTCTGAGGCTCGTCCATGCTGCTGAAGAACCAAGAGAGGGCAGTGCAGTCACACGGAACGCAGCCACAGCCTGCCTGCCTGTTGCCTGCTGCCGGTACCTGACACTGTTGCATCAGAGACGGCTGATCGAAGAAGTGATTTGGATGCAGAACGTGGCAAACGTCCGCCTTCTTGTACCTTCGAGAAGAAGTGCGAGAGACCACTTTAGCTATACTACCCCTCATTCTTTTCAGATCTGGTGTGAAGGAGGTTAAAGTGCTCTCGGTGATAGAAGGAGAACAGGAATAGGCTGTCAACAGGATTGCAGTCGGGTTTGCACTGCTACAGGTTCCTCTCACAAGCGTGGCGTGAGGTTAAAGCACCATATGTATACACAGAATGATAACACAAGGGTGTGCACTGTGTGTTTCACACACTGGTTCTCAGAACAGAAGCTTGTAGCCTCGTTAATTAAATGCGATGTGTAGTCGATTAACTTGCTTTCTTATTATATGGCGCTTTCTGTCAACAGCATGTGTAGTTTGCCTAAGATCATTTCTCGGAAGTGACTGTTATTCGTCTCTGCTGGGGGAAAAATGGGCCTGCTGGGATGAAAGTATTGATTTTCTGGAGATGTTGTGTTTATCATAGTTGTCTTCAAATGGGAACAGGATGCTCTTTGCGTCCTCTAGGAAATGTAGATGAGAGAAATAATGAAAGAAGGTTTGTTGTGGATGATTCTCTTTGACTAATCATCATCACAGCAACTGCTCAAATGAAATTTAATTGAGATGCTCACGTTCAATCGATGGCGCAGCTGAGCTCGGTAAAGAGCAGAAGGCCGGATGTGTTGGTTTTCAGCTTGAGCTTAAAGGTCTTGTAGCTCTACTTATTGCTTGTATTTGTTCCCCATGAGATTGGCATCTGTGTAAGTTTATGTAATAAAAATTTTTTTTTCAAACCAGCAGCCGACCTTTTATAATTCTTTAGAATGAACTAAAGGAAAGGCTGTTTGTGTTGCTGTGCCTTTAAGACTGATGTATATGTGGAGATCGCAAGTTTAAATATCCAAGCCATGCAGCTGATGTGCCATCAGCAGCCAGAGAGAGCACAATTATCTGTGCTTTCTCCGGGTGGATAGACCCCCCCACACCATTTCACTTGGCCGGCACAGGTGTGGTGGAGCTGGGGGCCTAGCGCTTTCCTCCAACAGTGTTGGCTGCCCTGAGAAAAACAGGCGTGGCTTGCCTCGTATGTATCAAAGGCAACATGTGTTATGCCCTTACTCACCTAGTGTCGGGGTGGGTCAACTGGCAGTAGCAAACTGATGATGATAATTAAAAAAGGGTTCTTCATTTAATGATAAACTGTCATTTAAAAAAAGCAACATTTTAAGCTCATTTCACACCGGACTCATATAACATTGTAAGCAGAAACTGTACAAAATGCAGTATTTTTGCTAAGTCCACAATGTAGGCCAAGAAACATATCAACAAACAGCTAGTTTGGAGCCAAAAGTAAGTATTTATTTCAGTTCCGCAGCCACAAGCTACATATTTGCCACCTTTGGTGGTAAAAAACCCCCCAAAAAACAGCTAACTAGTGAACAGGTCAGTAACAAGGTCTGTTAACAGCTAATTTAGAAAGCTAAGCTGAAATCTATTCTACATGAAATTCATTCATTAACATTTACATTTGCAGCATTTAGCGGACATTCTTCTCCAGAGCGACTTACAAAAGTGCTTCACTGTTCACTCAGAAAATACCCTTAGCTAGTTTGTATAGACTAGGATGCAAAAGATTCCTCCAAGCAAAAGTCAACATGGAGACCACTAAAAACTCGACAGTACACTTCAGCCAGGTACTCTGGGAAGAGATGGGTCTTCAGTCGACGTTTAAAGACAAGTCTTTTGAGAGCAACTCGGACATCCAGGGGAAGTTCGTTCCACATGGAACATGGACAATACAGACATTTATAGCTGGTATTCCAATAAAAAACAAGTGTCGTGTCCGGTGTGAAATAACAAGCGTTGAGGAAGAGTTCCCGACATGCCATGTGCTTTGTGTCTGGGACTAGTGTGAAATGGGCTTTATTAGATCAGTGTGAATAATTGGGGCTGAACTGCTAAATAGGCTAAACAGGCTAGAAAGGTGGGTATATGTAAATATGTCGGTTTTGTGACATCGAGAAATCAATAGCTTCAAAAACAAGCTGTTTTGCTGATTCGTTTTCACATGTGGACTGTTTGGTATGGGTCAGACTTTGGTATCTGTGTTAGGGGTCCTTCAAGGCTTTTGTTGTTGCATGCAGATTATGGCGTTAATAAAGCGAGACCGAACAAGGAACATTAACATTCGCACTTGTGAAACAAAACTTGAAGTTTTTTTTTTTTATTTATTAATTTTTTTTTATGTGGAGCCACTAGACCCCAGACTGTCCAATTTGTGTCTAATCAGGCTGGATAGAGGGTGGCAGCGTGTGAAGCACCTCTGCCCCTGTGCCCTGCTGTCAGCGTTGTCAGCGAGGGGAGAGTATCTCGGCTCTCCGGCTGAGTTTCTGTGTAATTGGCGGCTGTGCTCGCTGCTCCTCGCTCACCGAGGCATAATGCTGCTATCCTGACACAGGAGTGGAGGGTGGTGGTGGTGGAGGTGGAGGTGGAGGTGGGGGTGGGGGGAGGTTGTTGGTGGTGGGGGTGAGTCACCGTGGCGATGCTGCTGCTCCATCTCTGCCGCCAGCACCTCAGCTCTTGCCAGAACTCGGCGCCACAGATTGGCCACAGACTGACCGCGCTTCTGTGGCACCAGCCTGTGCCCACCACCGGCTTCGACGTGTCTTTTTGTTCCGCAGTGCTGTGTGAAAGCGCTGTTCTCTCTTTAATCTCTGTTGTTTGTGTGAAAAATGTCTTCTCTCTCTGCTTCGCCCCCTCTCAGACGGTGCTGGAGAGGAGGGAGCTGAACAAGGGTTTTTAGGGAGGCTTAACGAAGCAATTCAGTTTTGCCAACAGACTCAGTTCAACAATCTGAACAGTTTGGACTATTTGCATTTAGCTGAGAGGCGTTTGATTCTGTTAAATGAGCCATTTCCTTCCAACTAGACAGATCTTCAGTGTGAGGCCATGTTTGATTCAGTTCAGCGAAGCGGTTGTTTTGAGCTGTTTACATTTAGTGAAACCGACGTCTGTGAACCGATTTTATTCTAATTAGTTCGCTCTACGGAAGACAAATTTAGTTTAGTTTAGTTACGATCAAAGAGGCAAAGTTTTGATTCAGTTCAACAAATAATTTTTTTTCTAAAAGGTTTACATTTAGTAACAAACTTTGATTTTGTTCAATGAACCATTTTTTTTAAATGCTTTGATTTAGCGAGGCAATATTTGACTTAATTCTTCAAATTAATTGTTTTAAGCTGTTTACATTCAGTGATGGAAAGTTTGATTCAGTTCAGTGTTTAGTAAGATTTAGAAACTTTGATTCGATTAAGTGAACCTCCTAGTTACCCGTCCTGTACATAACCCCCCATTGCACGCGATGCCCCCGACACTAGTGAGGCTGGACTATTGTGCAGTTAAGCCAGTCATTTTTCGAATCGATGCAACATCACCGGGCAACCAACGCGCCTGGAGGGAGGCGCCATATACCCGGCTCCAACGCACCAGCCTGCAGACGCCAGTGATGTGGGGAGAGAGCAAGGCCAGTTGTGCTCTCTTGAGGCCTCAGCTGCAGATGACTAGCAACATGACCGGGATTGGAACCAGCGATCAGCTGATCATGGTGACAGCACCTTAGTCCATTCAGTGAGGCAAAATTGATTCATTTCCACAAATCAGTTGTTTTGAACTGTTCACGTTTAGTAAAATAAACCTTGTTTCTTTTATTATAGTTCAACAAACCTTGTAACTTATAACAGTTTATAACTATTTGCAATCAAAGTTAAACAAATAGTAAAAATGTAAAACTGTTTACATTTAGTAATAAACTTTGATTTAGTTCATTTTTCCATTTTTTGAAAATGCTTTGATTTAGCGAGGCAATATTTGACTCATTTCTTCAAATTAATTGTTTCAAACTGTTTACATTCAGTGACGGAAAGTTTGATTCAGATCAGCAAATCAGTTGTTTTGAACTGTTTACATTTAGTAAAATAAACTTTGACTTTGATTTTTTTTTATTAAAGTTCAACAAACCTTGTAACATAACAGTTTATAACTATTTGCGATCAAAGAGGCAAAGTTTTGATTCAGTTCAACAAATCGTTTTTTCTAGACAGTTTACATCTAGTAATAAACTTTGAATCATTTTTGAAACCATTTTTTTTTAAATGCTTTGATTTAGCGAGGCAATATTTGACTCAGTTCTTCAAAATAATTGTTTAAAACTGTTTACATTCAGTGACGGAAAGTTTGATTCAGTTCAGCAAATCAGTTCAATTATTTAGTAAGACAAACTTTGATTCGGTTCAATGAACCAATATTTTTTTTTAATGCTTAGATTCAGGGGTGCAATAGCCTGTTGTTTATAACTGTTTGCGTTCAGTGAGGTAGAGTTTGATTTAGTTCAGCAAATCAGTTTTTACAAACTGTTTACATTTAGTAAGAAACTTTGATTCGGTTCAGTGAACCTCCTAGTTACCCGTCCTGTACATAACCCCCCATCACCCACCCCCGACACTAGTGAGGCCAGACTATTGTGCAGTTAAGCCAGTCATTTTTCGAACTGCTGCCGATGCAACATCACTGGGCAACCAACGCTCCTGGAGGGAGGCGCCATATACCCGGCTTCAACGCACCAGCCTGATGTGGGGAGAGAGCGCCATTTACCCACCCTGGAGAGAGCAAGGCCAATTGTGCACTCTCGAGGCCTCGTTGCAGATGACTAGCAACATGACCGGGATTCGAACCAGCGATCATCTGATCATGGTGATGGCATCTTAGTCCGTTTAATGAGGCAAAATTGATTCATTTCTGCAGATCAGTTTTTTAAACTGTTTGCATTTAGTAAAATAAACTCTGACTCAGTGAGCTGATTTTTTAAATTAGGCAATATTTGATAGCACTCATTTAGTAAGATTAACTCTGATTTGGATCAATGAACTTTTTTTTTTAATACTTAGATTTAGGGAGGCAATATTTGACTTTCAACAAGCCTATCGTACTGCTTGCATAAGACTAGTGACATTTAATGAGTCAGTTAAAGTCTCAGTAAAGTCAAGTTTCAGTTAAGTGAAGTTCAGTTCAGCTCACACGAAGTGATGTGGACTGTGATTCAGTATTTAAGGAAGTTTGATAGTGTAGGGGCAGCACAGTAGGGCAGCAGGTAGGCTGGTGTGTGTGCTGCCCAGCTCCTGGGGCTTGGGGCTTTTGGTTCGATCCTTGCTCTGGTCTCCTCCTGTGAGGAGTTTGAGGAGTGTTCTCTCCACCTGGGTTCCTGCAGGCACTCCCAAAAACACATGGTAGGTGTATTGGCTATGCTAAATTGCCCCCAAGTGTGATTGTGTGAGTGAATGGGTGTGTGTGGTACCCTGTGATGAACCGGCCCCCGTCTAGGCGGGGAGGCCTGCCTTGTACCTGATGGTTCCGGTTAAGCTCCGGACCCTGGGAAGGATTAAGCGAACAGAAAAATGAATGGTTTGCTTAATTAATTTGATTAAGTTGCGTGTAGTGAGTGGGAATTTAATTCAGTTCAAAGTTTGAAGCCCCTGAGAACCTAAATCTGAGTTTTCTTTCTAATTAGGCAAATCTGGCTCCTCAGGGCCTCCAGTGTAAATGTACAAAGTATGTCTTATGAATATTTTCAGAAAGTCGAATACATGTCTGCTCTATTTTACCAGTATTGCTCTCCTCTCAAATGAGGAATGGGCGGTCCTACATGTGGGTCTTGTTGAAGGTTTATGTCAGCATTACCCAGCCAATCACAACACTTACATGGCTCCACCCTGTCTTTGAGACTGAGCAGCCTGGAGAGCTACTGTAAACTTAGTAAGCATCTTAGTAAGGCAGCTATCTAGCTATCCATGAATTGAGCGCTCTGCTGCACTGTAAGGAGAAGCCCAGCTAAAACCCTAACTCTCACAGCAAGGCTGGTCCTCAGATCATGAGTCTGCAGAGCATTGCGAATGAGATCTTAGTGGTCTAGACGGGATGCATCCTCTGCAAGGGGGCAGAGCTTGGTGTGCGTAGAGCTGCAGTGTGAGAGGGAGCCATGTTGTGTAACCCGCCTGTACTTCTTGGCGGTAGAGCTCAACTTGGAGATGGAATATGATAACTAAAGTAGAAGCTCCTGTAGTCCAGATACATCTGTGAAGTCATTCTCCCTGCATGTGTTATGTCCATTTTGTTTTGTATCTGTATATGAGTTGGTAACTCGATTACAGATATCAGAACCTCAGTGAACCCTAAACATCTGTGAAATCCACAGAAAAACACAGGTAAATGCTGGCGGGCTTTATACCCCTCTAGCCCACACCCGGTATTAGACATCAAACAACAGGGTCATGTTGATCTGCTCTAGAGAGTCCTATTCTGGGAAAAACAGGGTCAAGTTCTCCAAGAAAAATTGGTCCAGCCCTTGTGACATTGGCCTGTGTGAGTTATGGCTCTGCTGATCTATACGATGTGTAAACTCATAAAAGCTCGAACGCAAACAGTATTTTGTTCAATTAAATCAATACACACACGTCAATACACACAAAGGACGTATTGATTACTGGAATTCATACCAAACATCACTATCATCATCAAATAACTAATAAGCACTCAGTGATTCATGAGTCGAGTCAACGTTATCCTCATCTGAGTGTCTGAGTGAGTATGTCTGATGGTACTACATTTGATCAGAGGCTTCATGCTTTGACAGTGTGGTATGTTGTTCTGTGAGCTTAGATTTCAGACACTAATAAATGCATTTTATTAGCTGTCCTCAGGCTAAGAGAATTTGGAGTTGGAATGGACCAATGAGACATTCTATACAGATATAAAGGAGGAGCACTGTTCATTTTTGTTTGTGGAAGTTTCAGGCATGGCCGCCAGATTTCCCACAAAACCGAGTCCAAGTCAAGACCAAGACCTTTAGTAGTCGGATCCGAGTCAAGGCAGAGACCAGGAATGGACCAACACACACCAACACACCAACACAAGACCAATTGTTTTCATCATATTAAAAAACAAATATGATAAAAATTTAATAAGTTACACATGATATATACTACTAAATATTATTTCATCATATGTTTTGTAAAATTAAATAAAACATATTTATACTATTCCACTATATCTACTATGCTATGCTACGTAATGCTAAACAGCAGTGTATAGTGCATTCGCTACCCGGTGTGTGGTGGCCTTAACAGAGACAGTAGAGAGTTGAGCTGTTCAGCCTGTTGGTTTGTACTCCCTTAAACCTGACTATTATATAATAACAATAGAAATCAGTTACCTCAGACAGATGCATTGGAGACCGAGACAAGATTCCAAATGAGGTCAAAACCAAGACGAGACTGAGGACGCTTGTTCCTAGTCTCTAGACCGAGACCAGACTCAAATACTGCAACGCCAGTCTAGAACATCTCTAATAGATAACATTATTCTTGTACATTATGCATATTATATTGACAGTTTAAGTTTAGGCCACACCCACTTTTGATTCACATCTGAGTACAGATACACATGCACTATGTGGACAAAAGTATTGGGACATCTAGACATTACACCTACAGGGGCTTTTATGACATCCCATTCTAAAGCCATAGGCATTAATATGGAGTTGCAGCTCTAACAGCAGGTCTGGAGCTCTGCAGTTATTGAGTCCGCTGAGCGCTTGAGACTTTTACACCTTTGTGTACATCAGCGACCCCGCTCTGATTTCACGTGGTCTGGTTGCTGTGGTTCCTAAATGCTTCCACTTTTCACAGTTGAGGGTGGAATATCTAGTAGGGTAGATATTTCACCAACTGACTTGTTGCAACGTTGGCTCCTATTACATACAGAACCACGCTGGAATTCAGTGAGCTCTTCAAAACCAACCATTCTTTCACACACTGCATGGCTAGGTGCTTGATTTTATACACCTGTGGCAATGGGACTGAATGAAACACCCGAATTTAGTGATTACGAGAGGGGTGTCCTGATACTTTTGTCCATATAGTGTATTTAGAGCCCTAAACACATGCAGATAATGATATTGCTTTAAAGCTCAGGCTAAACACGGTCAGCACAAAAGTATAGAGTGTGATTCATGTGGACTCTATCAGAAAAGAATCGGTTCCAAAGAATCAGCTGATGGACACCGCTCCTCTCCTGCTGCTCTAAGCCTAGGGTTTGAGCTTCAACAGGTTTTTTTAAGCCTCTATGGTCCTCTGCCATTCTTTGAGCTGCATCTGTGATTCACCCTGCTGTTTTAATTGGGCTAAAACGCAACACTTTCGTGCAAACGTCCACATGGAAATGTGGGGTCGGGCCTAATTAGCAGTACACTTTAAATGACCTTTCGGAGATTCATTTTCTAGTGTGGATTGTTCTGGACTTCCTCTTAACTGGACATTATGGTGAGTGTGTGTGTAGGTGGGTGGTGGGGTTTGGAGGAGGAGGGTGGTGGTGTTGGTGGTTGGGGGGGGTTAGATTTGTGATCTAATGACACCTCGGCTCTTCTCCCAACAGAGCCGAGCCTGGCTTTACGTTTAGATAAATAACACTTATACCTGCTTGTGGGAACAGCCTGCAGTGTACACACTGTATCATTCCGCAGACGCCGTTGCTCTGAGGAACTCAGAGGCATGAGCTGCCAGACTGAGGAACACACACACACATATATATATGCACACGTACACAATACACACCCCAGATACACACAAACAACCATCGGAGACACTGCAATTTATTGACTGTAAAATGTTAATATGGCCATAAGCCTTACTCATGAATTTTTGATCAGGGCCCGAGACAGGCTCGTCACCTGAAATGTTAATGAGGTGAGATTGTGTGCGGGCGGGAAGGTCCCTGTCACATACCCAACAAATAGTGCAGATGAGCTGCATCCATAAGATCCTGCGACTGTAACAAGAGCAGCAAAGGGCACGGGCTGCTCGTCAGGGTGCGCCACGGTGCCGCAGGACGGAGATAATGAATCGTGCAGCGTTGATCAGCAGCGAGATGAAAGATAATGAGTCATTTGCATCGTGTGATGTGTCGGGGGGGGAGGGGTTGGTTTAGGAGGGGGTCTTTTGCCCCACCCACATGTTAACGAACGCACTGTTTGTTAATCTTGCTGTGTCCTGAAAACACTGAATTAGACAGTTCTGAGAACCTTCCTGAATGAGTTGGTGGTGTTATTATGAACTGTCTATCTAAAAGGGATAGAACTGTCTATCCCATCTATTCCTTATGGAACTGAAAAAGGGTCTTCTGTGGCATTCTGAGACCCTTAGCAGCTCATTTACTGTTAAAAGTGTAGTTAGTTGTTTTAGCTACTTTTAAAAACACCCAATCTACTTCCATGCTTTCTTCTATTCGGGAAATCAAAGGTATTAATGGACAGTATTTCCTTAGTACTCCAATCATTTGGGTTCTCATATTTGAATTCATAGTTTTTTATGTTAAAACATCCAGCACATTTCATATCAGTACAAAATGAAAATGCCCACAACTGCAGCAATTTATCTCACACAGCTAGTACTACCTATTGCCATTGTATTCCCGGTGCACCCTAATGTCGTTTGTCTTCCTAGTCCCATATGCTCTTGTTATTGTTTTTGTGCCTTGATTTCTCCTCCCCAGTCTGGTCGAGACCCAGTCGGGTCATTAGTTCTCCCACCTGTGTGTATTGTATTGTCTTACCTTTCCTAAGTCTTTATAGTAGCTTATAGTAATCATGCGAATAGGTAGGCCCTCTGTTCTAGCATTAGTTTGGTTGTCTGGTCTTGCTTAAATAAAGCTAACTGATATTTCTGCTGTGATCTCAGCTGAGTCACATGACCGGACAGACACAGACTGGGATGCTCCAAACCCACCCGAAACACTACTTCTCTAAACCTCTAGAGAGTCTCTAGTATGTGTATTGACGAGTCTCTGTGGTGGCTCTCGCTCCATAGCTCCACAGCATCCTATCGACTGGCTTTCCTTACTTAGCTGAGAGGATCCGTGGAGCATACCCATCAAATGAATGAATCTCTGGAAGCTTTTTTTTTGGGGGGGAGGGGGGGGGTTAATTAATTAATTCCAACAATATCAAACTTCTCCAATGTGGCTGGCCTTGATGTTGCTTAAGCCCTAGCTCATTCTAGCAGTCACTGAGATCTACTAGAGCAATACCAAGTTGTCAGCGAGCTGCTGTGCTAAATGCTAAAGCTTTAGGCTCTTAAGGACACTGTAGGTAGAGGCGCTGCATTCTCTGGTCATGGCAAATCAGCTTTAGGCCTAACTCTGCCGGCATGCCTTGCAAGAACTTTCTACTGAAAGGCTTTTGTTCATCGCTTAGTTCATCTTTTCAGCAGCTACACTGATAGCTCAAAGGCATCTCATTTCCCGCTCACCTTCGTTCTAGTCATTGTTCCTCTGACTGCAGCGGCCGTATTCTTCATCTTTTTTTACGGCAAAGCGTGTTGGCTGCCTTGAACACTTCCCGTGCTTTATCTCTCTCTCTCCCCCACTGGCCTCGTCTGCTTCACTCTACACTCCCTCAGCTGTTTGCCCCCTCAGTCGACCCGCTGGCGCTCATTC
Organism: Salminus brasiliensis; assembly: GCF_030463535.1. NCBI lineage: Eukaryota > Metazoa > Chordata > Actinopteri > Characiformes > Bryconidae > Salminus > Salminus brasiliensis. The sequence continues at coordinate 28,330,635 of NC_132886.1, forward strand.
ACCACGGCTCTCTTTAAAACTCATTTTGCCTTGTTGTCAAACAAGCGGGCCCTTTCTCTCTTTCTCTCTTTCAGACGCGGCATAAAAGAGTAACCTTGAGCGCTGACATGACGTGCCTTCACGCTCCTCCTTTGCTTCAATTAAGTGGGAGCGTTTGAAAGAGGCCGCAATCCTTCATACTCAAACACAGCCTGAACATCCCTCTGTTTGACGTGCCTGAGCAAACGTGTGAGAGGACGAATAGAAGATGAACAACCTGTACGTTGCCGGGCAAAGGTTTGGAGGCATATCCTAAATTATTACATTCACTTACATTCAAACTTTTTGATTCCGCCATCAGACAAAGTCACCATTGTAACTTTGGGAATGTGACATTGGCGAGGAACCGGCTGAACCATGAAGCATTTTTGGAGTTGAAATGCTCTTTGTTTGGCAGCTTATAGCCTGCACAACTCTAATACCTGCTGAAAGAATAAAGCCCAGATTCCTGAAACTGGCTGGATGCCAGTTTAACATGAGCCTTTACTGCAAGCTAACACAGTTTCCTGGAGGCTTATGCTGTGTAAGATGATCAAATTCGCATGCCTGGGCATCACAAACCTATCTACATGTGGTGCTGTGGTAACAAAGCAGGCTCTTTCTAATACACAATGCCGCCGGGCAGTTATTTCCAGTTGCACGAGACCTTAAAACCAGATCTGCACATTGAAGTGGGTTTTCCCTACTAGCACTTCAACCCTCCTGGTAACCTGGCTCTGTTTGCTGAGGGGCGGTCCTTCATCTGTAAAAAAAGACACTTACGAGACACTTATGAGGCTCTTACGAGAAGTCCCATTCATATTTCGACTAGTGGCCGGTCTACCATACCTATAACGTCTATTTTAAAAGACACTTTAAAGTCCGATTTGAGCGCCCAGAGCGTCCGAACATTTCCTCTTTTTTGGCTGTCCAGACTATCAAAAATCAATCTGGACACCATCTAGATATGCCAAAATCGGATTTGGACTGGCAGACATGCTGGGCTGGCAGTCTGTGACATGCTTTGGTCAAAATACCACAAGTATCAAGCACCACAACGACCAATTTGAGTGCCTGTTCCTTTCAAATATAAGAAGCCATTGGCTGAGTTCACCGGCGCTAACACTAGCACAGCATGTGTAAAGCTAAGCTAAGGCTGGACAATCTAGTAGATTAACATACTCTGCTTTTTTCACACACACACTAACATACATACATACCTTCAGGTGTACTTCTTTGCCACATTACAGATGGACATAAGCATTTCCCCTTAGCAAGTGGTGGAACAAACTTACCCTGGGTGTCCAAACGGCAGAGTGCCTCGCTGTCCTCAAACGTCGGCTGAAGACCCACCTCTTCCAAGATTACTTGGGCGAAGTGTAGTGTCGAGTATTATGGTCTCCATGTTGACTTTTGTGGTTAGCAGCGTCTCAGCTTAGAGGGATCTTTTGGATTCTAGTCTATACAAACTAGACAAGGGTATTTTCTGAGTAAACAGTGAGTGAGAACTTTTGTAAGTCACTCTGGATAAGAGCGTCTGCTAAATGCTGTGAATGTAATGCCACTAATCCCTGGTACACACATGTGATAATTAATTCAAATTAAACACAGGTAACACAGGAACCCTAATAAAACCAGACAAAAGTGTAAATATTAGACAAAAAAATATATTAGTCTTTAATGTTAAGTGTTTACTTTTAATAATACTTGAGAAAGTATGTATACCGAGTGGTCTGGTGGACTAAAGCTCTAGCTCTCTGATCAGAAAATCGCTGGTTCGGATCCCGGTCATGCTGCTAGCCATTGACAGCTGAGGCCCAGAGGGAGCACAAAAAAGGGTGAGTAGATGGCGCTCTCTCCCTTCTGTTCGCTGGCTGGTGTGTTGGATATGCAGCGCTTCCCACCAGGTGCATTGGTTGTGAAAAAAAATGTATTTATTCATTCAAAAAAAAAATTATTTATTATTATTATTTTGAAATAAACCTCTTGAGACCCAGACTTTTGCTTGGTGTGCATTTTTTATTTCTCCTATTTGGGATTAATAGGACCTAACAAGTATTAAAACTAAGCTAAGCAGTTTTTAGGTTTATTAAGTATCATGGTGCAGAGAATCAGAAATGTAATGTCCCCATATGAGGATGCAGGGTCTCAAGAGGTTAATGATAAAAATCAACATCCTTTTGTTTTTCACCCTAGATGTGTGTATGTGTATACCCTAATCGGCAGCCCAGCCTTTTCAGCCGTCTATTATTTTCCGTCTGTTTGGTAAAAATAGATTTTTGTGAACTACACTCAGAGCCTTATCATCATCCTTATGTTATTCCCACAATTGTACAAAAACACTGGCATCAAGCACTGGCCATCTGCTTTATTAGAAACCTCATGTACTTGCACTCACTGACCACTCCATAACCTACTTCATAGCACAGTACTTCTGCACAATCAGAAATGCTCCAGTTTCTGACCGCAGGGCCTATGTACTAGATTTGATTTATATGGTAGTGATCCATTGAGAGTGGTCCACAACCCTACAATCTCTAACCGAGAGCAGCTGTGTAGCCAGAACCTGACTGGTGATGAAGAGCTAGAGGACAGCTAACACAAACTGTGCTTTATTAGATGAGCTACGGTAGTAGTCACCAACCCTGCTCTGACTTTGGATCCAGCGCTAATCCACCCTACCTGATCCAACTCATTACTGCCTGAATGAAGAGTGTTAGATTTGACAAGGAGCTGAAACCTGCAGGAAGGTTGGAGACAACTCAACTACAGCCTGTAAGGTTGGACGTTTCTGATAAATGGGCCACTGAGTGCATGTGTGATTGGCATCACCCTAGATCTATCGGTCCATCAGCACACACTCAGCTCGCTGGTTTTGGCCTTCTATTTCTGTCTGATTGCCATAATCTGAGAGGCAAAAAAATATTTATTCCGACTCAGATCTAATATCACATAACTATTGATCTTGTTGTCCCATGACTCAGTAGGCTCTAAGTGTCCCGGGCAGACCAGCTGGGGAAGTGATGTCATACGTCCTTACATCACAGTGGAGCGTATGGCCTCACTCCCCCCCCTCCTCCTCCCCCCCCCTTCCTCATCCGCTCACAGGATCTGCCTAATACGGTAATGACATCTTTTAGTTTGAGCGGCTGTGGTTTGCTCAGACAGAACGCCGTTCTGACGTCCATTATTTCATTTCCAAGAGATTTTCTCCTCTGTCATCCGTAAGCCGTGTCACAGCGGAGCGCAGACAGACAAAGCGAGAGCCATAATCTTACCTGCATCTAGGCCCCTCTGCTCGTCATACACTCTCAGAATTCCTCAGAGTCTGATGCGAAGGCTAATATGGAAATGAGACTGAAAGCATCATAAAAATACAGGAACCTTTAAAGCTGCCTGGCCTCATCACTTCACACTCGGAGCGTTAGAAAAATGTTAGCGGTGGTTTAATGGTGAGAAATAGATAATGGCAAAGTTTTGTTACAAAAACACCCTCCGCGGCCGGGGCTGTTGGCTGAAAAGGCTGCCTGAGCACTTTGTCTGGCCTTTAGTGCCGTGGGACAGTGATTAGGCGAGTCAAATCAATAATACATGCTAAAGACTGACTAATGCACCATGGAGACAGACAGCTTTTACCTCGCCTCTGCCACAATGAGACACATGCTGGAGAGGGGGAAAAATGGGGAAACGACTCAGGAAGAAAGAGCGAAGGACTGAAGAAATGAACAAATCAGGGATGAAATAATGAGGAAGTGAATGAATAGCATGAAGACGCTTGGCGAAAAAAAAGCCATTTGGGTTATTTGACTTAAGCATGTTGTCGCTGTCAGAAACAAAGCATTGCCTTTTACATCAGGTGTTGATTTCCTAATGAATGGCTCATTAGAATAGTCCACAGTTCTTTACTTTAACTTTTTTTTTTTTAAATCCTACAATATCCTACAAAGTTACCATTTTTGGAGAAACAAGTTTTTTCACATATCTTGACATAAATATTTTATTATGTAGGTCGGATTCATGACAAAATTTGCCATGTATTATAAGAAGAATTGAGTTTAGGCTAGAATTAGGTTGAGTTGTTGTAGGTTAAGGTTATTAAAGTCAGGTGTAGGTTAGAATGAGGTTTAGGTGTAGTAGGTTATGTTTATTAAGGTTAGAATTAGGTTTAGGAGCAGTATGTTAAGTTTATTAAGGTTAGGATAAGGTTTAGGAGCAATAGGTTAAGTTTATTAGGGTTAGAATTAAATTTAGGAGCAGTAGGTTAAGTTTATTAAGGTTAGAATTAAGTTTAGGAGCTGTAGGTGAAGTTTATTAGAGTTAGAATTAAGTTTAGGAGCTGTTGCTTAAGTTTATTAGGGTTAGAATTAGGTTTAGCTGCAGTAGATTAGGTTTATTAAGGTTAGAATTAGGTTTAGATGCAGAAGGTTAAGTTTATTAAGGTTAGAATTAGGTTTAGAAGCTGTAGGTTAAGTTTATTAGGGTTACAATTAGGTTTAGCAGCAGTAGATTAAGTTTATTAAGGTTAGAATTAGGTTTAGATGCAGAAGGTTAAGTTTTTTTAAGGTTAGAAGTAGGGTTAGGAGCTGTAGGTTAAGTTTATTAGGGTTAGAATTAGTGTTTAGCAGCAGTAGATTAGGTTTATTAAGGTTAGAATTAGGTTTAGATGCAGAAGGTTAAGTTTATTAAGGTTAGAAGTAGGGTTAGGAGCTGTAGGTTAAGTTTATTAGGGTTAGAATTAGTGTTTAGCAGCAGTAGATTAGGTTTATTAAGGTTAGAATTAGGTTTAGATGCAGAAGGTTAAGTTTATTAAGGTTAGAAGTAGGGTTAGGAGCAGTAGGTTAAATTTAGATGCAGGTTTAGGTGAAGTAAGTTACGTTTATTAAGGTTAGAACAAAGTTTAGGTGTAGTAGGTTAAGTTTAGCTGCAGGTTTAGGTGTAGTAGGTTATGTTTAGGTGCAGGTTAAGGTGTAGTAGGTTAAGTTTAGGTGCAGGTTAAGGTGTAGTAGGTTAAGTTTAGGTGCAGGTTTAGGAGCAGTAGGTTAAGTTTATTAAGGTTAGAATTAGGTTTCAGATTCAGTCCCATTCAAACCCATGACACTTTTTTCACATTGATGTGAAGGCATCACCCATTTTAACTCAAAACTGGCACCTTTAGTACGATAACATTTTTTAATGTGATAGACAAACGACTGTCACTTCTTTGTCTTCGCAAAATACATTTTTTGCAGCTTTAAAGAACACAACTCCATCCAGGCTACTGATGACAGGGTTGTGGGTTCGATACCTGGGCTCAGGTATTGAACAACTGCCACTGCTTGGCCCTTAAGCAACAGTTTACCTTCTCTGATCCCCAGGTGCTCTGGGCATGTGTTCTCACTGTCACTGTGTGTGTGTGTGTGTGTGTGTGTGTGTTTGATCACTAGTGTGTGTGTGAGTGTATTCACTGCACTGATGGGTTAAAGGAGGAGGCCAAATTCCATCCGTGTCCAACACTAACGGTGAATACACTTGTCTTGTGTCTTGTGATTTTGCCGAAACACCTACACTGAGAAAGTTGCTATAAACGACTGCCTTTGTGAACACAGACATTTTATGTTGAGTTAACACTGACTCCATGCTGACTCTGCTGTTTGACTGAAGTGTAATGTGCTGCATAATTACATTATCTTTCTATAAGCATTTCTATTTTTTTCCTTTATCAGTAGACAGTGGCGGACCTGACGTGTTCCAGGTTAAGGCCTCCTGTGCCGCTGGGCCAGTAGCTGAGAGGAAGACGAATGCGAGGGACTGATTGAAATGCGATCTCTTTTATTTGATTAACGTCCTATTCCCCTAAGTCAGAATAGGAAGCCGCGTGACAAGGCAATATTTCCAAGACGCTCGCCGAGGAATTTATTTTATCGACCGGAGGACAAAGTCAACAAAGCCGGCAGAAGTGGGAAGAGGGGACAAAACAAGCTTATTACAGCCTTCGCTCAGACAAGCCCCCCCCCCACACACACACACTCCTCATCCTCATATTGCCGTAATGCTTCAAAAATCGATAGCGGGCCGAGAAACAGGTCAAAATGCAATAAGTGTGCAATCTGTCCGGGAAATAACACTGGTGGAGGACGGAGGCGATGGTGGCACCATCCCGTGGGGGGCTGCCCCTCTCTCTCTTGCGCGCCTGGCCGGAGAGTGCAGGGTTAATGCATTTCTCCGCAAGCTTCAGCCCCCCCTGACCGACTTGGAGCAGTGCTTCTTCGAGGCCTTCTCAAATGCCAGAAAAAGACAATGGTCTAATTATCTCATTATCTGTGACTGGACCAACTGTCTGTTTCCTCTCTTCTCAGTCCCCCCCCCCCACCTTTTCCAGTCCTGTCTCATTTCCAGGACAGAGCATGGCAGCACAGCGTTCAGCAGGCCATTAGCACATAATGACTGCTGAGTGGCGCGTTGTAGAGGAAGTGGCAACACAGTTCTGCACTCCGCTCCACAGCAGCTGTGTGTCAGCAGGTCACAGGGTTAACTCTCTTAGGCCAACCATGCTGTATGTAGCTCTCGCCTTAATTACTTCTCACTTGTAGCTCTTTGAATCAGGTAGAGAAATTCTGTCAAAAACTAGGTTTCTGAACTTTTAGTCAGCGCCTCATGTGTTCGTAAGTAGAAGAGGGGGGGGGGGTTATTCAGATCTAAATTTGATGAAGAATGATGCTGTTGTGGGTGGAAACAAATATCCTATATGTTATTGCTATGTTATGTTATTTGTCATTTCTTGACAGTAAATCAGAAAACAGAAAAGTGTGAGAACTGCAGATTCTTACCTGTCAATAAAGAAATTGTGTAATTATATTATATAGTTACAATATAATTATATAAATATAATAGTATCATAGTATATAGCATATAGTATTATAGTATAGTATTGTAAATGATAATGAAGTATAAATCAAATGTGTAAAACCAAAACAGCAATAACTTATGAAGAAATATTTTAATTTAATTTAATAAATGTTTTTCATACTTTCATAAATATCTTGAATTTTTAATAGAAATTTTGTTGAATTTTTGTTTTAGGGTAAAAATAGTGGAATGTTCTTTTAGTAAAGAAAGTTTAAATGTATATGATATGATATGATATATAATATAATATACACACTTTGGACATATATATATATATATATATATATATATATATATATATATATATATATATATATATAATTTATTTATTTATATATATTTATATATAACTCATTTTATAATTAAAAGTACATATATTTTACTAAAAATCTAAATTACTGGCTGTTTCTGACTGACCTCAGAGGTGCTCTGATCATTTTAGCCCCTTCTGGATACAAATCTCTGTGGTCTTCTAGGCCTAAAGCGCTCTTTGGTTGCTGCTGCACACCGTATTTAGTCTCTGACCTTGCATATCGGTTCGAAAATCTCTTTTTTGGACGCAACTGTGGTGAATGTGATGGTGTGACCACAAATGTGCTACAAACATTTCGGTAGTAAGAACTGGCTTGTCCTGTGATATTTTTATTGCTGTCTGGATATGAGAGTTTCATCACTGAGGAGACGGGTGGAAGTCTTCTTGCAGACGTCCCCCTGATAAAGTAATCCAATCCGAGCAGGGCCGAAGTGTGGTTGAGGAAAGTTTCATTTTACACCCATATGAATTTGGTTGGATATTTTAATAAAATCTGTTGTTCGGGAGCCTGAATACTCTGGTAGCGCTCCAGCGCTGGAGACGGGCGGGGTGGAAGATTGTGCTGCCGTGCAACAAAAGCAATCAGAGATTCAGCGCTACGGCTGAGGGAGGGAGGCATTGTACTTGTTGATTAAGAAGGGTAAAAAAAAAAAGCGTTCCCAGGGAAACACGGATGAAACTATTGAAATGCTTCCACTCTCGACCTTGGGCTTTTCTCCTTGTGGAGTCAGATGTTGGCAATGGAAGGCTGCAGCGTGGCACAATGTATGTTTTCCTTGCCTTTTTTTTTGTTGTTGTTGTTGCCCAGATAAAGACGCCGTGAGTCAAGGGCATGGGCGGTAACTATTTGAAATGCTCTAGGAGATGCGGGTAGAAGAAGACCACATGCAGCAGCAATAACGCTGACTGCGTCATATACATGTCACTGATATCAGCTTTTTGAATGGGTTTTTACATAGATCTCAAAGGAGAATGAAGACGCGGGCTTAAATACACTTATAGGGCAGAAAGCTGGGAAGGCTGCGTGTGGTGACACCTACACTTTCTGCTAGGCTTTCATCTTTCTGCTGCCTTTTACAGTGCAAAAAGATGTCTAGCCCCTGTTACGCTAAATGACAGGCCGAAGGACCTAAGAGCCTTGGCCGTCAGCCTCTCCGTGTTCCTGGGCCATCACGGAAAAGGCTGAGGGCAAACGATGAGGGTATATTTCACCCCACATGAGGCAGCTCGGAGCCTTCAGCGCGCCGCCTGGCAGAGATTGGGATGGCATTTTCATTTGACCTCGGGGTGACATCGGCGTAATGGGAAGCCATCAAAAGCGCTATCTATAAAACAGAATTGATTTCGAGACGCCCGCATTGATATGCAAAATCTGCGGGAGCCGTCGGCCGGACAGACGCTCCTGTTGAACGGACCCCCCCCCTGCCGTCGCCTCGGAACGTTCCGCATCCATCCTTAGGCCGCAAGTGAACAAAACTAATGATTTCTCAGCGGTTTTGAGGGATGGGACTGCTTATGAGAGGTGAAAACAAACCCACAAACCCTATATTTACGAGCTAAAGCTCAGTCTGGTAAGACTTCAGCCATGCAGGGTCGCATCACTCTTCTACACAGCCTACACAGATCAGCTCGCCTAGGCGTTATTTATGAAAAAGCAGCACAAACAAATTTGGTGAATTGCAGGAGATACAAATTTTCCTCACTTTGACGGATGGGCTCGATTGCCGAGACTCAGAGATTAAACCCTGTTCAGCGGATTTGTGTCTCTTTGGTGGTTGCAGATATATCACATGTATTGGGCTGTTCAGCTCGATGTATGAGAGAGAGAGAGAGCGGGAGAGTGTAACAGGTTGATGCCTGTTGCTTATGCCAGCTCGTGTCTTCTCACCTCAGTCTTCTGGCTCTAGCAAGCCAACAAACCGGTTCAGAGCGAGAAAAGATGTCAGGGCTAGGTGAAGTGTGGAGGAAATGAATGAAGCAGTAACAAAAAAAAAAAAAGAAAAGAAAAGAAAAGAAAAAGAAAGTAAAAAATAAAAACGATCCACTTATCACTTACAGAGCGCGATCAATTGTGGCATGATCCTTTTAACCATATGATCTTCATCCCAGCAGCAATTTTGTCTGATGTTTCTCTAAGGATGAGACAATGCGAGTCAGCTCGATGAGTTCAATTACAGACGGGAGTGTCACTGAGGTTTTCATTTTCTCGTATGCCTCGGTTAAAACCGCCTTTATTGCTTCTTTGCCTGTCTACCCATGCAGCCTGTAACGAGAGAATATTTCCCTGGAGTGTGTGAATATGGGGGCAGGCTTTTGGGAAACTTTATTAAACAAATAAAATAGCTGCCTCTTATTGCCTGCTACTGACAAATTACAGGGTATGGAAATGAAGCCAAATGACAGCAATTCTAGCGAATTAGAGGAATAGTCACTGTGCTAATTACTCTTTCAGTTATAGGTTTTCGGACGCAGGTTTTCCACAGTCCACAGAAAAGAGGGTCACGTCCAGGTTGCTGATTAGATTATGCCGTTATTAGCAAATGGCAAGCTGCGGTGGGAGGGCTGTTTTTTCTTCCCGTCTTACTTATTCATCCTGGTCTTCTTTAAGATCAGCTTCATCCTGATGGGAAAAGCAATCAAAGACGTGGCTCTCAAACATGATAAACGCCTTGTCAGAAGAAGTTACGGGGAAGTCGCTCAACACCTGGCCTCAGGAGAGCCCGGTGGCCTCAGGTTCTTTCGCAAGTTGATTAGCAGCGCAGACAAATCCCACCTTCGGTCGTGTATTATCTACAGGACGGACGAAGAGGAAAGTCATTAGGGAAGGCTGCAGAAGGTCTGAAGTATTATCTGTGGACGGCTAACAAGATTGCCACGCTCAACATCAGAGGCATGTCTCGCTCTAATGAAAGCGGAGATCTGTTTGCTTGCAGTTTATTGGAAGTGTCGTCCGATGACACTTTGAGAAAGCCTTTGATGCTTGCAGTCAGTTTTGTGGCGGCAGTAATCTTACACAGACTATTAAGAGGTAGAAGAAGGACATGGCCTGCTTGCCGTTGCACAGATTGTGACGCTGGACTGGTTTGAGCTTCATTTCAGTTCTGATCCTGGTCCTTCATTTGTCAGAGCATCTAGATGTTTCGAAGGAGGGCACTGCCAATTTTATTAGTCAAATCAAATGTTTTGGATTTCATTGGATTGTCAGTATTTCACCTACTGGCTAATTGGAGAAGAGTCCAGCTGATAACTGCAAACTCAATTGTGCTAACAAGCTTTTCCAATTCTCTCAATCAAAGCGGTAAACATGTCAGGAAGTAAAACAACACAGGATTCAGGTGGATTGATTCTTGCACTGTAAAATTCATACGCTGCCCAGTGAAGCTGGTCTACCACCGTTAATGTAAAGTCAGGGCAACTTAAAATGCTAAAGTAACTGATTACAAAGTGTTTTTTGAGTTAACTCAACTTTAGCCAATAGTTCTTATTTTTCTCAGTTTGATTGAAAATATGTTTTATAGTGAGCCTCCCAAACATTAGTAATCACCTGCAGTGGAAATTCGCATGGAGAGCTGTGGTGTTGATGGGATTTGAATATATCATTTTCTGTGTCTTGAAAAGCAGGCAGTTAGACCATTGTGCCACTCCTGAACCGTAAAACTACACTGTAGTGCAATGGTCTAACTGAGGTGACATGAGGTGATTATAACCACAGAAACACAGGTCTTAACTCACATCTCAGCATGTCCTTATGGATGGCAGCTCATCACCTGAAACTCAGTGAAGCTACTGTTCTTCACCATGATCTTGCCATCTCCTTTGAGTGCTCCATCTTTTGGTCACTCCATCTGCTGAAGCACCTAGTCTCAGCGTAGTCATGGATGATCAGTTATCCTTCTCAACTCATGTTGCAAATCTGACTCGCCAGGCAAATTTCTCCTTTACAACATCTGGCCAACAAAGGCCACCCTCTACGCTTCTTCAGCCTCTCTTTAACAATTCAAGGCTTGACTGCAACTCCCTTCTGGCTGGTCTTCCTATGTGTACTATCAGGCCTTTGCAACTAATCCAGAACACGGTTGCACAACTTGTATTCAAAGTTCTCTTCTGCTTCATGTTACTCCTCTGCTGTGTTCTCCTCATTGGCTTTGAAATCCTGAAGCTGGCCTTCAAAACCCGATACAAGAGACTTTCAAGCTTTCAAGTATGGATCAGCTTGACCCCACCATCCTTAAAGATCCATGGAAGACAAACATCCAGACTTTTTTCCGTCCTGGCACCGAAGTGGTGGAACGAACTTCCCCTGGGTGTCCAAAGAGTTGCTCGCTGTCCCATCTCTTTTAAAAGTACCTAAATTAGCCCTTATCTTGTACTTATTAAGGTGTATGATTGTATCTCATATCTTACTTGGTTTGTTTGACATTCAGGCTAAGTGTGGTGTATGTTGAGTATTGTGTATCTAGGTCTCTATACTGATTTTTGTATTTGGCAGCATCTAGAGTAAACAGGGAAGCACTTCTGTAAGTCGCTCTAAATAAAGGTGTCTGCTGAATGCTGTAAATTTCCATGTAAATGTACATTCCAACAAGGGCTCAGCAGTCTATTGCCAAAAGACTCCAAGTCTGGGGACATCATGTGATAGGGCACGTTCTACCCAACAGATGGAAATGAACAGGAAGCAAATTGAGGACTGAAAATATGAGTTAGGAGAACTTTCTCCAGAGAGTCCTATTCTATTGGCAAAACTCTTCCCTACAGGGTCTAGACAAGCTGTGTGTGTGTGTCATCTGTCATTGCAACTTAAAATAGCTGAATACATTCTTTAGAGAATGTGTCCACATAAATTTGGACATATAGTGGATCTTGTAGTTACTAGATGTTGCTATCCTTTTAGTTGCATGCCAAAGAAACAACACCACCTCCAAAGGGTTTAGCATTCCTGGCGTCCCAGGATCACCCCCTTGATGCCATCTGCTCGGCTGTTTGCCCAGGTGGAGTCCCTCCTCTTTGTCCAGCTGACTGCTTTTTTCAGCAAGATCTTTCACTGTTGCCTGCATGTCTTGCCCAGCACTCCCATCTCGCCAAGAAGCTTTGATGTGGACATCGCTACAAAGCCTCCACAGCCTCTACATTTCCTCTGACTGGATCTTGACTCCACATACCTAAGCTTCTAGCGCTCATAGGCCTCCTCCACTGCATCCTCCCATGGCATTGTAAGCTTTATGATATAGACATAAGACGTGATGATGCGCAAGGTCATAGCACAAGGTCTAATTTGAGGTTTACTGAGTTCCAGGCGAAGTCACATATCAAAGCTGTACTGCAAAAGCCCTGTATCTTCATTTTTGTTGTTTTGTTTTTTTTACCTTTTGGCTCAATGTAAATCTGACAGTTGTTTTTTTAACACTGAGTCAAAATTTCAAAGACTTCTTACATTGACTTCCATTAAAAGTTAAGAAGTTGGCACTTTGGAGATACAAGGTTTTTGTGTGACTGTGACGATATTCTATTATGAATGTGGTATACCAAAAAGAATAGCTTGACCCCCACCCCAACGTTCCTCACTTTCCACCCCAACACTACTGCCCTTCCATTATTCACTCCTTATAGCCCACCTCTTCCCACAGCTGTTTGAGAGGTGCTCAGAAGTTGTAGCACTCACAATGTGGTAAGGCCCTTTGGCAGCACTTAAATGAACATCCCGTCTGGGAATCCATTATTCAGGTCTTTGAAGACAGTCTGGAGGCTTAAGGAGGTGCATGGCTGTATTGCACTCTCAACAGTGTGGAACACAGGCATAAAGAACATTTGGGCAGGGTTCAAACACTGAGAGTAGAAAAAGTTGTTGCCATCATGGCAAAGCTATGCATCTAGAGCTCAATTTTGAGGGGATGCTATTCCCTCTGTCAAATGACAACAACAACAACACAAAAGACAGTGTATGAGGAGTGATTTCAGGCTAACAATTAAATAAGTTACAGTCAGAGCAAAGCTCAAACTTTGTTCTATACAAATTAATGGGCATATAAGATGAGACATTTCTAAAAATGTAAGCTTAGCTACACTCAGGGCCGGCGTATGGGGTAGGAGGAGATGATTCTGAGGGGCTGTGACAGACCGGGCCCTAAATTTTAATTAATTAAGTATTTTGGCAGAATTGTTAGAGTTGTGGGGCCCAGTGTAATATCTTTTTATGAGGCCCAAAATCCCAGCCTCCTGGTTGTGTGCAACTACCATTCTTTGGTAAGCCTTGGGGATCAGCATAGATTTTGTATTGTATTACTTCCATGTGTAAAAACCAATATTGTGTAAATTATTTCAGGCAAAACAGACCAGCCACTAGTTGTAAATCATATAGATAAACATTGCATAACATAGCATTTGCTGTCAGAATTATTCCCCCATTCCCCCATTGCAAATCAGGTTTATTAGCAGTTTACAACCTTATAGCTGTTTGCACTGAACCAATCAAGGATCAGATTAAATAGCTCAACACAACTAATATAACAAGTGTTTGCTCCACATTCAACACAAAATACCACTTTTACTGACCGCTGCAGTCTCAGAATGATCCTCCTGAATAGAATCTCATTTCTCACAATATCATTAGCACACATTTCACACAAATAAGTGGTCAAATCAGGGCTTTATTAGTTTAATAGTTTAGTAGTTATAGGGGTTTTTTAGTAGTAGGGGTTTTGTGGACTGTGATTGCATGTTAGAAATCTAAGAATTCTACAAGTCAAGAGAGTTGTCCAAAATGTTCAGAGAAGAGGTCATAGCCTTGCACAAACAAGGAAAAGCATACAGACAGAGCAAAGGCACTGAATGCTTCTAGAGATACAGCCGGAAGCATAGCTTACAAGTTCGAAGTTAAAGGAACACTGGCTACACTAGCTGGACGTGGCAGAAAGAGGAAGCTGTCACTGGCTGCCACCAGATTCCTGATGAGGTAGGTGGTCAAAAACCATTGAGTGACTGCAAAAGACTTGCTGCAAGATCTTGTGGCAGCAGGCACTGGGGTTCATGTTTTCACAGTACACCTTGTACACCTCTACTGACCCAAAAGCACAGGTCAGCCAGTAAACCAGAGGAGACAAAACTGGAGCTCTTGGGCCTGTAGATCAGCAGTATGCCTTAAGGGGAAAGAAGCATACTCACCTGCCTACAGTGAAGCACAATGGAGACTTGGTGATGCTCTGGGGCTTTTTTGCTTCCTCTGGCAGTGGAAACCTGCAGAGTGTGGAAGGCAAGATGGACTCAGCTAAATCAAAATATTTGGTTGAATCATAATATTAGTGAACTAAAGGCCCTTGGCCATGAAGACTTCCTCAGGAATGCTGCCAGAAGCTGGTGTGTGACTATGGATCATGTTTGCAGCAGGTCAGAACAGCAAACAGGTGCTCTACTAAGTACTAAATGTGCTTGTCCTGAAGGGTTTGAATAATTCTGAGACTGCAGTAGTCATTAACAGTGGCTTATTAGTTGTGTTGAGCTATTTAAATTGGTTGAGGTGATCGGTTTATTACAAACAGCTGAAGGTTTCTACATTTTGCTAATAAACCTAATTTGTAATTGGGGTTGAATAATTTCGAGTGTAACTGCATTTGCTGCTGTGATCTGATTTTGCTGTTAGGCCAAACAAACTGATACAGTAACAAGTTTATTTTCTTGTGTTTTTGAGCAAACAGTCACACCTGAGCAGGGTGTTCCTCTCACCCTGCTGCCCATTCCTCTCTCCAGCTGAGGAAATCTTTCCAGATGGAAGTGTTCATAAATATAGATGACCACATAACTGCTGGATTTAACGAATGCAGCTTTTACAGTAGGTTGGCTCTGTGTATCAGGTGTAGCAGGCCAGGTGGACAGGGGTGATTGATGTTCTCCAATTTAGTTCACTTAATTTTTTATTTTACTTTATTTTATTGACTTATTTTTACGTTACTTAAAATGGACATACTGTAAAGATACAGAATGAAAAATATTAAACATAATTTATGTCTTTAAGTTTATTTATTTTGGCAAGAGGTGGGTTGATTGTCCTAAACCGACTGACAAATCTGATTCATGTCAAATCCAAGCACCATTTTTCCAACATATTTATTGTACAAATTTGACTCTATTGTAGACTGGGCGTCTGTCTTATGGTTGGTGTGGCGCAACAGATAATACCGCTACCTACCAGTGAGCTGTCACACCATGTGGGAGACTAGGGTTCCATTCCTGGTCTGGGTGACTATGCTGCACTACTCCAATAAGAGTCCTTGGGCAAGACACCTGACACTACATTGGCCCACCTAATATGAGTAACCTTGAAAATTGCGCTGGATAAGAGTATCAGCTATATAGTAGATATTAATAATACAACTCAGTGTGTATCAGGTTGGTGTTCTGGTTCTCACTATACTGAGGGATGGGCTTTCAGTGTGTATCTAGGTTGTGGTGTTGAGTCTGTACTCTGTACTCTTCCCTAAGAAGCTTGTCAGCTTAATACATTTTACAGAAGCTTTGGCTGAGTTTGAGTCAGATATGGAAAAACAAAATCCTGACAGATTGATGACATATTTTCTATTGGAAGGCACAGCAAAATACAGCACAGCATGACTGCCCAAAAATATGCAAGTAAATGGTCAAGGTCATGTCCATGTATTGTACGATAAGTCAATAATGTAGTTATTGTGATGGGCCAAACTGACTGTCTTACTCTGTTGACTGGTGTTGCCTGGTGTTTTCATTCATTTGCATTGGTTGTGCTGAACAGTAGAAACTGTGGTGATTGCATTTAAAGGTTTCAGGAATTTTGCCAAGGCAACTGAGAGAAACTGTAATAAACTGTAAAGAGCAGCTGCCGTCAGTGTCAATATTCCAGTCATTAGGAAGTAATGCACATTTGAATCAGTGAATTTTCCAATGACAGCAGATGCCAGTACAAATAGACTATGTTATATAATATTTGTAACAGTGATTTTTGACGACACTTTATGTGCATGCTGCCTGCATAAGGGCTCTTTTTTATTTTAAAACAAATCTTAGTATTTGACTTTTTGTGACCAAGTATTTATGTGTTAGTAATTATGTAATAGGTCATTTATATCTCAGTTTTTATATGTCAGTATGTATAGCTCAGTTTTTGCTATTTTAAGTCATTTATATCAGTTTTTATGTGAAGTAATTTATATCTTAGTATTTATGTGTTATAATTTATGTCAGTTATGTCATGTTATAAGGCATTTATTTGTCAGTATTTATATATCAGTATTGATATGTTATGTCATTTATATGTCAGTATTCATATGTTATAAGGTATTTATGTCTGTATTTTTAAAGGTCATGTATATGTCAGTATTTGTCATTTATATGTTAGTATTTATATGCTGTCATTTATGTCAGTATGTATATGTTATAAGGCATTTATAAGTCAGTATTTATATGTCATAAGGCATTTATAAGTCAGTATTTATATGTAATAAGGCATTTATAAGTCAGTATTTAAATGTAATAAGGCATTTATAAGTCAGTATTTAAATGTAATAAGGCGTTTATAAGTCAGTATTTATGTTATAAGGCATTTATAAGTCAGTATTTATATGTAATAAGGCATTTATATGTCAGTATTTATGTTATAAGGCATTTATAAGTCAGTATTTATATGCAATAAGGCATTTATTTGTCAGTATTTATGTTATAAGTCATTTATATGTCAGTATTTATTTTAACTAATGCTGTCAACATTAATGTGTTAATGTACACAGTTAATCTGAAAACTTTTTGACCAAAGTTGACCAAGTTTGGCCCCAACTTCCTCACTTAGGTCACTCTTTTTACAGAGCCTAGTAATGTAAAAAATAGCCAGGCCTTTGGCCAGTTTATTAAGCACATTTATTTGTTCTCCCGCCCAAAAAATTAAGGACGTGCTATCTAGCATATTAACTTGTGATTCATCATAACTAATTACAGAATAAAGTTGTAATTAATGCCATTAAACTTTTTAATAGATTGACACCACTAACTTTAAGATATGCACAAATAGGCACGATTACAAGGGCTCTTTAACTTCGGAGACATTTGCTCCATTTATAACACAGTTCTTAAAGCAGCATCATGTAGCAAGTGCACCTTAAAATAACAGCTTTAAAATGATTGTGATGCTCCACTGACTGTTAAAGGAGAAATGGCGTCTTTATCACTGGAACACAGCCACAGTTTACTTCTGTGATCATATGGAAACATAAGGGCTTCATAACACATGTAGAAGCACTGAGTTATGTTTTTAAAAAAGCAAGACTTGACTGTGTATATCTAAACTTAGTGTTGGTAAGATTACACTATATTGACATAAGGGATCTTAAACCAAAGTCATGCTAAAAGCTTGTATTTCCATTGTTGCTATTTTTCTGGCTGTTGCACTATGCAACTCTGCACTGCATAATGAGAGTCAAAGTTGTGTAAAATGCTCTAATACTGCTCTACCTCATCAGTCCACATGCTGCATCCACTTTAGATGCTGCTTCTGTATCTCTTAGCTTGTAAAATGCATGTTTAGCATAAGCTGATTTATATTTACTTCAATGGAGTAAGCAGTGAATGCAGCAAAATGTACTCCTCAACTGTAGGGGGAGCCCAGGAGCAAAGAACTACAACTTTTTGCATAATGCTGCTTTAATAATGTCTGTATTTCTGGTTATGCCTCATGGTAGGCTTATGTATAAAATGTTGGCCAATTTAAATAGTTTACTTCAGCAATCTCAATCATCAGTGTCATGCAAAAGACACAAATATCTCCAACATGGCAACTTTACAGGGAAAAGGAGAAAATCTTATAGGTGAATAGGGGTTATTCCTAGTCATTTGTGAGCATCCCTATTGGTCCATTCGCCATGAAATAACAAAAATGTATAGAACAGACAGATGTACATTATGTCAAAAAGTATAAAATGGTAAAAATCGAGATAAAAGGATTTTGCATTATAGTGACAAAATAGTGACACAAGAGGTTCATTAATACTAAAGTCTTTTGATGTAAAGGGTTGACATAAACTTAGATGGCATTCGTTCAGACTTCATAAAGCCTCATCAGTAACAGTAGATGTTAGAAGGCAGAGACTAGTTAACAGTAGTGCTCTAAATTTAGCATATCGTCACTGTCAGGCAAAAACCTTGTATCTCTGAAATGGGAAAAAAAAATTCTTAACTTTCAATAGAAGCCAATGTAAAAGGATTTAATTCCAAGTAATTTGAAGCATTTTATTGGTCCATTTATTAAGCAGTTTGACACTACGTAAAAATAAAAAAACAACAGCTAGATTTACATTATGTCAATAATGTAAAAAATGCCAAAAATATTACATATTCAAGAGATTTAAGATCTTCTGACATGAACATTCAGTCAGACTTCATAAAGCCTCATCAGTAACACTGGACGATAGAAGGCAGAGGCCTAGTTAACAGCAGTGCCATAAATAAGTGCCATTAAATGTCTGATGTCACTGTCATGCAAAAACCTTGTATCTCCAAAATTGTATTGGTCCATTTATAAAGCAGTTAGACACAATGTAAAAAAAAAGCAACAGCCAGAAAAATAGCAACAATGGAAATACAAGCTTTTAGCATGACTTTGGTTTAAGATCCCTTATGTCAATATAGTGTAATCTTACCAACACTAAGTTAAGATATACACAGTCAAGTCTTGCTTTTTTAAAAACATAACTCAGTGCTTCTGCATGTGTTATGAAGGCCTTATGTTTCCATATGATCACAGAAGTAAACTGTGAACCCACAGAAAGCACCTCAGCCCTTCTTTTTTCTTCCACACCTCTCTCTTGATTCTCTTCAGTAATGTCCAGCCTGCTCTGTTTACTTGCCTTATTGCAGAGATGAATCAAAGACGGCTGCTTTATTGCTTCCTTTTTCCACCCTCTGCTCTCCATGCTTCTTAGGCTACGACGCCTATTGTTTGACACAATGGCTGTTATTTACGCCAGTGTTTGGCTTTTTGCTCGCTGAACAATAAACTGCGTTTTTCTGCACTTTAGCAGTGCCACACCTGCTCACAACTTTGCACCTTCTGTCGCGGTGCCGTTGCCAAGGAAACGGACTTAGTCTATGCATGGTGCAGCGATAATCTCATTCAACCCTCGCTTTTAAATGTTGAGATGCAGGGACGTAGTGAGAGAGAGTGAGAATGAGAGAGAGAGAGCATACACGCTATTGTAGAGCAAGCATATGGATGAATGCATGGCCTTGCGGCTGTGTTCAGAAGGGAGCAGGCCGTTTTGAGGCACGTCTTGCTCCTCTAACTAATGTAACATAAGCATTAAAGGCTCCTAATCATGAAGAAAACGAATGCCCTCTGCTTTTTGAAAATATGTATTTTATGTATTACGACTCAAATGGGTGCCAGTGACAGGGTGGTACAAAAATGGCTCCCAAATCCAAATATAAAGGATTATATTGGGAAACATTTGGGGGATAAATATATCTTTTATGTCGTGGTAAAAAAAAAAAAAGACAAGACAAGAAAAGTAGAAATGGCACCAGTTTCATATACAGATGTTCAGCTTGGGTTCATGTTTGAATGAGGCACAGTACAAGGCAGCCAGTAAGACCATTCAGAGGTTATTTACATGTATAAGCCTAAAAGTCATGTTAACATGAATTATGACTGTTATTATTCCATAAACAACATAAACAATTAATACATAAAAAAATGCAAATGACAAAAAATAAAAAATAAAAAATAAAATAACTAAAAATGAAATGCCCGTTAGATGACACTGGGGGTCACCTTGCTGTCTCATGCAAAATGCACACCTCCATCGTAGTGGGCAGCAGGTCATGTGAGAGGCAGCTGCAAACCCATTTATTTCCCAAAGGAGGGAGAATTCACACGACGAAGCTGTAATTATTTTCTCTCATCCTCCGTCCTGCGTCGGTCCCGAGAACGCAGAGGCCCATCTGGGACTGGCCATCATGTCCTCAGAGACCCTGTTTGTGTGTGTGTGTGTGTGTGTTTGTATTAATGCATGAGTAAGTGTGCATTTGTATTACTGACAGTGTGTGAAAAAAGATAGATTCAGCAAATGGAGGAAAATAATAATCAGCTTAGCTTCGCGGTCGGTGCTGCTTAGTTCAACTCTCAGCATTCTTATCCAGAGGTTTCTGTTGTACTGAGATGAGGCTTGCCTTTGCCAATGCGGCATTTGCATTTAAGCGGCTACCAATCCATCACTCCGTCCTTGTGTCTTATGAGCAGATCGTAATGTGCATCTAGGGTCTTTGTCGTACACGACATAGGTCAGTGTGCCTTAAAGGGGAACTCTTCATTGAGGACATAAACAAAATGGGCAAGTTCGAGTTTAGATGGGCAAGTTTGAGCCATCAGGTATTTGTAGCATGATCGTCCCTGTGCAGCGCCTTCTGCAGGAGCCTGAAGTTACTACCACCTTAAACATGCAAGGTTTACGAGAGAAGCTTCTATTAATACACAAGTACATTTTCAACTATTGAATTATTTAAGGCCATTCATTACAAGTAATAATTCTGCCACTATACTTAAATAATAATGACTGTTCTAGACTATGGGTCTAATCTTATAGCCTTGTGGTAAAACCCTAATTTCTGATACTCAACGCTGACCTTGTACTAGTCCCGGTGTAATAGAGGTCTGATCTTTTGTGTAGTACACTGCTCATGTCACGCTAGTCCTGTGGAGGGGCTGTCGCCTGATCTCTGATGTTGAGCACTGTCCCGAGAAAAGAGCTGCAAGCGTCAGGCTGGGAGCCGAGTAGCCGCTGAGGAGTCGCGGGAGAGGTGGGGACAGAGCTGTTCATCATCCTCGCAGACAGGATGACGAATGGGCTGACACAGCTCTGAGAGGTGCTGTCATCTTTATCGAGCCGTTCGGAGCCAGGATCTAAGGGCCTCTCTCCTTCCTGTCCAAATATGGGCAGGCTTCTGAAGATGGCAGGGAACAATGACATCATCTCCAGCGGAGCGCAATTTCTCACTGATGACAAAAAGAGAAGTAATCCATCGAGTAATCCTAGAGGTTTCTGTGTTCAACTCCGATCGGAAACAGACATCAGTTATGTCTGGGAAGTCCATGGACAGTTCACTGATAGAGTACCTGTTGGCAAAAGTTGACATGCTGACGGTGATGCATTATTGGGGAAGGAAAGGAAGTGATTACACTGTCTGCCCGACACCCTAAAGCAACACACGGCTAAAAATAGGACCCAGCTAATGCTCTCGGCCCTAAAGGTTGAGCATCATCGGCATTCGAGGCTATTCTGACTGACTGCTCCACATAATCACCCCTGCTAAAGGAAATCTCATTATTCTGTGCTGTGATCTCTGCGCCAGGGCCAGATAGTAGCTGTGTCTCTGACAGAATTAAAACTCTGACCCTCATGTTAATTGTGCTATGCTGAGCCAGGCCCGGCGGCAAGGTAAGGTCCGATGGGACTGTTCCTCCAGGTCAGGCGAAAACGAGAGTGTGATATTGGCTCACTGTCACATGGGTCAGGGAGCTGATTAACCACCTGTGCTGCTGCATGGAGTGAAGGACATCAGTTACCCACATGTTCTCCAGTCCCCTGCTCAGAACATCATCTCACAATATCTGCATGTGTAATTAGTGAGGCTGAGGCCTTGCGTCCTACACGTCACTGAATGAATGGGAGATACCGCCTACGTACACTTTTGGCCCCTTGACACCAGTCAGTCATCGCTTAAACGCAGCAGCCTGTTTGAGTGTTGTTCCTGACCGTGTGCACCATGTGCAGTTCGTCCATCTTCTACCAGCTACTTCCAGCATGAAGATGTCACAAAGCTGGTTTATGAACATGACAAGTGTTCAGTGATCTTCTAGTGCATTCCCAATCAATGAAACCTTTGGGATCTGCAGGACTTACATGGACCAGAATCTCCTTTCAGCTTCTTGTAGAGTCCATATCATGAAGAACCGAAGCTGTTGCAACAGCAAAAGGTGGCCCTAGCCTTCATTAGAATAGTGTTCCTAATAAATTTCTTATCACAATATTTAAAGTCATTCACGATACATGTAATCACAGACTAAATAGATAGATCCTTAAAAACTATTATATATTCAGTTGCTCTCCGTCTAATTAAACCATTCTAATTACACTGTTATCAATGAAACTTGCAGTTGACCAGTGATCAAATTTAGCTAAATTTATCACGATACAATGAAATATCGTCATATTGCCCAGCTCTACTCTACACATGCTTTACAGTTACTTTGAGAATGAAGCAGCTTCTAATGAACGTGAATGTGCACCTGTTGGCAGGGATGGTAAAGAGAGCAGAGATCTGGAAGGCATGCTATGAAGGGAATAGTGCTAACCTGCATTGTGAACAAACATCCAAAACCACCTCAGAGCTTTAAGGACTTGTTTACAAGTCATCTGTGAGTTGCGATATTGGAATATTACAACTGTAAAGATGCATTGATGTAGCTGTTGACAGAGATGAGGATGTCAACAAGACCTGGAGAGGATTGGTTTGATGCAGGAAGTTTTAGTCAGGACATAAAATGAACATTTCAAAACTATAATATCTCGTAACAATACGGTTCGAAAGTATGAATTCATGCATGTGGGCACTTTGGGCTGGAGTTTGAGTGGCTTATGTTTGGGTAGAAGGCCAGAACCCCTCTGGAGCAAGGGCCAGTGGAGCAGTGGTCGAGAGATTGAGGGACTGAATTCAAAGAAGGTGATGGGGTGGTAGTGGGATGCAAAAACGTAGAGATGGAATTTATAGGATGTTAGATTTTGAGGAGGGCTTCAGGACACTTCATTAGACTAGACTAGCAGGCCAAACCAATCTGTGTAACATAAATGTACAACCCTGTAGAAAGAAAACGGTTTTAAAGGGGGGCTCTGGAGCATCTGGAATGGCTACCAATCCACAAACTAGATTTTGCGAAGTGCGGACCACGCTTGCTAGCTGAGGCAAGGAAGGAAAATTCAAGAAATTTGGGCTGGAGTTCTTGGGGGCTTCAAGCTGATGCCAGGTAGAGGTTGAGTATAATTGGACCATCAGGAGGAGCAGGGGCGATGGTGGGGTGCGAGTTTTCATCACAAGAACATGAACAAGGCAGAGGAGTGGTTTTATAGTGTGTAGTAATGGAGAGGAGGAGTTTGGGCGTTGTCTTTCTCCCAAACTTTTAGTTATTACACTACAACTCCATAAAAAAACAGGAACTCATGGCAGTAGCCGTCCCTTTAGAATTTTACCACCCGTTAGTTTGCGAGGTGAATGTATGCAAGATTACCTTCATCTTGTCTATGCTAACACAGTAACATAGCACATTGTAGGACAGATGAATGTTTCAAACTGCAGATTTCTTAGAGATTCATAGAAACTTCCTGTGGCCATTTCGCCTTTAGCACGTTGTGCTGATGAGAAATGTCCTTCACGTCCATCTGTAATTCGGCAAATAGGCACGTTTACAGTGATTAGGTATGTATGTCAGTGGGTGTGTCGTTGCTAAAGTGAGCAGGGCATGGTGCTTCACTTCTGTTGGCCAAGGCTTGCATCAGCTGACTCGTTGCTAACAGTGCTGGTGCCGTGCTTTTGCGCCTGATCCTTGAGGTATTTTACCCAAGCATGTCACAGACTTTTCATTAAGATTACAAGAGAACTGTGGTTTACTCAACACTTCAACTGCTCAGGGGAGGTGTGAAAATTACTAAGCCCACTGTAAGAACTCATTTGTGTTGTGTGGTGTTGTGAGATTGTAATGTGTGAACTTGATCTTAGTAAACCTTTTCCTCACATCTAGTCAAGTCAAGTCAGATTTATCTGTATAGCGCTTTTTACAACTGTTGTCGTCACAAAGCAGCTTTACATAATTAGTCATTAGTAAAAGACAGAAAAAAAAGAAATATAAGAAAACATAAGAAGACATGAAGGATCCAAGACCCCCAGTGAGCAAGGAAAAACTTCCTCAGAGCTGGAGGAAGAAACCTTGGGAGGAACCAAGACTCACAAGGGGGACCAACCCATCCTCCTCTGGTCAGAACTAGTCTATGTCTGCTATGTCTACTTCATATATCTCTGATAGTCTCCTGTTGGTGCGGTGTGCAGTTAGCTCATTTGGAGTGCTGCTAGGCAAGGGGTAGCTTTTAGACCCCTGAATTCATATACCTGCACTAACAGAGTGCACTGTTAATAGCATTCGGAAGCTAGTCCACAGCAGAACGTTAGCTGACAGAATCATTCACTGGATCATTCACCACAACCGACGGCCTATCTTTCTGTGAAAGCTAGGAAAGTATCCATAACATGGCGATAACTGTAGGACTTACTTTCACAACACTGACTCCTCAGAAAGTGTTGTCCAAACTGTCCTCAAGGCAACGCTGAACAAGCGGAAAACACGAACCCAAGAGATTAACGCTTGGAGGACAGGCACATCGGAAGCTGATGTTCCAGGCTTACTGGAAATCAATCCACATCCCCTGAGCACTGAGTCTAGAAAAACCCCCAGCTGAGGCCGAGCCGTGGTCCACGGGCCTGGCAAAGCTCAGCTGTAGGAGCTGCGGAAGTTTCCTCCAGGATCACAATGACCTCTTGATGCTCCAGCCCGAGGAGAGGTCAGCCGAAGGCTCGAAAAAGCACTGCGATGTTGGGCCCACTCAAATCCATTGATCTGTGCTCCTGAGAGTAATTCATCAGTGCAGTGGAGGAACATGCTCATCTTAGCAGAAAGCCAGTTTTACGGGCAAAATATCACACAACAGCTGTTCAGACCTGCGCGAGAATGGAGAGCAAGAGGAGCGTCCGTGTCCAGGTGCTAAATTAATCTGAATTAAGATGCGTGCCCTGTTCCTTGCCTTGCTCGTACCCTGCTTCTTTTATGCGACGGGAAATCTTATTTTAAGGCAGAAAAGGATAAGAAAAAGCAGAGGAAAAGGAAAGCCGCTTGCGCTAGCAAACATGGCGAGAGTAATAAGCTCACCGGCAAATTGCAGGCACAAGTGCACCATCCATCTCATCAAATGTGTTTCTCAACCAGGAGAGCGGCAGTTATTGCACTCGAATGTAGCATGATTTAAAATAATGTGTGCGGCATTCGATTTCATACTTTCCTCATGGATATGATATTGATTTTGGATTTAATATTGGAGAGCGGGAAAAAAACATGAGCACTTTTAAATCCAATTTCTTGAAGGTGCTCTCCGCGTGCGTTGTCATCCCAGTGGACGAGGAAATGTCAGTCTTGACATAATCATAAATCAGCACAATTAGATCAATAGGCTGCGCTGGCTGAATACATCCCCTCTGATATCTCTTTATTTTTTATGGCAGTAAACAAAGGAATGGCTGGCTTCGGATTTCTTCCAGAACCCAATAATGTCAGCGCTTGTTCTGCCGAGGCCCAAGCCTGCCTCTACAGTTGGAGAAGCAGCCGAATCTCATAGAAGAGGAATGCATACACAGAAACTGATTACACACGCTGCACGTGTGGCTTAGCCGACCGTTCTTTCTGCACGTCATTTAGTTGGGCTCCGTTTTCGAAAATCCCCAAGCACATAAATTCCAACCCAAAAAGCGGTTTAAACATACGCTAGACAAACCCTGATGTCGCACTTCCTCCTTCACAGGAACAGCTTTTGCCTTTGGTTATGCAGAGCGTTCCTCTTTATTCAATGCTGTGAACGCTGCATCGACTGTTTGCCTTTAGATTCTACCTTAAGATTTTAATTTGCCTCTAGAAATAAGTTAACATTTACCTTTTGGCACACAGCTGAGCAATATCGCAGGATATATGGCAATCTTATGCAAATATAATAGTCCCGACATTTCAATCCACTCAGAATGCAATGTACAGAAGACTGAAATCTGCTTAGGAGTGTCTTTGAAGCTTTTAATATATAATCGCTCAAAGGTTATCATTGACATAGTCTATGGACAAGAAATAATCATAAGGTGTGTTTTTATTCACGATCAGGTAGACAGTCTTTTCAAAGTTTCATGTCAGATATTGCTACAAATATTCAGTTTCATATATAAATGTTAATATTAACCCCTTATATTTAATATTAGCCCCTTAACAAGGCTATTCTTTGGTAATAGAAGTTTATAATAACATTTTTGGCCCACCAGGTTAAAGCAACACTATGTAATATTTAAAATCTAATCCTATTGTAATATTTTACCAAAATCATGTTAATGCTCCACTGACTTTTAATAGGAAGGATAGCCTCGCTATCATGCTCTCTGCGCTCTGCACTCTCTGCACTCTCTGCACTCTGCACTCTCTGCACTCTGCGCTCGGCATGCTGCTAAGTGCGCTATGTAACTTTGGAGACCTGGGCAGGGTAATGCTTGCGAGAACTGCATAGCGCTGTGTAACTGGAGTCATATTTTTGTACATTTCTCTTACTTTCATTGACAGTTCGGCATCTCTCAGCTTGTCCAGAAAAAGCGTGTCTTTTAGCGTTGGCTCAAAGCGTGAATTACACTTTCTGACTGTAGGGGGAGCCCAGCTGCAAGAAAAATGCCAATTCTCCATAGTGTTGCTTTAATAAAGTATTAGATCATGCTAAAGTTGCTTTTTATTGAGGCCTATTATAATAAAGTGTTACCAAAACATTCAGAGTGGCACGGCCGTTTGGTACCATCTCATAGAATAATTCAATAAGGATTTATGGTTTAAAACGTAAGGTCAATATAATGCTGTTGTTCCAAAGCACTAATGAGTGCTGAAATATTAATAAATGGTCAGATCTAAGTGTTATTGTTTAGTGTTCCTGGCTTTTATGGCCTGCATGCCAGAGAAACAAAACCAAAATGGCTTTTCACACTCGTCTTTCCAAGACCTTAGTCACCGTTCAATCTGTTGGAAGCCGTTTGGCCAGAGATCCATTAGGTTGCTGGGGAGAAAATAATCTTGTTTACAAACCAACAGGGCACATTGCTGAGAAGTGTTTACTTAGCCTTTGATTTATGTCCTCTTAACAGTCATGTGCGGTTCTCAACTTTGAGCCGGCCACTTTGTTCCAGCTCCAAACCCCACAAACCACACTTCCTTACGGTCACTAGAGCTTTTTTTAATTACTCCAACTATGAGTCATAAAATGGGCGCTGAGGCATTTTCCAATCTCACCATGCAGGCCAATAAGCACACCCCGGTCACCCCCCACCCCCACTCCCACACCCCGAGACAAACCAGCTCTCAGGGTCAGTGGAGAGATGGGGTTCTGTCCGACCGCATTCGCATTCAATCCCATCTCCCGCCAACATGTGAGGATCTATTTTCCGAGTCGGCCCGCTCTGACCCCGATGCGAGCACGCAGATCCATACAACCCCACGGACACGGATGTGGATGAAGTGCACGGCTCACAAATCGCCTTCTCGCTCTCCTCCCCAATTTTCTCTCTGTCTTTGTCTCTCGGTCCCTGCAGTCGTGAGGAATATTCCTAAAGAGAGGCTAGTGACATTTTAGCAGTCATCAAGAAGAGGAATGGCTTTCATTAGATGCCATATTCCCCTACGAGAGGGTTTCATCTGTGCTGCCAGCGTGGCAGAGCAGCAGGAAATTTACATAGAGCCATTGCTGGGAGGAGGGCCCCGGGCTACCATGGCACATCAAAAGCTAGCTGGCTAGCCAGCCAGGGGGAATCCCTCCATCAATCATAATTGTATCATTAGACGATCAGCTCCTTCATCTGTCCCAGTCTCTGGCCAGTCTGAGCTCTGGAAAAGCAAGGCCGTTGGAGTCTGCGATCGCGGCTTCAAAAATCAGCGGAGATTAGAATCCTCAGGAGGTTCCTTCTTCAGAAACAGACTCAAAACAACAGATTTCTGATTTCTTTTCTGATTCATTCCCTATTTTCAGCTCATCAAACTGCATTCCTGTCTTTTTTTGAGACCAACATTCCATCTGTCGCTGAGCAGCATTTGCCGAGCTGACACACACGATGCCCTGGATAACTTGGTTCCTGTGGGTGCGTGCAGGTATCTTTCAGAAGGGCCGATATTTCACGTGATATCATCTGCATGCTAATTTAATCAGTGAGAATTCTCTAAAAACACCCTGTGCTATTTTTTTTCCAGTGCTTCCACACCACAGACTGACACATTTCTCTGAATGAGAGCCTGTCAGGGTTCTACGGCACGTCACTGGATGTCACTGCATGCGTTCTGAAGTGAGAAGAAAAATCTTGACGAGGTAAAAGAGAGCAGAACACACATTCTTTCATTCTTTCATGAAATATTCTTTAAATTATTTGAACAAGATTAAGCGCTTAACACTCCAAGGCTTATTACACACTAAGGTGTATTACTCAGTAACTACAGGGGCTTCTGAACAAACTGGTGGGGCCATTCTCTGGTAATAGAAGTTTGGAATAACACTTTCGCCCCGCCGGCGGTCCATAGGCTGTTGAAGGGGTAAATTCAGGGTTACTTACACAAGCCTTCATCTATGATACACACTTTCAGAGGGGAGTATTGATTGGAATGGCAGCCATTGCACAGCAGTGTTATAGAATTCTACCTTCCCCTTGAACCAATCCATGCTTGTCTAATGACCAAGTCAAAATGATCCACCTACTAAAAAAATGCAAGACATATATTTATTTATAAATCCATTGACCATTATTTATGTGTACAGTGTATGCAGATGTACCTTGAATAACTGCATGAACCCATATTGCACAACTGTGTAAATTAGCCTACCTTGCTCTGATGACCTGCACTGAATGGAATCAGTCAGGGATGCACAGTCTGGACAGTAGTTGCTGATAACCAGCCTCAAGCAAACTTCCAAATGATCATCAGTCATGGTGGAACGGTACTTGGACTTTAAGATCTTCATGTGTGAAAAGGCTGACTCACATAAATAAGTGGAGCCCAATAATGCAGTGAAGAAAAAATGACTGCTAGTTTCTGCTTCTCAGCTCGCTTTCTAGAGGAATCTCGGTGTCGTAGTTTTTTAACAGTCTGAAAATGCCGCTCCACATTTCCTTTCTTAGGTATAGCGATGGTAGACTTGCAGATGAGGCAAACGAAAATGACAGTGAAAAAAATTCCTTGATCCAGCTCCTTTTCTCATTTTTGAACCCTGTCTCAAATTTAAAAGACATAAATGTGAGGCTAACTGGGCAACTCACAAGCTAATGCCAGCATATGTCAATCAAGTCAATCAAATTTCATAGCGATATAACATATGATAATATAATATAATATAATATAGGATAATATGATAATATGATAGGCTGAGCAAATTCTTTTAATGACATGCGATCTACCCACACCCATAGCCACCCCGATTCCATGCCACCTTTATTTCTGTGTGAGTGTGAGAACAAGAACATGCCAACCTTTGCTGACAACCAACCATGCCTTGCTCCTTGGAAGCAATTGGGGTTAGGTTCCTTGTTCAAAGGCACCTCAGCTGTAAAAATTGAGGGAGCAGAAGGCAATTTTCTTCCCCCTGCCTGCCAGTGAGTCAAGGGGATTGAACCAGCAACCTTCTTAATAAGCCTGCTTATTTAACCTTTAGGCCACAGCTGCCTAAATTTAACATGAGATAATTTTAGGGGCTTGCAGGATGTTTATTATCAATGTGTTCTTCATTATTGAGGGTTTTACGCAATATGTATGACATTCAACATTCAGATTACACTGAAACTGTCAGGTAGACAATGGAAAAAACATTATTAGGCAATAAAGTACTATGTATTGGAAAATGCATGATTATCATTTCTGGGAATAATACATTTTTGTGTTGCTTTTCTCACATTAACGGCATTAGATTTGATAGTTTGTTATAAGCTCCCCACTTGCTGGACCGATTCTACACTCTTGAAAATGCAATCTTTGTTTCCAGCTCCTGGTGTTCATGAAAGTATGAACAACACAACTGGCCCGAAATGAACTGTAACAAAATGAGGGGCTTGTTGTGATCATCGCTAAAATGTCCCTAACGTCTTTCATTCAATATGTTTTAGTGTATCCAGCATTTCTCTAGGGGTAATAAGGAGTTGCTGTAACACTCTCTACACTGTTAAAAAATAAGTTTAATAAAATGGTAATTTTCTGGCAGCAGAGGTGCCAGAAAATGGCTGTAAAAAGGAGGTAATGACGTGGCAACAGGGATTGCACTTTTTTTACAGACATTTTCTGGCACTCTTGCTACAAGCAAATTACAAGGTAAAAAACAAAAAGAACTGCTAGATTAAAAAGGTCACATTTAGATAAAATATCAGAATCTCTTTATATTCAAACACATTAATAACCTGTCAGAATAAAAGCATTTACTGCCTCTGCATGGAACTACAACAAAGACATTTTCTATATCATCTTATTGTTACCAACACTCTTAAAGTCATTTGTGCAGTTATAAAAAGTTTTGTAAGTTATAAAAAGTTATGTAAGTTATAAAAAGTTATATAAGTTATATAAAGATGTAAAAGTTATATAAAACAGTTATAACAGCAATAGTATAAACAACACAGCTCTTTCAGAAAAAAGAACAGGGTGTTCTATTAGGAACTCTATCAAATAGAGAGAGCTCATGTTGATGCGGTCCAAAAAGGCCATACCTCAACTTAGTTAGCATTATGATGCTGATTACTATCCAAAACACACAGGCAACCATACCAAAACTTCTCTATAACTCAAAATGACAAAATAATAATGCTTAACATATATATGTGTTATATATATATATATATTAATACAAAAATAATTAAATACAAACAAATTGTCTTCTTGTCGCATGACTGCAGTGGTGTCATATGGAAATTTTGCTCCCGCTCAAAATCTGTGAATTCAAGTCCTTCCAAACGACCAGTCTTTACTGTCTTTACACCACCCAGAGGGTTCCAGTCGGCGGCAGCTGCAGGACTGGCTTCCAACTCATGTACTTTGGAATGCTGCAGGACTTGACCGCTTCCTCTCACCCATTCTTTAATAAGTGAATGTGAAGTACATTTTCCCGAGTCCACCATTACTTTAACACAATAATAAAAAAAAAAAACACACCCCCTGAAAACTCACATTGGAAACACACTGCTGCTCCTTTTACCCTGACTAGACTCATGTGATACTGGTTGTCTTGGTAACGTGTGAACTAAATGGTACTTCCATGCGGGTCAGTTTTGGATTTGAGTATCGTGCACATATAAACAAGTCAGTCTGAATCTATAATCGGAATGATTTCAGTCGGACTGGAGAAACTCTTTGCATGGAAGCATAGCCATAGAAGCTGAGTAAGGTGAAGCTAGCTGTGTTTGCAAATTTCACTGAACATTTACGATGAGTAAACGTTTCCAGCCTCTTAGCTTAGTTACATAATTAACATTAGCAAACTGATGATGAGCTCTGTGCAGTTTACTCGGTACACGTCTGTATAGGCCACCTGATTTCTAATGCACAAATAATGTATTATACACCATATGGACAAAAGTACTGGAACACCTGCTCATGCATCGCTTCTTCTGAAATCAAGGATATTACTGCTACTGTCCCGGGAAAGCTTTCTAGAAGATTTTGGAGCACTAGTGAAATCAAGATGTTGGATGATCGCCACCCCACCTCCCAAATGTATTGGATGGAACACTATCATTCCTGAGATCACAGTTCCACAGGTCCACAGGTGTTATACCCCTCTAGCCCATGACTGGCATTGGGCTAGGTGCCAATAGGTTAATCTGCTCTGGAGATACCTATTCTATTGGCAATACTTCTCTGAATGCATTCATTAGAAAGGGTGTCCACAAACATTTGAGCATATAGTGTATGTCTAAAGAAGGCTGTGTTCAGTTCAATTTCTTTCAAATGTAGCATAATAATCAGGATTTCAGAACCTACATAAGTGCACTGCATAAGAAGTAAGGTGTCGGTTCAGGTTCCACCATGAACATTGACTAGCATAGCCTCCTGTGGGCACGGCCTTTTACAACTGTTGAAAAATTGTGTGTTGTTATACTAGTGGTTAGTGTAGCAACACTCCCTTTCCATTTCACAGACTGGGGTTCGACCTCCTGGCCAGGCAAGCACACCAACGCTACACCAATAGCAAGGCTCCTAATGCTATATTCTCCTACCTACCTCCTACATCACTCTGTAGGAGACATTAGCATCAGCTAAATGTCATATGTGTGTCGTAAACCCAATGCTGTAAGCTTGCAGCTGCTTGCAACTGTAAGTGTTGCCCAGCAAAAGTGATGCTAACAGGCTGCAAATGGGGGGCTTCCACCTCCTGTCGCTTTTATCCAGAAAGACTAACACTTGGACCCTATTCTTCGGACAGTCGTAATGCTTTGGCTGATGTACCGCCCTAGCTGAACGCGGTGGATATCACAGGATCACTTGCTCTGAGAGTTCGATAAATTTGCTCTAGTGTAAAAGCTGTTTTCGAGATCGGGAGCAGCCCAGAGAATCGATCTCTGGTCCTCCTGTAATGGGTGGTCTGGGGTTCGCTTCTCGTGAACTGTGGTGCGGTCGGCTGCAGGTGTGGAAGCTATCTGCTACCCGACGCCACATGTGGGGTTGCATGATTGGTTCATTTTGTCATGTGACTGCTTTGATTTATCACCGGCATGGCTAAAAGCCTTCTCCCATAAGAATGGCTCCTTGTTTGCAGGTGTTCCTGCACGGTGGAGTGGCATGACTCAGGAAAGCACAGTTCTTTGCTGCTTGAGTGTTTGAATCCAAGGGAAATAATGAAAAGCACTACACGGATGAACCTGGGTCCTACAATTTTGCAAACTCCGCAATCGATCCAATGGACGTCTTCAGTGTGAAAGCAAACTAGTGATAATAAGCCCCTCCCCCAAACAAGCCCAGAATTGGTCCTAGGTGCGGACTTCACGGGTCAAGCGTGAAAAGGGTGGGTCCCGTCCAAAGCAGAAAATGAGACCGATCACACTTATGTATTAGATGCTGAACCAACAGCTATGAACAAAAGCCAACGGGGTAAAAAAGTCCTGACTGACTGATGTGAGGACAGTAAATTTGTAAAATTGGTGGCGACTGTGATGCTATTGAACCTATGTTGCTAGATTTATCTAAATTATAATGTATTCTGATCTAACTGAGGGTGGTTGTGGATGGCCACATGTTGCCATGGTTTACCATGATGCCAAGCAGAAGCACATGCCTATACAATAACTCTTGATGCCTATAGAATGACACTTGTAGTGTTGAAAAGAAAGAGAGGCTTTAATAAAAAGGTTGTATTAAAGTCGAAATCAACAGACTATGATCAGGCTATGCTCAGTTCCGGAAGGCAAAGCAGGTGAACACATCCAAAAGAATAAGGCAAAACCGTAGTCGAAAATACAGAAAGGCTGACGGCAAGGTCGAAAAAAACAAAGCTCAAGTCATACACGGGCAAATATCAGCAGAGTATAATGCTCAGTAGATCGCCAACAACAGGTCTAATGCTGGGGCTTAAATCTGGGCCTTAACTAATCAGCGGTGAGACAGGTGTTACAGATTAGAGCTCTGAACTGGATGGACGGTTGCAGTCATATGATCACACATAGTGTTTCCCTGAGAATTCTGGGAAATTGAGTCCGGACAATTGAGTCGTGACATTAACTCATAAGATCATTGACGTGTGTTGTGTGTGACGTGTGTTGTGTTGCACATGTACATGTACATGTGGAGTGTTGTATACATGTGTCAGAAGCTCCTGAGCCTCACTGTAAAACCATCCATTCGGATTCAGAGCTCATGAAGAGATGATTGGAACATGTCCACGTGTCACAACAGCGCTCCAAACCCATCCGACTTTTCTGTTCAGACAAATACAGATATGAAAAGTCCAGTTATTGATCAGTAGGAACTGACTATGAACAACATGCCATTACTTGTTTTTAAACCCTGTTTAGGTCAGACCCTGAGATTCAATAGAAGCTCTGCAATTACTCGTATATTCAAAGTAATCAATATTTATATACACTTTTATTTACATTTTTACTGCTTTAGATATTTATTGCTTACTTTTTTCACTGAGCACAGATCAGCCTGTCTCTGGAAAGGTCTCCAAAGCAATATCTAAATAAATAAGTACATAAATTAATCATTGTGCCACACAGCTAATACACACCTACCACACACACACACATTTCTTTTGATTGTGAATGCTGGTTTTAGCTAGGAAAAATCGGTAGGCAGTCTAAGTCTAAATGTAAATGATAAAAACACAAGCAATCCAGGGTTTGGCATAATACCAAGCAATTCTCTTTATTTAAGGTGCATCTGGAGCTGATTCAACTTAAGCAATTGAGTCAACTCAAAGAGGTCACAAAAGTGCTCTAGGTTTAAACCCTTCAGGGCAGGAGGACACACCTTCAGGGCAAGGAGGGGTCTTCACGCCCCCAATCCTTCTTTTCCCACATTCTTTCAATATTACACCATCACTTTGAAAACTTGTGATCTTGCCCCTTCTTAATACACCATTGTCTTCAATTTGTCAAATCAAAGTCTAACAGGCACAGTGTCCACCATTATTCCCAAAGCAGAGAGTATCACATTTTGTTCTAAAGCATCTCTCTGCATGTGCAGCCTCCGATAGCTTCCCTCTACCTGATACAATGTTAAAAACTCAAGATGAAGTCACACCAGATGGTCTCTAACACACACACACACACACACACACACACACACACACACAGTGATAGCATGGCCTAAATCACCACAGTTAAAATGACTTTTTTACACACCTTTTACATTAACATACAATTAACATACATTTACATACAATTAATTACATTTAATCAATACAAAATAATTAACAATTCGCCCACGGGGGGCCTCGAGTGGTCGCTGGTTCAATTCCTGGTCATGCTGCTAGCCATCGGCAGCCAAGGCCTTGCTCTCTTCAGGGTGGGTAGATGGCGCTCTTGCTTGGCTGGTGCATCGAAGCCAGGTATGCGTCGCTTCCCTCCAGGCGGCGTTGGTTGCCCGCGTCGGAGGGGGCGTGTGTTGGTCCTCCCTCACTAGAGTCGGGGGCATTGCATGCGATTGGGGGGAGGGGGGGAGTATGTGCGGATTGGGTAAATGGTGGTAGCAAGCAATGATGGTAATGGTCACTGTTGGAAGGAAAGGTGATTAATTGCCCTCCCTCAAAACATCAAATAGCTTTTAGAATGCTTCAGTCAGAAGATCAAGTGCCATGTAACACCATCTCTGTATTATTACAATAGGACATTAAATAAAGTGCTTTCTGAAAGAAGGAACCCCCCCCCCCCATTTAACCTCATTACAGATCATTCAGTTGCAGTGTTTTTCATGCCCGTTAATTGCAGACCACATAAGCTCGTCTCTGAAATCGTTTTTGCTGCCTGAAAAACGCCACTGTTCAGACAGCTGTCATAGAGAGAGAGCGAGAGGTAGAGAGAGCGAGAGCTAGAGAGAGTGAGAGCAAGAGCTCATCTCTCTTTATATCACGTCTCGGTTTGGTTTCCCAAATGCATCATAGCACAGAGATCACGATAGGAAGGCTGAGCGAGTATCACTCTCTGTAACAGAGAGAATGATCTCAGTGTTACGGTGCTGCTGGGGAGCCAGGCCCTGTCTAGCGGAGTGTTCGTTAGCATGATTTGTGGGATGAGTAAGAACAGGCTCTTTGTCAGACTCAGCAGGTCATGGCGTGCAGGTTAAACTCACTCTGACAGGTGGCTGCCAATTGGGATTAATGCTTAAATCCTTTTCATTATCAGATGAGATCAGTGGGCTGTGGCTCGTTCAAGAAAAGTGCAAGTCACAGACAGGGCCTTCACAGCTTCTCGATTACACGCAGTAAGGTTTATTTGAATGTATTGTAATGTAATATGGAGATTTTTTAAAATATATAAAAAAAGTTTGGGCCTATATGTACAATATGGAGTCGTATGCGAACGTATGTGAATGTTTAAGCATGCCAGGAACCTCAAATAATAAAATTTAGTTGATTTTATAAAGGTTATGGCATAATTTGTAAATTTTTTGCTCTGAATATTAGATTAAATACAAGTCATGTACACAAAGTAGTGATTTTATGTCACTGTGCTTATTACAACATGTCCTCCTCATGGGAGTCTAGTATTATTTATATATATTGTATTTAGCTAAGGTTTTTCTTGGGTAAATAGCAAAGCACATTGGTCCAAAAGTAGTAAATACAGCATCTGTGGCCAATTAAACACTATATTCTGAGCAAATCTTGATCCACAGTTACTCTGGTTTTTAATCATAAAATGATAGAAATCTAAATCATAACTGTGGTCCCTTCAAAAGTTTGATTTAGCAGAGTCAGGATTTAGTAACTCCCACTGTGGAAGAAATAACAGCTTGCAAGCACTTTTTGTAGCAGATCTTTCTACAAATCATTCTGTTCTTCTAGTTGGTCTTTTTCCCCCACTCTTCTTTTGCCTCTAGTTCTGAGATAATCTTTGACTGTCGTCTAGCAAGCGCACCTGATTTAAGGTCTCTCCCCAATATTGGGGCAGTGAGTGGCTCAGTGGTCTAATGCACCAACGCTATGGTCCAGGGGTCGTGAGTTCAAATCCTGAGCCATGCCATCGTGCTGCTTTGCCATCAGTGTCCGGAGTCGGAGATAGCACAATTGGCTGGCTGGCTAGATACTGCTCTCCATCCTTGTCACTCTTAAGGGATGCTGGCTGCTACTGGCATCTGTTAGTTGGAGACATCGCTTGCTCAAACATCCATTATTGAAGGCCTCCTGTATATTTTTTTATGTATTTTCTTTAACATTGCCCACTGGAAACTCATATACCATGAATCTGGAGCTAAAAAAATCGATACCGCCTTTTTTCCCCTGTTTGATTATTTTGTTTTCTTCTCTTTTTTGCTTGATTGTCTTGTTCATGGAAATGTGCTTAGCCGTTTGCACAGGAGGAGCAAAAGTCATTTGATTTGTCAAAATGCATGAGCGGCGCTTAGAGAGGCGGGCGGGGAGCTGGAGCTTTTCATACTTTCATGCCTGTCTGCTTTTCCATTAAAGAAAAAAAAAAACAGCAAACGAAACAATAGCACACATAACAATAACAATGCAGCCCCTCTAATTAGAGCCATCATGAGGCTGACAGGCTCTGACACTCTGAAGCGGAGCGCACGCCGCAATCAGTATCAGATATGTTACACTTCACCCAGCACAAAACACTCATCTCCACTAATGGGAGGGATAAGCTTTAAAGCCCCATTTACAGAGTATTATAGCTATATCTTAATTTCAATTTAATCCTTTTTGATTTTAATAACAAAGCATGGAGCCATTATGGGCTTTTTTTTTAGTGGCTCGCTCAAGAACGCAAGCATGACGTGAAGACGAGCTGCATGCGCTTGCCGAGCGCTATTCTTAGAGCTTTGTAGTTTGGTCCTAAACTGTAACTTTGTTGGTCAAGTAAGCATTTCAAAACCCACTGAACAGCCGATCAAAGCTCTGCTGAAGACTTTTTTGTTGTTCTTGTTTTTTAGAACGTTGAAAGCTGTGACGTACTTTGGTACTGTGTGCTGAGTGTACAGCAGTGTATGTGCTTTTTATGGGTTGTGCCAGATATGGTAAGTGTTTTGAGCATCTAGCTCCAGATTTTGTACAGTTTTGTTGATTGTGTCAAGTCAGACCAAGTCCCAGTCCCATATTTATTCATTCAAAGAGTTTCCATTCAAAACACCAAGGTCCTTATATTCTCTGACAGGGGACTGGAAATTAGAGATTAGGAAAAAACTAAAAAGGTTCCAAAACTGGAGATCAATAGGGAATTATAAAATCCTAATAAATATGAAACCCCTAACAAGACCTGATAGACCTGATGCATGACCTGATACTCCACCAAAATTTCCTCATCAGATACATAGCACTTAAAGCTTTTTTTTATTATTTGGAGAGTTCCACTCTAGCTTCAGGTGATTCTATCCACCCTGCCTCTGTGAGAAGATGATCTAAACACTGCAGATCTGAAAGGATGTGGAGCTGACCAACAGGCCCATACTGAGAAAAAGAAAAACAGGCTAAAAAAGAAGAACGCTTGCAGTAGAACATCAAAACTGGAGGTCTGAGATTAAGGTTGATGAGTTGAAGTTAGAGATCTTTGGGAGTAACAAAAAGTAGTAAAACAAGCTATAAAAGACAATCTGGACCATATCTACAACCTTTAGTCAAGCACAAGAAAAGATCCCTCTTCTCAAGTTTTTGAGGATGCATAACAACATCTGGGCCATTGGGAAGAAGGGTGGGAATAAAATAGATCTGCTAGAGAGCAACAATCTATCTCCACCACATACTTCATTTTGACATAGCATTTATTTTGAGAGGGAATGGGAAACACTGGCCACCAGTGGAGGGGAGAGGTACTGCAGAATGACACACTGGCTCTCTATATTTCAATTTGATTTAATAGTAAGTAGAATCTACTTTTTATGGCCACTTGTAGTTCACTATGTTGCTTAAAAAATATATTATAATATTTGCGTATATGTAAATACATGTCCAAGTGGATGGAATAACAAAGTCGGAGGACTACTGCATAACCTCAAACTATTAGCTAGATGTTTGATTCCTGGACACAGCTGGGTGTTCCCACAGGACAATGACCCCAAAACACGGCAACGTTGGTTGTGTAATAGATAAAAGCAGGCTAACAGTAAGACTATGGTTTTCTGTTCCGGGAAACTAATCTATTTTATTGAACTCCACCAATTCTGCCAATCAGAATTCTTCCAGACACTTGTTGATAGCTAACAAAAGTGTCTAGTCAAGGTCCAACTTGCTCAGGGACGTTTGAGGGTCCCTGTACATATAATTTTATACCTGTGTTGGTTTCAGA
Organism: Salminus brasiliensis; assembly: GCF_030463535.1. Taxonomy (NCBI): domain Eukaryota; kingdom Metazoa; phylum Chordata; class Actinopteri; order Characiformes; family Bryconidae; genus Salminus; species Salminus brasiliensis. The sequence goes on from NC_132886.1 coordinate 28,369,660, forward strand.
AAACTTGGGCACTAAACCTTTTTGGAAAGTACGTAAACATTCAAAACCCAACTGTAGCTGGGTTTAATGAATTTTTTGTAAAACATATGTTTCTGGCGAGAGGAAGAACTCTGGAGGTGGCTTTTTCTCTCAGGTGGCTTATGCTTTGTGGTAGAAGGCCAAAAACAAAAGCAGTCAAGGTTTGTTTTGTCAGGGTTTTAAAAAAGTAATGAGGAAAACTGCAAAATACCCTTTGGGTGTTGTCTATAAACCTCAGTCAAGCACAGTGGATTAGAGTAAGTTTGCAGGTCTATAACAAAACAGCGCTGAGCATCAGTCTTCATCATGGACATGGAAGGTAGAGATGGAATTTACAAGCGATTAGATTAGGAACAGGAGGGGATTCAGGCATGTTTCTCTTCCCAAAATTCCATTATTTCATAAGTCCACTCTGTTTTTTTCTATGACACTCAAAAAACAAACAGAACGGCTGTGTGTGGTACCCTGCGATGGACTGGCGCCCTGCCTCCGTCCCAATGATTCTAGGTTGGCTCTAGATCCACCGCTGCCCTGACCAGGAGGTTCTACGTTAAAGCACTTTGCACTTTACTTTAATGCTCTTTGGCTCAGATGTAAATTGGAACTCGCACTTTGATGCTAACATGCATTTCTGGACAAGCTGAGATACAGAATCACAGCTGACAGCAAAAGAAGTATGTGGACTAAAGGGTTTACACCAATATGACCAGCTTCACCAGAGTTACATAGTGCATTGTAGGAGTGTGCAAGGCCTGGAGGAGCAATGATAGAGCTTGTGTTCTTCCTGTTACAGTCAGCAGAGCATCACAGTGGTTCTAAAGATATCACAGGAGTAAACTGACCGCTCACAGTATTGCTACTGAAATCTATTGTGCGTGGTGAGCGAATTGAATTAAAAGCCCAAGATATGATCCGTGATCATTGTGGAGATTTACTTTCGGCCCAGATCACACAAATCATTCCCTCTCCGTGTCACCTTTAAGCTCTGTCATTTTAAATGGAAACAGAATTTGCATTTAAATTGTGTTTGAATGCGCGGCTCCTCGCCACTGAATAGAGTGATGCTGCTTTGCAGAGGAGGGAAGAGGACATGTGTGCTGGAGTAAAAAACTTCCCCCGAGACCGAAAATGACTGTGAGGATAATGAGAAAACTTTCCCTCCAAACTGGCCTGAGCTTGTGTGTTAGGCTGTTTCTGTCTATGTGTGTCTCTCTCTGTGTGTGTGTGTGTGTGTGTGGTCGTGAAGCTAACAGGCTGTAGATGTAATGGCCATCCATCACCCACACAGACAACAGGGGGGCTCGGCCTTTGAGCCGTCTGTTACCTCATACACACACACATACACACGCACCCTAACACACAGTAGGCCTCCAATCTCCCTGCTCAATTAGCAGGCATTGGCAGGACTATCCCCATCTAATGGCTACTTCAAACACCACGGCACAGTTTATAATAACACACACACGCTCACTTCATTAGACTCATTACAATCCACGGCTTAATCTTAGCTTAGAGTCCTTCCCTCTGAGCATGACTCACTCCCGCACGCGTGGCGAAATCACTGCGGCTAATGTGATTTGGCTGAGCTTGATGATAGCTGTTGGGAAGCTGAACATGTCTCCAGGCTTCCTCCTTCTGATGCCATTGATTTTATGGAGTCAGTGTTTTGTTTGAGCAACGAGACCTTGAACAAAATAACAACGTGATGGATTTTTATTCATCCTCACACACCAACAACATGAGTGAGCCCATGTCGTCTAGAGCATCAATCGCTAACATGCTAGCATGTGCTGCTGCAAGTTCCAGTAAGAGCTCATTGCTTTAAAAGAATAGTGCTGGTCTGACTCAACGGTCTCCTCAAAAACTCACATTTGAGTCAGCTGAGGCATGTTGGGTGTGTGAAGTTTGCTGTTTTTAGATGCTCATTGGTGCTACGAGGCTAATAGTCAGTGCTTTTTACTTTGTGGCATTATCTGAATCTGGCGGCTGTTCTCAGTATGCCATCTCGTGATGTCATGATGAATGGACCAGTAGAAATGACTAAAAGGGAAAATTACACGTGAATGGATACAGATACTGTAAGCTTTACTGAGGACTATCAAGGGAGTTTACCTAGGGCGAATAAGGATCACCTCCTAAAAAAAAGGAAAACCTCTCCTAGAAAGATTACAATTAAAATGAAGGTGGTCAGATGGTCAAAATCTACCCTCTCTCTAAGAGTCTACCCTGGACCTAAGTGAGCACACCACTACTTCTCAATCCCCTCATCGCCCAGCATGACCCATTTACCCCCTAATCACTGCACCTCACAAGTGCTATGACACACACAGGGTTGCAACACCTCTATTGTAAGTTATGAAGGCTGTTTCCTTGTCCTGTAACGTTGTATTCTGGCGATACTGTTTTCTAAACTTCTAAAGCATGAGCAATTCTGCATGCTAGAATTTGAGTTTTATCTTCAATGCATTTTTGATGCTCTACAGCTTTCTCAGCAATTCCAGACTCAGATTCCAGCTCTGTTCATCCTTCTGAATGCTAATTAAAAAGCCATTGTCTTTGTTGATTCATACTGATTGATTCAAATGTGTGAAGCTGCACAGGCCTAACGTGTTAAAAAGAATTACACAGGGATTTAAAAAAGTGTCAGAAACCACATTAGCAACCTTTGAGATTGACTACATAAGAATTCAGAGTGGTGCGAGGCAGGTGTGTGATGAGTTAGACCTGGAGTTTTTCCAGTGGAATTAGCTCTGGTTAGCTACAATAGCCTCTTAGCTCCAGTTCAAGGCTACAGAAACAACTTTCAGACACACGATGTTTGGGGTAAGAAGCTAATCTAGGCATCTAGACTAGTTTTGCATTGGCGCTACGATACTAATAAGCAATGTTACACAAAGGCACTTGTTATATTAACCTCATAAACAGCCTATGGACCGCTGCTGGGCTGACTGTGTTATTACAAACTTCTATGACCAATGAATAGCCCCACCGGTTTGTACAGGAGTCCTTGTAGTTACTGAGAACGGACCAGCCCCTCCATACTTGATGGCAATGGTCAAAAGCCGATCTGCACCTATAGCCCTTCCAGCTTCAAGTACGGCTCGGCTCGACCCGCCATCCCTCAAAATCCGCGGAAGACGAGCGTCCAGGCTTTTTTCTATCCTGCACCAAAGTGGTGGAACGAACTTCCCCTGGTTGTCTGAACGGCCGAGTCGCTCGCTGTCTTCAAACGCAGACTGAAGACCCACCTCTTCAGAGAGTACTTGGACGATTAGAGTACTATGGTCACCTTATTGTCTTGTGTTTAGTAGTGTCTAAAGCTTAGAGGTATCTTTGAACTATCAGTCTATTCTAACTAGCTAAGATTTTCTTGGGTAAACAGCAAAGCACTTTGTAAGTCACTCTGGATAAGAGCGTCTGCTAAATGCCATAAATGTAAATGTACTGAGTAATGCTCCTTAGAGTGTAATGACGAACTAAGGGTCCAGAGGTGTCCAGTGGCTAAGTGACTAAGGTTCTGTCACTGTGATCAGAGGATCGCTGGTTCGAATCCCGGTCATGCTGCTAGCCATGGGCAGACAAGGCCCAGAGTGAGCACAATTGGCCTAGCTCTCTCCAGGGTGGGTAGATGGCGCTCTTTCCCCACATTGCTTTGCTGTGGTGCTGGCTGTGGCTAGTGTCTGCGGGCTGGTGTGTCGGTGCTTCCCTCCAGGTGTATTGGTTGGATGGTGCATACATCGGCTGGAGCGTGGGTTGGTCCGTCCTTACCAGTGTCGGGCAGAGTAGAGTACATACTGGTTGGGTAATTGATGGCCCCAAATTGGGGAGAAAATGGGTGAAAAATGGAATAAGGAAATAATAAATTATAATTTAGCCTAACTAGATAACATCCTCTCTGCTAGATCGTTCACTTTGGTAGGAGACAGTCGACCTTGTTTTCTCCGAGTGGCTCTGGAAAGTGTTTTTTTCCTGAGAGAGCTTCTCTGGAGCGGACACAGACACCATGTTGCAGCACCACAGGCGGCTGAGGAACGCAGCGTTTTCTGCTTTCGCGGGCTTCCCCCCATTGGGATCCCTCATCCTGCTTTCATTTGCAGTCTGCTCTGAGAGTTCCTCCTCCTCCTCCTCCTCATTCTTTTTTTCTCCCGTCGTCTCCTGCGCATTCTAAAGAGTGCACTCAGCCCCGCTCCCTGCAGGTAAAGATTTCCCCGAGCTCACGTACAGCACCGCCGGCGCCAGCTGACACCTCTGAGCCTGCGGCGTGCAAAACCTCAACCAGATCACGGTGCAGGGTGCAGGTAATCACATACACCAGGAAAGCACCAGCGGTTACTTTTAGGACCAACTAATGAGCCGCTGTGCAGGTTTTTTGCACCTGCCTATTGAGCGAATGGAGAATTTGTCGTGCCAAAATGGATATCAAAGGCTCGGCTGACTCACAACAGAGAGATAGATGGGTTTAGCCTTGTAAATCTTCAAGGGAAGCATGGGTTTTTCACTCGATGGAAAAGATCCTGTTGTTGTTACGTTGTCAGCCTCCTTTGGTTTGCTTTCAAGTAACAGGAATCGTGGACCTGAGGGAAAAAAAAATACTCAAACAGATTGGCCAGAAACATCGGACTCATGTGAGTGTGTGTGTCCGTGTGTTTGCCCATGTGTCTGGGTCTTTTAATAGAATGACTAGGAATCGACAGTGACCTTAAAATCTGATGGATGGCTTGCACGGCGGCAGAATATAAAGGCAGACATGAGGCCCCTCTTGGCTTAGCTTAAGGTCATCACCAGTGCCTCTAGTCTGGGTGTAAAAGGACAATTCATTTCCAGTGCCTTCAAGTTGAGACGGCCTCTCTCTCTCTCTCTCTCTCTCTCACTTTCTCTCTCTCACTTTCTCTTACTCTGTCGCTGTCTCGGCATAGTTAAAGATGTCAGGAGGAATTAGAGGGTCTGCAGACGTAATTAATATCTGGAGAAGGCAAGAAGCTGACATTAGAAGAGGTGCTGATCCTACTCCTAATTGACATCTCCATCCGGGGCTGCTGCTGCACAGTGCCGCAAGGCCCGGCCTTTGGGGCGTTTTTCAGGAAAAAACGTCACCAGCGTTTTGGACTGCCATGGTATGGTGGCAGAGACGGGGCATTTCAACAATACTTACAGGAGATGAGGTTGTATAATCTAATCTCCAGGGGAAAGGGCTTTGAGTAAATGTGCTCTTTGCAGCAGGTTTATCAGGTAAAGAGAAAGCTTCAGGGAGGCAGAGAAGGAAGGCTGAAAGCTGTTTACCTCCTTATCGTCTTCTCGTTTCTTGCACAAATTCCGCCTCGGGCTGTTTTCACATATGAAATTTGGAGCCCTGGTGTGCTTACCTTCTATGGCAGGAAGAATCCCCCTTTTAGGACTAGACTAGCTGGGCTTCAGTGGGCTTTAGCTTTGGAGCAAGATGAACGCAGGCCCACTTCTCCAGGGGCTCGGTTGGAGCAAGCATTGGTTTACTTCCCAGCAATGCTTTCTAGCTTGATCCACCATTTTTTTGAAAGCAACCAAATGCTTGAGGAAATCAGATTTGTAAATGCGAAAGCACTCTGGCTCTGTCCTAGTAGAACGCTAACGTCCCTTTTACACTTACGTCTGGTCAAGATGATTACATAAGCTCCTCAAGAACCCGACCTGCTCCCGCAATGGCACGATCTAAACTGATCTTTGCATATTTCCCTTCAGGAAAGGGAGCCCACGTCCAACGTGACCTTTAATTTGCTGTGGACTGCACTTTGTAAACGATCACCTTCCTTTAGAGCCAATTCTTTAGGATTTACCAACGCCCACCATGGGAAGTGCTCTTTACGCTTTCAGGTCTCCAATGCATTTTTTTTAAATGAACCGCCATTGATCAGATGGCAACGAGCGAGAGCGTGAATCCTCCCACGGACTGTAATTGAGTTTTATGCGTTTACTCTTGCATTTGGACCAGGCTCTTTGGAATGTAAACTAATGCATCGCTGTCTAATGAGGACCTGCTGAAGCATGAGGATTCTGGCTCGGAGACTTACTGCTGTCTCTTACTTGCAAACTCATCCACCCACCCCCACATGCATCCAGACATACACTTCAAACGGCCGCATTAGCATTTTTGCTTATATCCGTCTCAGCACCGTTTTTTGGAACTTCTCAGGCATAACCTCTTCTTTAGATCCTGCTCTCCACGTCAGAGCGGTACAGTTCGCACTGGGAGAAAGTGAAGGGTTACCTGATGAATATTTCTGAGGGAAGCTGCCGGTATACTTCAAACAACGAACACACTGTCATAAATACACTCAAATAAGAACTCTGTATACATGTTTCTAGGACACTCCATGCTGCTCAAGGCACAGAACACTTTTGAGGGGGCCGGGAGTGGAGTCAATGCCATGACACAGAGGGCAAATAAACAAACTGCAGAAAATATATACTAGATGGAGAAAGTGAGGAGAATGGCGCAAGCAGTGAGGTGATGTGGACCATGTCAGGAGGAGTTAGGAGGAAGTCTCAGAACAAACAGTGCTGTGACAAGGACCAATCGCAGTTGGAGGGAGGTCTCGGGAACAAATAATGGTCTGATTAGGGGCAATCACAGTCTGAAGGAGATCTCAGAACTGTACTAGAACAGTTCTAGTACAGTACAACCCCAAACTACTGTAATTATACTTTGATGTCTAAAGGCAGTTTAGGTCCACAGGGAACCTAAAGAAGCATAATCTTGCCTTCGAAGTCAAATATACATGTTCAAATTTAGCCCAATGATTGACTGGGAGGTCCTAATCCTGGGTACCGCTCTTTCAGGTGTTACCCTCACCAATCAGGAGGCGGATGCAGTTTCAACACTAACTATACGTTCCCTGTTTGGTCTGAGAAACTTAGCAAGCTACAGCTAATGAGCTTAAGCTAACCCAACCAGCATAACCAAAGGCCAGCTTGTTCGTTCCATGCTGGGCCAGTATTCCATGTGCTGATTCCCTCAGTGCAGATCCAGCAGTAAAGTGAATCTTACTTTCTTAAAGGTGTTTCTACATAAAAGCTGGAGAATGTTTATGTGATCAAAATTACACTCACATGCTACATAAAATATCCCTGTTTAATTCTACCCTGCATGAGGTTGTTATTGTTCAGTTTGCGCATCCTCTGTCACATGATCTCCCAGGCAACTAGAACTCAATGTACATTCAGGGCCCTAGACATATTTGCTAGCACCATTGCTATTTAAATAGCGCAGGATAAGATAGCAATGAGCATCGCTATGTGCCTTGCGGAGGGGTCCTCAATGTCATTGCAACTTTCTTCGATGCTTTACCATTGATCTCTGATATCAAAGTTTTAACCTAAACCAAAATGATGATTCTAATCAAAAATGAATCTTCAGTGAAGGATAAACATCACCTTGCTATCTCAGATGTACCATCTATGTATCTATGAACTGTATAAAGCTGGTGAAGCAGTTAAACGCCACACAACTTCAAGAGAATATGATGTTGTTTATACTGAAGGGCAGCTAATCCCCACCAGACTCTTATGTGATTAAGGATTTGCAAAGCAAACAAAGCAAAGCAAAGCAAAGCAAAAGACGCAGAGGCAAACAGGCATGCATGCTAGGCTAAAAGCTAACATGAGCCGACCAGCTTTTATAATCTATTCCTTTCACTATCTGTTCACTCAAAAAAAATAAAAATAAAAAAGACGTTAGAAGGGAAAGTACTGGTTTATTTTTTTTCTTTTACCAATCCCAGAGTAGCGAGTGGGGGCAAGGCCAGCTACAATGTCTTTAGCCTGCTAACTGTATATCGCACTGAGAGGACACAATGAGAGGACAGCAACACTATCAATCCAGTAGGATTTTGGAATAACTGATGTTTTATTACAGAGTTCAAATTATGCTGTAATATGTGGTTTCTGTGAACTGTCACTGGTAAAAAGCAGCAAATACAAGCAGAGTTTTATTATTATTATTATTTTTACAAAATAACAGGGTTGTAAATAGGCTCACCCTACCTTAAGCCACATGCTTACTATTTATACACCAGGGGACAACTTAAAATATTCAATAAATGCTTTCTTTGACATCTTGAAGCAGTTGTTTACTTGCATTTATTATACTGAACACTGCTCCCTGATCCTTTAAAACTAAAATCCCTGGAGACTAACTTTAAGACTATGGTCATTTGCAATCATGGGATTGTGATGTTAGCTTTAAGACTTAAGAAGCAGGGCTTTCTTAATGTGCTTGCAGTGCTAAATGGTTCTTTAAAAACACTCTTGGTTCCCTAAAACAGTGGTCCGCAACTTTAGTCCTGGGGACTTCCTGCACAGCACACCTTCAAGCAACCTATTCCCTGCCCCAACACTCCTAAACCACCTAAGGAAGGCCCAAGTACCCGATAAGCTGAGGTTATGAGGTATGTGGACAAGGAAACGAGGACAAGCTGAAACTTTCTTATACCAAAGTTCTATACCAATTAAAGTATTTTTCCTAGAACCACATGTCCAAGCTTAGAACCTCATTAAACCCCTTCCTCTTAACTTTTATCATATCCTTGAGATCACCCCCACCCCCACCAGTCTCCCTATGAGAAAGAAGTGGGCGTCGGATTTCCACTTTAATCCTACCTATTGCTCATGTGACCTTCCGACCTGCATGAGTGTAAGCGTGTGTATATGTGTGTGTGTGTGTGATTGACTGCAGGTCTCCTCATGAGACTGCCTCATGTGGAGTAGCTGCATGTTGCCCCGGAACAAACATTACGAATTCATGTGAGGGAGCGGACGCAAGCGTGTATGTGTGTGTGTGTGAGAGAGAGAGAGCACATCTATCATAATCACGTTCCCTAATTATGAGTCATAAGAAGCTCTGCCAGTTTAACATGGCTGTGGGAAATGCACGTCCGAATGGAGAGCGCCACAAATAACCGCTTTCAGACGTCTTGAAGCATTTCTGAAGTGGTCTTAATGCTTTTAGCATTCTGTTATCACCAGAGAGAATTCCGAGGGGCATGTCATGAGACAAGGGAAGTGATGAGTCAAGCTTTAACACATTGAGTTTCGGTTCTCATGTAGGTCTTCTGATTTGCCAATCAATAGTGCCAGGCTCATTGCACATACCTTTTGCTGTTGCAGTGTTTGTATTGTAGTTTCTTTGCAGGTGGTTTTACACTCAGTTTGATTGGATGCATTTACCAAAACATGTCCTTTTTACTGACTTTACTGAGTTTCTGACTTTTCTCCTTTTGACTTAAGACTAAAGACTAAAGATTTGAACTTGTAATATTGACTTTAAACAAATTCACCTTGCATCTCCATACAATAATGAAATTCTCTAAATTCTACTTTGATATCTCATTCTTAGAATCATTTTACTTGTATCTAGTATCTCTAATACTATGAGTATTAAAATAACTCATTTAAAATTGCATTTATTATCTTAGTAATTATTTATTAAATATTTGGAATCTCACTTTTCTTTTCATTTCTTTAAATATGTACATAGTAGCTTAGTATGACTTTTTTAAAATGTTAAATTAGTATCTTAAAACAATGACTTAGTAATCCCAAAATAATGATTTATGTGTAAATAGATTTGTATCTTGAAATGATCATTTACAATTCTGAATTTTTGTCCCATTTTTGTTTTCAAAATTGTAAAGCAGTATTTCAAAAAATGACTTAATGTGTTTTAAAACAGTGGGTTATTTTCTAAAAAGTTTATTAAATCCATTAAAATAATGATCTACTGTCAAAATCGATATCAAATCGGTATCAAAAATGTATTTACTTAGTATCTCAAAAAAAGTATTTATTTTCTTAGAATCTCAAAACGAAAAGAATCTTACATTTCATATTTACCATCCTAACATAATAACTAATTATTATTTACTGTTGTTTGTTTGTTTTATAAGTATGTAATAAAGTATGTAAATAAAATGTAATTAGTCAGTTAGTACTGATTGTATACAGTAGTGCTAAAATGCTATTTGACAGCCAATCAATGAGTGCACTTGCTATCAACAACTGCCATTGGATTCCAATGTAAATGACACCCAAATCCCACTGCTCTTTAGTAATGCAATCATGTCTCAGCACTTCCTCTGTAGAAGGTGAATTGCTATAATTTTCTGACTCTAAAGCCAGCTGATCAATACATCATTATTGGCTAATCTTTCTATTGATCCCTCTTAATCATTTTCCATTTATTAAAGTAATTCAAACCCATCATTTGAAGCAGCACACCATGAGACCATGAGGTTTTTTATTGTGTGCATGCCATTTCCAGCCCCTGTTGGAGCACTTTGTGCTAACAGCCTGTTGATGGGCCTATTACATGGCCCTCCACTCCTGTCTGAGGTCATCAGTAATGGAAGGGAAGTGATGACATGTCTTAGCCCGCCTTTGCTTTAGCAGTAATTTAGCAATGGAGAAGTCAAACGAGGCCCCTGTGGCTTCGCTCCCCGTGATGGGAACTCGGTCCGGATTTGGCCGGCACAGTGAGTAAGAACTTGCTGGAACCCAAAGGCAGGCTGAAGGATGACGATGATGCTGAGTGACCGGGTGATGGATGAAGACTCGCACTTTGACTGCAGCAGTGGAGTCAGCTCTGCGTCGAGGTCAGTTCGCTCACCTCAGTCCCCTGGGGGCCGGACTTCTCGGCATGCCAGAGGCACATATGGCTCAGAGATGACCAGCAGGGTGACATCACAGCAGGGTCAGGTCTGCACTGGCCAGCCAGATGAAGTGTCACAGTGGCATCAGCGATGTAAGCACACCCAAGCTCACAAATCAGCCCAATGACGCAAGGCTGGGCAGGACAGGCACAGTTTTTCTGTTTTTGCACTTGGTAATGAGTTCAACCCCCTTATGGTCCATATTTCAATTCTGTAGTCTTATAACTACATCATTTGTGTATTAGTTTCGAAGAAGTTACCAAATAATGTAATGTAATTATATCAAATTGGCCTAGTGAATCATAAGCTCTAAAAGGCAATTCCACCACAAAAAAAAAATTGTGTATAACTTTATAAAAACTTTATAAAAGTTTTAAAAATGTAAACAAAGCCCTTAGCATTGGCCTGAAATGCTTAATTTTACAGACACTTACATGAAACATGAAACATTATATTAAAAGTATACTTCAATTAAAAAGCACATTTTACCAACCAAAATAGCATATGAAAAAACAGAGATAGCATTCCGAACTAAAATTGCAAAATGTAAACACTATCAGCATTACATATAAAAGGCATATATCTTCTATTATATCTGCATTCTGGACATGGTTCCTTTCAACACCACTGTGTCATAGGCCCTAACATCTAACACAAAAAACGCTAAATCAAACTGTTACCAAAAACTTCACTACAGTTTCTACATAATGATTAATAACTGAGTTACTGGTTGCATTATGCATAAATGTTTAAAAAACTGTGTTAGAAATTCCCATTTAGGACTAACCGTATCTTAGCTAACATTTCCTGAGTAACTCAAATTACAGTCAGACTCATAGGAAAGTGACAGAAAACAACATTTGTAATTTAATTTAAGGAGTTTAACAAAGCTATTTTATTGGTAAAAAAGTAAAAGTAATTGGACAAACAAACATGATCATAAATATAAGCAGTGTTTTTACTATTCGGATGCAAATCCTTTGCAACCAATGACAGCCTGAAGTCTGCATAGCTCTATACACTTTGCAGTCATCTAAGTCATCTGCTACTTTCTTTGGCAGGCATTCATGCCCATGCCATAAAAGCACCTCCACCATGTTTGACAGATGACGTGGTATGCGTCTTGAGGCGAAGCCTCTGTATTTACTTTCATGAAGGCATCTCTTGACAATGTGGACAATTATAAATATAGATTGTTATTATTTTTAATATAATAAATATAAATATAAGCGTTCTTAACTTGACTAGATGTTGTGAATGGAAACAATTCCGTGTTCATCTACCTTAGCTATCTTCCATGGTCTTTCAGGTTGGTGTTGCTGAGCTCGCTAGTCCTTGCCTTCTGTTTAAGAACGTCCCGAATTGTTGAGTTGGCCACTCCTAAAGTTTCTGAAATCTCACTGATAGGCTTTTTACATTTTATTTGCCTATTGAGGGCCTTTTCATTTGCATTGTCACCTCTTAGGACTGCATATTGAAAGTTCCCATGAACAGCTACCAATTACAGATTCAACACTTGAATCAACTCCAAAACCTTTCATCTTTGTAGTTTGCTGCGGAATAAGAAGAAAACTGTATCAGTTAATTGTTCAATTCCCTTCGAGCCTGTGAGGAAAATGGAATGACTATGTAAAAATGCAGGATTTTTGTTAAACTCCTTGAAATTGTGTCACTGTCCAAATACTTATGGACCTGTGAATCTACGAACTTGTATTGCTGCTTTTTAGAGTTTCAATTTAATTTAGAAACTGATATTGCTTGTCAGGAGAGATAAACTGGGAGACTGAACACAGTTGAGTGTGTGTACACGTATGATGTAACTGTTACTCACCCCGACATGAAACGATGTCACAGACGGTGACATCACAAAGCAACATGAGAATGCAACCGTTTGCCGCAGCAGAGAACACAGATGGATCAGACACTTATTCCACCGCCTTTCAAAGCCTTTCAGCTTTCAAGTGGTTTTCAACCCCAGGCTTTTTCTCGGCTGCAGATTTCGCTCGGCAGATGACAGTGCGTGTGAACGTGGCATCTGAAAGAAAAGGAACTGTGTCCTTGTAGACCCCTCTGAAATCTTCCCAGGAAAACTCCTCATGAAGTTTTGCCTGTCTTCCTCCACCCCACCACCCCACCTGCTGTCTGGTGAGGTAGGGTGTAGGTGTACATTAGCTGTTAATAGTGTAAACTATTGTGTTTTGGGACAGCCTTTAAGTGTGGTTTTTAAAGGAGACATATTTAAAGAGCCTTTCAAAGAGGTTGCCACTGTGAAAGTACCTTTTTTCATATGAGGCGCAACATGTCAAATCCATAGACTCAAATTGGTGCTATAACCGTTATATATGTACACATTTTGTGGGAGACTAGTGTGTGTACATTTGGACCACGCCCTGAGATGGATTTGGGGAATATTTTTGGCTTGGAATCCAGGTCAGCTTTCCTGTGGTTGGCTGGTGAAGCTTGACTCCTTTGTTGGTGTGCTAAATGATGGAAGAAAGGAAGAAGACGAGGAGGAGGTGGGTGCAATGGTTATTCGACACAGAGTTGAAATGAGAAGGGGGGCAAATAAGGGGATTTAGGGCCAGAGGGAGAAGTTTGGGTGGGGTCTTTCTCCCAAAATTCAGTTGTGTCATAACAGCATCAAAGCATACTACTGTTCATGTGTTGTATTTTCCACTCTAGCACTTTGGGACATAACAAAGTAAAAAACGATGAATTTTCAGTTGCATTTTAGAAGTTTAGATGGATCCCAGCTAACAGAGAACATTCTACGAACCCAAACTTTTAACGTTCAGAAACATTTTTCTGATGTTTTTAAGTGTTTAATAAAATTGTTCTTCAAAGGTTCATAAAATGTTTTAAGAACCTTAGAATTAGATCATCATAACATTGCTGCAACGTTACCAGAACAATAAAAAACATTACATAAAAACATTTGCGAAACATCCAGAAAACTTGACAGATTGAACGTTCGAAGAACTTAAACTTGTAACGTTCAGAAAACATTCCACTCTAATTTGTTAGCTGGAATGTTGACAGATGTTGATAGGTACTGGTCCTTCACTTCATTCTATATTTCACAGCAGCACTGCATTGTTTATCAATAACATCATGAACAGAAAAAAGGCAAAAAAGGCTGATAGGCTCTTCCAATAATATTCAGATTCAGAAAAAGCTCAAATCTGTTGTAAATTGTATATAGTATTTAGTAAATATTGTGCTCCTCAACTTAACTAACTCTCTATGTTTAACCCCTTAAACAGCCTATGGTCCGCCGGCGGGCCGAAAGTGTTATTACAAACTTCTATTACCAAAGAAAAGCCCCACCAGTTTGTACGTCCCCATAGTTACTGAGTGATACACCATAATGTGTAATAAGCCTTTCTGCATTATGGGGTGGAGCTACATGCAGAGCACTTTATAAGGAAGACTATATTACCACTGCATCGGGCTTCCTTTTGCTCTCAAAACAGCCTCAGTGCTTCATGGCATGGCATCTGCAGTGTGTTCCATTGGATTCAGATCCAGTGACTGGGCAGGCCACTGAAGAACACTGAACTCATTGTCATGTCAATGAAATGACATGATCCATCATCATGCAGAAGTAGCTGTTGGAAGATGGGTAAATTGTGGCCATGAAAGGATGCTCATGGTCAGCGACAATACTCACATAGGCTGTAGTATTGCTTGGTATTAACAGGCCTCAAATGTGCCAAGAACACTTCACTTCCACCAGTGTTGACACATGGCTAGGTTGGGTCTGTTGGCTCCAAATTCTGACCCAATCATCTGTGGGCCTCAGCAGACCAGGCAACATTTCTCCAGTCTTCAACGGTCCAGTCTTGGTGAGCTTGTGGCCACTGCAGCCTCAGCTTTCTGTTCTTGGCTGACAGAAGTAGAACCTCCTGCTGTTGTAGCTCATCCACCTTATGGTTCGACCTGTTGTGCATTCCGAGATGCTTTTCTGCTCACCAGAATTGTGCAGAGTTATGGTGTTTTCACACTTGTCCCGACTACATGAGTACATGAGGACTGGGGAAAGAGGTCCATGATTGCTGGTTTGTTTTTTACACGAAGGAATTCCATTTGAACCGTGGATTGATTGCGCAACTTCCAACATCACTTTTCTGCGCACATTTTGTGCAAAAACGGTAGATAAAAATCTGCTTCCTTTATTTTTCTTGAAAACCAACACTCGAGTGGTGAAGAACAGTACTTTTGACAGTCATTTTGCTGGTCATTTTGCAGGTCATGCAAAAACATTGTGCAGAAACACCAATCATGCAACCCCAGATGCAGCAACGAGAGCAGCAATAGCTTCCACACCTGCAGCTGGACGCGAACCCCAGACCACTGCTTTCAGGAGGCCCAGAGATCGGTGCCCTGGACTTCTCCTGGGCTCAAAATCAGCTTTCACACTTGACCAAATGTACCAAACTCATGGAGCACGCAAACCTGGGTCCTAACGCCAGTGTAAAAATTTCCTTACTGAATCTTTTCTGTTGGCTCGAACCGGCCTGATGACCTGTTGACCTCTCTCATTGACAAGACACAATTCACATTTTCCCCCTATTCTGTTGGCCTGTCTCTGCATGATTCTATGCTTGGATGATTTTATGATCAGATAACTACACGAAAAACTATTCAGGTCTTTCTAATTAAGTGCTCTAAGAGAGCCTTTTATGCATGGACTTTGCACATTTTGACACCTAGAACTCTGTCACTCAGAGGTTGAGCTGATCCTCCTCCTCGCCTTTGTTTTTTTTTTTTTTACTATATTTAAAATATAATGCTGCTGCAGATGACCGGGTGAGCATGACGTGTAAGCGAAATGAGTCGTGTCCTTGTGAACCCCTCTGAAATTTGCCCAGTGAAACTCTTCATAAGGAGTTTCACCCTGTGTTCCAGCCCACCTGCTGTCTGCTGAGGAAGGGCTTAGGTGTAAATCTCCAGGTAAAAGATGAGAGAGCGTCTTAATAAGCTCAAATCCTCAGATGACTCAGTCAAACGGGTTCAGTGTAAAGCACACGCACACTCTTTATGATGCTTTATTTATGTTTGGATTTAAGTGGCTGAGAAAAATTGTTTAATAGCCAGTCTGGGTGGTGGTCTAACCCAGACGTTTGTGTGTTGACATTGTTGAGGGATGGAACAGATGCACAAATAATGCAATTGATATGCCTTTATATGATACAGCACTTTATTACTGCTTTAAGTACCACTAATTTCACAATACATATTCTAACATGTTACTTGAATGGGGTTATATTGATAGTTAAAGATTTCAGAGTTGTGAGAGTGAGGAAAGTCATGATGCTGCTTGTAAAAGACCTGTTTGAAAAGCGTTGCCATGGATGAGCTGCATTATAAATAACTGGGGGATAAACAAGCATCAGGGCTGTCAGCGCAATGTGGATGGAAGCGAACTAGTGAGGTATGGTGGCAAGTCGTGAGTGTATAATTGTGCCAGCATGTATATGAGGTGCTCATAAAAGGTTAAAGGTGTAATGCAATGCTATTATTATCTGTATCTGTATCTGGAAGTGGGCGTGGCCTAAACATAAAGTTTCATTTACCAGTTAAGCAGCATTGCATTATGCCTGTGTGGTTTAAGAATAATGAAGCGCAATAAAAAATATGCACAATAACATTATTTATATATGAATACATTTTTATATGTATATTAATATATCTTTAATTAATTACATTATTGTTTATTTATTGGAGACCCCAACAGAGATTGGCTAGTTGGCAGTGCTCAGGAATAGTGCATCTCTTATTACCAGCTGTAATTCTGTTCATTCTGAATAGCTTATACAGTGGCATTCAAAAGTTTGGGCACCACTGGTCACCCCTGGTCAAAGTGCCTGTTACTGTGAATGGTTAAGTAAGTAGAAGATGAACTGATGTACAGAAAAAAATGATACATTATTTTCCCCATTTCTAAGCAATTGTTTTTGTTTTGGGCAGTTCTAGAGGAAATGAGCACCATGCAAAAGTTTTGGCACCCCAAGACTAGATCTAATTCAGGTTTCTTAATGTTTGCTTATACTGTGAATAGTTAAGTGAGCAGAAGATGAACTCATTTGTAACTTAGATTGTTTATAGTGTTATTGGTTTGTTCACAGTCCTTGTTAGGTAGGTTGTTCTCTAACCTTGCCCCAACAATCAGCAGCCATGGGCTTCTCTAAGCAGCTGCCTAGTACTCTTAAACACAAAAGCATTGATGCCCACAAAGCAGGAGAAAGCTATATGGAGATGTTTTCCGTGACCAAAGGACTGTTAAAAGCTTCAGAGACAACTGCTTGTAGGGTTGCTATGAAGGGCCAACCAAAACTGTCTGACTGCAAAAGACCTTCAGGAAGATTTAACAGAATCTGGAGTGGTGGTGCACGGTTCTGTATGACCTTCATTACAGAAAAGTCATCAGTAAAACACCTTCAGCAGCACATGCTTTCAAAGGAACATCTTAATGAGCCTGATGCATTTTGGAACAAGTCATGTGGAGTGAGGAAGTCAAACTAGAACCTTTTGGGCCGTGGGGAGCAGAAGGGTGCAGATTTTCATGATAGATGAGCAAGCTGAATGTTTTGCCATGGCCTTCACAGTTCATGAAGTATGGAAGAAGTCTTCTGCAAGGAAGAAGGGATGACTCCCCACCAAAAGCACATGTGTTAACAGACACTTATCTGGCTGCAAATGCCAAAGAAGCTGTTTCTAAGTACTGGCCATGAAGTGTGCCCACATGTGTGCTTCAGGCCCTTTCCTTTTCTTGTAATACAGAAATTGTAATTCAAAAAAGATGGAAATAGAAATGTAATCTTTTTGTCTTTTGGAAATCAGATCACCTTTTATTTGCTGGGCTATTCACAGTAGTTAAGGAGTGCCCAAACACATCAGCACATTACTGTACTTGTGTGTGTTCAGATACATCCCTGTTAGAGATTTTTGGGGTTACAGTCGACATCCGTCCTCCTGCACCATGGCCCCCCGGTGCGATTTCTCTCCTCGCACCCTCCTTTAATGTGGTAATAGTTATGCTACATCAAATCTCAAGCCTTTTTCATTAAAAATCTTCATCTCTAAGTGCAGCCGTTCATCTAACTCCTCCACTATTTAACAGCCTACTTCACATGTCTGAGAATGACAGCTTTAGTGTGAAATTTAGTGCAAGGCAGTAGAGTAATATGAAGGGTTCTGTGCCATGTCAGTCATGCCCAGCCAAGTGAAAGCAATGAATGCTCTTTATGTAAGATAAACTTGTGACTATCAGGCATCGAGTGCTGCGAAATAGTTCAGTTTTCAAACAGGCCCCCAGTGTCTAAACAAGGCCCAATAACTCCTAATTCTTAATATTACCATTGTTCAGATGGTCAGGGGGAAAACAGTGCTAATTACCCCATCACACCCCCCCGGCCCGCTATTTATTTATGCGACTGGTGTCTTCTTAGAGTTCATATCTTAGATTTTTCATCTACTTTACTTTTCCCTCAGGTCCACTTATACGATTTGTGTGGTTTCATGTAAAAAACTAAAAAAGCCATTCATTAATTCTATTTACATGACAAGTTTCCAAGCTGTCCTCATCCTCAAAAGTAAACAGACCATCTTTATTACTGTGCCCTTAAGACCGAACTCTGTCCCTATTGGCTGCCCTGTATTGGGCCTTTTCAAAAAGCTTTTAAATGTGGGTGGAGCCAAACCACTGTAGGCTTAATCGAGGATTACATGTAAAAGTACATGCCACAGAGAAACCACCTTTAGTTCCATAAAAAACCATGCTAGCAATAGCAATGTGTGAGTGTGAGGAACCTTTAAACCAGTCAACCATTACATTAAGTCTGAAGATGGAGCCCTATTACAAACATGGCTCTTTAGGGAACCAAAAATGGTTCTTCTATGGCATCCCTCAAAGAACCCTTTGAAGCACCTTTTTGTGACATCATAAAAACATAAAGAGCAATACATACATGATGCTAATCCATGCTAATAGAAGTTTTTGATAACACTTTCGGCCTGCTGACGGGTCATAGGCTTTTTAAGTGGTTAAACGCAGCCAGGACAAGAGAGTATATATCGTAACGAGCCATGCTCTTAAATGCACATGGGCCGATAAGGGTTATTAAATGCATCCAACATAACCTGTAGCTACAGAAACAGGGATAAATAAAGCATACCCCTTTAGAAACCTTTGGGGAAAATCTAAATGCACACAGGAGAACAGGAAAAGACTGCAGTTCAAAGACTGCAGAGCTGCATGGTTGGGATGGGTGGAATGAACAGTGTATAAAAGCAGCAAGGCTTACTTTTTTACAAGGCTTGGGAGGACTGGGGGTGGGAGTCTAGGCCAGAGATGGAGACTCCAATGACTTGTTGGCTAACTTGGGCCTCAACTCTGAGTTGTGAATTGATCTAGTTCAAACTGCAATATCAAATATATGATATTGATATCTGCAGTTAATCGTGAAAGCTACAATTAAGCTACAATTCTCTGCTAAGACTTGAGATTTGACTCAGATTCGCATCCCAGAGACTTAAGACTCACACAGACCTACAGTGCAGGTAAAGGTAAAAAGGTAAACATTGTCTTTATTACCTGTTTTTTTTGTTCAAGCCTAAAGCAAGTAATTAACTACTGGCTTTCATTTGCATTGTTTTTTTTTTATTATCATTTTTTATTTTGTCTTCATGTTTTGTTTACCTTTTTTTATGGTATAATTAATCTGTAGGCACACCACCGAGGGAAATCCTGTTTTAAATAAATAACCTTTTCAAAGCATGTATATATCCTTGGCACGGGTGGCACAGTAGTGTCGCAGGTAGTGCGTGTGTTGTACAGCTCCAGAAGCCTGAAGTTGTGGGGTTCAATCCCCCCTCCGATTACTGAGAAGTTTGGTGGGATTCTGCCAGGTAGTCTAGTGTCCACTCGCCTCTAAAGGACACTCATGGGAGGTGAATAGACTATTCTAAGTTGCACTTACATGTGAATGTGGGCGGGGGGGTTGATACCCTGTGAGAGACTGGGGATATTCCTGACCAGTGCCTAAGGATTCATTATAGGCTCTGGACCTAAGGAAGAAGTAAATGCACATAAACTATTTGAGCATTTCATCACTGTCACAAAAAAAACCACAAAGAGAAGAAAAAACTTTCATAATTCTAATGGAAGTCAAAGTATTAAACTATAGTAAACTAAAGTAGTAAACTATTTTATTACAGGGGATTCTGGGGCATTTCTATTGGGCCATTCATCATTAACTTTTGATACGTTGTAGAAAACAACTACCAGATTTTATGCCAAAAAACATTTTATGCCAAAAAGTAAAAAATACAAGGAGATACAAGTATTTATTGAGTGACAGTGACAGTATTTGTATATCATGATATTAAAAGACCAGAATTGATACCGAACCTCATCCTGAATGTTCTCAAATATCAGCCAAAAAATGGGGTTTCCCCCAGTAGTTACACCTCACATCAATACATTGAGCTGTAAGACTTTTGGTCCACTTCATATTCTCTTAAGCTGCCCATATGTTTTGAATGCTTGAAGTGATTTGGCCACAAAGCCCAAAGTTCCTAATCACCCTTCACCCCCTTTGTTCTTGTGATATTCAGAAGTGTGTATTACCTCTAGAGCCCCAGTTGAATACTGGTCTTTTAACGGCCAACTTACTGCTTGGCAACGTCAGTCTATTTTGGGATGAATAATGCTAATCATCTACATCTTTAAAAAATTCTGAATCAGGCATGAAGGCCCTGGTACGCCTCGTCCTGGACTACATTGTCCTTTCAGTGGAGAATCTTCAATTAGAACTCTATGCAATCCAGGATTAGGCCTAATCCTTATCCAGGAAAGCGCCAAAAAGAGTGCAGTGATCACTTGTCTGGAGTGGCTTGTCATAATTGTGCCTGTCATCTGATGTGCTTGAGCGAGGCGACGGCCGAGGCAGACTCTCGTTATGACGAGTGAGCTGATGTTTCACAGCGCTGCCACTAGAGCTCACTCTAAATCAAAGGGAAGGCAACGGAGCAGCGCTCTCTGAGCTCAGAGCATTCCTGCCAGTAATTATATTCCACCTGCTTTCATAAAAAGCGAATAAACCTGGCTGTCTCCCGTTCTTTAGTAATTCACTCAGGGAGTGGAGTGTTTTGTTTCTGAGAACTGTCTGATTCCTTGTAGTAATTGGAGCCTCTCCTTATAAGCCAAGACGGTAGAACTGCCAATTATGTCTACTATTTTGTATCCCATCAGCCTTTCTATTGACAACAACAGTATTTCTGCTCTGGCAGAACACTCTCAGTTTTCATTACGTCCCGGGCAATGAAGAGAAGCTGGCAGCACAGGCGTCCGGCGCGCCTCATCTTACATAACGGCTCAAACCTTGTCGGAAGTGAAGGTGTGTGCGGATTATATAATCGAATTTTCTGGCGGAGCGGATGTTTGTTCGCAGCCATACACTAATTCACCGATATTACTATCTGTGGCTCCTTCATGAAACCTATAGAATGAGAGTAATGGATACCCCGAGGTGCACTGCAGATAGTGACAAATATTCATTAGACGCCATCAATATTTAATGGGGCTCCACACACACCCACCCACACACATGCATACACATACACATGCACCCCGCCCTCCGCCCGAGGAGAGTCGCACAGCAATCAAGGCTTTTCACTCAGTGGTGTTCTCTATTATTGCTTCTATCTGTAGAAATCTCAAACGTACAGATGTAGCACAGATCTGGGCCTCTCTCCAGCCTCTGACCTCCACGCACCTACCCGAGAACTAGGCAAAGTTGCTAAGCGAACTTTTTTCGCATGAACATTTTAGCCAATCCGCACAATCCACTTTCCCCATCTGTTCGGTGCGGAAGCAGCAGTCCTAACAACAATGCATGCAAATGTAGCATCGTAGTATTCCTACAAATTTGACAAGAGCCAGATGGCAGGACTTTTAAAGAAACGCTGCTTAAACCAACCGTGGCAGCGCGACGGCGAGCGCTGGTCAGCGGCACTGCTTGATAACAATGGCCTATTTTGTTAATGCCGTTCAGGCAGATGTACAACATCGTCGGAGTCGTCAGGCTCTGTTATCACCATGGATATGAAATGGGAGCTCTTAGCAGAGGCAGAGGGTGTGGGCTGATAAGGAAGCTCGGTTTAATGGAAACTTGAGTGAGCTGGGCCGATGCTAATCTGTCTTAATTTGGATTTTTTTGTGAACCTTATTTGAATTCAAAATTCCCATAAGATTCAGTTTGAGATATGATATGATGTATGATATATTTGTGTGGTTTTATGAACCAAAATTAGACTTAATTATTTTTACACCTCTCATTTTCAAACCTCTCTTTATCCTTGTTTTTGTTACTATAAACATAGCAGACCTCTGCTCTGATTGGCTGCTTTGGGATAAATAGATAAATAAGGATATATGTAAAATAATGAACAGGCACTGGACTGGGGACTTTTTGAAACTTTACATATTATTATATGTTGTTATATATTATATATGATATAAAGTGACACTATATGGACCAAAGTATTGGGACACCCACTCATTCATTGTTTTTTCTTATCCTGCTTTTGTTGAAGTAACTATATGCTCAACTGTCCAGGACAGGGAAGGCTTACTAGCAGATTTTGCTGTGAGGATTTCATTGCATTCAGCGACAAGAACATCATTGAGGTCAGGATATTGGATGATCACCACCCTACCTCATCCCCACAACTCCCCAACTCA
This sequence comes from Salminus brasiliensis, assembly GCF_030463535.1. Classification (NCBI taxonomy): domain Eukaryota; kingdom Metazoa; phylum Chordata; class Actinopteri; order Characiformes; family Bryconidae; genus Salminus; species Salminus brasiliensis. Next base: position 28,392,103 of record NC_132886.1, read on the forward strand.
TCCCAAAAGTACTGGATGAAGCACCAACCATCATTCCAGAGAACACAGTTCCACTGCTCCACAGCTCAATGCTGGAAGGTTTATACCCCTCTAGCCCACGCCTTTAGTCATTAGTCATGGTGCCAGGTTCATGTTTATTATCTGCTCCAGGGAGTCCTATTCTTCTCTACAGGGACTAGACCAGCAGTGTGTGTGCATTTGCACATCTTTGTAAGCATTAGATGCAACTCACAGTAGCTGAATGCATTCATTAAAGATTTGCGTGTCCACAAACTTTTGGACATATAGTGTATCTTAAAAGGACCGTATCCTAGAAACTTGCAGTTGCCTGACTTTCTTCTGTTAAACCATTTGTGAGTGAGGTCGGTCTGTCTATAAGATTCGTCCCAGAGGGAGTCCAGCAGTTCTAGAATGTGACCTTTAAACAGCATCATCTCTATCAGCATCTGCAGAGCGGCATGGGGAATCAGCCGAGTATATACGTGCAGGAAAGACCAGATCATGGATTTCTTGTTGTAAATTGTTTAAAAACAATTTAATAACAGAAATTTTATTTGCTGAAGCTGACGTTCCACCGTAAAATAGCCCTGCATGTTTATTACGTTCAGTAATTTCTGCAACATTTAAGGTGGAACAGAAAAAATTTCAAAAAGAAACACGTTCAAAAGGCCAACTTCGGCCTCATGGGCAGAGCCTTGTTTGTTTAAAGTGTCACAAATCTGCACTCGATGTCAGTAACAGTATTCTGAGATTATGCGACCAGATGGTCATTGCCAGAATCATGCCTGGCTAAGCATAACATTTAAGCATTGCTTTTAGCGAGTACCGTTAACAAGAGAAAAGCATGATAGGACTGTATTTTGAGCATGGTATGAAAGAATGAACATGGCACCTGCACACAGTGCTGCTGGGAAAACTAATCAGTGGGTGGATTGGATGAAGCGTTAGAATTAAAGCTGAATGTTGTCAAAATTCAAACCTGAGTGTACTACACTCTTAAAAATAAAGATAAGTCTTTTTTGAGCAGTGCCACAGAAGTTTCTGGTTCCATTAAAACCACATTTGTAACATAGATAAGTGAATATGTGTCATGTCGTGTGAGGCCAGATTTGAAGGGATGAACACTTGCAGAGATGGAGATCAAAGCAAGATGGTTTAACAACAATAAGAACAAGGGCAAAACCATGAACAGAACCAAAAACATGACAAACAAGATGGCGAACACAACAAACCTGGGACTGGGAGGAGGCAGGGAGCTGAGCGTGGGTGAAATTACGGGGAGAACTAAAGGGGAGATACAAAACCAAGGACAGAGCCGTGCTCTGTGTACAAAAGGGAACCAGCCGCTAGACCAAAAGGCAAGGCCGACCTAACCTGACTTTGCAGTGTGCTGCCTTGAATGTGGGTCGCCTTGGAACCTGAGCATGAAGTGAACGCACCTCGCTTGCCTCTAGGGTAGGGTGGAGACTTTCTTCAGAACGTAGACCACAATCTTGAGCCGACCTGAACATGTCGGAGCACCTCAGAGATCCAAACTGAGTCAATTCACGGCAGTAAACAAAGGGTATAACGCTCCTTAAGTACTCCCAGTCCCAGGTGAAACACATGAACAGTGAATGAGCAATGAATCAACACAAAGGAACATGAATTAACTGAAAAAAAGGGATCGCCCCGGGGGAGGGCATGATAACGAGGGCCTGACAATATGAAAAAACGTTTAAAAGAAGTTCTAATTTCTCTCCTACTAGCATGGCTCATGGAAGCAAAAGTGGATCTTTTAGGGCATTGTTTAAAAACATTGAATCCCACGGGTGGCACGCTACTAACCAGGGCAAATCTCAGCGGTGGGACTGCACTTGTGAAAGGGTCAATTTAGAGTTGTAGGATGTAAGATATATTAACTGACTCCATGAATGGAAAACAGTTTAGGCATTTAGCAGTTTAGCCTAACTCATTTGAGCTGAATTGTGGATAAGGAATGTTTGGCCAGACTGCAAAGATCCCTTGAGAACAAAGCTCATTACATATGTCAGTTTCAAAGACACAGTAGCAGCCTTAAGGACCTTAAAACAGCCTGGTGAAGTTGTATTAGCTTGGAAAATGGTGATGTAAACATTATGATTAGGGGCTTTTCAAATTTTTAGATATCAATGTTAATCTAGAAATGCTGGATAAACTCTTCAGAGCACTGTTCATCTGAGTAAGCGTTTTACCAAAGGCATTTATTTATTGTGAATTCTTTCTCCTACACCTCCCAAAGAAGCATTGATTTCGCCCTGTTAGCGTCTCTAAATAAGCAATTTGGCTCAAATTGTCAGGATGCCTGCGTGCAAACAGCAGCATTCTCAAATCCAAACTTGCACTTTGTTGCTCTGCTCACAACACAACTCTCTGTGCTGCCGATGTGAGTCATTTTCTTCTCTTTGTTTGGATGGAGAGCAGTGGTGTGTTGGACACTTTGGCATGGCGAGTGTCACCTTTGTGCTGTAGACTCTATAGAACTGCATATATACACACACACACACACACATAGGCAGTGTAGCTTATTACAGTTCACTCAACAAAGGACAGGCACTGCCCCCATCCAACCATTCCCCTCCCTGTTATGAAAAAACTGACAGGACGAGTGGGCCAGGGAGATATCTCAACCCACCCACACACTCACTCACACACACACACACACACACACACACACACACACAGAAAGAGAGAAAGGTGGGGGGCTTAATAACTCAACATATGACCAAGTCAATTAAGCCACCACTCTATTCAATCCTGCTGGCTTTAATAAAATGCCCCGTACATAAAATCCAATAACCCTGTGGATAACCTGGATCTGATTTTGACAGACAGGTGAACTCACAGATTCCACAATTGTTCTCAGCCAGGCTTGGCAATACTGGGGAAGCGAATCAATGCCATAATATAGTTTATTTATTTTACCTGTTATCAATAGACAGGCCTAAGAGAAGGAAAGAAATTTGATACCAAAAACCCCTCCCTGAAATTAGGGGGTGTTTTGAAGCGTGCTAAGATTTTAACCATACACATTTAAGCTAAGTGCAGGATCGATTATAGAGAACTTTAAGGGTTGGTTAGAACAAGTGAAAATGCTGCCAGTCCGAATACACAAAGTAATCACACCTTATTACACACCTAACTTTTTTCTCCAAACAACTGCCTCAAACAAAAGGGTCATGTTTGATTGTAAAACTCTATGCTGTTACAGGCAGCTGTATCACATAAGTAAACATACCCTCTTGAGACCCTGCTTCATTATATGGGGACATTACATTTCTGCTTCTCTGCACCATGATACTTAATTAAAAAAAATTATAAATTCATTTATGCAAAAAGCCTACGTTAGGTTTTTATACTTGTTGCACACCAAGCAAAGTCCAGTTCTCAAGAGGATATCTGATCATAAAAACAACCTAAATTACAGCTTATTAACTTATATTATGGACAGTTAAACAAATTTATGTATAGGGACAATAGATTGGAATGTGGTGGCATTACTGCTGAAACGATGGTAATGGGGAATGTCTGTGTGGGGTGATAATGCTGATAAAGAATGTGGGGATGGGGAGGTGGTGGTGTTGGGAGTGCAGGAATAGCTTTAGGACAGTGTTGAACCATGTACTGTAATGACAGGGAGGGGCCAGTAATGGGGTAATGTGGGTATGGGATGAGGACGCTGTTGAACCATGTGCTATAGAGACAGGGAGGGGCCAGTGATGGGACAATGTGGGTATGGGGTAAAGATGGTGTTGAACCATGTACTGTAGAGATAGGGAGTGGCCTGTGATGGGACAATGTGGGTATGGGGGTGAAGATGGTATTGAACCATGTACTGTAGAAATAGGGAGGGGCCTGTAATTGGGTAATGTGGGTATGGGATAGGGATGGTGTTGAACCATGTACTGTAGAGACAGGGAGGGGCCAGTAATTGGGTAATGTGGGTATGGGATAGGGATGGTGTTGAACCATGTACTGTAGAGACAGGGAGGGGCCAGTAATTGGGTAATGTGGGTATTGGATAGGGATGGTGTTGAACCATGTACTGTAATGACAGGGAGGGGCCAGTAATGGGGTAATGTGGGTATGGGATGAGGACGCTGTTGAACCATGTGCTATAGAGACAGGGAGGGGCCAGTGATGGGACAATGTGGGTATGGGGTAAAGATGGTGTTGAACCATGTACTGTAGAGATAGGGAGTGGCCTGTGATGGGACAATGTGGGTATGGGGGTGAAGATGGTATTGAACCATGTACTGTAGAAATAGGGAGGGGCCAGTAATTGGGTAATGTGGGTATGGGATAGGGATGGTGTTGAACCATGTACTGTAGAGACAGGGAGGGGCCAGTAATTGGGTAATGTGGGTATGGGATAGGGATGGTGTTGAACCATGTACTGTAGAGACAGGGAGGGGCCAGTAATTGGGTAATGTGGGTATTGGATAGGGATGGTGTTGAACCATGTACTGTAGAGACAGGGAGGGGCCAGTAATTGGGTAATGTGGGTATGGGATAGGGATGGTGTTGAACCATGTACTGTAGAGACAGGGAGGGGCCAGTAATTGGGTAATGTGGGTATGGGATAGGGATGGTGTTGAACCATGTACTGTAGAGACAGGGAGGGGCCAGTAATTGGGTAATGTGGGTATGGGATGGGGATGGTGTTGAACCATGTACTGTAGAGATAGGGAGGGGCCAGTGATGGAGTTATGTGGGTATGGGGTGAGGATGGTATTGAACCATGTACTGTAGAGACAGGGAGGGGCCAGTGATGGGACAATAGATAAGATATGTGATAAGAATGTGGATGGTATTGGGTAATGTAAAAGCACCACTCACTCTCATGATGGGGAAGCCTCGCTAATGCACAGCCTCTCATTGCAGATTGCTTTGGAATATCACAAGACAGATAAAAAAGACATATAAAACCCACAAGCTCAGTGGCCAATGTACAGCACGGGAAAGAAACTTTAGTAGATATTATTGAATATTACAGTTATTGCTGCCAAATGTACGTCATAAAATCTGCCTAATCGGTTGTTCAAAGGTTAACCAAACTAAGACTTTAATTAAGCTATCCAATATGATGGGCTGTTGAGCAAAGTAGGCAACTGAATTGAACTCAGAGGAGAGTCTCATGTCAGAAGTTTGGCACGAGGACTGGAGGCGTTATGTTCCCCAAGTTTTTTTTGGATCAGGCCAAAGCCTTTACTACAGGGATCTGGGGCCATGCTTTCACCAGGATAAATTAAAAAGGCCTGTACGTTCATCAGGAATTTTTAGAGGTGCAATAAAAGTATTTAAAAAATATATATATGTATATTTGGTGAAGTTGGCACACAAGAGATCTGTCTCTTTACAGTTAGCATTACACACAGATCTAGTATGAGCTAAATGCTATCCACCAACTTTAAACAGACAGATCTAGATCGACATTAATTCAATGGCCAAATGTGATCAGACCTGCTACTTCAGATCAGACTAGCTAAGTCTTCTTACCTGACTGGCCTTCAGTAAACCACTTTTAATAATGCTATGTTTATCTCATTGACTTGTTCATGCTCTCACAATCTGTGCATATCTGTTTACTCTATACTATCTTTAAAAATAATCATACCAGTTAATCTCAGTAAGCTTTTAGCCAACATCCAGTCACAGCTTCATCGGCTGCAGAAAGTCTTTTCCAGTTTCTTGGTAGCAAGAAACTGGTAAAAGCAGCAGTGCCTCCCACAGGTCCTAGGTCCTATTTTCTTGGCACTTATTTGGACCATGAAGACCAATCACTCATCACTTGAATGCCACAGCCTATTTCAATATTGTTGCTGACCATGTTCATACCTTAATACCTTACCTATCTTCTAACGGCTACTTCCAGCATGATGATGCACCATGTCACAAAGCAAAGTCATCTCAAACTGGTTTCATGAACATCCCAAAGAGCTTAGCGTTCTTCATTGGCCTTTCCAGTCACCACATTTATAATATAATAAAATTGGAGATTCACAGCATGAGTGCTCCTGAAGAAGCTGCAGATTTCAATGACACAATCATGGCAACATGGGCCAGAATCTCAAGGGATTGTGGTGGAATCAATGGCACAAAGAATTGATTCTGTTTTGGGAGCAGAAGGAGGCCCTACTCAGTATTAGTACCCATGCGTAGTGTTCCTAATAGTGCTTGGTTCATCGATCACCATTCATCATTGGTCAGTTCCTGACCACAGGCTGCTGTTGGTATTTTTTTGGGTGGTGCACATTCTGTTGTTGCTGGAGTTTTGCTAGCTGAAGTTTTAACACGCATTAGTGCCACAGGTCTGTTAGGAAATGCCCAAGCAGATCTGTAGTCAGGCCCTGACTGGCTAAAGGACAACTAAGACACACTGTGCAACAGTAAATGACCTACAGTCTGTAACTGTACATCAACAAGGTGCAGCTACAAGGTCGTTTCTAATACAGAGTGTATAAGGTCTGCAGGTGGTTGCTTCTAGCATGGCCTTGAGCTCTTCCCACAGGCTCTGTTCCAGGTCTCTGGCCTGCTGTGGCCACTGACTTCTGTCCATGACTATTTCATCTTTTGCTTGTGAATTACTCATGGATAACTTCAATTGTCCCGGAGGAGGTGCTGGTTTACCTTGAGACATTCAAAGATTGGCCTTCATGAGCTGAATCACAAACAGAAGAGGAAGAAGGATGCCAGGCATAACAGATTAAAGCGTAAGTCATGTCAAAAATGATATAATCACTTTTTTTTTTTGCTTCTCATGCAGAGGACAGCTCTGGGTAACTCTCATTATCATGGCTGGCATTTCAAAACAGCGCTGGAGAGAGGTTTGTTTTGGCTGAGATGGATATTTAATAAAGCCCTAAGGCTCGACTTGTAGGCAATGCAGAGTTGTGCCTTTGATATGAAGTAGACAAAGTTTGAGACGAGCGAGACAAATGCAATTTAGAATCCCTGTACATGAGAGGACGGTGGAGATGAATAGAATGTTGATGGCGTTCGGCAAACTCAGAACATTTATAGACACTCGTGAGGCTCCGAGGCAACATCATTCGCTTGTCTGATGCCTAATAAACTTTGATGTAGCACGTTCTTTTTAGTCCTATGGTCAAACAGAGAGAAGCAAATATCTAAACACGAGCATTATACTCAACTCAAGCTCATTTATGATGGAAAAGGATGTAAAACTGTGCAGTCATTTCTGACTGTATGACATTATTTTAATTATACATCCTGTACTGCAGGCTTATTTCCATACAATATCATATTTATACCAGTTAGAACTACAGTAGGGACCTCAGCACGTCATTCAGGAGACCCTCCTGCCCTCCCAAGTGCTTCCTCAGCTGCCTCCTTCTCTGGAAAAGCTGAAGGCGCTATGCAAAATAAGTCATACACCATTTAATGTGAGCCAGGTGGGCTTCGGCAGGCTTTGCCAGATCATCAAAGTAGACTCTTATAGCTCAACATACAAGTGAATCATGCTGCTCTCTGGGGGATTGAAGAAGGAGCTGTCAGTCGAGGTAAATAACAAATCCGTGCTGAAAAGTCATGTTTGTGGCTGAATGCAGCTACTTCTCAACTGTGACGGGCATGATGTCGACATTACATGGATGCATTGGCATGTTTATGTGTATGGTTTAAGATAAATGTTTAAATACTCTATCTACCACTCAAAGTATCATGGATGTCATCAGTGCCTAAGCCCTTAACACTCTGAGGCTTATTACACACTAAGGTGTATTATTCAGTAACTACAGGGACTTCAGTACAAAGTGGTGGGGCCATTCTCTGGCAATAGAAGTTTGCAATAAGACTTTCAGCCCGCTGGCCTGCTGTTTTGAGAATTTGTCACTACTTATCAGCTACCTTCAAACCAGGGTCAGGGCTCATCTATTTATCAAATTGACTGTATAGGTCTATTTTATATGACAATATTTAAAGAAAAATTCATGATATACAATATTTATCACCATATTTTGACACATAGTTGTGACAAATTCTTAAACACTGCTATTCAATGATTCTCCAAGCACTGACGATATCCAAGATATGCTCGCTTGTATCACGATAACAAAATCTTCCTATTGCCCACCCCTATAGAAGACCCTCATTTTACAGTTCTACAGTGCACATCAACATCATTCATCGGATGAATGTCACCAGTTTAACCCATGACTGTCAACGTGAATTGGAGGAAATCATGTATCCCAAATATTTGTGGACGAGACATGATTTTATCTTTCAGGATTGCGAAAAGTGGGAGTTCCAAGAATGGAAATGGAGACAGAGCCCAGAGGCTAGTCCATTTTAATCTTAATTTGACTTTAAAGACTATATCAACTGTATCAATATGTCAGCGGGTGTCCTTCCCTCTAAATACATGTGGAGGTGGGGCTTAGTAAGAAATGGGCAGGGCAGAAAGGAACCAATCAGAGGCTTTTCTGTTTTTCTGCGAACAATAAGGAGCGCCAACATTCGGAAGATTGTCGTCCCACAGCCTACCTAGCAAAGCGAAAAATCCTCACAATTTCATTATCAGTTGAGCTGAAGTAACAGATGAAGCAGAACTGAAAATGTTACCTCTAGGGGGTGCACTAGCCGTGGTCGACAGCAGAACTGTAATATATCAGCCTAAAATGGCTTTTATTAGACAAATAGGTGCTTGTTTTACCCACATGCTACAAGGCGTATGTCTGGGAAAGTGTTTATAGAAAAAGTTTTAAAAGTGTTTAGAGTCTCTAAACCAGTCTTATTGTAATGTTATCACTTTCTGTATAAGTCTCTGACAACTGCTTAAATTAAAGACACCCCCACCTTTAACCAACTTACACAAGTCACTGTTTAAAATAGAGGTGCATACGTGTGGATATGAGAAGCAGCTCTGTCGTACACATGATGGTAGTCCAGTTAAAAGCAGGACAATTCAGAGGGGATTACTGTGAGGGGGGAGATTTGTGTGATTTCGTTTTCTTGTGGCAATAAAGAAGAGGAAGAATAAAGAAGAAGAACCTTGATAAACAACTTCGCGGAAAATTGCTTGATTGGGCGTCTTTAAAAATTCATCAAGATTAATTTATTTATAAAAAATTGAAAAACATAAAATATTTACTGGTTAGGAAATGGCGCTTATGCGCATCGCTACATTTCTTGTTTAAGCAGGCTGAAAAAACAACAGCGATGAAAGACAAGCCTTTGTTGGATTTAAACACAATGTATTGTCTTAGATTTATGCGCAAGGAGATATAGGTATAAACGACCAGGCTGGCGATTTAGGAGCAGTTTTGTGCACACAGATGTATGATAAACGAGATGCAGGGTTTTTGATCAGAACTAACCTGCAGGGCGTTTTGGAATTGGAGCGAGATCACAGCGATCCAGTCAGAGGAAAAAGTAAAAGAGAAGAACAAGCAACTCAGGATCATCTATCGTCACTGTACTCCTGTAAGCCTGCTGCCACACTCATGCATCTCAGCAGAATACATCTCAAAGCTCAACTATGGTAGTCCTTTGACATGTAGACACATACTACATCAAATACGTCTGCGGGCCAATGAGGAAAACATCACTACATAATCAGCTGGATAAGCAAACGATTATCGTCTGCAGAATTATTATAGTAAACCACATTATCATGAACCTAATTGAGTTATGAAAATATATATAATTATGAGGCATTACTCTTGCTAATATTAAATAACCCCACCACTTTGGACTGACTCGGAGATAACTTTATGATTTTGGACTGTTTGGGAGATAATTCCACCACTTTGGACTAACTATGAGATAAGTCCCTGACTTGGGACCAATAGGGAGATAACTCCACTACTTTGGACTAACTATGAGATAAGTCCCTGACTTGGGACCAATAGGGAGATAACTCCACCACTTTGGACCAACTATGAGATAAGTCCCTGACTTGGGACCAATTGGGAGATAACTCCACCACTTTGGACTAACTATGAGATAAGTCCCTGACTTGGGACCAATAGGGAGATAACTCCACCACTTTGGACCAACTATGAGATAAGTCCCTGACTTGGGACCAATAGGGAGATAACTCCACTACTTTGGACTAACTATGAGATAAGTCCCTGACTTGGGACCAATAGGGAGATAACTCCACTACTTTGGACTAACTATGAGATAAGTCCCTGACTTGGGACCAATAGGGATGTTTTAAATGCATATTGTTTTTGACATTTATTCTATTAATTGTTATAATTGTAATTATTATATTGTATTATTATAGCAATTATTAATTGCTACTGGCTACTAAATTTCCTTCAGATCAATAAAGTATCTCTCTCTCTCTCTCTCTCTCTCTCTCTCTATCTATCTATCTATCTCTCTCTCTCTATTTATCTCTCTCTCTCTCTCTCTCTCTCTCTTTCTCTCTCTCTCTCTCTCTCTCTATCTATCTGTCTATCTCTATCTTACTGATTGAAAGATAGCTCCACCACTTTGGAGATACTCCAAACTTTTATTTTTATGCTAATTTGTATGATTTGCTGTGCCAGCAAGACTGAACTGACCACAGCAATGATAATATTTGACAGTTTTAAAGAGGATGTTTTAAAACAAATGCTGTAGAGCAGATCTCATTTGCTGAAATTTCATTTACATGGAATTTGTTACCCCATGCATGAATTGGTGATGTTGGTATTGTCTATAATTAAGTGAACTATATTCTATTGTGTAAATTGAATGGCTAAATGAAGGTGAATCATTAAAATTTTGTGCCGTGTGAAATATTACCTTATTGCGATAATTGATAAACTCACCTATCCACATGGTCCAGTATTCACTGGGTTTTCAACTGTTCTTGAATGCTGTAACCTTTGTAATCACTCTTCTCTTTGGCAACAGTGACTTTCCAAAACTGCAGAGGCACATCACGTCAATAAATAATTTACAACAGCCTTCTGTACCCGTTTCTCATGTGGTTTGGTGGCTGGAAAGATCCAGCAATGCATCAGAAAACATCTTTTCATGTGTGTGATTGATCCATTTTTTGAATAACAAAAAGGAGTATCTGATCTTTCCTCTAAAAAGCAAGCCACAGATGAAACATTCATATTATCTGCCAAACAATGTTTTTTAGCAAAAACACAGGCAGTCACAAAGCTGTGGCGAAAACTGAATAAATGAGCGGAGAAACATAATGAGCACAGTTCTACTTGATGCAAATCAAGCAATTAACATCTTCCATGTTCTGTGGCATGTGTAAAATGCTGAGTAGGTCCACTTTCCTTGGATGGCAAGAGGAAAATCTAAGTGACTTTGGGGCATGGATGGCAGGAGCTTCATCAACAAGAAAGACTACACAACTTACTAGTGTTTCAGTTGGAACAGTGACCCTGCTGCATTAAATCTATAGGGAAGTCATTGACCTTTGTAGCCTTTGTTGTCACCAACTCTACACCCAGTTGAACACCTATGGGACAGAACTTCACCACCACCATTAAACACACCAGTTGAGCAAATATCTTTTGGATCGTCGGATCTTTTGGTGTTACTTCCCTCCAATACAGCTCTAAAGACTGCAGTACCTAAGCCTAGAAGTCTCACTGAAGCTGTTCTGGGGGCTTATGGTGGACCAGTACATCTCACTCATCTGGATATCATGACATAAACCATTCAGAAAGAGCTACAACCAATTTTTATAAAGCATTTTTGGAGTGTAGTCCTTAAAGTAAAGCAGTCACAAGCTGCAATCCGAGGTGAACTTTTCAAATGTGTTGGCCAGCAAAGCTCTTGACAGCTTTTAAACAAATGAAGTAAACATATTTGTGTATATTATTGCTAAAATGCTTAAGAATTGCCACAAAAAATGCAAAAAATAAAGTGGATGGCATTGAGTGCATGCAACCAGTCACTTTACTTCCTCTACACAATATAACCTGAACCTGGTCTTTTAAACCAGGTCCTCTGCTATTTTAAATAGATGTTATGGCAGCATTCAGGGCTTCAATTCTGTGTGCAAGCTTGCCTGACTTCAGTCCCATTTAGCTTCAAGAGACAGCATGATGTTGCTGTACATCCCTCACACCGAACCTTCAAATGAATGAAGGGGAATGAATGTCAGCAGGGCGCAGATGTGAAGATGTAAATAGTCTGAATCAGAAATGCCCCGTTCCTTATGGACACTCACTTTAAAGAAGATCAAGGGCCATGAATGGTCCCCGTTGCCGGCTACAAATGTGTTTCTACCACTCATCCATTTTATCACAGTTGGAAACATTCAGCGTTAAGCCAAGCAAAGCCGAGGGAAGACTTGTACAAACACGGAAATCGATGTATCAGTCAAATGAAGAGGCAATCTGCTTTAGCCGTGTCTTACAAACTGTACCAAACAATTAATAAAGCAGAATCATTCATGTTTTCTCTACGAGAAATTTTGTAAATCCATGTATTAAAAAAAGTGGTTGGAAAAGCAGATAAAAAGCACATATGCTATGCAATGTGTTGCCACAGCACATATTTCACATTGTTCGGTTAAAAACACAGCCTTCTGTTAACACAAATCTGTGGGGAGCTTTGATTCATGGCCCACTACACTAAAATACAGTCATAAGAGGACTACAAAGTGCTGTCAGGAAACTTTTAGCAGCAGAACATGCCCCGGCTAATGTAACCAGTCATTGTGTAACAGTGCGTTTAGCACTGCTAAGCGTATTAGGCTATATCTCCACACAAAAGCAAAATCAGATTTTCAAGATTCTGAAAATCTGCTCCACTGACATGGGTCAAATCAAGTTCTTTATGCTGTTTTAGCTAATGATTAGGTTGCTCGGACTGATGTGTTAGACAGAACTCCACCACCACTGGTAAACACTGCAGAACATATGCTAAGTCTCACTGAAGCAGTTCTGGAGGCTTATAGTGGACCAGTCCTTTACTATCCCCCATCTGGATATCCTGATGAAAAGCCATACAAAAAAAGCTACTACCAATAAAAACATGCCGGGGGGGGGGGGGGGTTATTATTGTGTATTATTCAGTACCTACTCTAGTACTCTGATTTGTTCAGTAACTGGCACATTATTCTGTAACTGCATGGCATGTTAGGCCAGACCAAGGTGGGATGAACACTCACAGAGATGCAGTCAAAGTCTTGTATTAACACAACAAGATAAACAAAAGACCTTGAGCAGCGCTCAATAACCAAAATGAGTTAGGGTTCAATTCTTGGCAAGAAATGGTTGTGTCCAGGCTCCTTAAGGACAAACAAAAGGGGGCAAGTGAGGCAAAAAGGCAGCAAACCATAAATAACAGTGATCAACAAAAACCTAAACATGGCAAACAAAATGGTGAAAACCACAAAAACATGGGACTGGGAGGAGTCGAGAGCTGAACAGGGGTAACGGGGAGATAAACAAGGGAACAACCCAAAAGGGGGCTTGAGCAAAAACCTGCAGGCAGTGCCCAGGCAAAGGGGAAGGCTAACGCAAACAAAACCTTGAGCAGCGCTCAATAACCAAAATGAGTTAGGGTTCAATTCAAGAAATGGTTGTGTCCAGGCTCCTTAAGGACCCCCCAGTCCCAGGTGTAACACATTAACCAAATGAAAATGAATCGATACACTGAACCAAACACATTAACGTAAACGAGGAGGAAGTCCTTATTTGGGTCTGTGGGCGGCGGCTCGAAATCGCCCCAGGGGAGGGCGTTTATACCGAGTGCCTGATTGATTTATTGATTTATTTTCTAAACTAATACATATTATTCAGTAATATTGAAAATTATTATTTTTTTATTATTAATGAATCTATTACTAATATCTACTATGAATTATTTAGTAACTACCATGAATTATTCAGTGACTACTATAGGGAATTTAGTTACTACTGTGAATTATTTAACTAGATTTATTTTCAACTATTATTTGTTGATTATGTACTATAACTTATTTAGTAACTGAATTATTTATTATTTACTATGAATTATTCAGAAATGGCAATTAATTATTAACAATTATAATTTGTTGATTATGTTTTATAATTTATTTTGTAACTACTGTCAATTATACATTATCTACTGAAAATGTTATATTATTCAGAAATGACCATTAATTATGAATGAACTATTATAGACTATTTATTATATACTACAAAGGATTGTCTTACTGCTATGAATTATGTATTAAATGTTTTGAATTATTAATTAGCTTCTATTAAATATTCATTAGCTACCATGAACATGATAGAAATTGCTTACATACCTTCTAAAATCAGGAGTGATGTTTCCTCACCGTTTTCCATCCAGAGTTTACTCTGGACAACTAATTTACTCACTTAGTCAGTTATTAAAATTTCAGGAAACTCCTAGCTCACCTTCACCTCCTCCCCACTACCTCCCAACTGTGTGTCTTGTACTAATTAAACATTGGTCTGTTGTGCATTAACATAATTAATCAGACAATTGTACCTCTGCCGGAAGTATTTGCAACACTGTTTGGTAATTATGAATGGACGCTTGTGAGGAAGCCTGAGACCAGCCATCATCAATATGCAGATCACTGCAGAGGCACTGGCAGGAAATTAAAGCTAAATCCCTCTGCCCTTTAAATGCAAAAAGATTAGTTTGAGGCGTGCCTAGCATAGACTACATCCTTATGTATATTACAAAGCCAGGAACAAAGGGGCTCACCACGCTTCCACGGCACGAAGGGAGCTGGTAAATAAGCTGTTCTGTATTGTGTACTGGCATCGGCTTTGATGAAATTTTGGAATCTTAGTCTGCCGCTGCTGAAAAGACTTCTTTCAACCTTGAATAGTTTATAACAAAGTCAAGCGCTTGGAGAAGGGCAGCATTTTGTGTCTGGCCTAGGATTGTGTGTGGAAGGTCTACTGGGTAATGCTGTTGCAGTTGTGTTTCACAATACGCAGTCGAAACTGTGTCTTTACAGGCATGTTTACATACTATAACAGTGCCATATTCTTTTTTTCTACCTTGACCTCAGACCTTAAGATGCATCTGTGGATCTAAAGGACGTTGTTTGCGCCTTTAGGGTACAAGTACATGTAGTAGTGGGACTTTAACCCCGTAACACAGGAAGGCTTATTACAAGGTGTTTTACTCAGTAACTACAGGGACCTCTGTACAAACTGATGGGCCTATTCTTTGGTAGTATAATTTTCGGCCCTCCAGTGGGCCATAGACTGTTTAAGAGATAAAAATCGGTTGTAGCTCTTTTTGGGTAGATTTTCCTCATATCTAGACGAGGAATAGTAAAGTGCTGGTCCACCATAAGCCTCCAGAACAGCTTCAGTGAGCTCTGCACAGACTCTGCAATCTCTAGATCTGTATTTGTATATCTGTATATATATATATATATATATATATATATATATATATATATATATATATATATATATATTATTGGATCCAAAGATAAGATCCAAAAGATATTTGCTGGTGTGTTTAATGGTGGTGGCGAAGTTCACATCAGTCCAAAATCACTCATAGATGTTCAACTGGGTTTAGAATTGAGGACAACAAAGTCTATGATTTCCATCACTTTCAAGCCCAAACTGTTTTATATATAAAAACAGTTATTATATAGTATTATTATATTATAGTTATATATAAACAATTACAGAACGACCTAAGATAACTAATTGTTTTTAGCACTGTATCAAAAACATTTAAAAAATATTTTGGTAATTATTCCCAAGTCTTAACAGACAGTGCTAGAATCCCCTCCTGCAGTGTGCCATTAGCTAGCTGAAGAGATGGTTGACGGCCTGCTGGGGTTAGCTTTTAACCTATTGTGGACACTCGCTTGCATACTTCCCAGGATTTTGCTTCATTGCACCCTGCTTTTGAGCTCTTCTGCAAACCTTCTGCAAACACTGGCACAGAAAGAGCCACGCTCATGAGGCCTGTAAACGCAGCAACCCATTTTCTGATCTCTAGCAGAGTCTGGTGATGATGTGCGGCTCTCCAGTATTACTGATGCACACCACAACACAATTGTTGGGAAAGTGGGGTGGCATTATTTCCTCACACTGTATGAATTTTGTGAGGCCGTAGGCCACATAAACTGCTGTAGTTGTTTAAGGCACCAATCACAGTTGTCTAAGCTGATGCATTGATGGATATATAAAACAAAGGGTTGAAAGGATTCTGGTGTCTGTGCCATGTACGCTGTGTCCAAATGCAGTTCAAAAGCTTTTCAGGCTGAGTTAACAGAGATCCTGTGAGCTGTGCGCGGAAGTTTACTCTCCTAAATGTCAGCAGTTACGCAGTACCTTGAGGATCTGCTTCTTTTTGTGACCAGAGCTTAGTTCCAGTATGCTGCATTTACTAAAACACAATAATGTCTTAAAGGGCTCATGTCTATAGGGTACCTGGTTTGAGATGCCAGCGTGAATGGGCAGGGCTACTCGGTGTCGGCTAAAAAGGTTGATATACAGTTTGTGTAGCTTTGATTTCTGTAAGATCAGTTCACAACTGACTGGCCTCCATCTATATGGGCTATAGTCATCTACATGGCTTACATACTATGAACCTTTTTAGGCTCTACACCAGCTATACATCTTGTCCTACAATCCATATGCTCATTTATTTTAAAAGATATATATATATATATATATATATATATATATATATATATATATATATATATATATCACATTTTCAGGTGAGGAAGGTAAAGAAAATGTGATTTACCATAACACAAGCCTTTGAAAAATAAATGAGCATTGAGCTTGATTGTATAATTCTAGAGGAAAAAAACACTTGACTGCTATAAAGTGTTTAAAAGGATCTTATTTATGAAAGTTTTTCTTTAAAGAACCATTTATTGAAATAGTTAGAGAATAGGAAGTGGTTCTTCTATAGCCTCACTCCAAAAGACCCTTTTTGGTACTTTTATATTTTAGGCTGAATATTTAGGCGGACAACAACAGAACCTTAAAGCTGTTTTTCTCAGTTTTACTGTTGGCATAGTTACTGCTCTTTGCCTTTGTAGTGCAGGCAGTGTGGTGGAGGCAGGGGTGAAGGAGACCTTTGTAAACCGCTGCTCTGTTATGTAAGTTAGAGGAAAAGGACACATCATGTGTATCTTATCACGCTTCTGATAGAATGCAGTACTTTCAAATACTCCTAGGCATCTTTTCTTTTTAACTATGAGAGGCTACACATTACACTGATTTCCACAAACTATGGGTGAAATAATTATGTTGTTAGTTAGGGATACAAAAGACATGTAATATTTACACTACCGGTGAAAAGTTTTCTTTACAGTTTTTAGTGAAGAGGGAAACTGGTACAGGAAGACTCGAATCCACAACAGCGTCGGAAGGCAGCTTGTAGTTCAGCTTAACACTGGAGCAAGTCCCAGCTTCAAGGGTCGAAGAGAAGACCTGGAGCTGCAGGTCTGATTGTAGGTTGAGTGGCAGTAGGAAAGCCATTGCTAAGATGGTAAAATAAGAAAAGCAGCACTATGTTGCACTGGCTTTGGACGTGTGAGGAATAATAAGAAATAGGGGGTGTTCTAAAACTTTTGACTGGTGGTATAGATATATATAGATGTATTTACTGAGCAGAACCTAGAGAATAGCCCCACCAGTTTGTACAGAATTTCCTGTAGTTATTGAGTAATACACCTTGATGAGCAGTAAGCCATGCTACTCCAAAATGATATTAAACAGAACTGTAATGAAGCTGTAATGGAACAGAACTGTAATGGAAGCAATGGTCAAAGCAGATCTGCACCAAGAGCCTTTCCAGCTTCAAGTATGGCTCGGCTCGACCCACCATCCCTCAAAATCCACGGAAGACGAGCGTCCAGGCTTTTTTCTGTCCTGGCACTAAAGTGGTGGAACGAGCTTCCCCTGGGTGTCCGAACGGCAGAGTCGCTCACTGTCTTCAAATGCAGACTGAAGACCCTCCTCTTCTGAGAATACTTGGGCGAATAGTAGAGTGACTTGTGTTTAGTAGTGTCTAAGCTTAGAGGTTTCTTTAAATTTTTAGCCTGTTTAAACTAGCTGAGGTTTTTCTTGGGTAAATAGCAAAGCACTTTTGTAAGTCGCTCTGGATAAGAGTGTCTGCTAAATGCCAAAAAAACAAAACCAAAATCCCCTCCATGTAACACAATTTAAACACACTTTCCTTTTCTTTAATTACGGCAGAATATAGCAAATTATCATCACATAAACACTAGAATTTCTTATATCTGTGTTCACTAGCAAAGAAATGTAACTGCATTATCCTGCATTGATTTTTAATCCTGCATGAATTTTTGATCAGAATCATCATTTTGGTTGAGGCTGAAATTTTGATATCAGTGCTATATTAGATCAACTGTAAAATATTGATGAAAGTTGCCGGTTTCTAACGTTAGGAGCAATGACACTGAATATGCATTGAGTTGTGACAGAGGATGCCCAAGCTCTCTCAGGCCGTTCCAACAAATTAAACTAGACGTTTTTGCTGGGTTTTTCGACGTTTGCAACAGACAGAAACATTTCATAACGTACATTATTGATAATACGCATCGGTCCTAACTGAATAGTCATTATTTTAAAGCACTGACTAAATTACCTTTACATTACTGTGATAAAAGGCTTGGTCAGGGAGGCTTGGTCCTTAGTCACCAGGGAGTAATCTTCTAACCACAGGTCCAATATAGCTGTAGTTTGCTACACAACTACAGCTATAGTGGACCTGTCATTGATGATGGAGACGCAGTTGCAAGATGGTCGTCATAATGTCCGAAAACGTTGCTGTACAAACATTTAGAGACAATCCAGTGCTTTGAACATGTAGCTCTTAATGTATTTCTACGTTTGACTATGGTTGTACATCTGAAAAATAAAACTCTCTTTTCACGATTCTTTTCCATATTCGTTTCACCAAATTGACCCTTGCCGTACATAAAGCAGGCTTCATTTACAATATTTACTGCAGTAGTAGGATTTTTAAAATGTTTTAAAAGATTATTGAAGTAGTGTTGGTCTTCTGTTGATGTTTTTGTGCAAATTTCAATGTAGTCAATATTAATTCAGGGGGCAAAAGTGGTGATGGATAGCTATTTCAATGCCGCATGGCGCACTGTCTGGGAAGGCTTGCTGAAGCGGTGGAGCGTCTCGCCTGCTGCATGTCCATATGTGCGTAACAAGCGGGGGTGTAAGTACCCATCAGCATAGACATATTCGCATGCACCGTTGCTATTTAAACCACGCAGACGGAAGGCATGAAAACAGACGGTTGGCGGGGTGTAAGACTGAAACTCGGTCATTCTGTCTTCAAACGCAGACTGAAGACCCTCCTCTTCCGAGAATACTTGGGCGAATAGTAGAGTGGTCACCTTACTGACTTGTGTTCAGTAGTGTCTAAACTTAGAGGTGTCTTTGAATTTTTACCCTGTTTAAACTAGCCGAGATTTTTCTTGGGTAAATAGCAAAGCACTTTTGTAAGTCGCTCTGGATAAGAGCGTCTGCTAAATGCCTTAAATGTAAATGTAAGATAGCAATGAGCATCGCGACTCACCTTGCGCAGGGTGTAGGATAGGGTGCAATATCATTTTGTTGACTAGCTGATCTTTGTACGTTAGCATGCCCCAGCAGTATAAATATTAGCTACTCTACCTTGCAAATCATTACAGTTCTTTCACAGCTTTTTGCAAGTTTTGTATCCTTCAGCTTGACAACAAATGCAAGTGTACAGCTCATACTGTGATTTGTATTTACGACTGTGGTGTAATAGTTAAATTCACTCCGGAACTGTAGAGGGAGCCCTGTAGCAAAAAACACACACAAAAAGAAATTCTCACATAGTGCTGCCTTAAACCTACAGCAGTTTAGCCCTGCCTGTTAGTCACACTGCATTTATATGGAGTGTTTCAGTCTGATCAATACAGGACAGCCAGTAAGGCACAGGAAAAAAAACAGCGTAAAGGGATAAACAGAGGTTGGAAGATGGTCATTAATTATGGCCATTTTTGGAACACATAAAGATAAAAAGACAATAAAAAATGGGTCTCTTAAATAACTTGCTGCAAGTCTGAAGTCAGCTGACCCATGTACCGTGAGGCAATATGGAATATTACGAAGCAGCGCTCAGATTCATCTGTGACAGGCATGCTGACAGGGGACAGCTGCTGTGTCTGAGGTCATATCTCCCTGTCACGGCAAACAGCGCACATGTCTACAGACTGGGCTGAAGTCGTGTTCCACCGCAAAGTTATATCGATGCCACTGTACGAGCCTTAGAATTTCAGCCTTTCAGTCATTGCCTCGTTAAAAAAAAGGATACCGAAATGCGGCGGAACACGCTGAATGGTTGGGCCTTGACCAGGGACAAACATCACATTGGCAATTTCATTCCAATGGCGCACGCTGGTGTCTAAGTGCCAGCACATTCAAAAGAAGTGAAATTCAATTAGTGCAAGTCATCTCCTGTCCTCAGCTGGCAGGAATGTGGTTGTTAGGCAACAGCAAGGCCGCTCCATTCTCTCTGGCAGTACAGTTACATTCATCCCATTCGCTGAGGAAGAGAAAGAGCTCTCGCGCCGTGCTGGGTGAGAAAACGTTCTCACAGGCGAGAGAGAGAGAGAGGGGGGGGTGCTTTACACATATCACAGTGCTTCTTAAACCTTAGCCCTGTTTCATATTACCTGACAGTTCAGCTATATGAGCTATTGTTCACTGACAGACGTGCAGGAAAAAATTATTTGTTTAGCACACTTAGTCTCCTTATGCAGGTCCCCTGGCGATCTGCTCAGTTGTGTAAGAGGGACAACAGCAACTGCATGTTGATGCACTTCTCTTTAAAAAGCAGATACTTCAAATAGGGGTGTAAGAAAATCGATGTATAACGAAGTATCGCGGGATTATGTCTTTCAATACTGAATCGATTCTCACAAAAGCAGTATTGATATTTAATAAGTAGTTCACAGGTAAATATTTGTGGCAGACAGAGGTTGATTTTCTGTTTAAAGCCTGACCACTAGATATCAGCGTTGTTCACTTTTCTTTTACTCTTTTACTCTAAAATCTCAGCATCACACTATGCATATATAGGGCTGTATATTGAATCGTAACCCTCATATTGACAGGTTCTTGCCAATACACAGTCCTAAGTTGGGTAGTAACGGTCATTAGGATACAAAGACTCAAAGATGATTCAGATTATGGATTCTTCATAAAATGTTTAGTTCTATATCCTCCAACCCTGCTTCTGGAGAGCTATTATCCTGCAGGTTTCACCATCAACCCTAATCTAACACTCCCTGTTTAGCTAAGCAAACACTCGTGAAGGCAGGGATTAGATGGATCAGGTGGGATCAATTTTAAAGGTCTAAAGAACCTTCTTTGATATCAAAGAACCATTTGAAGCACCTTTATTTTTTAAAGCACAGGGCTGGAATGTAGGTCTGTTGGAAGGTAGCTTTCTAGGAACAGGGTTGGAGGCCCACTGATACAGAGCCATGGAAACTCAATGAAGCATTTAAATGGTTCTTTGTCTGGTTAAATGAAGTAAAAAGGAACTGTAAAAATGGCTGACCTAGCTTATGATTAATATTAGTGAGTCGACAACTTTGTGACAAGAGCAAAACACCAAGGAAATGCAATCAAACAAGCAGCTAATAAGTTATTACTGACTGGTCCATCAGGAAGCAGGCCAGCTTATCGTCTATCATGCATCCTTTATTGCTTTTAGGTCTCGCTAACAGGTAAAAGCCAGTCCGAGGTGTACTCTTTTCCTCTCTCTTGCTCATATCTTGCTTTTTTGGTGTCTTCAGAGCTTCTGCCATGATGTCCATACTGGGAATAGAAATACTGGGCTAGCTTCTTCTTATAGCTAGCTAAAGCCCCATGGTTGAAGGTTTCATGGTGCAGTAGCAGCATTGACAGAGGCACCATTCTCACTAATACAGTGAGTGGTGCTGATATTATACAACTTTCATAGGCATATATCAGTCTCCATTTTCGTGTGTTTTTAGTTTTCTCCATGGTTTGAACCCTGTAACGGTTCTGTACACTGTTCAATTTCTGGATGAAGAGACCAATAAAAATACTCTCTTAATTTACATTAACTTCCATTCAAAGTTAAGAACATATTTGCATTCTTCTGTAAAGTCACTTTGGAGACGCATGTTTTTCATTGGACAGCGGACAATATGATCTGATTCTACAGCATTACCACAACTATTTCATTTATTCATTTTTGATCTTCCTGATATTGTCCCTTTAAGAGCTGACTTAGGTAGTGCAGTACTGTGCACTGTGTAAAGTGTTTGATTTACTGTAAAGTGGTTTTGACTTTTGGGTTGATAAAGAACATTAGGCCTTTATCTTAATTGTTTTTTAAAATAAAAAATCCTAATAAAAAGTCAGGGTTGGATTCATGATGTGTTTTTAAACAGCAGAATTGTTCACAGCTACGCTCTTATAATGCTGGATCCCATTGTCCTTGTGAAAAAGTGGGCTTTAAGAAGAAATTTCTTCATAAGAATAGTTGGAGAATGAGGACCATTGCTTCATCTAAACACTGATTTTATTTATATATAGTATGGCAAATAGAATTAAATAGAATAAGTGCTATTTGGCTTAAATAAATGTTTTAAAGCATCACATAAAGGACATTTTTAGAAGTCTGTTACAGGGCGATTACTTTTTCTTTTTTTGTACTAAATATGTAGCCCAACCTCACATTTAAACAGGCAGTTTCCGTTACCGTGCATTAAGACGTGTCCTAAGAAGATATATGTAACCAACCTTAGATTGGTTGTCCTGTATTGTGTCTCATTTAGTTTCAGTATGAATATATATTAGAACTTTTAGCCCCTCACACTCAAAGGCTTATTACACATTAAAATGTAGAACTCAGCATCCACAGGGGTTTCTGTACAAACTGATGGGGCTATTCTTTGGTAATAGAAGTTTGTAATAACACTTTTGGACCTAGGACATAAGGAGTTAAAACAAAAGTGTGGAAACTTCAGTTTTCCATGATTCTGGTCCTCTAAAGTCAACCTGGAAACCCTTTGTTCACCTTCTTTTCAACCAATTTAAAGAATTCTCAACCGTCTTTCAGGCCGATCTGACCCCATATTTAATTTTACGGTGCATTAGCCATTGCTGAAAAATAGATTAATAATGGATTATTCTGATGCTGTGTAGGATAATATAGTAGAGAATGGAGCATCCATCATTCAGGATTTTATTCAAATTGGTCCCAAAGGTGGTGTTTACTCATGGCAGGCCAACCCAGCAGGGCACGGAAAAGAGAACAAAATGTTGCTGCTCCAATATTACCAGCCCCTGCATTTTCAGAGAGCGAGAGAGAGGGTGCGCTTTGGCTCCACGTCTTCTCAGATCGAGAGGGGGAGTTCGCACTTGGTGAATCTGACATAAATAATCTGGCATCGTTTGATGAACATAAGGTGCAGAAGCATCTCAACCAATCAAGTCTGAACGTGTTGGAAAATATTTTTCTCATAAATGCACAGTTCTATATGGAAACATGATGGTATAGAGCTAATACCAAGCAGCTGACACTTCAATATTGGGTCTGTGCTCTGTCTCCAGCCTCATTCTAGCCATGTACGTACTGATAGAACGTTTAACAGGTAGAACAGCGGGTTTGATTCATTGACTTTTTAAGAATAGAAACTTTCCTATATTTTAAATAATCCCCTATACATTATTTAAGACGGGTAAGACACTGTCCTATTCAACAGGTCTTACCCAGCTGAAAGTCAGTCCGGTGGTATAAGCAGTACTTTATTTGTTTACTTCTGTGTTTATTTACTTATTTTGCTGAGCGGAACATTGTGCTCCCAATTAGCCGAGCTTTTGGCTTTCCACTTCCACACTGACATATGGCAATAGTTGTGCATGATCAATTGGAGATGGCCAAGCGTAGAAAATAATGAGAGCTGACTGCACAGTAGCGTCAGGTCACAGTGAGGGGTTACATGTGTTTTTTTCCCCTCTGCCATTTTATATCATGGGCTGGCGACTAGAGAGAATTCTCTGACTTTTTACAGCTGGTTATTATTTTACAGGATGGTGTTGGTTCCAAACATACTGTACATAATGCACATTCAGATGCAGTGTATTTTGTGTGTATTGGTGTTTTGCTATTTTTTTTTCCTCTTCAATATAGACTGCTTGACTTGTGTGGTTTTAGGTAGCAAAACCGACCATAATTTATTCTTACATGCCCATTTTTCAACCTCTTTTTAGTTAAACAAGATATTTTTGGTTACTGGGCCTTTAAGGGCCCTATTTCTAGCAATCTTAGGCAAGCCATCAACTGTGCAGCTTGATTCAGGGCGTGTCAGTTTGTCAAAAGGCATGTATGAAGTCTCTTAATCTGAATCATGCATAAAATAGCATCAGCTATATATATATATATTTACATGCACTTTTGCTATTTAAACCACACAGCTGGAAGGCCTGAAAATAGACTATTTTTTACTGCTGTAGGCTGAATGGATGTATTTAAATGTGATAGTGAATGTGAAGTGAATTCAAACGGACCTTTTTTAGGTTATTTGATATATATATTGTCTCTGTCCAATTAAAAACCTGTAATGTTGCCTTTACAGGAGAAGGCAAAAATGGCCTTTGAACTTTGAATGGAAGTCAATGTAAAATAAGACTTTATTCCAAGTAATATAGAGTATTAAACATCTCCCTAGCATTGTGAGAATCTCCTCAATCCCTATAGGCCCACAGTGATGCCATAGCCATGCGTCGCCAAAGGTACCAGAGAGAACAACTGTTTTTGCTCTTGCTGGGGGGGTGGGATGGCCCCCTCCACCCTACCCCCATCCCTCAGCATGATGCTAGCCGGCGCGGGCGTCTGTTGGCTGATCTGTTGGCGGTGTTCTTTTCCAAGCACGTCCAGCTGTCCGATGACTTTGTGGCAGCGGCTGGTTTCATGTGACTCAGAGGAAGCACATGCTAGCCTTCACACCTCCCAGCACTGGTGGCATTGCGTGGTGGGGGGTCCAAGCTAGTGCGTGGGAACTGAAAATGACTAAAAGTGGGGAGAAAGCTGGGAGAAAAAAGGTGTGCAACCTTTTCATATTTAATGCCTTCAAACTCGGCATCACTGGAATGGTGTTTTCACCTCTGTGGCTTTTAAAGGTAGCATAATGTCCGCAACGCTAACACTTAGGCTACGAGAAACTGATGTGCATAGCATGATATTAGCTAACGATTCCTCTCAGTTTTATTCCAGTACCATTGCTGGGTTAATCAATGTTGTTTTCACATGCCCTTTTTGACATCCAGAGCCCTCATTAATAAATTTCATTTTGAGGGGATCATGAGTTTAGCTTGGGTCACAACAGAGTACCAATGTAATTAGAACTGGTTTGGCATATGCAAATTGAATTCTTTTCACCACTGCAGTAATTATCATGCTTGGTGGCTTCAGTGACCTCCAGGGGCACTGGCATCTGTCTTTCTGTGCTGCATGTCAGGCCTTGCAGTGGAGGCCACAAACTGGAAGATTAATGGTCTGATGTCTTTCGAGTGGCACTGTAGTAGGTAGTACTGCTCCTGTAGATGTCACTTGTGCCTTGATTGGATTCTATATGATTCTGATGAAGAGGCTGGAGTGTAAACGTCTCTGGAGGTAGTATCTGAAAGGAGTCGCTGTTACTTTATCATAACCCTTGGGTCGATAATTGACATTATTGAATATTATCATAATGGAAGTGTCAACATTATGCAAATGACCCTTCTTTTATTCTCTTCTATGTGCCACATGACTTTGTTTTTTTATTGAGCTATCTTCATTGAACCATTCCATTTGTACGATCATTCTAATCCATGATTAGACTTTCAAAACAAAAGCTGTCTAATTATGCTTATACACAATATTGTTGCTCTCCAATTAAAAACATGTAACTCCAAAATGGGGAAAAAACAAAAATGCTCTGAACTCAGAATGGAAGTTAATGTAAAATAAGAGTTTATTAAGTAATGTAGAGCATTTTATTGGTCTGTTCATCCACAATTACTTACACAGTGTACAAAGCAGCTACAGGGTTCAAACCATGGACAAAAATGGAGAGACAAGTTTTTCACTGGACAACAGCAATATACACTCACCTAGGAATGTATTAGGAACACTATACTATTCCTAACACTATACTGGAACACATTTGTGACCCTACCACATGTGTACCGCACCAAAAAACGGAATTCATCAGACCGCAGCTACTGTTTTTCCAGCCTTCAGCTGTCCAGTTTTGGTGACCCTGTAGCAACTGCAGCCTCAGCTTTCTGTGCTTGGCTGACCAAAGTGAAAGCTGACATGGTCTTCTGCTGTTGTAGCCCATCCGCCATTCAGTATGTACTGGGATTCCTTTATATAGTGATTATCTGAGGTACTGTAGCGTTTCTGTGAGCTCCAACCAGTCTGGTAATTCTGTTTTGACCTCTCTCAACCACAAATCATTACTGTCTGCATAAGTTCTACAGACTAGAGACTGTTTTGCTGATAATCCCAGGAGATTGGCAGTTCTATAAATACTCGATGGTACCCTCTGGAATCATTTTGAAAGAATATATTTTGTTATTATAACTTTCTATCATAGCTAACTATGCAATTTTGGGGGAACTGTCCTTAGT
Organism: Salminus brasiliensis; assembly: GCF_030463535.1. Classification (NCBI taxonomy): domain Eukaryota; kingdom Metazoa; phylum Chordata; class Actinopteri; order Characiformes; family Bryconidae; genus Salminus; species Salminus brasiliensis. The sequence continues at coordinate 28,418,727 of NC_132886.1, forward strand.
ACTCTTATTATGAGAAACACCACAAGGATATCAACTATCTAGTACAGTTCCACACTGAAGATCTAATTGATTTGACTCAAATCTGCTTAAATCTGCTTGGTCCCGCCCCCAGCACACAGTGCCAGTCTGGTGTGGTCTGAAATCGGTCTGAATCTTGTTGATTTTGCCCTCTAGACACAGCAAACTGTAGATATTCTACGCAATGCTCTCATCCTGAACCCACAGCTGCAGTAAGTCCATTTCCCATCTATCTTATCCATATCCTGCCCTGAATGACTGCAATCCTCTGAAAAGATGTTGAGGTGGCTCACATTGGCTTCCGCCAGTCAGTGTTGTGCTAGCCTCAGGAGACTGTGTTTAAATTGCCTGCCTACGTATACCACACACTCGCACTGGTAGTGGGTAGTGACAAAAAATGATGAAGCACAGACTTGTTTCGGGTTCACAGAGCCTAGCCACCCCCTCCTGTGCTAACAGAGGCTGGCATTAAAATAGCACTAGTACATTTGTTGATGTACATACTAATGTCTTTCCGTTCCCATAGGTTGTATAATTATTAGGCTCTAGGTTATAAAACAACAATGCGGCTTTCTTCGAGTTTCCCTCTAGTGCAATTAAGGGCAACTCTGATTATTGGATGAAAGAAAAGTCTTATTAGAACTTTTGAAACACACAGCACCATGACTGCTAAGGAGCTTGTCCATTACGTCCTTTCAAGCATTACTAATGTGTTGAGATGTATTCTGGAAGTGACAACTCATTTTTTTTGTAATGTGATATGGTAATATGGATGCCCACTAGGGTCAGTGATTGGACCAGGAGAAGTTAAACATTGGTCCCATCTAGTATGCACACTGCACATGAGGCCTAGAGAGAATCCATGTGAGATTAAGGTGGGCTGTAATGATTTGGGCCCATTTAAGAAGCAACCAGCTGGGTCCCAATAAAAATGTATGTACATACCCACTCAGAGCCAATGCCCACCTGGATCCCACCTAGCCCATGTTCCACCCATGTGAGCCACACATGAGCATGTTGGCTGGGTTCTGGTTGGGAGGAAATTCTGTCTGTCTGTCTATCTAGCTTATATCTTTCTGCTCTTTTTCAGCATAGACCAAGTGATAGAAACCAGTGACAAATAAGCTGGAAATTAGGCTGTGATATACGGTTTGCTTTTTCAACAATTTAAAGAATTAGTGAATATGGTGCACCTACTGCTGCACGCACAAATCTTGTATGATCTCCATAGAAAAGCACCGCTAATAGAACGGGATGCTCTGGAATAGCAACACAAGAAACTGAGGTCTCTATGTCTAATGCCAAGCATCAGCAAGAGGGGTATAAAGCACCTAGCATTGGAACATTAGAAATGCACCTGATAAAATGAACCTTACAAACTAGGCCTACCTGACCACACTAATACTCTTGTGGCTGAATGCTATCAAATCCTCACAGCACTGTTACAACATTCCCTTCCCAGAAATTGTCTGTTAATACCCACTGATTTTAGTAGTTAGCTCGTTGGTAATGATATGGTTATCATAATATTACAATAGAGTGTATATATAGTTTAGACATAATTTGTTATGATATATAATTTTACAGAATTATGATTAATATGGAGTGATGACAAAATGTCTGCATATAAAGTTACTAACTACAATAATATAATAATCCTATAGTAACCCAGTTGACTGATTTAAGATTTTTATTCATGCATTTATTTTTATTTCTTCAGCCCCAGTTAATAATGAATGCATTCAGATACTTTAAGCTGCACCCATTGCTGTCACACATGTGCAAATGCACACACACAGCTTGTCTAGTCCCTGTACAGAAGTATTGCCAACAGAATAGGATTGTCTGGAGCAGATACATATGCTATATAATAACCTATATAATAATATAATAACCTATTAGCAACATGTCTAATGTGGGTTAGAGTTGAACTAGATCAGGAAATCAGTAGGTATTGATACAAACATCAGGCATAACATTAATACCACCTGTTAATTCTACGCTCACTGTCCATTGTCAGCTCCACTTGTCATATAGGAGCACTCTGTAGTTCTATAATTACAGACTGTAGTCCATCTGTTCCTCTGCAAACTTTGTTAGACTCCTTTCACCCGTTTCTTCAATGGTCAGGATTGTTTATGTCTGGGATTTTTTGTTTTATAATTATATACAATAAAACCATAGATTTATCTTATATATCTAAACTAGGTCTAAAACAAGCTAAAAGCTTTTTTACATTGCAGTTCAAATGATGATCATCAGCTGTGTTAAATGTACTTTTTGAGATAAGGGCAGAGTTCACAGACTCTTTTTGTTTGTTCGCTTTCAGTCTTTGGAGCATTTTGCAGTTTTTTTGTGGATACATCTCTATTTCTTGCCCTGACTTCATGTGGATTTACTTCCATGACATTTGCTAGCTTTGTGTGGATTTGTTTCCATGGTATCAGAGCTTGGTGTGGAATTTTCTTAATGGCGCTCTGCGGCTTCATGCCATCGTCTATCCTTGGCATTTTGATAGCTCCGTGCGGATTTGTTTCCATGACATTTAGTCACACCTTCACGTTTTCCAGAATGATATTGAAAATTTGATTGGCAACAAAATGAAAACATTTTTTGAGTTCTGAAGAATGGGAGGTGCCACCAGGAGTGGAATACAAACTGAGAAATTATATTTAAGTGAATGCTTGTACACTGGGTCAACATATCACTGTGTGAAAGATGTACGTATGGACTATACAATCTATACAGCTGTGGACTATACAATCAAATTTATACAACGTCTATATAATCCACATGCATAATTTATACATCTATATAATCTATAGGCATTATCAATATGTTTCTATAATCTATAAGCATAATCTAAATACCTGTATAATCCAGAGGCATAACCTATACATCTGTATAACCCAGGTGCATAATCTATACAACATCTATACCATCTACATGCATAATCTATACATCTATACAATCCATATGCATAATCTACACATCTAAATACTATAGGGGCATAATCTATACATCTTTAAAATCCAGGGGCATAATATATTCAACTGTATAATCCAGGGGCATAATCTATACAACATCTATATTATCCAGAGGCATAATCAATACAATTTATATACAATCTACATGCATAATCGACACATTTATATAATCCAGGGGCATAATCTATACAACATATATATAATCCATAGTCATAATCTATACAACATCTATATAATCCATAGTCATAATCTATACAACATCTATATAATCCATAGACATAATCTATACATCTATATAATCCATTGTCATAATCTACTCATCTATTTAATCCAGAGGCATAATCTATATAACCACTATGTAATCCAGAAGGAAAATATATACATTTATATAATCCATAGGCGCAATCTATACATCTATATAAACCAGAGGCATAATCTATACATCTATATAATCCAGTATCATAATCTATACAACCGCTGTGTAATCCAGAGGCATAAGATATACATCTATATAATCCATAGGCACAATCTATACATCTATATAATCCAAAGGCATAATCTATACATCTATATAATGCAGGGGCATAATCTATACAACATCCATAAAATACATCAAATTCAAATGTACAGCAGTTTGGCTGACTGGCATGAGAGAAAAAAGATAAAGAATCTCCTATGTTATGGAAGTTGAAGGTCTAAAAGAAAACATAATCAGTAACAAATGATCTTTTTGGAAAATAAAAACCAAATAAAAGTGCAAAAAATGTTTTATACAGTGTGTTAAAAAGTGTTATAATATTGAACTAAAATACAAATCTTCTGAAAAGGTACAATTGTTTCCCACCCTTGAGTTCTACTGCCACTGTGAGACCTTCTTTTATTGTGCTGCAGAAAATAGCTTATTGATTATTTATGTTGAGACATTTGTCAATCAAAGCCATACATATTTGCTCTGTGCATCAAACAAAAATCATAACAAATTTATATATTACCTGCTTCAAGTGAGTGGAGATGGTGGGAGAGAAAATCTTTCCACTTGCACTAATGTGCTGTTTAATTTTTGCATTTTTAAAATATATCATAAAACACAAAGCCCTGCCAGGCACATTTGTTATTCAGAATGAACCTTGAGGACATGGCTCAGCCTCAGTATCCTGTGGGTAGTGCTGGAAGGGAAACGACTAAATGTTTAATAGGAAACGGTGTGACATCAAAGGCGGAGGGTTGTGTAACGTATGGACCAATCAGGTGTGCCGGTGTGAGAGTTCATGCTTAAATGGGGCTTGCCGGCCTGTGCCTCCACTGGGTATTGAACTTTTAACAAGCACATTCCCATTAGCTTCACAGGTGGGATTTCAAGCAGATCAAGGCCCTCTAGCTCCACGGCTTCATTCTGCCCGCTTCCGGCATGTCCGCGGTTCCCGGAGCTCTCAATGAATGAATGATACCAGGTTAGTTGTGACCGAATGCATTATTAATCTTGATTTGTTGCTGGTTTTTCTTACGGGGCTGGTGGAAGCTCCACGCCGCTCCCTGTGCTCCACGCCTTCCTAATGAGATGCTGTACAGGCTCTCGGATATAGCCACAGCCGTTCTACTCTGCAGCAGAGGAGCACGGTTATCAATAATCGAGAGTGACTGGGGCTGTTTAGCACAATCTACAAACAAGTTAAATGTTGCTTAATGTTTCCTGAGCCTCGTTTGAGCCAAGCCTTCATTGTGTTTGGATGCTTGTCAAAGGAGGCCACTGTACATTTGCATTCATTACTCCGGCACTCATAACACGTCGCTTCCTTCCTGTTTTCATTCTCGTGTTCTCTTTCAGCGCTTGACAGATTGGGATCTTTAGCACTCGGCCTCAGGATTGTCTCGGACCGATTGCTTCTACACGTGCTTCCGGATGAGACTTTGCGTGAACCATGTCATCTGTGCAACAGTAGCCTTTAAAAAGCCTATTAAAAAGCTCATTTTTTCATGTTTGGGAATTTGGTGAGAGCTGTATGAAAGACCTTCTACTTTTCATTACATTTTTATTTGGATAGTTTTGAAAACACACAGATAAATCACAAACATACGGACCGCACATCAACCCTAGGTTATTATTAAGTTATTAATCTTAAGATATATTATTCAGCAACTGCTCTGAATTATCCACGTATAGGTATATCAAGTATGCATGATAGTGAAGAATGGATTTGGAGATTAAAATTAGTTTATTATAAAAGATTGTAGTAAAATTGTATCCTTAAAGGTCCTTAAAGGTGCTAAAGAAGGCATTTATTAAGCATTTTATGTTGTTCAGGTTTATGTTCTTGGTTAGGGTGAACAATACGCATTTAACAAGCGTATTCACAACCCTGTTACTTTACCTTAGAATGAAAAGTGCTGATTTTCCTTTTACAAAGAGCTCGTAACCTTACTGTCCTCTTGCTGTGTCCTTTAGTGAGCTACACTGTCAGCAAGTTGGCCAGTTAGCTCGTAGCCTTCCCTCCCACTTGGTTCCCTAGGTTTGGCTTTCTCAAGTCTTACCAGTAAAACAAGGTGTGTACAGCTCCAGTTTAACTTCAGTTCAGCTAAAGTAGCCCAGTTTGTTTTCAAAAGAGAGCGGACAATGAAGCTCCACATCTTAAATGAAGCTCGTCGGCCTCTACCTCTACACTCCCATTAGCTTCGCAGGAAGGTTGCTGGTTGTTCTCACAGGGCTGGTGGAAGCTCGGAAGATGCTGTACAGGCTCTCAAGGTATAGCCACATCCTTTCTACTCTGTAGCAGAGACATTGGAGAGGTGAGATGGTTCAAACTGGCTTTGGCTAGATGTTAGCTTTTAGCCAAGAGTGGATCCTTGTTTCTTTCTTTGTCATGTGCTTTGTCATGAGTTTGCGGCCACTGCCACTGGAAAAGCCACAGCCTGCGAGGCCTGGTTAACGCCGCAAGCCATATTCCCATTACTAACAGAGTCTGATGGTGATGTGCTGCTTTCCAGTATAAACAAGTAATTTAATAAGATTAATATCATTATTCTCAGGATGACAGCTAAGGGAATGGTTCATAAGTAATTGGACACAGAGTGAACATTTGCAGAGAATTACATGATCTGTTTTGCACTGCTTGGCAGTGCTAGAAGAATGCTGCCAGAGAAATAGAATAAAATAGATCGTATTGGTTCTAATTTCTGATTGGCTGAGCCACGTTCAAAGATTCTTTTCTGTATGAATATATCATATAGGTTATTTAGAAACCTGGCATGGCTGATTGTTACTCTGAACTGTGCTCTGAATGAGCAATAATAAGGGCAGCATGTCCTTTTTATTTGCAGTAATAGAAAATAGTACCAGTACCACACAGAAAGCTCCAATTCCACATACTAATCTATTCCATTTTGGCCAGTGCAGGCAGGCACACACCACGACGGCTTTGGCAGCATATCTGAATGAGTTAACTTGAACATCTGCGAAGTCTCTGAATGAATCTCTGGAAAGATGTTAGCTCTGATAGGGTTTTTAATAACTACAATGTTCTGGAGCATTGTTGTATTTTATTATATTGTAGTTTCTTTCTGTTTTATTAAATGAAAAGGCCACCTGAGGTCATATTTAACAGTGATTTTACCAGCATTCCTCTGCACCAACCCTTCCTTGTGGCATAATCGCCTAACATGTCCTCAGGTGACTTATTTCTTTATTAAATATTGAGTTAACATTTGCAGGAAACTACCCAGAGCGCTGGCACTGTTTTCACAAAGCCCACGGTAGCCCTGCTATGGCAGTGCCAAAAAGACAGTGGAGGCTGAGGAGTGTGGCTAGTGTCGCAGCAGAGCTAAGCTGCTTCTGAGAGCCAATAGCGGAGGCAGGCCGAATCACACTGCCCACCAGGCCCTCACACCTCACCTTCTGCACCTGTAATTGAACCCTGCGAAGAGGAACTGCTGCAGAAGGAGCCGAGAACACTTTGAAAATAAGCCCAGCTCCTCTTCGAGAGAATTGGAGGTGGTGTGGTGTGGCGGCTCGCCTGTCCATCACTTGTCAAAGCTCGAAAGGCGATAAAAGACTTCCACCGCGAGGTGTGTGTAAGTGTGAAATACCAGCACTCAGCTGTGGTTGCTGTGAGATGGACGTGTGAGCTTGGTTTTTGACGTCATGCAATAAATCACAGTGTATGTCCAACGTTGGCAGTTTGTATTAGGTGGATTTATTTCACTGTATTTGACCACTGTGTTAACCGTCACTGTCAGCAATACTCACAAAACTCACAAAAAACCTAGACAAATCCTATTATAAAATGTCAATCAATACCACATTTGTGTTTAGAAGGAAAAGATAAAATATATTTTTTATTTGTGATAAAAAAAGAAAAAAATATATAAATTTTACCATGTTTTGTTTTGACACTGGATTTGACCCGATTTGAACTTGACAATATAATAAAAACTGTATGTAAATCTAGTCTAAATCTAGTGTAAATCTAAAACTGCTGGGTTAAAATGAATAATTAACCATACATGAGCATTGGCTCAGTATAATACACAGCATGTGTTGGATTAAACTAAACCAGCAACACTGGATTGATTAAACCTACCCTAATATATGGTTCCTTTGACCCTGCATTGGGTTGTTTTTACCTATTTTTCTGGGTTTCTGTCTGAGATTTTTGTCTATAACGATGCATGACTTCCAATCTGTAAAGAAAAGATGACAGCCATTAGACAAAACCCATTAAACAAACATTAGACAGAAAACGGCAACGTTTCCCTTCGGTAGATTTGGATGTTTTAAGTCAGGTGGAATTATGAAGACCTGCTGTGAACATAGAGAGAAAATCTTTGTTGTTTTTATTATATTATATTCGGCTATTAACAGTGAGTGGAGCAGGTCTCTGGCTGGCTAACTAACGTAAGCTAATCTACGCTGAACCACCCTCCTGCCTAACAGGAGATGACAGTTACATTCAAATGATAAGTAGCATTAGCTTCTTATGGTTTTGTGATCATCTGTGGGCAGTACAGACTGCCACTGGCTACCCGATTGGCATCCCCTTGGCATTGGCACCCCATTGGCACAAGCTGGGCAGGGGACGCTAAATCGGTAGCGTTGGTCAGTCCTTCATCAGGGTTGATTTAGGTCTAGTTTGGCTGTGGATGGAGAGATTTTCAGAAATCCTGCTAGAGAGAAAAACAGTGGACGAGGCCTAAGATAAGGCTGGTAATATGAAGTCTACTCTAACCACATTTGCTCGGATAACTAGGTTGGCTACGTAACTCAGTTAGTAAACGTATTAAGCTACAGGAAAATGATTGCACAGATTACATTAATATCTACTAAAATGACCTAATATTCAGCTCATATATCAAATAAGGGGTTACAACTATCACTATCCAATAAAATAGTGGAATCAAACAGCCTTGTCTGCCCTGCATCTCTACCAGAAGAATTTGGTTTGTAATAAAACATCTATCTTTATTAATTACATTTATTAGTAAGTAGTAATGTGCACATACAGCTTGTCTAGTCCCTGTAGAGGTGGGTATTGCCAATAGATTAGGACTCTCTGGAGCAGATCAAAATGTTGGCATCTATTGGCACCATGCCTAATGCCAGACGTGGGCTACAGGAGTAGAAAACCCCAGAACACTGAAAAGTGGAGCAGTGGAACTGTGTTCTCTGAATTGATGGTTGTTGCTCCATCCAATACTTTTGGGGTGGTGATCATCCAACACCCTTACCTCCCTAACACTCTTTTTGTTGAATGCAACCAAATTCTCAAAACCAATTCTAGCAGAAAGCCTTCCCTGGACAGTAGAGTCAACAAAAGCTGGATAAACTCTTTTTTTATATCCTTGATTTTGGAAGAAACAATGAATGAGCAAGTGTCCCAATACTTTTGTACATACATTTTGTTAATGCAAGTTTGCTGTGAACAATGTCAACAAGCCGTTGAACTGACTGTATTCTAACTGTCGTCCTCAAGCACTAATCCAGAAGCTAGGCTAAACAAAAACTACGTAAAATCTGTGAAAATAACCCAGAATAATGACCCCAAAGACTCAACCCAGCCTTTGGCCACCAGTTTAACTTTCTGCACGAGTGCAATTACACCAAATATTGAAGTGTGGTGCTGTCATTCAGCTGTTTTTCTCGCACTGTGTGTGATCTTAAACTAATCCGTTTCCTGGCAGAGCGTGTCTTTTTGAAGATGAATGCATTCTGTCACACCCCTAGACCAGAATACCATCCTTTTGAGACAGTCATTTAGGGGACTTATAAACCCATCTCTTGCCTTCAAACACGATCCTCATTCATTTTGGATTTGGAACAGTGAAATAAATTAATAATGCCCATAACTAATAGGCCCCATTACTTAGTCATTACACTGAATACAAAATAGCCCCTCAAAGGGTTTAAAATAGATACCGGATTATTTTTGGAAAATATATGCTCCTACGTCACGACTCCTCGCGCTTGCAACGCATTAGGCAATTTCTGGCTAATACTTTTTGTTCTTGCTGTAGAACTTCAGAAGCTCATCCTCCACCATTCCTCCTTTTCACCAGATCTCTCCCTCCACAACCTCCCCCACCTCCCAATGCATATTTATTTATACTACCTTCTATTGTTTTCTAGCAAAGCGTTGGTGAGGCAGAAATGAAAGAGCAGGCAGTTCAAAATGAAACTGCAGACAAAGTAACTCCGGGAGAGATGAGAGAGGGCTGGATGGAAGGACTGGGCCGGTGTAATGCAGCCAAGTGAAGACCTCTCAGGGGGGGTCACAGTGTGTGAGTCATCCCCTTAGATGCCCCACGCCTGGTGCCTTATATTTATAACCAACACATTATCTGTAGTCCAGCTGGCTTCCGCTTTAGTCTCCACTGCCTAGAAGTTTTGCTTGAAAGAATCAGGTATATAGATTATGTAGCATAAAAGAACACGGAGAAAAGCTGTGGTCCCAGGATCTGATCTGAGAACAGAACAAGCGTTTTTATGCTGAGCATATTATTACTATATTATCACTATAACTAAAGGTTCATTTATTGCCATTATATGTATCCATTTGTTGAGTACCACATATTTGCATATCCTCACTTAGGAAGCTGGGGTCAGCGCGCAGGGTCATATATGCTACAGCACCCCTGGAGCAGAGAAGGTCAAGTGCCTTGATCAAGGGCCCAACAGGGTTGGCTTAGCAAACCGGCTAGCAAATCCACAACCTCGTGATTCATAACCATGCACTCTAACCACTGAGCCGCCACTGGAACAAGCAACTTCAAAGGTAGTGCTAAAACAGTAAAACTGGTCAAATCTAGTAAAACATTGAATGTGACCATCAAGGGTGACCTTTGGCCAGGGTGTTGATAGCAGATTACTGTTTTCCTGCTGAAAATGTAGCCAGTGGGCCCCTGAGTGGTGCAGCTGTCTAAGCGCTGGCCTTAGATTGGCAGTTAAATCCCTGATGATACCACATCATGATCATCATAATCAGCTTTTCTCTTGAGTGGGTAGAATGACCCTCCCACCCCAATGTGATTGAATTGACAGTTGTTGATGTGGTGGTGCTTCACATGACTGGGAGAAGGCTTATGCTACCCTCTTCACTTGGTAGCACTGTGAGTGATAGGGGACACAAGTAGTGGATGGAAATTGGTATAAGACTAAATTGGGGACAAAATTGTATAAAATAAATGTAATCGCTCCACTAATCCAAATGATTTATATGTTAAATATTAATATATAATGTTGTATTATCTAATATATATATATATATATATATGTACTTTCCATTACTTTTTGATTGATTTTTGATTCAAGTCATAAAATTAAAGATCAGAAAAAGGTTCAGTAAGGTGTCTTGATAGAAGGTAAACAGAAACATTGCACTGTATTTAAGTCACTTGTGTCAGCCCCTCGGTATCGCGCCCTCCCCCGGGGGTGATTCTGAGCTGCTGCCCACAGGCCCAAATAAGGACTTCCCCCTCGTTTGTGTTTGGTTCTTTTTATGTGTATTGATTCATGTTCGTTTGGTTCATGTGTTTCACCTGGGACTGGGGGTACTTAATGAGCCTCAACTCCATGGTTCAACACCAAGAATGTTCAAGCGTGACTTAAGTTATCCCCTACATTTGTACCCCATAGTTGCTGCTTCTTTTACTTTATTGAGCCCTTTTATGTTACCTTGGTTTTTGTTAATAAACAACTTGCTTTGATTGCATCTCTGCGAGTGTTTATCCCTCTGTGTCTGGCCTAGCACGCCATGACAACTTGAAGACGTTCAGTTGGCATCAACAAAACAAAATAAACACATGCAGTATATATATATATATATATATATATATATATATATATATATATATATATATATATATATATATATACTGTATGTGTGTTTATTTTGTCTTATTGATGCCAGTAAAATATCTTTAAGTGACGAAGATCCTCACAAGAAAGCAAATGCTGCCATTGTGGATATGCTGCTGTCCATTTTTGGGAGCAGGGGGAGCAGCAAGGAGACACTCACCTTCCTTCTCCCCAGTATTCTCTGCTTTTGGAGAAGAAGGTGAAGCAGACGACAACCTAATCCTTTTGACGTTCATTAAAAAGTACAAGATGCTGGGATACAACCGTCAGGTCAGCTTGGCTGTTGCTATGACAACCATCCTGACAGAGACTGTCTAAGTGAGTTCATGTCGCCTGCGTAAGTTTTTAAAAAATGAACAGTGGTGATTAAAATAAAGTCTAGCTGAAAATTATGTCTTGTACGCAAAAGTGGTTTTAATGTAATCCTGGTAGCAGACACCATATTTTTACAGTGTGTCTGTATTCAGTAAAATGCTGGCTTAAAATAACCCAGTTTGTGTCAAGGGGTCACAGGCTAATGATAGGTATCCATTATGTTTATTGTATTGTTGTGTTGTAAAAATGCTTTGTGTACATATAAGTGTTAATACACTAGTCACTAGGCTCTGTAAGGAGACTGACATACAGGAGAACGTTTGGGCCAAACTTTGCGGTAAAAGCAGTTAACGAGTTTAAGTTTGCAGACATTACTCAGGTAGAAGTGTAGACACTACAGTTTAAGAAGACTTAAGTATCAAGTAATAAGTATCAACTTAAGCTTTTTACTCCAGTAAAAGTGTAAAAGTACTGGTTTCAAAACTACTTAAAGTATAAAAGTAATGTAAGGAAAACATTGAGGGGAAAATATGATGAGTAGTTGCCTATAAGTATTATACCGGTGCAAAAAGTCAAACTTCAGAAGCATGTGATCAATAAGCTTTATTGGAATGTAAATGTGGAGCTTAGTTGGGACAGATAACTGTGTGAAAATGTAAGGAGTAGAAGGAAAAAGTCATCTGAAAAATAATTACTGCAGTAAAGTATAGATAACCAACATTTCGACTTAAGTAAGGTAACAAAGTATTTGTACGTCTGTTACTTGACACCCCTGTTTGCAGAATAATCATATATTAATTTATAATTAATATATGAATTTAAAAAATATATATAATACTATATACAGGGTGGGCAATTTATATGGATACACCTAAATAAAATGGGAATGGTTGGTGATATTAACTTCCTGTTTGTGGCACATTAGTATATGGGAGGGGGAAAACTTTTCAAGATGGGTGGTGACCATGGCCGCCATTTTGAATCCAGTTAGTTTTTTTAATGGGAAGAGGGTCATGTGACACATCAAACTTATTGAGAATTTCACAAGAACGTAACTTTATTCTTTCATGAGTTATTTACAAGTTTCTGACCACTTATAACAGGAAGTTAATATCACCAACCATTCCCATTTCATTATATTTATTATTATTATACAGGGCCCACCCTGTATATATTTTCTACAATAAGAACTGCAGACATTTTAGGATGAACTTTACCACCTCATCAAATACTATCCCATTGTGAATATGGCTGCCATATTTGAATAAAAAGTTGAATATTATCAAGTATTTTATGCTTGAAGTGGGACAAACATATTTTGGTTTTGGAGGACGAACATATTTTTTTATGTTGTGGATTTTTTTTTATGCTTTTGCTGAAAATGATGAAGCTGCAGTATTTGCAGTGTTTTGTAGAACGACTAAAAAACAGCAGCAAAAGAAGGTTAGCCAGTTTAGGTTTGCATAGACTTTTTTTCAGTCTCAGCCCAGGAGAGTCTGCACTAATACGTATGTCTGTCTGTCTGTCAAGCAAAGTCTGTCGCCTCAGAGCTGGCTAATATTTAACAAGTTTGGAAGCTAGGTTATTTGTGCCTGACAGCTCCACTGCTGGATGGTTTATCTATTTGTGTAGACGTGTGGGAAGGATTGGCTGAGCTTTGACGAGAGACTCACAGAGCTGAGGGTGGTTTAACCGAGATTGAACTCAATGACTGTGTCACCAGGATTTCATTCACATCTAAAGTCAAAAAATTAACTCTGCACAGCTGAAGGTTTGTTTTTTGTCGTTATCTTGCCGTGCTTTATCTGATCTCTTTGTGATTTTTCTTAAAACAAAAAAGAGACAAGCAGTAGGGTATGTGGAAGCTCATGAACAGGTTCAGTGTTCATGGAGCATGATTTGATCAAGAAAAAAACTTCTTTTAAACCTGTAAGAAACTTGCTTCTGAGGGTCGTACTGCCAGAGAAGAGTATTCAGTCCTGGGCTCTATTCAATAATGTGTGAATAGATTTATCAAGGTTATTTTTCATTAGGTTAGTCATGCCGGAATATCAGCAGCTCAGCCAGGTGAAATGGGTTTAATGCTTACATCTACCATCGGCCATGCGTCAAAGCCAACAGCTCTGTGTGTCTGGAAGCAGACGACAGGCATTGTGTGCACTTGCTTTTTTCAGCTCACAATACATGTATGTGACTTTTACATAACTAGCAGGCAGGATGTAGTTGGTGCGAAGCCATTCATGGTTGGGTGCAGTTGCCTACCCTCTGGGTCGGCCTTGTCCAACTGTAAAAGCCCCCCACCAATTTTGCTGCGTTCTTCCTGACCCCTTTTTTCCCTTCCTTTACGTTTTCTCTTTCTTTTTTCTAAATGAATTGACATGCCCTGTACAGACTGTTCTATCCCAGTACTGCAAGACCTGGCTCTCCACGACCCAGCTGCAATACTCTTCTGCTCTGGAGCCTCACATATGACTGTTAACCTGCATGAACGTTCACATTTTTGCACATATTCTGTGACCAGACGAGGATGGGTCCCGCCTTAATGTCTTGGTTCCTCTCAAGGTTTATTCCTCTCAATCTGAGGGAGCCCTTCCTTGCCACTGTTTCCCCTGGTTTGTTTAAAGGAGGCCCAAATCTCTGTTGTGAAAATCACTTTATATATTCAATGTCTACATGTACAGTTCTGTTAATTCAAATGTTGCCAATCAGACAAGATATGTTTTGTTTGTGACGTTTGGTTCTTTAGTAACTTATGAGAACTCACTGCTACGGAGCAGCTTTGTGTAAACTCTTTGAGGTATTCAAAACTGCTTATGCATATTTTCTGACACTGTATGACCCATTTTTATATGTGAAACGTAAAGCAACGACAAGTGTCGTCATCTTAAATGCTGAATTTTGTTTATAGGTTCGTCCATTTATATTAAGAACCGAACTTACTTTGCATTTACATGACTTGTTAGCTACTAGTAGGCTTTTGCCCCGGTTAACTTATCTCTTTAAAAATACACAGTCATTTCAGAATATTATGACCACCCCTGGTTTGGAATTAACTCTCCCCATTTTATCAGCTCCACTGACCATATAGGAGCAATCTGTAGTTCTACAATTACAGACTCTGCATACTCTGTTAGCCTCCTTTCACCCTGTTCTTCAATAGTCAGCACACCACAGGACTGACCACCACAGAGCAGGAATTATTTGGGTGGTGGGTGGTCATTCTCAGCACTGCCATGATGCTGTCATGGTGGTGGCGTGTTAGCAGTGTGTTGTTATCACTGTCTTTGTGGTGTATACAACTCCATTCTTTACTAGATCAACCTGTATGTAGGAGCGCACTTCAGTTCTTTATTCTTATAATTGCATTACTGTCATAATTAACATCACTTTCAGTGGGCCTAAAATAGAACCCTGTGTGACTAAAAGAAATGTTATTATCAATAGTTTCTGCATTAGAATTAATTAATTAACCATTAATGTAGGTTTTAAGGGGTTAATTACGCTTTGATGTAATACTACAACCACAACTTTCATTCATTTATTTCTCAAATATTACTTGTTGTAACTCTCATGCTACCATTGTATTTCTCGTGTCGGTTTTCAAGATAGAGGCTGTCTATAAATTACTGTTAAATGTTGCTGTTGGTATTATTATTAGTAGTGGTGTTATTACTTCTCTAAGGACATGCTGCTAATGCTTCTTGACATATCAACAGTGATGGTTCTGAAAGCATCAACAAGATTTACTTACAGAGATTAGAATAATAGCAGCACATTCTCTTCTGCATGCATTTTTTAGATGCTCCCTTATTCTAAAGTGAAGAAAAAGTAAAAATGTGTATGCTATTAACAATGAATGAAAACAAACTGAATGAATTGGTATAGGGTGCCTCATTAACATGTTAGGTCCTGTTACACTACAAGGCGTTTGTGAAATCATCCCCACTTGCATCATGAAGGCATGCTGATAAGCTGGTATGAGGTGTAAAGTGGCTGCATTATCGCCATTTCACCTTTTCAAATTTAACGTGAAGTGTGACCTCTTTTTCTGTTACTCTCACAATTCACGTGTTCTACTAACAGAACTGAAGATCTCAACACCTTAAACTATCCAAAGCAACCAGGATGTGGCATGTCTGAGGTGTCAAACACTCTTTAGCTAAAACGCTCTCTCACCCAGACTGCCTTGCGACTCATTTAAGGCGACACCGCAGACGAGGGAGAGACCCGTTTAGATTACTCTGAATAAACTGCACCTCCACTGGACCTTTTAGCATCTCTCTGCAATAGTCCATGCAGTTTTATATTATGTGGGTTGGTGCTTCATGTTTACTAGGTGGTTCTACATTGTATGTCATCTTGGCATCTTGCATAGGGCTGGGAAAGTGGCGCCGGCAGGAACGTATTTGATAATATGCACAAGAACTGCCCAGTATATAGACTAAGGTTCCACAGCATCTGCATACTTACTGCTCAGCATAATCATCAACAACAATATGCAACCACAAAACCAAACCAAGCTGCTTTACGAGAAATGATGGCAATATTAGACAGATTCCCAAAATCAAGACGTGCAGAATTTAGAGTGACGCCACGCTGAGCATGTTTTCTGGATCCGGACGACCAGATCTCACACCAGATTACGAATCTCCAGATAACAGGCCAGTAAAAGCATTCAGTCAATATGACCTGAGAACTCTACACCAGACATAACACATATTTAATATTTACTGTTATTTATTCTGACCCTCTGTATGTATTCCTACCCATCTGTTTAGGCTGTGTTCCCCTGTTTATTTGCTTGCTAGCGTCTGACAATGAGAATTTACAATGAGCTATAGCTCCAACACCAACCATCGGCCTAAATATATTTGCGTCATAGCAGCAGCATTGTGGCCTTCTAAGCTGGTACTGGGGTTTGATTCCCTGGATGGGTAAACACACTACACCACTCTACATTCACCTACCTGTGTCACATGATTAAAATATTAGGTAACTCTGGATTAGGGCGTCAGCCAAATGCATATCAAGTTACCATTGCCTTGTTGGGAATTGACAGACATAATAAATCAGTTACAAAATGTTAGTGTATGATATCTATGCATATGAACAATTCTGTTTGACTTCCAGTGTATATTTAACTTCTACTAACATGCAAACTGCTGATATAGGACCCACACTTCCTCACTTTGTATTGACATAAGTTACATCCTAAAATGCACATTAAAATATAAAAAAGTGTGTTTACATGCACTGCATAATCCAATAACAGCAGAACATCAAGATTTTGTCAATAATCTGACCAACCTGTTTACATGCACTTGAGCAAGCAGATAATGGTAAACTCTGCGTGTACCTGAGTCAGGCAGTAACTGTGTTTACTGCTTTGCAACCAACCAATAATCCAATGACCCACCATCCTTTAAGATCCATGGTGGAACAAACTTTTCCTGGGAACTTTTCCCGAACGGCAGAATCGCTTGCTGTCTTCAAACGCAGGCTGAAGACCCACAACTTCTGAGAGTAGAGTAACGCTAAATATAATGAATGCTCAGTACTGTGGTATCCATACTGACTTTTGTATTTGGTAGCATCTAGCTTGAGGTATCTGTTAAGTTCTAGCCTCTACAAACTAGCTAAGGATATTTTCTGACGAAACATTTCTGAGTGAAGCACTTTTGTAAGTCGCTCTGAATAAGAGCTTCTGCTAAATGCAATATTATAATAAATGTAATATTAACACTGGTTGCTTACTTCTGGTACCACTGTCTCTTTTCACGACTGAGAAATCTGAGAATACTCCGGTTAAGAGTATACATGCACTGAGAAAAAAATAATTACTGAACTAAAATCCAGCTCCCTTAATCTGATTTCTTAATCGGATTTCTAAGAATCTAAGAAATCGGAGCATGTTTACATGACCACTTGAATAATCACATAACTGGAGATGACAAACAATTACAAACAGTTTTTTAAGTGCATCTACTCACACTTTATGTCTAAGATATAAACAAAGCCATGTTAAGTGGTGTAATGTGAAAGGGTTCACTGCAGAGAAACTTACTGATTTGGTTTACAGTGGTGGTGGTGATAGGAACCAGGGGTTGCTATGCTTACAGTGTTAAGCTCTTATTTTTTACTGCCTATCTAAAACCACCATGAACCTACATACATCTTCTGGGTTTTATACGCAAGACATAGTAGTAGATAATAGTAAAATAGTGGTAAATCCTAACAGAAATGTGCTCTTTGGGGACTATTTAGCCGTGTGTCATGGTCTGTTACGAGACAGAGGCGAACGTACTCGCAGGATAATGTTTTAATCCAAGAAAACAAAACACAAGAAAACAAACAAGCACAAAGTTTAGCAAAATAAAGAACACCAGACTCACATAAACAGGCCAAATCTACAAACCGTGAACTGGAATGAACACGAATACAAATACAGGAACAGGAACATTTGCGCACATACATGCACAAGACGACAAAGGGGTACTTATACAGACGCTAACAAGAGAACCACAAGGAACACCTGGGGCTAACAGTGGGGCGTGGCTAAAGAGGAGACACAGGTGGAAGCACTAATAGACAGGCATGGCTAAGGCAGACAAGACACAAACAGAACCAGTGCTTGGGAGCACATGGCAACACAAAACAAAGGCAGACATGACAACAGGGGCAGGCATGACACCGTATAACACCCTGCATGTACTTCTCCAACCTGCATAGCTAAAAAAAAGATGTTTTAGGGCAAAAATACTAACCACAGAAATGCTTGAGATATCTGGTTACTATGGCTTAAACAGTGCATTTTACATGAATCCACTCTAAACGACTTTGTTTATACCATCTTAATGGTTTAATTACTTTAAGATTAATAACGGAACAAGACGCCCTGCAGGTTAATGAATTCAATACGTTTCCCCATTTTGCCCAGGTTTTTTTAATGCTCCTTTTCTACAAGTATAGGGATTATTACAGCCTGATCCTTATGAATAAATCCTATATATGTGTGTAAAAATTAATTTGTAATGCAAATTAGCGCATAAAAGCGTGAACATATTCTCCTGCATATGATGCATTTCAATAGAGCGCTGTTATGATGTACAGTGATTTGGCCTCTGGGGGAAAGTGCAGAATTAACCTGTTTTTCTCTCTGGTGGTGTGTGGGAGGAAACGCTAAGACATCCTCACAAAGGAAAATAGAAACAGCCGCTGGAAGGTCTGTTCCAGATAACTATCACAACCAGTGTTTTAATGACAGGAGGAAAATGAGGTTGTGGTGGTAGTAGAGCTGGTGAAAAGCTAACGTTCAGCGTACCTGATCAGAGAGGGGATTACTCACTTAGACGCCGCTAATGAGGAGACACACGCATTTTCTCTTTGATGTTGCTGATTGATACGGTGACACACTCACCACACGCCCTCCCAGCATGCAACAGGGCACGGGCAAAGTGGCGGCCATGCAGCGGACCTTGATGTTTACTTCTGCCTTTTGTAAAGGTGATCAGAGCTCTCCCTGCAACTGCATAGAGGTGAAGTGCTCAAAGGTGAAAGCAGCTCTGCGGGCCCATGAACCAGATGCACGTTAACAGCAGAATACAGTGGGGAAAAAAGGTTGAGGGCAGAGGTTGACCTGAAGTGTTTGTGAGATGTGAATTTCTGGAAAATACAGCTTTAGTTCCTCTGAACTGTTGTTTACTTGGCTTTGGTTCATTGAAGAATGTATTTGAGTAGGACCCAATTCAATCTCCATATTCCTCTGTATGTGGTAATTAAGCTTTACTTTAAATCAGGGTTTTAAGCTTTTATTTTCAGACAATATTTGTGCTGTTACCATGGAAACTGTTTTCACTTTGCAATTGTTTTCATGTTTGCATTCTTTTTTTATATACGTAACCTCCCAAAAAGGTATTTTTCCACCTCGGGCATAAAATCTTATTATTATTCTTTTTTATTTAGACATGGGAGATTTCTTTCCCACCCTGTCACAGTCAATATGTTTCAACATTTCATGTATGTATACCATATTGATGCAAATGTCACTTTGGTTAATACAAACAGGTGAAAATGGCCATTTAATCAAGAAAAATGAATAAAAATAGTACATTACTTTATAATAACAGCATTGTGTATTAAGAAACAGCAATAGCATTTTTATTATATGTTAACAGGAATTTTTGAATTACTAGCTTTAAGCTTTTGTGCTTTCTGCATCTCATCAATTGTGATGGACTCAAATGGCACTCGTTTTGTAGAATGACCCATTTGGGGTTCAAATCTGTGTGAGATATTGAATTACCAAGGTTTGCAAGCCTGTATTAAGCTGAACAGTGCCATTGGTGTGGACAAGAAACACAAGAAACAACAGTATTTTAGCACTGTAAAGATACAGTAACAAAAACAGCCTGATCATTTCTAAATTATAATGGCAAATGTCTGTGTAATAATGAAAAATGAGTTTTTCGGTGCGTAAACTAAGACAAATGTTATAAGAAGATCTCAGGAGGGAGGAAATTAAATACTAGGACATGAGTCCTTTAAACTACTTAATGAACACACAGCACATGTTTTACAGTGAGGATTGCTATGGGCACTAGCTGGCATGGTTTCAGTCTCAAAGGCAAAGGGTTATGCCTACCGATGCTTGTTCCGATTCGCAGCGTGCAACATGCTGTGACCTTTCAGAAGAATCTGGCCTTGTATCACAGAACGCCTGTGAATCTGTCTCATCAATCACCAGAAACAAGGGAGAAGTTGATGGGCAGGGTGGGTGTTGATAATGTATCCCCAATTGTTCAATGCCCTTCATCCATGCAGTCTCTCCCCATGTTACAAATTCCTTCCCCTTTTCCCTCTCCTCATAAATAAACAAATGGCTTCTTGGCTCATTCTGCTTACATGGAAGCATGGAGCCTATGCTACTACTCATTCTTTCTCTTCTTTTCTCTCTATCTTTCTCTATCTATTTATCTCTCTCCATCTGTGTAGGGCAGAGTGGTGAGAATAATCTCTGGGATATTTGTATTTCATCCTCATCCTTCCCTTCCTGGATTCAGCATTGAGACCACAATACATTTGAACACAGGGCTTAATCGCTCAACAAGGCCTTTGTTATGCACCCTGGAGAACTGTGTACAACACTGGAACAAAGAATGCCTGGATCACATGCTCTGAAGATGTACAGATGTAGAGCTTGGGGGTTGGTGGAGGGAGGGGGGGGCAGATGAGTGGTGAAGATTGACAGATTGCACAGATGAAACATGGGGAACAGAGTAATGCAGGGTCAAAGATCAAACTTTATCATATTTAACCCCTTAAGCAGGAAGGCTTGTTACACACTAAGGGGTATTACTCAGTAACTACAGGGACTTCTGTACAAACTTGTGGGGGTTTCTCTGAGGTTTGTAGTAACACTTTTGGCCCGCCAGCAGGTTTTTTAAGGCTTTATTTTATTGACCACGATTGACAACATCTGTGCTTCTCTGTGCCCATGAAAAGGGTTTGTTTGACAGCAGTCATTGGATAGACCAACACACAGTACAACGACCAAGTAATGTCGATTGGAGCCATTTCTAAACAGCTGCAGGATCATTGGTTCAAATGATATAACAAAAAGTTATTGGGAGGAGTAGCCACTTTTCCCAGGTCTGGATGAACTAAGTGGAGAGAAAATTGCTTCAGATGGTCAAGAACCACAAACAAAGCACAGGCCTGCCATAAACATCAGTGTCAGTGTCTACACAGGTTTTACATCACCCAGGACCCTGGAGTCCAAGAGGCTGTAGCCCAAGTAAGCAGTTTATGTTCAGATGAGACAAAGATGTTTGGAGGAGTAAAGGTCACACTTACAAACCAAGAACACTGTACCAGCTGTTGCGTGGTGGAGGTGGTGGTAGCAACATCCTCTGGGGTAGTTTTGGAACGTCTGGGACTTTGCACAAAGTGGATGGAATACTAAAGAAGGAGGGCTACCTCAGAGTTCTTCAGCAAAACCTCAAACCATTAGCTAGGCTTTTGGTTTACATTTAGCACAGAATTGGGTGTTTCAACAAACAGTGACCCCAGTGGTGGTTGTGGACTGGATAAAGCAGGCTAACGTTAAGCTATTGTTATGGTTTTCCCAAGTTCTTTCAAATTCAACTTTGGGCATAAAAAGTGGTGAAATATCCAACCAAAATGTGGCCATATGCTTGTCAATGGCCACCAAAATTATTTGGTCAAGGTGCAACTTACTTAGGTAAATTTAAATTTTATTTTGTATGGATATTTTTAACCCCTTAATGCAAAAAAGCTTATTATACACTAAGGTGTATAACTCAGTAACAACAGGGACTTCTGTGGAGCTAGTGGAGATATTCTTTGGAAGTAGAAGTTTGTAATAACACTTTCGGACCACTGGTGGTCGATAGGCTGTTTTAAGGGGTTAAACTTTGTGCAAGTCTGTGCCAGGAAACCAACAAATCTAATTAAACACCGAAATGTCCAATCAGAATTGTGCCATATGCTTGTCGATGGCCACCAAAATCATTTGGTGAATGTGCAACGTGCTTAGTGCAATGTGTTTTAAGGGGTAAAACTCATACTGTAATTATCATTTCAGACATTCTTCCAAAATTAGATTTGTGTAACAAATCCTTGCTTTTTTCTATTAAAGATGTAAGTTGTAACGTATTACGCTCCTGAAAAACCTAACAATTCAAAGAAATAATCAAAATGTCAAAATGACCATGACATTCATGTTCATGATTAGAGTATGTAAATGTCAGACAACAACTTTCAGAAAGCCCATTTATCTCAAACAATGAAAAACTGTACTGAAATGCTTGTGTTTATATCCTTTTAGATTAGCAACTGCTAAAACTAACAAATGGCACCTAACATTTGCACGAGTTTGCATTTTCATTGTTTCATCTTGCTCTTATAAAGAACCCTAAAGTCTTAGGTTTGTGCCCTGCTCTCACTCATGCCTTCTTTGCATTTTGAAGACATATATGGCAATCTATGGTATTACAGTTGTACAGTTAAAATGCATATATGTGCCTGGATTTTACACCATTTTATTAGATTTACTAGCCAAAAATGTGATTAGACAGCAGAGAGGAGAGTGTAGGCATACAGACTTTTTCCACTGCACACGGACAAAAAAATAATACCATCTCACATGAGAAATGGTCCAAGATATTAGAGCATCCATCAGCTCATGTCAAACACAACTCAATTCTGCTCTCTCTCAGTCTATACCTGTCCCTCTCGGACTGATCTGATACTGTTTGAATGTGTATTTAACTATGTGAGAGACTGTTTAGCAGTTTAACTGTCAAATACAGTCCAAATAAATGTCTGATTCGGTATCAAGTGATTGGTTTGATGGCAGCGGAACAAATCACAGTAAAACCAATAAACCTGATGATTCTAATGTTATAAATGTTATATGATACAGGATGAATATATGCATATATATGCATATTAGTAAATTCAGTTAGGATAAGGTTTTTGTCTGTACAGATTATCTGAACCTGACTTAGGAATTGACATCTCAGACATAAAGCTTAGAATATCATGTATTATTAGAAAGTATTTGTCAAAGTTAAATTACACACTCTTGAAAATAAAGTTGCTTTACAGGGTTCTTTGAGTGATTCCATAGAAGAACCATGTTTTGTTCCTTGAAGGTTTCCGCCTAGCTAATGGGTTGAGGTTTTGCTGAAGAACTCTGAGGTAGCACTCCTTCTTCAGTATTTCATCCACTTCGTGCAAAGTCCCAGACGTTCCAAAACAATGCCAGAGGATGTTGCTACCACCACCTCCACCACGTTTAACAGCAGGTACAGTGTTCTTGAGTTTGTAAGTGTGATCTTCCTCTTCGTCTTATCTGAACATGAACTTTCCTCCAGAAGATGTTCTTTTTTTCCATGTGATCAGCTGCCAATGTTAATCAAGCTAGAAGGGGCTGTTGTTTTTGGAGCAGGGGCTTCTTTCTTGGACTGCAGCATCTTGGCGATGTAAAACCAGAATTCGCCAAAATGTGCAAATGTTCCAAAATTCTCTAATAAACCTCTAATAAACTTTTAGAGTGTTTCAGTACAAAGCGTCACTGTCCTGCAAAAATCTTGTATGTCCATTTTTGCCATTTTTCACTTTTTAACATAATGCGAATCTGGCAGTTGTTATTTACATTGTCTCGAATGAATGGATCAATAGAAATGCTTCAAACTCCCACTTGCACAGTTAAGAAGGTTTTTTAAATACAAAGTTTTGTGATGACATCAGCAAAATGTACCTACCTATATGAATAATTTATAAAAACAAATAAGTAGTAAGTAGTTTTATATATACAAATTTGAAACCAATGAAACTGCAACACCCAGCTGAGTTCTCTCTCTGAGTGTCCTTAATCAGAGAGCAAAGACGTTGAATGGCTTTGCGTAAGCGACCTGCTGCTGCAATAGTTGGCCGGAAATGAAACTATTGAGCTTCTTGGCTGTGGGGTCAGCTCAGCTCTGTATTTACATTAAGGTCAATGTTTGCTAAATGAAACTATAAGCGTAAACATGTATTCATCTTACTGATTGTGTGGGGTATCATGGGTTGCTTGCTCTGTTCTTGTCCCCAGTCTTTTTGATACTAAAGTGACACTATAGAAGCACAATACTGGTTAACTATTGAGTTAATGCATGATCTGGTTAAGTGACTGTGTGTTTTAAGAAATTGACTATAAAGATGAACACAAACAACATAAAGTAAGTTCAGAGTATTTGCAGCAGTTTATGGACTATTAGCACTTCTTTGCTCAATGGTCTTTATTATAGATGAGTTTACATCTGTTTATATTTAGTATGTTTTATATTCCTGCTGAAAGCTGGTCAAGCTGGGTAATATTTGAGTTTGATGGTTTGCCAATCCACCTTATCAAGCTATGATCAAGTTTATTGATGAGCATGGTAATATTTGAGCATGGTAATATTTGAGTTTGATGGTTTGCCAATCCACCTTATCAAGCTATGATCAAGTTTATTGATGAGCATGACCTATATTACCAATCTGATTGACCAGCATTATTAAGCTAGTGTACCAGAATGACCAGCATGACCAAGCTGGTTCATTAAAATGTCAAGCTGGTTGAATTGCATGGCCAAGCTGCAGCTGAGGCAATGATCAACTAGCAGTCTGCGAGGAAGGTGTGTAATTAAAACTGTTAAACATGGTGGAGGCAGTGCCAGGACTTAGCAGAGAAGGTTTAATTGGGTGGTACTTTACTATACAGAAACACAACGCTCCAAAACACCACCAAAATAACTAAAGAGTCCATTAAAAACTGTAAAAAAGAGAAAAATGACATGTAAGCACAGTTTATGCAGCTCAAATGGAACTTGACTTGTTTAGATCTGTGTGGTGCATTCAAATGTAGAGCAATGAACGAGTTCTGAATGAATAAAGTTTCTTGAATCTGTATTTTATTCATTTTACTGCATAATATTCTCTGTGATGCTAATCTAGGTAGACTACATACCAATATCTAAGCATTGGCCTCATGTGTTGGCTTCATGGCCCCAGTACTTTTTTTGGTGTGAATCTTGTCCGTTTGGGGTCTGGGAAGGACTCTAGATTGACTCTGAAGGCACCAGCACCTGCTTCTACAGTTCTTTGAACACACAGGTCAGACAGTTCAAACAATTGTTGGTAGTTCGGGTTCTGTGTTGTGGTAATTGAGATGGGAAAGTAGACTTCAGATTCCTTGGGGGACAGAGTCCAGAGTTAGCATTAGAGTCTTTTGCACTCATCACTGACACACAAGGGAACTAAATCCTGAGCTCAACTGGAAACTTCAGCACTTCCTCTGTGCCCTTTAGAGTGCTAAGTAATGAGGTGGTGCTCCCTGGTGTACCCAAAGTGTAGTGTTTTTGTGTGATGTTGAAAGCTTCCTCAGCTTGCTGAAGTTCTAACAGTGAGTGAAAGAACATTTACTGATAAAAAAAAATCTAGATAGTCTCTGTCAAATACTTGCAATAGAAGACAGGTAGGACACCCAATTACAGTCCATCTGAAATACAGGAGGATGGTCCTCAATTTCAGGATTCGTACAATGTGTACTGAAAATAGTTTGACATGTGCTCAACTTACTGATGCAGCCCAGACACCAAGAAAATGTTAATATCTGAACCTAAACTTAACCTTCTACACCTAAACCTACACCTAAACCTAACCTACTACACCTAAACCTAAAATTAACCTACTGAACCTAAACCTAATTCTAACCTTAACCTTACCTACACGTAACCTACTGCACCTAAACCTAAATCTAACCTACACCTAACCTGCACTTAACCTACTACACCTAAACCTAATTCTAAACTACACCTTACCTACACCTCACTTAGAAAAGCCCTTACAGCTTCTTCGGCCTGCTGCCGAAGTGTGGTGTCTCCAGGCTAGAACCATATTTGCACTGATAATACTCAGATTTTTAATCTGCTGCATATGACATTTTACTTCTGATGTCAATGTCAGGGACCTCTATCTATTTTTTTATACAAACACTTAAACTCTTAAATCATAAGCTAGTATAATACCTTTTCGTGCTTAGTGGTATTTAATGTTTAATGTTTTTTAAATGTTTGATGCTACAATATTGGATTCTACAGTTTAGAAATAGCTCCAAGAGACATTGGAGACATTCAGACATATGCAGGACATATACATACAAACTGTACTAAAATCAATTGTACTATAACCTAACAATACCATTCAGTTATCGTCGTTAACCAGCTATTAGTATAAACGACATGAGAAACACAGGGACTCTAAGAGACTAAATTAGCCGCTGGTAAACTAAAGAGTAATTTTACCCCTTGTGGCTTAACCCCCTTTTACTGTACTGTGCACGTTACATGTACAGAAAAAAGCTTGATTTTCTGTTAGCTTAAGCCATATTATTAGGTGATGATGCCAGCAGTGAAATCTTTCTTAAATTGTCAGCACCAGAACGGCTGTTCAGTTAGTGACTAGCATTTACTGAATGCTACTTAACACACAATGGGCCAGATTCATAAACCTTGATGGTAACAATGCTGCTGTGAGAACATGTATGCTTGTAAACGTAAGAATAAGATCATTAAGGTTATTTTGGTTCCTTTCTGTTGGGATGTTCTTGCGTGGCGGTGTGGTTTGTGATTTGCCGTGAAGAGCGGGAGTAACAGATTTCATGGAAATGGAAAAACCTCCGGTAAAACCACTGGTAATCCTCGTTTATGAGTGAGCACACAACGTGTTACAACAACTCGTTTCGCTCTTAACGTCACAGTAAATCTGCTGGGGCTCTTTATAAATCTGACCCATTGGATTCAGCAAGCATATTCAAACATCCTGTAGGGCCTTCCTTGTCTGGCTTTCCTTGCTTCTGTGATTTCTTTAGTCTTTATCAAATCCCCCTTTCCACTTGTTTACTCAGAGCTGATTTGACTACATAAACTGTGGTTTTCTTTAGACCATATGCTAATTTCATTCTAAATGCTTTAATTCGCTCATTTTCCATCTATTAAAGACATTTATTATTAAATATTTCAGCCATATGCTTTCTGAAGCCATGTGCAGGATTTTAATGAACGTGTCTGTTTTGCAGGGATTTGACTTTCGCAAACGAGCACCCACTGCCACCTGGTAGACGTGGCTG
The DNA here is from genome assembly GCF_030463535.1 of Salminus brasiliensis. NCBI lineage: Eukaryota > Metazoa > Chordata > Actinopteri > Characiformes > Bryconidae > Salminus > Salminus brasiliensis. The sequence goes on from NC_132886.1 coordinate 28,446,064, forward strand.
GTTCTGATCGAATGCGAAACTCGTGAAGATTTCTGTGTCCTTTTTGCCCGAGTGCAGGCATCTCCAATCCTCGGGAAAGAAGCGAGCCTATTGATTACAGCGAGTTCAATCAAGACTCCCCGCTCCGTTACCGGCTTCGTGCCAATCACTAAAATAGCAAGTGAGCATTTGAAGCTTGATCTGCCTGCCACTATTCTTAGAGCAGCCCTTCCCCCTGACCTGTACGGAGAAAAGAACGGGCCCGATGAATTAGCATGTATCCAACACGGCGCGCATTGTCTTTTGGGATCAATATCGACTTGCGTGTCGGCCCAGGCAAGGGAGACTGCCAATTGTATATGCACAGCTTAACACCTCTGGCAGTCTCTTCCTTTTACCCACATACAACTCCTGCAAGAGACTTGCAGAGCGTTCCGACAAGCAGCAAAGTAAATGCAATATCTTCGGCATGTTCCCAGTCAGAAGCAATTCATATCGTTTGTTCTCCTCCGTGTTATTTGGAGAGCTCGTTTTCAGCTTCTTCTTTTTTTTCTCCCGGAAGCAGTGACTCATCAATAATGTCGCAGCTCCACTTTTGCAGGGGATGTCTAATGTGTGAGAGTGGGTTGTCTTTCAACAAGTTAGAGAGAGAAAAGTGTGCGGTGTTGAGAAGCAAAGCATTACCTTCCGAGAAGGTTTTGTATGCGGCATAACCGCAGAACTCGCAATCCCCATTCTTTAAGAACTCCCGAAGGAGGTACAAAAGAGAGAGGCTTCTTTCTCCGCACCCATAAGGCATTCCTCATACTTAGCAAGGCGTTAGCTCACACAGTTGCCGCTGATGCAGGCTTGTTTCTCAACTCTGCTCATTAAAAAAAAACAACAACAACAAAAAAAAAAACGACCAAAGTCGACCAGAGTGGAAGAGTGTTCTTCTTGTGGCATCACCGTCAGTCACCCGCCACCCCCCCAACCACCCAAAGTCGGCCTAATGCAGTCAGGGTGATTTATACTTGCGCCTTATTCCACAGCGCAGGAGGAACCTGGAAGGCAGCAGGACTATTACATTGACTGTAGATCCATACTGCAAATTACATCTCTCTAATAAAACGATGATATTGAAGCCATCCAACACGCATAATTGGCAGGAGCTTCGCAGCGTGGCTCTCCGCCGCTCCGTAATGCACTGGTGGGACTGGGACAGAAAGCCATCCTTGTTAACAAAAAAACAAAATAAACTTTCCCCTTCTTGCCCGTTTCTTTTCCACTGGAGAGAACAGATGTGATATGAGCCGCTGTGGATGAAATGCTTATGAAACCTTCATGCTTTCCACCCCAGGCCTCTCTCACCTTTGAGACGTTTTGGACAGTTATCATGAGCCAGAGATAAATGTAGTCACCTTAGCAGTGCACGGCACGTCATTTTCAATGCCCTGTTCAACACTAAATCATGCCAGGCTTGCCGCCAGCCATCAGCCGTGAATTATTAGCAGTTGTTTTTGGTTTTGCTTGCTAGAGTACAGAAACCGACAGAGTTACAGAATTACAGAGTATAGGGAAGGAAGCTGCATAATGAGAAAGCAATCAAACGCTAGCTACTTCAAGATTTCGCACAGAACCTTTTCTTATACTGTACATTGGGGCAGTTTTTCATGCTCAGAGGTCATGTAGACTTGTCATTGTGGGGTTTGGGGCAATGGTTCCCAACCCTGACCACTGTCCCGTGACCACTGTCTTTCAGTTGCAATAATGAAACATATTATTCCAATCAAAAGTACAGTGAGGAGAGAGCCTGCCAATTCTCTGTGCCCCTCTGCTCTCTCTCTAGACAAAGGAACACCTCATGTTTTATACCCTACTACATTTCATGTGTTTCCATATATAGGATGTCACTGTCTAACTCCACAAGGGGTGTAAATCAACAGTCACATACTATGGTAAGTATGTTCAACCTAAAGCACCTCCTAAATTTGTTCAGTTCATGTATGGTTTTACTAAGTTAGGCCTGGGAATGAATCTCGTTCTCCTTTCTCAAGTCTATCCTATGGGCCTCACCCTATTATTACTCCATACCATTTCTTCAGATCTATGAACACTTGCAGAGCTAATGTTTATACATTACACCAGCACTGCACATTTTATTAAATACCTGCTCCAACATATTTCTTTTAACTTAGGAAGGGACACATGTTTGAATTTTTCTTTTTCCTTTTTTTCTCTCAGTTTGCTACTGCCAATTAACCCACCTAGCACTAGCAATGCTCCAGACACCGGGATGGTAAGGACTTAATACACGTCTCCTCCGATAAATGCAAAGACAGCCTGCTGCCAACACGGTTTTTGCTGGGCAGCCGACATGCCATCTACCCACCCGGAGAAAGCACTGGCAATTGTGCTCGCTCAGACTCTGCTGTGGCAAGTGGCAAGGCTTGGGTTTCGAACTTGTGACCCCCAGGTCAACTGTTTTTGGGCTACTATTGACGTTTAGTGTTGACTTTTAGTGTTAGCACTGTAGCTACAGTGTACTACTAAGGAAGTATTTCTACAATTTCTACACCAGGATGTCTTGGCTGATTGACTACGCCAAGGGGGAACAAAAACTTCTAAGACAGTTATATTCATATTTTCACTGTGTAACCAGAGGAACCAGTGACTTTAAAAAAAAGTAGTACACTGGGCCTATTAGATCCTATTGGGCCCATTGTTTGGTTACCAGGGGACGTGATAGGGAACTCTTTCAAATACCCATGATAATGCTGACTAAGAAAAGGTAGGCAACCAATCAAAATTTTATTTATTTAAAAATAGAAAGTAATTAAAAGAGAGTAGAGAGTAATCAGATTACATTATTGGAATGAAATAATCCCTTGGATTAGGTTACAGATTACATGTTGTGACAGTGGGTAATGGAGCACAATACATGTTTAAAGTCACCCCCTCCAACACCGGGACTGGATACTTCCTGAGCTAGAGGGCTCCGACAGTTCCTCAACATCCGGCCTTTACCACTTACTGTGTCTCCCTGTGAAGAAGACCCTGGCTCTGCCCTCTTTAACCCTAGGAGATAAAGAGCAGGTGTCAAAGCTCCCTCTCTTTCTCGCTCTCCATCAGTCCTGTCCCAATTAACGCAATGCTCTCATTAATCTCTCCCTGACATTTGGCTTGCCTTTTGCTCGACTGCCTCTCAACACACAGGGAAACAAATGCTAGCGTGAGATTTGTTAAGTTTGACAGTTGTAAGCCACGAAGGCATGAATTGCTCAAGTATGCTGTTAAATTCCATATTAGGAAAGTGTGGTCTTATTAGATATGCAAAGATTCTGAAGGGGGGGGGCTATCTGTTCTCTGTTCTTTATAGGAAGTGCTGAATCTGTGCTTTCCTAAAGAAAAACTGAATTTCTCATGAAGCCACTTGGATTTCTCCTTCAGAAATCAAAGGGCATGCGAGAACCAGCGATGTAAAAGGAATCAGTTGCAACATCAGTCAACTTTAAAGGGCCAAATTTCTGATTTAAAAAATTAAAATGCAAATGGTTTGTGACACACTCCATGTATTTGCACTCTTCGCTGAGGAGGAGTGATCTCTGCTGCATCACTGGGACTTTCTCATTTGATTGTTTTGTAATGCATGGGTTTCCTGAGTATGACTCATCAGAGGGAAAGGGAAAAAAAACTAGATCAAGTAAAAAGGAGAGAAATACACCTCTCCAAGGGTACACTCAACTACAGCCGTCTAGAGACACAGTGTCGACAGGTATTTGTCTTCAGTCCTCACATGATCTCACTAATGAGCTCACCTCTTTTAACAAAGAAAGGGCCTAATTAGTGAAATCAGGCATGGCTGGAACAAACACCTCCAGTCATTACAGCCCCCTGATGGATGAAGCTGAACATCAGGCCCTTATATTGGTGCAGTGCTATTTTTGTATGGGAAATATTATGCTGCGTCTACTAATTTACTACTAACTCAGTTCCTCACACATTTAACTCAGCATTAAGGGATGTTTAAAGACTACCCTGTCATCTGACTCGTATTCCATCCATCAGCCTCATCAGGTTTTTCATCAGCAATTTTACATCATCGCTGTCCAATGAAAAACTTGTATCTCCAAAATGGTGACTTTACAGAAGAAGGCAAAAATATTCTTAACTTTGATTGGAAGTCAATGTAAAATGAGAGCTTATTCCAAGTAATTTAGAGCATTTCTATTGGTCTATTCATCCAGAATTATTCACATAGTATACAGAGCAGCTACAGGGTTTAAACCATGGAGAAAACTAAAAACAGCCAAAAATGGAAATCGTCAAACAACTGATCCACTAATGTACCATAAAATTCAGACCTCAAATGTTCCTCCCACTTACAAGATACATCATCAGAAGTGGATTTCCCTAGTCTGTAAACCAGAAACCAGTTAAATTACACTCCAGAGACTATGGTGTTATCGCCAAGCACAAAGTGAAGGGGTGAGCAAGCCACGGGCACGAAACCAGCTTTACACCACGAGCCCCGGACGGAGCCTTGAAAACTGATGAAGCGGGCCAGCATGTCACCATCACATACCACAGATATCCAGTGTAGGAGGTGAGTAGGCATGTAATAGAGGCAGCAGTTAACTTTTTCCAAAGTGTCGGCGTGTCGGAGTACCCCTTTAATAACAGCTCATTTGTCAATGTCTTCTACACCTGTAGTTACCAAGTAAACACCCTTAGGATGTGGAAACACAAGGTTCAAATACTTTAATAAATTAGAAAATTAGAAATAGACTTCATTTCCAATGACCACATTTACATGAATCAATTTCAGAGGGTTCCCTTACAGACAAATCCAGTGTTGCGATTTTTAAAAGAGGAATATGCTCCGCTGCAGGGTGTGTGTGATTCTCTTTCAGCACTATTCAACTTGTCGTGGGTCACAGTGGTTGGTAGTGCCAGTCATAAACACTGACCTTTTCATGTACCTCTCAATATTTCCGGCAGTCTTTTGGGTTCTTTGTCTTGCTCGTGACCCTCTGAAAGGACATCTATTATTTATTTAACCACTGCAGAGAGAATGTTTTATACATTGGATTTCTTCGACTTCTTTGGCAAACGCGGGCTGACAGATCAATCCCTGATTTCTTTCACGACAACTTAGTGCTCCGGGTGCGATCACAATAGATTCGGGCTAATGTGGAATTACTGGAAGCATAGTGTATGAATAGCTTCATTTAGGTTTTAAGATTTCTTCTAGAATGGCTTCATTAGACAACAGTAAATGGCTAAGAAAGACTTTTTTTTATAAAATTAAAATTTTTACTTATTTATCTACAATATTTAAAAAGCTGCATTTCACATTTGCTGCATTTGTACTGTATGGTTGATTACCACAGACAATTATTTTGCAAGTTTTTCCGCTTATAATTAGAACAGTAAAAGAAAGCCAGTTGCCTCAAAACATCAGTACATACTTATACTCTTCAATAAAGGGGCCACAAAGGGATCTTTGCCCGGTGCCATAAAGAACCACGTTTTGGTCCTGCGACCAATTGTGTAATGTTTTTTTTTCTTAGAACCTATACATTATATAGGGGTTCTTAACCCCCTTAAACAGCCTATGGCCCGCCAAAAGTGTTATTACAAATTTCTATTGCCTGGCAGGCCGCCCACAGGTCCATGTAAGGACTTCCCCTCACTTCCTGTTCATTTGTGTTGATTCCGGTTCATTTGTGTTCGTTTGTTGTTCATGAGTTGCACCTGGGACTGGTAGCATTTAAGGAGCTTGGCCGTGAATTGAATCTCCAGGAATCTCCTTGACTCTCTGTGATTCCCCACGCATTGGTGGCGTGTTCAGGGTGGCAAGTGATCCATTCTTAGTCAAGAAATATCATAGTCTGATTTGAGAGGCAAGCGTGTTAAGTTCGCCTCCTGCTCATGCTCCTAGGCGACCTCGACTCGAGGCAGTCATAAGATCATACTCAGGTTTGGCTTGCCTTGTTGCCATCTAGTCAGGCAGCTGTCTTTTCAGCTACCTCTGGGTGTTCACAGGGTGCGGCTCTGGATCTAGTTTCTGGTTACCCCGATTTTTCTAAGCTAGGCTTATGCCTAAGCCTTTCTGCGTTAAAACCTCAGATCAGTTCTTCATACACACATATAGCTCATTTAAAAATGGTTCTCTAAAAGTGCCCATTAAAAGGTAAAAGCATTAAAAAAGTTCCTTTTAGATTACTATACTTTAACACTTTACCAGAACTACAATTAGAGGAGCATTGCCCCTGCTACCCTAGCTGGAGAAACACCATAGCAGTGATACTGATGGTGAAACTGTGTAGAAGAGTGAAGAAACTATTGTAGGGGCAACAGTTTCAGCAGTCAAGCTTTTTACGGCAATCAGGAACAATGCACATGACCATAATTGCAGGGATCAAGGGCCAATGCCTCTATTAAGACTGACACTGAATAAAGCTAGCATGTTATTCAAATAGCCTGACCTGCTGTTTTTTCCACAAAGTTGGGGTAGTATGAAAAAACATATTAACATGGGGGGAGGGGCTACTTTTTACCTCCGCCAAAATGTCTGACACTTTTATCAAAGGCTGTAGAAAATGAATCATCCTATGAATGTTATATTGATTTTGATGTTGAATAGCTGGCAAACAAAGTGCAGACAGGCACATGCAGTGAGCAAAATAGCAGAAAGGTGTGTTTGCTTTATTAGCACATTTCTGCTAGACAGCTTAAGGCCACATCCTGATCATTCTAAGCTTGAGGGAGGGCATGTGGGCATGTAATATCACAGAGATTTATGTAAGTCAACCCTGGCAACTGTTAATTAAAAGTTTCTCTTTTACAAGGACAGTACGAGCTTCATGAAAAATATGAGTTTACAAAAATGCATGGCTAATGGAGAGAGTATTTAGTAAAAGAAAGTTGGGGATAGTTTCAGATGGAGGGTTTTAGGATTACCTTTGGGCCTGTTAGGCCTGCATGGTCTTAGACATCTATGGAAGGCCAAATAAATGGTACCGGGTGGTCCAGCTGGGTAAGGTGCCATCAGAGGGTCGCTGATTTGATTCTATGTCATGCCACTAGCCAAGGCCCTGAGAGAGCACAATTAGCCATGCTCTCTCCAGGGTGGGTAGAAGGTGCTTCGTTCCAGGGCTGGCTGTAACTGGCGTCTGCAGGCTGGTGTGTTGGAGCTGGGTATGCAGCGCTTCCCTTCAGTCATGTTGGTTGCCCGGCAATGTTGTGGTTGGTGGGAGTGTGTCCGCCTTCACTGGTGCGTATTCAGAGTGACTTCTGCTATAACCATTTTGGTGCTCTATAGAACCATTTCTGTTAGGTACCATAAAAAAAGAGATCTTCAAGAGATCATAGAAAATAGTCATATAACCCAGCTATGAAACAATTCAGCATTCGAATGGTTCTCTGAGTTGAAATGGATTTATAGAAAGCCATTGCCTATATTAAGAAACTCTTTTTTTTTTTAGAGTGTATGGGTGGTAGTAGGAGGAGATGTAGTGTGACGTTGGTGTGTGGTGATGTAACCATAAATCACGCTAAGAACTTTTAGATGTAGGCAATAGTCATTACATTTGGATTTGGTCTTTTTATCAAGTTATGTGACTTGATTAATCATGTTTAAAGAGTACATCCACTCTTAATATCAGTAAGTCTGTTTTCACCTAGCATTAGCATGTGTTTTGTGTCCAGATAGTATCTGGATCTACTATGACCTGCTTACACTTGACCATTAAAATCCATCCCCAGTGTGACCAATGGAGATCCGGTTTTACTCTACAACGTAGTGGAACAATAGCTTGTTCTTTGATTCCTGTAACAGCTCTATCAGAAAATGGGACAGGGCCCCGGGTGGTCCAGTGGGGTAAGGTGCCATCACCGTGATCAGAGGGTCGCTGGTTTGGAGGCCCCAAGAGAGCACAATTAGCCATGCTCTCTCCAGGGTGGGTAGACAGAGCATTATTAAGGGACTGGCCGTAATTGCCGTCTGTAGGCTGGTGCGTTGGAGCTGGGTATGCAGCGCTTCCCTTCAGGCACATTGGTTGCCCGGCAATGTTGCGGTCAGTGGAAGCGTGTTCTAGTCCGCCTTCACTGGCGCACATGGGTTGGGTAATGGCTGTCCAAATTGGGCCGAAAATGGGGAAAATCTGATAAAAAATACAAGGGACTACTTTAACAGCAAGGGAACAAACTGTGTAATATTGCTCTCATCTACCGGTAAATAAGAACAAGCGTGCACACGTATACACACAGCAAGAACACAATGCGTCTTCATGCAGACAAGTGAAATCCAAACATGAGCCAAACACTACAAACGCTGTTAATGCCTAGTATAAACAGGCTCAGTGGGTCTCCCACCCTTTCAACACATTTGGAAAAGCGTGTGGAGGCGGAGCTTTGTAAGTAATTGGCGGGGTAGAAAGGGACAAATTACAGTTTTTTTTCTTCGTATGCCGCCACAGCAACCAATGGGAGTGTAAACTTTTGGAAAGTTACCATTTAAATCATCTCTATATTTTATCATCAGTAAAGGAAGGTATAGATGCAGCAGACATACATTTTTAACCTCTTGGGAGCATGCTTGCCAAGTCTGAAACAGCAAAAGTGTCATTTTTAGGCACTGATGACTAATAAAATGACTAATAAAAACTTTTTTGGGGGGGGGGGGAATCCCTTGTTTTAACCAAATGACATGTAAATGAATATTTTGGGTTATTGGCACTCCCAAAAGTAATGCCCTGCAATCCTAGCTGGAGAAACACCTTAGCAGTGATACTGATAAAACTTTTGCAGGGTCACCACGGCAACCAGAAACAATGCACATGACAGGCTCCTTCTTTCCCCATTGGTGTTGCCATAATCAGGTTTTTTTTTCCACAAATCTGGGGAAGCATTTTTTTGTATTTGGAAAAATTTGGATTTTAACCCAATGATGCAAGGAATTTATATGTGAATTTTCCAAATGTCCAAATTATCACGCAGATCAGTGCAGCTTAGTTTCGTTATGTCATGGTAACACTACAAAGCAGTCATGAAAGTTTGACTATACCTCTTTATTAGTCTGAAACATAACCTGACGTGCTTGGCTGTAAAGTCTTCCACGCAGAGGCATCCTCTCTGGACATCTAATTAAGGTAAACGCCTCTTTGTGTGTAAGAGGGCCTCTTTCATCACTCTCCTCATAATCACACACGGGCCACTGACTGCTCGTTAGCTGACCTCCTCATTATACTCAAACAGCTACATTGTCTCATACACTTCTCTATGGACCCGAGTTCCCATGCAGCATCCCGCCTAGAGTGCAATTATGATCCTGGTTTTTGGAGAGCTGTAACAGTTCAAAAAGTCTTCAGAATTTTTCCCCAGTGGTTTGCACCACATAAAAACATAGCGTTAAATCATAAAGAGGCCCCTAAAGTGCTAGATACTCTGGTATTTTGCAGGCATTTGTGTTCCGAAGCATTGGGGGGGATTTTATAATTGTCAGTGCAATTCAATGACTTGCATTTGTTAACCACATTAAAACTGATCATTTCATAAATCCAAGCTAAAGTAGGCCCTTATGTGCATTTCTTATGTTGAAGCCGAGAAATGCAAGGCTCAAGCTAAGGTAAAAGTTAATGGACATTTGATGTAGTTACACAGGTTCACGTTTTTTGGTTACCTTCTTAAATCCCCATAGCAACATCATGTACACATTTGGTTTGCAGTCAGACACGGGTTTCCCCAGATTAACCCTGAAGGCTGTTTTTATACCCTACAAGTCCATCGTAAATGCATTTGATTACTGAGTTATGAGTCCCGAAATTCACTGCTATATTATTTTACTCTTTCTCTGGTGGCTCACAGTGAGAGCTTGCCAGGCTTAAGCATAGGCTCCACACAGCAGGGGTTAGCTTTAACAGAGTGTTGCAACTCAACCTCTCCAGAGAAACAATGGGAAAAGTCCCTTTTCATAAAGATTCAAAGGTAAAGTGAATTAAGTGTATTGAAATGTAAAACTGTATCACCAATACACCCCCTCTGTCTTTTCAGAGGGTCTATTGTGTATCATCTTTTTACATTTACAGGCATTTAGCAGACACTCTCATCCAGAGTGATTTATAAAAGTGCTACACTGTTCATTGTTTACTCTTCCCAGACTAGGATCCAAAAGATACCTTTAAGCTTAGATAATACTAAGTACAAACGTCAGTATGGAGACCATAATGCTCAACACTACACCTTGCCCAAGTACTCTCTGAAGAAATGGTTCTTCAGCCTGTATTTGAGGGGAAGTTCATTCTAATGCTTCAGTGCCAGGACAGAAAAAAAGTCTGAACGCTTGTCTTCCATAGATCTTAAAGGACGGCGGGTCAAGTCGAGCCATACTTGAAGCTCAAAGGGGTCTTGGTACCAATCAGCTTTTGATCACTGCTATCAAATACGGAGGAGCTGGTCCATTCTTGGCAGCTACAGGATGAAGTGAAGAGATACATTGCTGAACTTAGTAAACATTGACGTGCCACTGTGTCCTGGATCAAGTGCAGGGGCCTAATGGTGCGCATGGGAAGACCAGCCAGAGGGAAGGTGCAGTAGTCAAGTCTTGAAATGACAAGAGACTGAACAAGCACCTGGGTGGCCTCTTTTTTGAAAACCACTGTCAACAAGGCATCTGAGTGCATGTTATCCTACTAAAGTAATCAGGGAAGGGTTGGGGCTTGTGTTGTGTGTGTGACTTGACTAGGTTTTTACAAAGCAATTGAAAACCCTGGGAGTGATCTTACATGTTTATTTGGTTTGCTAAACAACTTGTGGCAGGTGCTGAAAATGATTTGTTTAGTAACTTTTATTCATCTGACATAAACTAATGGTTTACAGTCATTTGCAAACACTGTAGCACCCCTAGTGGGATAGAATGCTTAATTGCTTGTCTAATTATTAATAAGTACATATTCTCTGCAGAGAACACATCTCTGTACATTTAATACATAATTACAGTTCATTCACTTGATTGAATGAACTGAGTTTGCCTCAAAACACCACCTCAAAAGGTTAATAATCGCCATGTGATTGAGGCGTAGACTTTCCGACTCTAATTTAAAGGGGTTTAACAACAACGATTTCTTAAGGCATTAGCGTTTTCTACAGTCCGTCCTTTTTCACAGGCCATATGTATGTTAGTTGTTAGTATGACAAAATAACATATATTAATTATTAACATAATTTATTTTTAGTACTTGGATGCAAATCCTTTCAACCTTTCCTAGTCAACGACTGGAAACCCATAGTCTGGAACCCATAGACATCACCAGTGCTAAGTTTCTTGAATGCAGGCTGCATTTCTGGCCTGTATACGAAGTGTCCTTCACTTTGGAACAACAGCCTTCTATGACATAGCAGCTGAGAAATGCATCCTACCTAGGCTTTGCAGCGCAGCTAAGGTTAGAGGAGCCACAGTACTTATAAAGCCATATTCCCAACAAGCTCATTCAGGTCTGAGATCTGAGGTCTGGTAATCAATATCTAGGAGTTCAAATCTCTTGGGGTGCCCAAACATTTGCTTCTGTCCTTTTTGCTCTAGAATGCTACAAACCTCTAATGCATGGATTTTGCTTCACCTTTATCTTTATGCTTTTTGGAGATCAGCTCATCTTCTACCCAACAATTCACAGTAACAGAACTTTTGACCAGGTGTGCCCAAACATTTGCATGGCTGTGTCCCAATAAGCTGTCAATAAGCTGTGCACATACCAACAGTATTATATTAACCCTAATTAGCCACATTCAGGCACTTCTTGTTTTTGCTGCATCATATGGATGGTATCGATTTCAAACTTTGTTTATTGTTACACATCTACATTAAACCTGTCACATCTGTCACACTTGACACTTGTCACATTTTGGTGTCATAGCTTTTCAATTTAAGCCCATCAGTTTATTAGAAAAGCTATTAGCCATTAGTCCAAACAGTCGGAGAAAGGCTTCCACATTAGCGATTAGATCCAGGGCTAGCTATGGCACAGGAAAATCACTCACAGCCAGCAGACAATGCTGGGTTGTTTTAACTTATTATTTATGCAAATGTGCATGGCCCGCAAGCGCAGCACCCTTCAGCCCGGCGTAAGTGACACATCCATTTCCCTCCAGCTCCTCTTACATGACTGATGCCACGAAAGTCACCTGCCTCGTGCTGCTCAGATTAATCTTGCTTTAAAGCGGCGAGGCCGGTGACAGGCGAGATTGTGAAAAATGTGTGGCAGGACGCGGGCTGCGACTCCGGCCGGGTCTGCCTGCAGAGAGTCAGATTTATTGGCACAAGCTGAGCGTGGGCTACACGGGGATTTGTGGGCTAATTCGGCCGTGTGCGCTCATCGACAGAGCTGTCTGGTTGGGGCATGTGTGTCTGTCGGGGGAGGTGGCGGACTGGGGGTTGGGGGGGGTGGTGGATGCAGTCCCTGCTTACAGAAGCAGGCCTCGCCTCATTAGGCTGTGTAAATGGAAGCTGTGCTTTCCACAAGCTCGGGTCAGAAGCTGTACGTGTGGAGAGCAGGCCAGCGGGGACCACAGGCCCACATCTCTGTGAAGAATGACAATGAATGAAGCTAGCACTTCATGTTATTCATATAGCCTGATCGTGTGTCGGCGGGTTTTTGTGTGCAGGGAAATGGAGTTGGAGGGGGGGCGGGGGGTTGTGGGGTGTAGCGGGCAGAATTTTAATGAAGCCCCATGTCCGCTGGCGCATGACTGAGAGGGAGCCGCTTCATGTGTCTCCCCTCACTTTTTAAAATTAAGCCGACTGTTAATTAGCCCGAATGTTTACCAACAGAGTGTTCAGGTTTCAAAGTGTCACAGGTCCTTTTCATCCTGATTTGTTCGTTGCGAGGGGAGGGTTTGATAGCTAATTACTGCCACATGAAACGGAACACAGTGGTGGTGGTGGCGGCAGCGGCAGCAGCAGCAGCAGGAGCCTTATCCTGGGCTACAGGCCGGGGATCAGTGCTAGGAGAGCAGGTCTGCTCCACTGGCTTACACAAGGCTCCTCTGTTAACTCTCTCCAGTCTCCCAACTCTCAACATGTGGTCCTCTGCCAAGTTGTCTGAGCACACGTAGATTAGACTGGTGCTAAGTGGGGAGGTGTGTCTTGACCAAAGTCTAAATGTAAATCTAAGTGGCATGTTTTTATCAAGCAGCTCAAGCTCTGTTCACACTTAGCATTAGGGCTACTTTCATTTACATCTACATCTGTAGCTTTTAGCAGTGCAGATACCTAGATTGAGAGATACATATCAGAAATTAGACATTTTAATAAGTGTGAGATTCATTGACTTGCTTCTCAAAGAGATGACTTTACAGTCTGTGTTTAAAGACAGCAATGGACCCATTTAGACAGCCAGTGGTAGCTAATTCCACCATCTGGGTGCCAAGTGAGCAAGGCAATGGTGCCAGTGGCAAGGCAAAGCTCCCTTAGAATGAGAGGAAGAAATCTTGAGAGGATCCAAAGGACTGGGGAAACCCATTCTCTTCTAGTCAACACTGCATTACAAAACAAACTAGAAAAGTGCATTTCCTGAAGGAAGCAGAGAATGGTTGCACAGCCAAAGTGGCTCTGACTGGTTGTTATAGTATCCCAGGGGGTTGCAACAGTGTTTCTATGTTATAGCTCATAGTTGCTAAGGTGTTGCTAAGTGGTTGTGTGTGGTAAAATATGGGGTGCCGAATTTTTTTCCCAAAATATGGTTTCTCCAAAAGCTTATTTATAATATTGCTATGGCTAAAACCTTTGGCTAAAATGTGGGGTGCCTAAATATTTGCCTAAAAGCTCATCCAAAGCATTTGGCTTACACAACTGTGTCCACAAACTTTTGGTTAAAATGTGGGGTGCCAAAACTTCTGCCCTAAAGCTTAACCATTACATTGGGCTAGCAAAGCTGCATCCACAAACTTTTGGCTAAAATCTGGGGTGCCACAACTTTTGCCCAAAAGCACATCCAATATGTTTGGTTCTAACAAAGCTGTGTCCACAAACTTTTGGTGTTAGATGTAAGAGGTTAAGTTAGAGTCTATCCAGGGATCATTCTTATCAGGGGGATGAGTGGAGCATGCAGGTGGTGTTCTCTGGCTCGGACGGAGGGCGAATGGCAGCATGCAGGTGGCTTCATGGCAGTGGAGTCAGTCTGGAAAGAGAAAGAAAACCACAGCCTTTTGACTGTGTTGGAGGTTCGACTGCCCGCAATAGCTAAGGTTTAATAAATGTACTGACAGAGTGCAGCCACTGACTCTGGCACGCCTCGTTACATCAGCCGGGCTAAAAAGGGAGAGCCAGAAGGAAGCACAGACATGAAGGTTCACAGAGTAATAAGCACCCGTTGCGTCTGCGTCAACAAGCCTGAAGTAAACTCATGAGAGTGGCGAGACAACAACACCAACATCTCAGTTAACTAAAAATCTTCAGAACCATGAAGCCCAAGATCTGGACCTTTTAACTAACTGGGAAACTAACTCATGAAAGCCTGACTAAACAAGTACGTTTTCGGCCTAGATTTAACGACTGAGATCAAACAGCCAGACCCATCTGTTGTTTTTGACTGAAGGCAATAATTAAAGTAACTCCTCACACATTTCTATGGCTGTTTATTGTTTGTTCTGTTATTTTTCTTTTTATATTTATCGCAGCAGTGTTGAGGACTTACACTGTAATGTAAGATTGTACCATTCGCTAATTGGCTGCATTTGTGATTGATCACATCAGTAGCACGTATTTAACAACTTAAGTGACTCTGCTGCATGATGGAATGAAAAGTAGCCTAATGTATAAATTACTGCTCCCTGTCTGAAGTACAGTATTGGCACACACTGTAAGTTTGGCCCGACGGTATGTAAAATATTTATTTATTTAACATGTACTGCAGTAGACCAACCAAGACTATTCAGTCACAGGAAGCCCTTAAAGGTTGGGCTAAAAGCTGGTTGGTCCACAAGCTTAATCATTATGTTTGTCTAAAAGAGTTGTGTCCATTCACATTTGGCCAAAATGTAGGGTGCCAAGACTTTAGCCCAAATGACGGTCCACAAGCTCAATCATTATGTTTGTCTGAAAGAATTATGTCCATAAACTATTGTCTAAAATGTAAGTTGACCAAACGTGTGGCCCACAATTGGCTATTGTGTCCATAAACTATTGGAGCAACCAAGATCTTTACTCTAAAGCTCATCCAATATATTCGGCTAACAAAGCTATGTCCACAAACTTTTGGCCAAAATGTGGGGTGCCAAAACATTAGCTCAAAAGCTGGTTGGTTCACAAGCTCAAGCATTATGTTTGGCTAATAGAGTTGTGTCCACAAACTTTTGGCTAAAATGTGGGGTGCCAAAACATTAGTCCAGAAAGCTGGTTGGTCCACAAGGTCAAGCATTTTGTGTGGCTAATAGAGCTGTGTCTACAATCTTTTGGCTAAAATGTGAGTCACCAACCTTTGCCCTTCAGCTCACCCAATACATTTAGCTAACAAAGTTTGTCTGAAATAATTGTGTCCACAAACTTTTGGCTAAAATGTGGTTTGCCAAAACTTTAGACCAAAAGCTGGTTGGTCCAGAAGCTCAAGCATTATGCCTGGCTAATAAAGCTGTGTCCACAAACGTTTGGCTAAAATGTGGGGTGCCAAAACGTTAGCCCAAAAAGCTGGTTGGTCCACAAGCTCAAGCATTATGTTTGGCTAATAGAGCTGTATCTACAAACGTTTGGCTAAAATGTGGGGTGCCAAGACTTTAGCCCAAATGACAATTGGTCCACAAGCTTAAAACATTATGTTTGTCTGAAATAATTGTGTCCATAAACTATTGGCTAAAATGTGAGTTTCCCAAATCTTTGCTCATCCAACACATTTGGCTAACAAAGCTATGTCCACAAATCTTTGGCCAAAATGTGAGTTGCTAAAACTTTTGCCCAGAAGCTGGTTGGTCCACAAGCTCAAGCATTGTGTTTGGCTAATAGAGCTGTGTCCACAAACATTTGGCTAATATGTGGGATGCCAAAACATTAGCCCAAAAGCTGGGTGATCCACAAGATCGATCATTTTGTTTGTCTAAAAGAGTTGTGTCTCTAAACTTTTGGCTAAAATGTGAGTTACCAAAACAGTTGCCCTAAAGCTCATCTAATATATTTGGCCAACAAAGCGGTGTCCACAAACTTTTGCGTAAAAAAAGTAGGGTGCCAAAACGTTAGCCCGAAAGCTGGTTGGTCCACAAGCTCATCATTTACGTTTGGCTAATAGAGCAAGAAGCTTTAAGGCGTTACAAAATAATAAAAAAGGTGCTCTTGAGAATCCGTGGGCATCAGAGTGCAGAGATGGCAGCTCTGCAGTGGATGTTAACTGCTGGTCCTGCAGGGCCTAATGAATCAGGATATCATGTTGGCCTGGCTGGGTTGGATGGCTTCCTTGTCACCAGGCCATGCCTAGTGTCCTCTGGCAGAGCGTGAGTGCCTGCTGCTGGTTTGTGGAGCTCCACTGATGGAGCCAGGCCAGGTTTCTCTAGCCTTTCACCGGGTTCAGACATTAGTCATCGACACCGAGACAAGGTCAGCCAGAACTACCCATGCCAAGTCGTGGGGCACCATGCTGAGGCCTGTCTGCCCCACATTGCACCACAACATTTACGCTTTATCCGCCGGCCACTTACAGGAGCCGTGTTCAGACACGGATTGCGAGGTGGGGACACGACAATTACTCGGTTATGAAAATGAGAACATCAAATAGTACATCTTGATAAAGCATTATTAAATTCAAAATTCTGCTGCTTGGGTTCTGGTTTCCTCCAGATAATCTGCTCACCCTGTTTCATCAACAGCTGCATTGGCTCCCCATTTCATTACGTATTCAGTTCAAGGTCCTGTTCTTGCCATATGAGGCTTTAAATGGTCTGGTGCCCCCTACAGTGCTGACCTGCTTCTCCTCTACACTCCTGCCTGCTCGCTGAGGTCATCTGGCACTACTGTCTTGGTCATTCCACCCTTTAAACTGTCCACCTTTGAAGGCAGCAGTATTGTGGAATACTCTTCCTCCAGCTCTCATCTTCCTTTAAAATCCAGGTCAAACCTATAACCCCCATGCTCCCCATGATGATTATACATTCAGACTGCCAACCTTGAGGCCGTGCCATTAACTGAGGTTCTTTTGACCCTTCAGAATCACCTGTAGTTGAAGCTGCAAGTTGAATGCTCAGTGACAGTGAACACACATGCCCGGAGCGGTGGGCAGCCATCACTGCAGCAGAGAGGGTGAAAGGCCTACCACCTAGCTCATGGGCCCAACAGGGGCAGCTTGCTGAGCACGGGTATTGAACCAACAACCCTATTATGAATAGCCTGGTGAGCCACCACAGCCCCAAGTTGCATTAGAAGTCCATCTATGCCTTCTAAATTGGTAAATGATGGAAGTTAGGGAAACTTTGCCACATGGCTTGCTTGAGCAAAAAAAAAAAAGGCTGGGTGTAATTACAGTGAGGCTAAGATTAGTTTTCATGGGTGGAACTCCTTATATTCAGAAGAATTGTCCATGCTGATAGGCTCCACAGTGCTCAACTTGTGCCGATGCAATCAGATGAAGACCGGTTAGAGTTGAGTATGACTGCCGCTATTCCACCCTCATGTCGAGCTAACTGGTGTTTAGTATTCTTTTTGGTGTATAAGTGAATGTAAATATATACAGTGGTAAGAAAAAGTATGTGAACCTTTTGGAATTTTATGGTTTTCTGCATTAATTTGTCATAAGATCTAATCTTCCTCTAAGTCAAGCGTATTGACAAATCTAATACAAAAAAAGAAAAATATGATCTTGCAGGTCTTTATTGAACACACTTATTCAACAGTGAAAACTTGGAATCAATAGCTGATTGACTCCCCGGCAGCAATAACCTCAACCAGGCACTTCCTGTAGCAGTGGATCAGACCTGCACATCGTTCAGGAGGCAGTACTGCTTTAGCTCGTAATTTTCTTTGGACACCTTGTGTGTACGCCTCTCTTCAAGTCAATCCATAGCATTTCTATAAGGTTGAGATCTGGGCTCTGACTCCAAAAGGCCATAAGCCATTCTGTTGTGGACTTGTGCCTGTGTTTTGGGTCATTGTCCTGTTGCATCACCCAACTTCTACAGAGTTTCAGCTGATGTACACACACAATTTTTTGACACACTTGGGAATTCATCTTCCCCTCAATGATTGTAAGAGGGCAGCAAAGCAGGCCCAAATCATGATGTTCCCCCATTATACTTTACGGTTGGGATGATATTTTCATGGTGATGTGCAGTGCTTGGTGATAAGCGCTACGTGTTCTTTCCAAATTGTTGAATCTTAGTTTCATCTGGCCACAAAACATTTTGGCAAGACTGCTGGGGAGTGTCAGTGTGCTCTTTTGCAAACTTCAGGGGTGCAGCAATGTTCTTTTTAGTAAGCAGCGGCTTTTTTCGTGGTGTCCTGTCATAGACACCCCAGGTTTACAGACTGTAGACTCATGAACACATATGTTAGCCTGTACCGATGACGCCTTCAGATATTTGGCTGTTACTCTGGGTAGTTATTTTTACCTCATTGATGAGTCTTCATTGTGCTCTTGGGGTCATTTTGACTGGGCGTCCACTTCTTGGCAGGGTAGACACAGTCCCAAATTGTCTCCATTTGTAGATTGTTTGCCTCACTGTAGACTAAAGTCTTTAAAATCAACCATTTTTTTATCATAGATCTTCTGAAAGGACTTTTTGATGAGGCATGGCTCACATATGGGTATTCTTCTTGTGGAGCGCAAACTCTAGGAGTTTAAGTGGTTTTCTAGTCCACACCTCCAAACTCATTTTCCTAAGAAGACTCCAGGTATGCTAACACCTGACTCCAATGAGCTTTTTTGAGATCATTAACTCAAGGGTTCACACACTTGATCCACTAGCACTACAAAGTTTTTATGGCTGTTCTCAATGAAGACATGAATGATCAGATTTTTCATATTTGTCAATACATTTGACAAATTAATGCAGAAAACCATAAAATGTTCTCTGTATTGCTAAAGTATTGGGACACCTGCTGAGTCATTGTTTCTTTTGAAATCAATATATATGAGTATCTTCTGTCCGGGGCAGGCTTTCTACTAGATTTTGGAGCAAATATCTGTGCAGATCTGTTTGCATTCAGCAACAAGAGCATTAGTGGTGCAGGGATGTCACCACCCCACCTCATCCCCAACTCCCCAAGTCATTCCACAAGAATTTGATTCAGTACTGCCATTGCAGAGAACACAGTTCCACTGCTCCACAGCTCAATGCTGGGGGGCTTTATACTAATCTAGCCCACACCTGGTATTAGGCATGGTGCCAATAGGATCATGTTTATCTGCTAAACAAAGTCTTACTCTGTTGGCAATACTTCTTTACAGGGCCCAAACAAGCTGTTTCTGTGCCATTACACATCTGTGTCAGCAATAGTTACAACTTAACGTAGCTGAATGCATTCAATTGGTACTGTCCACAAACATTCAGACACTGTGTGTGTGTGTGTGTGTGTGTGTGTGTGTGTGTGTGTGTGTTTGGGGGTGGGGGGTGGGGGGGTCTAGCACCAAGACATTCTGTAAGTTGTGAGGTGGGGCCTCCATGGACCTTAATTGGGTGCCCATGATCCTGTGGTTTCTTGGACCACCAGAGAAATATTGTATACCAATAGTATCTGCTGCAGTCCACTGTTGCTCCAGCAGTTCCCTGAGCTAGACCTGCTCCACTGTTGCTCCCTAAGATGGACCTGCTCTCTCTCTGGCTTTCCTTCTCCCTCTATCACTCAGCACAATGCTATCTGGACGGTTAGCATTCTCCTCCAATCATTACTAAGTGGAAGTCTGAGAAGATGCAGCAGAGCTCTTTTTTTCGAGAAGACCTAGTAGTTGATGAAGGTTAAAAACATTCTCCCATTAAAAAGCTACTAAACAGCAACAGAGATTTCAAATGAATGTTTCTGTACCAGAACAAAGAAAACATTTCTCACCAGAAATCTACTGTTTGCTTCTGATTTTCCCTGTAGTGGATCCCCTGTTTGCTTTAGAGATTTGACTGCCAGCCTGTTTTTATTTGGTTCAGTGTTACACATGATGGAACTTGCAAACAAAACAAGGATAAATGCATGGCAGTGCATTTCCTTCACCATTTTGTATGCGACACCCTCACACCGGAATGCTAAGTTTCATCTTGCAGTCATGGCTGACAGACGTTTGGAGGCTCGCCGTGGGGTGGCCACTGTCTGCGTCTCAGGGGGCCCTGCGTGAGGAAGCCTTCTTCCTATGGCAGCTCTTTGAGGAGGGGAAAAAAACAACAAGAACCTCACTTCAAGCCACCGACATGGTGCTGCGTCGCGAAAGGCAGCCAAACACGAGACGAGACGATGAAGAAAAGAATAAATAAATATCCAAAGATGAAAAGCTTAAAAGTTCACCTTGCCTACCCTCATTTCTTTGGTGTCCCAAGGCAGAGCCGCTAACAAGGTCACTTAGAATTGAGTGTAAAATTCATGACCCAAGGCAGGCAGACTGCAGCACAATCTCTTCATGTAAGTAGGAGTAATCCTTTAACGGGAAGGAAGAGAAAATCACTTTCCACCATCATAGCAGGCCTGGAGAAATAGAGCACAAAATGAATGCCATTGATCCGTTGTTTGTCTTAGAGATCTGTCGGCAGTGCAAACACTCGAAGTTTGTTGGTATCGAGGAAAAGCTTTTTTTTCATACGTTTCAAATAGATTTTTTTCTGTGGTTTCGAAGAGGTCAAAAGTCATCCCTGAGGCCTTTTGGCCCAGATGCTATCTCTGCCATTTCAATATTCTGAAAAATAGACCATAACACTGCAGGACATGAAGGCCAGAGTTGTGTACCAAGTTCAGAACTCTTTGAAGGGAACTGCTCAGACCACATGCAAACAAAAATCTAGGCCAAGTGACAAGAGGCCCAAACCACCATTAGTTTCAGTGGTATTTTCAGCTTGCACAGACTTGTTAATGGTCTAGAAACATATGTGCCATTAATGTTTTTTTTTGTTTGTTTTTTTCTTTGTAAACTGATTTGTATTCAGGATACAATTATAAGGAACGACCATTGGCAAACACAGGTTCTGGAGGTAGCTGCTACAAAGAGAATTAGAATTTACCTCTAAATATTAACCTCTTTTGCTCTGTGACCTTCATTACACCCTATGGATTACTGATCGGTAACTACATGCAAAGCATGGCAAACTGGCTGAGATCTTCTCAAGTTATACAGTCACATGAAGAAGATTTCACATGCAGAATTTCAAAAGCTTTAGGTTTTAGACAGATGGTCCCAGATTTTCCTCAAGCATCCTCTGATACAATAAAGAATTCCTAGTGGATTCCATGTTGGAGAGCTCCCTGGGCCCTACTGCAGAAAAGCAGCCGCAAAAACCATGACATTTGCACCTCCATGCTTCACGGTTGATAGGAGTTCTTGACTTCAAATGCTGAGTCTGGTTTACGCCAAACATGTCCTCTGTTACTGTGTCCAAATAATTCAACTTTTAATTCATCTGTCCAAAGCACATTGGTCCAGATGTCTTGGTCTTGGTCTAGGTTTTGTCTGGAAACCTCCCATGAAAATCAAACATGTGTACTTTGACTTCAGCTGTGGCAAGAGCTACCTGTAGACATTTTCAGAATTGTTGGAGATGTCTTTATGCATTTTGTGGCCTACTGTTGTAATGAACGTGCTAGGACAGCCTGACCTGCCCATTTTATTTAGCAGACAGTGGAACGGCTGATATCTAAGTGTTCTGAGATGTTTTTTGAAATCCCTTCCCAGACTGATATGCATCTACATTTCTGAAGGCCTCAGAAAGCTCTTTGGATCTCAGCATGGTAATAACACTCCCTTTACCAATCAAGAACTAACCAAACAAAATGTCTGAGAGATGAAATTAGACAGGCTCCTCCAGAATCACCCTTTAATGATGTTCTATTAATTAGATTTTTAAAATTTCTTTTTCGTTTTATTTTTATGGTTTAATTATATTACCACCAACTCTTAATATTGTCCATTGTACTCCATTGCACTCTTAAAAATGGCCATATGCTGTCTGATATATTTAAAAAGGGTTTTTATGGGGTATTCTAACAGTGGGGGGATGGGGGGAGCCAGGAACCACTGGTAGTTCCAAGAAGTTGAAGAGGTTAAATACTTTATATGTTTAGAAAAACATTGAAGTATTTGTCTAAAAAAAAACTAACCAATAATTTGGACAGAAGCAATGTGATAAATACAACTAAACATTAATACAGTAGGAATTATAATATCTGTCAGGAAAGATCATTTGTTTTTTAGTATGACCAATTATTCTCAAAGCATCCCTCCAATGCCTGTTTTGGCAACTCACTACTTTATTAAGATAAATCAGGTGTAAATCAGGAATTTTCACAAGTTCTGCATAATTTAATTGGTCTCATTAGGAGTAAAATCATCCACAATGGTTTGATGGAAATGAAACTTACTCACTTTCTGAATTCTTTAGAGGTGTGCTGATAGGAACCCAGGGGTCACAATCTACAATGCAAATATAACATTTTTTATTCTAATGTGTGTATTATTCTAATTCTGTTGTGTTTTACAAGCAAAACCTGCACACTGCCCAGATTAATGGTTGTAAACCAGTGGTTCTGTCATGTCTGCCTCTGTTTTGTGGTGCCATGTGCTCATTGGCACATCTGTCCATTAGTGTTCCCACCAGTGTCTCCTTTGTAACCACGCCCCCTTGTTCCTCCCAGGTGTTCCTCGTTATCCTCTGTATAAGTGACCTTTAGTTTCAGTCGTCCCTTGTCTGGTCCTGTGCATGTCTGCATGTCCATGTCGGTGTGTGTTCTCATGTCGGTTTCATGGTTTGTTGACTTGGCCTGTTTGTGTGATTCTTGTATTGTTTATTTGGTAATCATAGTGCTTGTTTGGTTTCTGTTTGTTTTGTTTCATTGTCCTTTTTTAAAAGATATCCTACGTGTACGTTCGCCTCCCTCTCCAAGCTCGACATACCGTGACAGGTTCACTTTAGCCTCAGGAAGGCTTGTTAATTACTTGGTTCATTACATGGATCAGGTGTTTTAAGCAGGGGAACTCCAGGATGTGCAGGGCAGCGATTCCCCAGGTCCAAGGTTTGAACAATTTTCCTATTAGCCCTAGATGTTTGCACAGTACTGCAGTAATACCTTTGTTCTCCTAGAGAAGCATGAAGGTTACCCAACACTGGTAACTCCTTCCTGGATGACTAAGCAGATTAATGAGACGCTCGCATTAAGTAATAAAACATGTCCCTTTTGAGTTAGCTTTGGCATTTGTTGGTATTAGCACATTAAATATTACCGTGAGCGGAGGGAATAACTCACATTATTAGCGTGTATGCAGCATCAGCACAGGGAATGACTCGACATGTGCATGCTTTCCTGGGCGCACCGCCTCGTTGCCAAGTCAGGCAGATGTACATCCTCCCTGGTTTCTCTGCCTCCCTTCATTGGCACCCAGCACAACGGCTGGCAGTGGGCTTAAGCTGTGGCGCGGTGCTTCACGAGAATGAGTCACAAGCTAGCCCTGCAACACGCTCAACTCCCCACGCTCCCCGACAACAGCGATGCCCAAACCGCAAGGTGAACAGTCTGGACTCCGACAAAGAGAATCGCTGTTAGCTGCATTTTAATTACAAACATGGGAGCGAACAAAGCACGGAGAGGAAGTGCTCGGTTGCCATCGTCCATCTGTGCTCGTGAGGAGGGACCGGAGTTTCGTGATGAAGCACCACTACTTTGTAAAGAGAACTCAATGGCAACACTGTAAGGGATGACAGCGCAAGGTCTTAATTATGCTTCTTGGAGATATGGTAGTTGCTAAGCCCAGGGGACACACTGACCTAACACTTTCCAGTAAACACTCTGATGTTAGCTGTTAGCGTCATCGCTACCAGGAAAGGAAACAAAAGTGTAAATACATGAAAACAGCCTGAAGACTTCCCACTGGCTCATTAACCTATCTATAGGGGTTTGTAGGAGTTTATTGAGTTGCCCTATGGCTTCAGTATGACGCATATGAAGGGTTCCTAATGTAACAGGACCATGATCCTACATTTTTCTAGCTTTTTCCATTTATTGTGTTTTTATTAATTTATGGTACAGGAATAGTTTTATTTAACAACTTTTCTATCTACCTAACTAACTAACTAACAGTTTTATTGGAGTGAGATTTAAGTTGCTGAAGGACATGAGAGATTTTTTGTTTTGTTTTTAGCATCATTTCAAAACACTGCAAACAAAATACAGAATTCACTCAATCATTAACTATTTAAACATTAATAGATGAATACAAGCTGAAGCTAAATATCAAACCATTACCATGTTTAAAGGGATGTTACTGCATTACTGCAAAATTAATTTAATGTAATAATGTTAATTATATAAAGTAAAATGTAATATAGTAGGTAAACAGAACTGCTAAGCAGTTTGACGGAAAGCAGATTGGAAGGTTGGTTTGTAAGAGCTTGCAGTTTGAGTTCAGTTTGCAAAAGCTTGCAGTTTGAGTTCGGTTTGCAGTTTGAGTTCAGTTTGCAGTTTGAGTTCAGTTTGAGTTCAGTTTGCAGTTTGAGTTCAGTTTGAGTTCAGTTTGCAGTTTGAGTGCAGTTTGAGTTCAGTTTGCAGTTTGAGCGCAGTTTGCAGTTTGAGCGCAGTTTGCAGTTTGAGTTCAGTTTGAGTTCAGTTTGCAGTTTGAGTTCAGTTTGCAGTTTGAGCGCAGTTTGGGTGCAGTTTGAGTTCAGTTTGCAGTTTGAGTGCAGTTTGAGTTCAGTTTGCAGTTTGAGTGCAGTTTGCAGTTTGAGTTCAGTTTGAGTTCAGTTTGCAGTTTGAGTTCAGTTTGCAGTTTGAGTGCAGTTTGAGTTCAGTTTGCAGTTTGAGTGCAGTTTGAGTTCAGTTTGCAGTTTGAGTGCAGTTTGAGTTCAGTTTGAGTTCAGTTTGCAGTTTGAGTGCAGTTTGAGTTCAGTTTGAGTTCAGTTTGCAGTTTGAGTTCAGTTTGAGTTCAGTTTGCAGTTTGAGTTCAGTTTGCAGTTTGAGTGCAGTTTGAGTTCAGTTTGCAATTTGAGTTTGGTTTGCAATTTGAGTTCAGTTTGCGAGAGCTTGCAGTTTGAGTGCAGTTTGCAGTTTTGAGTGCAGTTTGAGTTCAGTTTGCAGTTTGAGTTCAGTTTGCGAGAGCTTGCAGTTTGAGTTCAGTTCGCGAGAGCTTGCAGTTTGACTTCAGTTTGCAGTTTGAGTTCAGTTTGCAGTTTGAGTTCAGTTTGCGAGAGCTTGCAGTTTGAGTTCAGTTTGCAGTTTAAATTCAGTTTGCAGTTTGAGTTCAGTTTGCGTGAGTCTGCTATTTGAGTTAAGTTTGCATTTTGCTAATTTAAAATGCAGTCAAACAATAGGTATAGGTATAGTCAGTACATTGGAGTTTGATTTGAGAGAGCTTGCAGTTTGCTTTCAGTTTGCATGAGTTTGCAATTTGCGTTAAGTTTGCATTTTGCTAATTTAAAATACAGTCAAACAATAAGTATAGGTATAACTGAATGGGCGGAGCTGAGCAGCTATAGGCTGCAGAATGAGTCATAGCTTCATAAACTCTTATTTAAATAAATAAAGCAAAGAAAATCATATAGGCTCCCTCATGTCTAGCACACTTCTTGGGTCTGACCATCACCACCTACCCTGTTTCAGTAGGTATATTGAGATTGCTCCCTCGAGGGCGTTTCCATAGGCATGTAAAAAGCAGACCGTTTTTTACGACTGCGGCTGTTCTGGAATGCTCTGCTGGAACAATGGGCCCGACAGTATCGCCACGCTTGTGTCGCCCTGTTTCCGTGGAAACAGGTTATTGCTACCCGAAACGCAGATAGTCTCCAAGGGCAAATGTACAGACTTCAACAGGTTTCCACCTCTTCGTCTTGTCAAGACCTCCCTGGAATGGGAGGAAGGAGAGATTAATGGAGTGATTTGGTCTAAAGCGAATATAAAGGCTCTCTGCCCCAAGACCACACCTGCACTACTGTAGCTGTGGTGGAGTGTGTTGCCCCCTGCTTGATAGTTGTTTAGGAGGTTGGTGTTTTTTTAGGAAGGGAACTCGGTTGTTAGGCTCAGTGACTTTTTATCTGCTTTAGGGTGCATTGTATTGCGCATTTTAGGAGCTGATGACTTTATTAAATGGATTCTTTCAGTAAAAACTGAGGATCTGAGATTCTCGGGTCAGAGCCATTTTCAATAACGTCCATATTACTGCACCGTGGAAAGTACAGTTCAGGAGCTATCAAGGGATAAGTAATGCAATATCTCCTGCACCTGCGAACTCATTTCAGAACATCTAGCCAAATGAGGGATATAGTCTCTCGAGGCTAAATGTAAAGCTGGAATAGAGTCGTTGAAATGAAAATGTACATACGAGGCAGTATCACAGTGCACCCACATCCTAAGGCCTCACTGCATGGGAGTACTCTGCATCAAACATGACTAAAAGTAGGTGGACACCCAACCATCACACCCATGTAAAATCATGAGCATTAATATGGAGGCTGCAGCTTTAACAGCCCTAACAGCCTCCAGTCTTCTATGAAGGTTTTCCACAAGATTCTGATGTGTGTCTGTGGGAATTTGTGCCCATACAGCCCAAGGAGCTTTTGTGAGGTCAAACAGTGTCAGACAATTATTCTCAAAGGTGTTCAGTGGGGTTGAGGTCAGGGCTCTGTGCCATTGCCAAGCCATTTCTCGATGGACCTCACTTTGTGCAAAAAGTTTGGTTCCAGATTTCTCCTGGAGAAACGCCTGCAGCCGGCATGTGGATGTGTTCAAGCCCATCACCAGCTCACCTGATTTAACATCATTAAGCACTGATTTACCAAACAAGCAGCTGGATGATGATCATCAATAATACCAGACTCCCACGAGGAGAGCTTTGGAGCTGTTTTAATTAACACAGTAGGGCTGTGGTATTTTTTAAGACTCACAGAATTTCACAGTATTTTAATTATTTATTTATTATTTACATTCACTAGAAAAACTGACTTTAAAAACTGACTAATGAATTGCCTCTTTTTAAAAAGAAAATCCTTTAAGAAACAGTAGGCCTGTCTTTATAGGTTAACAGTAGCGTACGTTACTAATTATACATAGCCATAATAATAAGTGTATAATATAATTGTATATCAAATATTTTTATTGTGCAAAACAAAGCTAAATAATTAACAGACAGATAAACGTGTAATTACTGTAATTATCTTTAGTTCAGTTTTACATCAGAAATTCTTTAGGTGTGTGTGTGTGTGTGTGTATTGGTTGACGACCTCTCCAAAAGATCTTATAGAACTTTGTGGCTTCGGCGGTAAGAGCGAGCAGCTTCTACTGTCACTAGAAACACAATTCTAAGTGTTATGTCTTAATTACGCGAAGCTAAATTGCGTTCTGCACTTGTTAAATAAAGTAGTAAGTAAGAAACTCCGGCCGTAGGCTGAATTTCGCCGACAAAAGTGAGCAGGTTTACTTTAAATCAAGTGTGTCCCCTCAGGAGCTTTTGTGTGCTAGCCTACTGTCACGTTTGAGCTGTTTTTGATATGTCTAAATTACGCAGTGCTAAACTGCGTTCTGCACTTTTTCGTTGCATGAGGATATTACATTACATATGCAACGTGGGCTGTAGGACAAATTTTGTTGACAGAAGCAAACGGGTTCACTTTAAATCAGATGGACATGAAAACAGCCCAGAGGTTTTTTAGGAGCGTTTGTATGCTAGCCTAGCACAATGCTAAGCATTTAAGCTTTTTGTGATGCGTCTAAATTACACAATGCTAAATTCTGTTCTGCACTTTTTTTTGCATAAGGGTATTATAGACACAAGAAACGCAGACCGCAAGATAAATTTCGCCAGCAGAAGCAAGCGGGTTTACTTTAAATCAGGTGTGAAAACAGCCCAGGGGTCCTTCAGGAGCATTGTATGCTATTGTTGCTAGAATGCAATGCTTAGCATTTGAGCTGTTCGTGAGGCATCTAAATTACACAGTGCTAAATTGCATTCGGCACTTTTTTTTCGGAACAGTTTTGCGGTATGTAAGAAATGTGGGCCGCAGGGAAAATTTTGCCAGCAGCAGCGAGCGGATTCACTTTATATCAGGTGTGAAAACAGCCCAGAGATCCTTTAGGAATGGGTTTTTTGTGCTAGCAACACTATGCTAAGAGTTTAAGCTGTTCATGATGACGGGATAGGCCAGACCAAGATGGGATGAACACTCGCAGAGATGGTATCAAAGCAAGCAGATTTATTAACACAATAAGGATAAACAAAAGATGGCAAGTGAGGCAAAACAAGCAGCAAACAGTGAACAACAGTGAACAACAAAAACTCAAACGTGGCAAACAAAATGGCGAAAACAACAAAACCTGGGCCTGGGAGGAGTCGGGAGATGAACAGGTGTAATAGGGAGATAAACAGGGGAGAAACCGAAAAGGGGCTTGAACGAAAACCTACAGGCAGCGCCTGGGTAGAGGGGAAGGCTAACGTAAACAAAACCTTGAGCAGCGCTCAATAGGAAACAAGGGGAGCTGGGGAACCAGCCGCTAAACCAAACAGCAAGGCCAACCAAACCTAAAAAGTGCATCGTGCCGCCGCGAGCGTGAGTCGCCTTGCTTGGGCGTGAGTATGTAGTGGGTGTAGCACCGGAGCTGACCTAACCACACCGGTAACCTACGAGGAACCTCAGGGCGTCCTGACGATGCAATTGACAGCACCGAATGGCGGGGTCGAGATTCCTTAAGTACCCCCAGTCTCAGGTGAGACTCATAAGTAAACCAATGAACGATTACAACAGAATCGGGGGAGAGCTCGATAATGAGGGCCTGACTGTAGGACGAATTTTACCAGCTATACCAAATGAACTCCCATACCACCCAGCACTGTACCACAGTGATGTAAAACTTTTTGTATGAATGTTATCTGAAAAATCTGAAATATCAAATGTAGATTGTCATTTCTGAACACACTTTAGAAAAGAAAAAAAATCTGTGAAAAGAGCAGAATAAAAAAATACAAAAAGAAACAGGCACAAGAACTTGAAACATGGGCTTAGATTCTTGAGAGTGGCTTGTTGCCAGCAGCCCTTCGTCCACTGTGTGCCATCGACACACAGTGTTTAATAGAATGAACTGGGGTGTTTTTTTCTGTTTTGTTCAATAATGCAGTGAGTAAACCTTTACCTTCTGGCCTACTGCAATCAGTACACGTCTTCAACTCGACTTCAGGAGCTTGGTGTCTCCTGTGCCCTAAATATTTCAGAATGAGTTTGTGAGTCTCATAAAGAGAGGAGTGGGTGTGAGACAGAGAAGATGGGAGAGAGGGAGAGCGTGGGTGAGCTTTTCTCTGGTATAAAATGTCACATGTTGATCCTTGTCAAAGTATTTCCATTAGACTTGCAGGAGGTGCCTCAATGACCAGATGTGATGTAAAGGGGGTGTGTTTATAACCTCTGTATAACTGTTTTTGCATATAGTGTTTTTATGAATCATAATAATTCACATTTGTTTGTGTTGGTTTTATTTCCTGAAAAGAAAGATCTGTCTGTGAAAAAGCAGCACGTTTTAGTATAGCATTACAATTGGGTCAGTAAGTATTTGGACAGTGGCACAGTTTTTTGCTCAGGTTTATCAAGATCACTACATTAAGAGTTTAGGAAGTGGATTTTTTGGCCCCTCTATGTTCAAAGGCTCAAAATATTCAAAATATGGATTCATATAATATTTGGAAACAGAATCTTCCAACAGTCTTTTGCAGTCAATTGCAGTCAAAGATTATCCTAAAGGTTGGAATTCCATGGAATTCATCACAAATTGCTAGTTTTATACTGGCAGCAATACAGCCCCATGCCACAACAGTCCCTCTGCCATGTTTGACAGATTTTCTTTCCTTCTTAATATTCAAGTGAATCTTGGTTTCATATCTCCAAAAAGTCTTTTTTGGAGATCCTTTTTTATTAGATGTCTTCTAGCATGGTTTGAGTGTAACCAGTGGTTTGCATCTTGAAGGAAACCTCCTGTATTTACTTTCATGAAGACATCTCTTGAGACGTGCCTACCTCCTCAAGAGTGTTCTTGACATGACAAGATATTATAAAGGGGATTTCCTTTATTAAGGAGTTGTTGTCACTGAGCTCACCAGTGCATTCCTTCTGTTAAGAATGTACTAATTTGCTGATTTGGCCACTCCTAAAGCTTCTGCTATTTCTATTTTGCTGTTCTGCTTATTCTTTTTTCAGCCTCCTTCACTTGCATCATTATCTCTTTGGACCTTATACTGAGAGTTTCCAGAAACAGCTACCAAATGCAATCTCAACACTTGAAATGAACTCCTTTTATCTTTTATCTACTTATCTTCTCACCATACTGCATAGCTGTGCCTATGACTATTTACCTGTCATTTCATTCACATTTCACTCATTTTTATCATTTGTAACTTGACGTCACATTTGCCACGGTTTTATTCTTGATTATGTGTTTTTTGTTGTGCTAGAGGAGGATGGGTTCCCCTTTTGAGTCTTGGTTCCTGTCAAGGTTTCTTCTTCTCGATCTGAGGGAGCTTTTCCTTGCCACTGACACCCTTGTCTTGCTCAACAGAGGCTTGGACCCGGATGTCTGTAAAGCTGCCTTGTGACAACGTTCATGAAAAAAGCTCTATATACATAGATCTGAAATGAACTGAACTGAATTGAACTGTGTAAAAATAGCTGTAATTCCTAAAGAGGTGGTTTGTTGAACCCTTGAATTAAAGCTGAAAGCTGAAAAATTAAAGCCTACAGTTCAATACCATTTGAGGTGGTATTTAGATGCAGAATTACAAACATGGTGTCACTGTCCAAATACCTACAGACCTGAAGCGTGAGTGGGAAAAGTAAGCTTTGATAGATTTGAGATTCAAATATCAGTGTTTTCACCATGTGGAGCTAGCACGATCTGCCAAAGGTAGCCCTTAAAAAGCTGTATTTGGATGAAAGGGTCACAATTGCAGAATCTACCCCAAGACAAAAAAAGCAGAGCTTCATAATATGTATGGTTCAAAGTAATAATAATATAATAATAAGTAATAATAATAATAATATAGATGAGCTTATTATATACTAAAGTGTATTATTCAGCTATTCTTTGGGAACAGCAGTTTGTAATGCACTTTCGGCTCACCGGCGGGCACAAGGCTGATTAAGGGGTTAAGGTTTAGTTTCATATTTGTATGGTTTCCTTGTTTATCTTTTTTCCATTTTGAAAGGCTCTGTATAATTACTTTGATTTACCTAAGCTCTATTTTATTGTTTGGCCTTTGTTAAAATCTCTGATTATTAAACAACTCACTCAGCTAATACCAGCCGATTACATGATTGCTAATGTAATCGATGAAACAGGCCCTACCTTCCTGCAAAGGTCACTGATATTTTGTTGTTTGGTGCCCAGTTTGAGCGTCCTAAGTGTAAAGCCTATCCAAGCCACATAGCTGTGAATGCGAATAACCTGTACGACTGTATGACATTATACCGGATCAATGCAACAGTGTGTTAGTGACCTTTCTAACGGCGATGGGCTATGTCAGACCTATTGAGAGTGCACACTGCGGGACCATACTCCTCATTTCAAGTGGCTAACCTCTGCCGCTGGGATGCCATATTGTCTCTGCACACAGTGAGCAATACCTCCACAGGGACTAAAGCGCTGGCAAAAAAACTGCAATATTTCATACCGGCTGCAGTAACAGCCCAGGTGTCATATTTTACTTG
The DNA here is from genome assembly GCF_030463535.1 of Salminus brasiliensis. Taxonomy (NCBI): domain Eukaryota; kingdom Metazoa; phylum Chordata; class Actinopteri; order Characiformes; family Bryconidae; genus Salminus; species Salminus brasiliensis. The sequence goes on from NC_132886.1 coordinate 28,477,855, forward strand.
AAAAGCTTTCTTTAGTCGCTACTTCATCTTCTACAAGCCCTCATGCATTTTTTAGAGCCGTCATCCCACTCTCGTCTCATCTCTGCGCAACCCTGCCATCAAAGCAGTGATATTATCAGGAACAGTAGGTGCCAGGGCCATTATCAATTAATGTGCCCTTTGGACTGGTGTCAAGACAGGCGTATGCTTGCCCGCAGGTAGCCAGACAAAGAGCAGATGCGCTTGCTAGCATGGCAGCCTTACACACTGCATGTTTTATTTTGACTGAGAAATCACTGGAAATACACAGTAAATATCCTGTAAATGTGAAGGTAAAAGTAATTTTTGTTTATGGGTTTTCGATCACTGTGGCTTTTCCTGTACTACAAAGGTGCAATTGTTGACTCACATGTCCCCCAGCTTGTTTTGGAGGTGATTGGATTACATAAGATTTTCTTTGTCTGATCATATGATCAAAATCCAGGTGTAAACACACTCTGAATGCATGGTCAGACTATGATTGGATCACTCAACAGGCCTAAGACAAAAAAAAACTCACCCATTTCATCTGCCTTTTGAAAGATGAAAGATCCATTAAGTGAGTAAGTTTGCAGACATAGAAGATCCACACCCATACCAGTATTTAACCTTCTACCTTCTAATGCAGATCTACTTGGCTTTTCCTATTGGCTAACAAATCAAAAACAACAACAAAAGACTTAAACAACTGGTGTCAGTTTACTTCGATTGTCCATTATCCTTAAAACAATCCTAAATCCTAACACTTACCCTAACCTTATCCTTGATTCAACTCTAAATCCCAACCCTAACCTTATCCTTGATTCAACCCTGAATCCTAACCCTAACCTTATCCTTGATTAAACCCTGAATCCTAACCCTAACCTTATCCTTGATTCAACTCTAAATCCTAACCCTAACCTTACCCTTGAATCAAATCTAATTTCCAACCTTAACCTTACCCTTAAATCAACTCTTAAATCCTTACAATAAACATATTCGTAACCTTACCCTTAATTCAACCCTAAATCTTAACCCTAACCCTAACCTTACTCTTGAATCAACCCTGAATTCTAACCTTAACCCTAACTCTACCCTTGAACCAACCCTAAACCCTTACAATAAACCCATTCGTAACCTTTACCTTAAATCAACCCTAACCCTAAATGGGTGACGTTAAAGAAAGGGTTAGTGTTCAGTGTAGGGTCACATTTAATAGACAGTGATTGACAATCAGCTTAGAGTTCAGTTAAATATTCAGTTGTATGTAAGCTGAATGTCTGGTGAGCATCTACAAGGCATCTATAATGGATCATCTGAGTAAAGTGATACCAAAGAATTGCCAAGCCAAGCATATCTTTATATTGTGTTCTACACTACACTGATTTGTCCGCACCCGAAAAGCATGCTGTCATGTTTTTAGGCATGTATTTACAGAGATGAGATTGGTGAAAGGCTTGCATTAGCTAAGTATCTCCCTTTTTGACGACAAACAACAAGCCAACTTCACATATCAAACATTAACTACTAGTAAGTCAAACTATTAATACTACACTATTAACCCTACCTTTATGCATACCATTGCATTATAAAAGGAGACATTGCAAAGACCATATCGCTGTGTTTTGTTTTAGTTTTTTTCCAGGGTTTGAACCCTGTAACTGCCAGAAAGACCAATAGAAATGCTCTTAATGAATAAGAATAAACTCTAATTTTAAACGGACTTCCATTCAAGTTAACGTTTTCGCCTTCTCCTGTAACATTCCCATTTTGGAGATGTATGTTTTTCATTAGACAGCAGCAATATACAACAAGGGTAACTGTAAGGGGTCTATAGGCCTGAACAAAACTCCAGGGGAAACACTGTACTGTGAATGACTTTATATACACCCAAATAATTTAATTTCTTTTTTAATTTCTTTTTTTAATTCCCTAAAAGTTAGAACTGTACACCAAGCCAAGAACCATTACAGACCCCTTATTTGTAAGAATATGTGACCTAAATGTAGTTTCACCAAGCAACCAAAATGTCCAAATTTGAGAAATTTACATTTAGGGATCAGAGTAAACGATTAGGCTTTGTTTACTTGCCGCAACAAAGCAGGATATGTACACAATTTGCCAATAATACAGGTGGGCAGAGTTAATGATGTGCTTAATGAAGCATTAGAGAGCATTGAGATATCAAAGGATTAAAAAAAGCCATCAAAAAAGCGAGAGATTACATCATCCTCACTGAGATTAATGCCAGTGTGTCTGGCAGAGGAGCAATCAGATAGACATAACCTTTAAGTGAGCCATTTGGAATATATTAAAATACTAATTTCCTGAAGTCCTGCCAGGAATGAATTATTTAAAAGTTGAAAACAGAGCCAGTGAAACAATGTTGTGGAAAGCATCCTTGCTAAATGAGAAGCTGGAGGAGCAAACATCTGGGTGGCTTTCGCAGGAGCGCATCAGTAATCATTGTTAGCAGTGTTTTCAATCAAATGTTTTGTTGAATTTCTGAAAATGTTGGTGAAATGAGTTTTCATCAACTACTGTTTCCTGCAAGTTTCTGAAGATGTCAAAAACATGTACAGGCCTAAAGAAGAGTCTGGCTAATCTGAAAGCTAAAGAAAAGAGAAGCTAATGGATGGCTGCAATTCTGGAATCCAGACACCGAAACATGTGGGAGTGCACTGTTTGGTGAAGTCACACTCTGAAAACAGGTGGGAAAAAATACCCCACTGTAGTTGCGGATTTAGCGACATGCTAAGTTCAAGTAAGTGAAAGCAAGCAAACCTGGATGAGCCAGTCTACTAAATGAGGCTGGAAACAGTCCAAAACAAAGGCCATTCACTTTGGCCATTCACTTTGTGCTCTGACTTATGAGGCTCAGTGTGATTTGAGCCTCAGTTAGCTGGACTTTCCTGGCTACACATAGATGTCCATGGACCATTGGTTCTTTGGTTATTTGGATGGATTGCTGTTGAGTCCAACTGCTTTTACCTTGAGCAGACAATGTTGTTTCATTGGTTTGACCATTCCCTAATAAATGCAATCCTGCTGCAGAATGGTTTGCTATTCAATCCGACTTCAGGGGGCGTGTTTCAGTGGGAATGTGCCGTCAGGGCATAGCCTTTATTGTTTTTTGTGAGTTAGGATCATGCAAATTAGAATATCGTTACTGCCACACAAAAACCTTTTGACATCATGTCAACCACCTAGCAACTTCATAGCAACCACCTTATAACATCATCTTGAGCATCTTGCATCACCATCACATCCATCCAGCAACCACATAGCAACACCATAGCGTCCTCTTAGAACCACAAAAACTCACAAGCCCTCATGCATTCACACTAGTGAACGAGCCTAGCAACTGTCTGGACGTGGCAGCTACCTAAGCTATATAGCCATTCAGTTGTTTTCACTCGTCTAGTTATGAATGATACACCAGATGGAGGTGGAGCTCAACACAGCAGTGACACAGATGAAGGGCCGGACGATGGCTAACACAAGTTGGCATCAACAGATAAGCTAAGGTCTCTAATCACACATCAGCAAGGTGGAGCTTCAAGGGAAGGGTTTGTAATGAAGTGAGCAGTGGGAGCATTTTGTAATTTTCATTTTATTCCAAGTTTTTTGGAGCTTTTCTGTTGGTCCATTCATCATAAAATGGATGCAAGGGTTTTTTGGGGGGACTGCAATGTAATAATGATATGGAAAGAGACTGTAAAGTCTGAGAGAACGTTGGGCTGGAGTTCAAAAGTTCTCTCAGAGAGATATGACCGAGTTAACCCCATAATGCAGCAGGTCTTATTACACACTAAGGTGTATTACAGGGGATTCTGTACAAACTGGTGGGGCTTTTCTTTGGTAATAGAAGTTTGGCTGGCAGGTCATAGGTGTTTTAAGGGGTTACAGGTGTGCATAAACTTTGCCATGTACACAGATGGTAAATTTGGATATTAGGTTAAGAGGAGCATGGGCTTTGGGTATATTCCTCCTCCCAAAAAACCCTTTATTTCAAAAAATCAGAAAATCTGGAATAAATGACTCAGATTGATTAGCAGACTGATTAGCTACTGAAGTTTCAGAAAATCCTTCCAAACTAATCCCATGTTCCCACTTGTTTGTTGGTTTGTTGTTACTGTTGACGCTGTGATCTTGAATGCATGCAGCAGGCCATTACCAGACTCCAGTCTTTGTTCTCAGAGATCCTCATTTCAAACCAGCTCTTGCTGGAGGTAATTTTAGAATTCATTCACACGGCTATTTTAGTCTCGGTGTGCATTTTTTATACATTCATTAAGATGAAATTAAGCTTCATGCCAGCGGATCAGTTTTTCTCTCCATCGTTTGAGTGCACTGGTGTCACTGCATGGTGTCAAAAGCTATGAATCCCTCAGCACCATTAGTGAGGAATACAGAAATACCTTCATAGCCCCATTGGTGTAGTATGATAAGCAGAGTCGTTCATTGGCATTCAGTGCTATTCTGACACTAGTTTTAACACAGAGGAAGCATCTGCCTTATACTTCTATACTTCTATACTATGCTGCTGTTAAGGTGGCTGGAGGTTGTCCAGTTTTTTTATCCGATTTCTATTCTTCTTCTTCTTTGTGTTTTTCTGATGGATTTATGCCAGCTAACTCATCCTGCAGTCTTTGAATTCAGATTGTTTGGTCTGATTGTGCGAATTGGGCTTGTATACAGCTTTTTGATTGACTGCATAGTTTCCACATAGTAACGGTACCTTTTACAGATTGTTTCCCCATAGGAATGAATGTATGTGCAAAAGTTACCCAAAGCAACCATCAAGCAACACTATAGCAATTACCGAACAAACTGAAGATGGAACAGTCTCAACATCATAGCAACCACTTAGCAACATGGTATCATCCCCCTTGCAGCACCATAGCAACCACCTAACAACACCATAGCAACTACCTAGCAACATCATATCAACTCCCTTGCAACATCATATCAACTCCCCTGCAACATTGTATCAGCTCCCTTGCAACACCATAGCAATCAGTTAGCAATATGGTATCAACCCTCTTGCAACACCATAGCAACCACTTAGCAACATGGTATCAACTCTCTTGCAACACCATAGCACCCACTTAGCAAACATCGTATCAACCCCCTTGCAACACCATAGCAACCACCTAGCAACACCATCGCAACCATCTAGCAAAATAGTATGAACCCTCTTGCAACACCATAGCAATCACTTAGCAACATGGTCTTAACCCTTTTCAACACCATAGCAACCACCTAGCAACATGGTATCAACTCCCTTGCAACCCCATAGTAAGCATTTAGCAAATATCGTATCAACTCTCTTGCAACACTATAGCAACCACCTAGTAACATGGTATCAACTCTTTTGCAACACCATAGCAACCACCTAACAACATGGAATTAACTCTCATGCAACACCATAGCAACCACCCAGTAACATTGCATGAACTCCCTGTTCCCCCCTCCACACTTATGTGGACAGGTACTCCCCACCCCTCCCCTAGATTTACGCCTATGGTTAGATGTTTATGTGTGGGTCCTGTGTGCTTGAGTTCAGATGCATCTACGTGTAGCTGTGTGCGAGAGAGAGAGAGTGAGAGAGAGAGTAAAGCATAGAAAGGGCTAGAGGGAGCACTGAGACAAAAAGGAGTAGAGTCAGACATTGAAAGAGAGAGAGAGACAGATAGACAGACATACAGCATAATTGAGAGTGAGAGTCTGAGCAAAAGATATGCTGTAACCGGAGCTCTAGTGAGGGCTCTGATCATGCTTAAGTAGTGCTGCACCCAGCATGGTGAGAGAGGGTGGAGAAGCGGCCCTTGGGGGCCCCAGAGTGAGGCGGGATTCCACACTGAGGAACTGACGCACCAGTCGGCGGAGCGTGGGAACATAAGCACAGTTCGGATAAGTCACAACCTCTGGTGTCTCGCTGTGCCACTCTGTATTGATCTTCTGCAGCTATGCGGAGGCTGGAAAAATAAAGGCAGCCGTATCTGTGGTACTGGGAGACTAAAAACAGCTATCTGGCTGAATAATTGATAGCAGCAGCTGCAGCTATCAGTGGTAACAGACAGAGCGCTGATGGATGTGTCATTCAGTCCCCCAGCAAGGTGAGTGCAGGTCGCCAAGAGGGAAGACGGCATTTCACCACCAAACACTCCACTGTCTTCTGGAAGGATTTGATGAGGTGCTAAGGCTCGAGGTCAGGTGCCGGCATGAAACTCCCGCTCTCGGCTCGTTTCACGCTCAGCCGTTTGCTCTTATCAAACTTTCAGCAAGATCACATCTCCCCATGTCTGTGTTAAGTGCGTCAGCCACATGACTCCACTCTCCAAGAGAGCAACACCGGCCCAGATTGGAGATAGCCTATGAGTTGTGCTAAAAAGATCAGAACTTAGGGTCTGATCATATTTAGTTTTACAATAACAGAAGATCTCCTGTTCTCACAGAGCCACATGTACTTCAGCTACCAGTCGGACATATTTATTTGATCATTGTGTGAAGACACAAAATATATGACATAATATATGACATAGAACACTTGGGAATTTCCCCACTGCGGGACTAATAAAGGACTATCTTATCTTAGGACTATCTCTACTTATCCGGCCTGAACTGGGTTCCCCTGCCACCTGCGTCAGACCAGCTGCCCACCCTCCAGACTTACCGCCAGGCTCCCCTGCCACCCGTGTCAAAGCACACCTGAGCAAAAGAATAGTCATGATGGTACAGTGATTTTCATCAATAATCAATAAGTAGTTCTGACCAGAGGAGGATGGGTCCCCCTTGTGAGTCTTGGTTCTTCCCATGTTTTTTTTTTCCAGGTCTGAGGGTGTTTTTGCTTGCCACTGTGGCCTTTGGCCTGCTCACCAGGAATCCAAAAAGTGACATTGTAATATATTGTTTTTCTGCAATATATTGTGATAATAAAAAAATATGGAAATTTTATATGGAAGATATAATTGTTCTCTCGTAGCATGACACTATTTGATAGAATTTGACATTGCATATCCTGCAATGTCACTGCGACAGCAGTGCTGAAACGATATATTGTGCAGCCCTAGTCGGGCTCGAATATGAGCTTTGCGAAGGAGGAATCTTTGTGTTTTTCTGCTGGATTTATGCCAGCTAACTCATCCTGCAGTCTCTGAATTCAGATTGTTTGGTCTGATTGTGCGATTTGGGCTTGTATACAGCTTTTTGATTGACTGCATAGTTTCCACATAGTAACGGTACCTTTTACAGATTGTTTCCCCATAGGAATGAATGTATGTGCAAAAGTTACCCAAAGCAACCCCCAAGCAACACTATAGCAACCATCAAGCAACACCATATCAACCACCAAACAAACATCAACATCATAGCAACCACTTAGCAACATGGTATCATCCCCCTTGCAGCAACATAGCAACCACCTAACAACACCATAGCAACTACCTAGCAACATCATATCAACTCTCTTGCAACATCATATCAACTCCCCTGCAACATTGTATCAGCTCCCTTGCAACACTATAGCAATCAGTTAGCAATATGGTATCAACCCTCTTGCAACACCAAAGCAACCACTTAGCAACATGGTATCAACTCTCTTGCAACACCATAGCACCCACTTAGCAAACATCGTATGAACCCCCTTGCAACACCATAGCAACCACCTAGCAACACCATCGCAACTATCTAGCAAAATAGTATCAACCCTCTTGCAACACCATAGCAATCACCTAGCAACATGGTATCAACCCTTTTGCAACACCATAGCAACCACCTAGCAACATGGTATCAACTCTCTTGCAACACCATAGCAACCACCCAGCAACATTGTATCAACAGTATTTGCGAAGGAGGAACCAGTGGTGCAGTGTGATGTAATCAAGGAACAGCAATTTGACATCAGTGACCATTTCAGTGAATGTTTAGCAAGCTTATTATTTACTAGTTTAACAGCTTATAACCCATTGTAGAAAATATTATAAAAACGTGTAAATTTCCTACCCCCCCCCCCAACTCCATCTATCCCCCACCCCAAAAGGGTTTACAGTATGCCCTAAAGCTGGTTTAGACCAATGCTTGTGTAAAGATAATAATCTGCTCAAGATAAAAGCACAGTCTCTCTGCGTGGAACTCTGAGAGAAATCCAGGGGCGAGATCGCACTCTGACTCTGAATTTACAACTATTGCAGTTCGGTGGGGAAAAAAGCAACCTGGCAACTCTGCAGCGATCAAATGAAAGGTGAAATGTTGGTTATACTGATTGTGTGTTATGTAAATGCTTCCATTGTTACTATTTCTCAGTCATGACATGATTAATGCGTTTTTGCCATCTTTATGAACCAGCCTCCCTGTAAATTTCCAGAAGTAGCCTGTAAAAGCCCATTCTCTGATGGCAGGTTACACTTCTGTTCAGAGGTGGAAAAAAACTAAAGAGAAAATGAAAACAGCAGTAAGCAGTAATAAAAGTTCTTTCCCATCAGAAAACAATAACACAGAATGTTATAGTTATAATAGTCACTAAGAGTCTGAGGGCTGAAATAGGGTTATTCTGTGGGCAAATATGCTTTCAGCACATATTAGAGGCCTGTGCCTCCACCTAACCACTGTCTGTATATACATTGAACTCAAAAGCTCCTGGGATGCAGACAATCCGAGATGGGTCTCTATGGGCCTGTAACACACCTGCCATTAACATATGTTTTGTATCCGGGTAGTATCTGGTTGTATCTGAACAGTGTCTCATCAAAATGGTCCTGCTCTGGGAGACTGCGAACAGTTTAGAGTAATGATGGAGATTCTACAACGCAGTGGAACAGCAGATGGTTCTCACAAGGGAATGAACTCTGTAATACTGCTCTCTCATCTACCAGTAAATAAGCACTGTGTATGTATAGACAGAAAACTACTGATTATCAAGTGATTGGCCCTTCCAGACAGGTGTCAATTGACACATTAACTACACTCAGGTGATCTCCAGTTCACTGTGACACTACTAGGTCAGCCACTTTAAGGTTTATGTATTTATATATCACTTATTTTACATGATATACTTGAATTTAATTGACCTTATTTTGCTGAAATCAGTTTTCACTTTCACATTAAGTTCTTGTCAAAAAAGCCAAATTATATTTTATTGGTAAAGAAAATGTATAAGGGGGTAAATATTGCTAAAAAAAAAAGACACTTATCTACTTTTTTCCCAATGATCAATGGGTTTGATAAAGCATGACAAAGCTAGGAAGCTAACAGAGCAGATGTGAAGCCCTATACATTTCTCTCTGGGTCAGCTCCAAGCATAAATAAAGGACTATTACTGTGGATGCATCGATGTGACACTAGGATCGAATACTGGTCCCAATACTAACAAAATCAGCTGGATCAGGTAGTGGATAATAAGGCCAATCCACTGGACCTCTAAGTTTGGCAGGAACTGCAGGAGTACTGATGTCCTGAGACCTGGGCCGATGACGGTGCCTACACAGTTTGCTTACATTGTTCTAATCATTATCTGTCAAGATTAAATAAACGATTTACTGCCCTCACGTCTCCGGAGTCTTCTGGTAGAAATGTATATTAGGCTTAAAATATTGCATTCATTTGTGTATATGGTCAAAAAATAGCCCTAAAAACTGAATTCAATAAACAGATCTGTGTTTATTTAGCAGTTTTGGGCAACACTGCTAAATACAGAAAGAAGTACTGTGATGTAGACACGCAAACCTTTCAGCTAATGCAAAATAAGCTGTTGGAGGGTCGAGAGGCTTGCTGCATACCTTATAGTTGCATTTGTATATGATGTGTTATGGGCTGAAGGGTATTTTATTATTTTATTCATTAATTTATTTACTCAATAGATATTCAAAGGCTATTTGTTAACTCATTTTGGCAACTGCAGTGGACTGTCCCAGCTCTTCGGCCCTCCTCAGGCCTTGAGGTCAAAGGTCCCTGGCAGTCCGAAGGCCCTGATGTGTAAACCTGGCCAGTGTTTATTAGCTCAAAACTGAAGTTAGAATAAATACAACTAATCCAATAAATAATACATTGATTTTAATGTAGGTTTACAGTCATGTTGAAAAATTAGAACACCCAAGAAAACCCTTTTTTCTTTGCCATACGATTCTTCTCTTAGTCTGATTTTTAATGATTTCATAAAAACCTCATCCCAGACTCTATCTATATCCATCTATAATCTTTTTTCTGAAGACTCCACCAAACTCCCATCCAATGACATTTTGAGTAGTGATAAATGTGAGGGTGTCCCAGCTTTCTTATGTTGAAAGGCGCTTTTTAATATATATACTGTATATCATGTGTATATATATATATATATATATATATATATATATATATATATATATATATATATATATATATATACAACTGTTTGTGTTATATTACCTTAATCTCTCAATATTGTTAAATTAATAATTAAATGTGTTTAAATATGTTAAAAATGTTTTGTTTTTTTTTTCACATGTTTTATTAACACAACAGGTTTTTTTCTGCTCTATAAAAACGGTAATCCACTTAAGGGCAAGTGTTTTCCAGTGATTTTACCCTGCTTTGGTAAAGAATAGCTTGAGAATAAATACTGTTCACAGTCACAGAGGCAAATATGTTTTCCTTAGCACTGTTTTACTGAAGGCTGTTGGTGGTGGGCAACATTTGGATTAGCCTGTCACATCATTTTCTAACACAATATACGTAGATACTGAGTTTTGTCTCGACAAAAATTCATAACTGGACTTTTTCTCATTTCCTGGACGCCGTGACAGGCACCACGGGTATTTCTAGCCGAACTGTGTATGAAATATACAGTAACTTCTGCCATGCCCTACTCACCTACGGTCTAGATAATGAATCATGCCAGTCTACACTCAGCTTGACTATACCTGCATGTCTGTGAGCCAATCAGAGGAACAGCAGTTCAATCTAAAAGCACACTCACTGTCTGTAAAATGTTTGCTGGTTCTGCTTTGAGAAGACACTCAAACCAAAAGGAATGATGTAATTAACGCCATTATTGGTGTTTTTATTTAATTCATTTTTAGCTATTTTAGGGATTCAGAGTTGGGGTGGCAGCAGCCACCCTGTGCCACCCATGTAGTCACACCCCTGGTGTTTTTCATTGTGTTGTGTGGGCCTTGTTTTGCTAGGAAAGCATTGTGTAGTAAACTGGAACACTGGTCTTCACCAGTAGTTCTAAAATACTGAAATGAAGAACCGCCATTGTTTATATATAGTATAACTATTTTCAGCTGTTTTCCATGTGTACATCCACACAGGTCTTAACAGATCATCCATCAAAGTAATACAACATGCTAATTACGTTAATTGTTAATCGCTAATAAGTTAATTGTAGAATTTAAAAGTCAGACATATAAACAGAGTACATCTGCTTTTCCAGACCTTTCTCAAATGCCTCTTTTCAGTTACGCATAAACCCTGTTTCAGCTTTCATGCGTTAATGACCAATGAATGGAGAAAGAAATACGTGGATCGGAGGAAACCCAAGAGCTGATTTTAATTGAAATGGAACTAAATAGGGCAGCGCTGTCTGGTGAAGGGGAGAAACACAGCAGTTAATGCCACCTAATCTGGAGAAACTGTAAGAGTCTGCAATTCGTTCAGGCATCAATTTAAGATTAGCTAAAAGCCATAATCAAAACTTGCAGTCAAATCAGAACATAAACATATAGGTTGGCTATACTTCTGAGTAAGGACAGTATGCTACATCCAGAAGCTGCTTGTTTTAATTACCTTATAAGTCTAAATGTTTGTGGACACCCCTTCTAATCAATGCATTTAGCTACTTTCAGTTGCACCCATTGCCGACACACAGCACACAGCTTGTCTAGTGCACACAGTGTATAGCCAATAGCATAGGACTCTCTGGTGCAGATAAACATGAAGCTATTGCCACCATGCCTAATGCTAAGGTATGGACTAGAGGGGTATAAAGCCCCCCAGCATAGAGCTGTGGAGCAATGGAACTGTGTTCTCCGTAATGATGGTACTTCATACAGTATTCTTGGGATGAGTTAGGGTAGTGATCATCCAACATCCTGACTTCACTAATGCCGAGTTCACACTGATTTTCTGCTTGCCGGCAGGTTTTGGAAGGCATTGAGAAAAACATCAGCTCTGAGGTAAAACGGTGTTCACTCAGGGCTCAAAAATCTACTTTAGATCGCTGTGTGTGAATTGTTCAAAGACGCAACCTGACCGACTTGCAGAGTTAAGAAAAAGTCCTATCATGTTAAATATCTGGACCTGAGTTGAAATCCTGTAGTGTGAAAAGTGTGATGACCAGGTTATGACTGACAGGGAGTGCTGTGTCGCGCAATGAGAACGCACGGAGAGAGGAAAGCTGAGGAAGAAGTGAAATGACTAAATCCAGCCTTATCATGCATCTAAGTGTGCGTGTGTGTGTGTGGGGGGGGGGGTGCAGGGACATAATATAGTCTCTATCAGAACACATTAGCATACACTCCACCATAATACCTATGTTTTTACTGCAAAAATGTATACTTATTTACTTCCAGCTCCCTGTGCAGAATAGACCATCCCTGCTGGCCTCACATCCCGACCCCACTCCTTCACCCATATTTACCATTTATTTTTGCTGTCACTGAACAGTCGTGTGGTGAACAAACCACAACAACTTAAACATTCATGATTACAAGAGATGGAGTTGTGTAGTTTGAACTGTACAGTGACCTGACGACTCTACAGGTTGTGTAGTGTGTCGAAGCCATAAGGTTCTTGTCGCTGAATGCAATCAAATCCTCAAAGCAGTGCTCCAAAATCTAGTGCAAAGCCTTCGCTGGAGAGTTAAGAATGGATTGCATATTCAACCCACAACTTAACACAATTCCCTGAGGTCTTAATGAAATTTCTGTGAAATGCTTTGGTCAAAATCCCCACATGGACTAAACCCCACAGCAACCTTCTCCGCCTGCCTCAACAGCCCTGTTGAGAATGACCAGTCTGAGTGCCTGTTCCATAGCATGGCTAGAGGGGTATAAATCCCCCCCAGTATTGAGCTGTGGAGCAAATCAGAGGTTCTCACACATCTGTACCTTTTGACCTAGAGCTTTACAAGTCAGCAGTAAACTTTGATTGCCCATGAAAACCAGTATTGGCAATACTAATGACCGAGCTGCATCAGAGTGACGTTACAAGTTGTTACTTGCTAATCTTTCCAGTCTAGAAGCCTGCATGTACAGTTCATCAGGCGGCACAGAAATAAATTAGTGACTGCATTGCTACAGAAATGTGTTTTTCATAATGTGTTCATTGGAAGTCCCAACCAGCTCTCAAAATGATGTACAGTCAAGTGGAGTGGAGCTCCAGCACCTTTGTTTGTGTAAGGAGCCAACATGGCTCTGAGCTCTGCTGCTGGATATACATATTTGACTAAAAGACCAGTTCAGGATTTGCACAACGTGTACTAAATATAAACCCAATGAATTACTGACGCAACCCAGACACACAAAAACGATTTGAGCAAAGAATTTTACAAAGAAACAAAAAAAATATTTTATGTAAAATTATATTTCCTGAACCTAAACTTAAACCTACACTTAAACCTAATTCTAACCTAAACATAGGGTTGAATTTACCTAACCCTAAACCCTAGCCCTAACCTAAACCTAAACATAAAAGTAGAATATACATTTTTACATATACAAGTTTCTGTAGTTTTCGTTCATTATTTAGAAGCTCCATAACAGTGAAAAGCAGAATGCTGTGGTTTTCCATAATTCTTCTTCGAGGACAAGCCTGGCTGGGTTTTGTGTATTTGGAAGCTCCTTGTGAGTTGTAGAATATGTAGGAATATGTTTGTGCAAATAAATCTGTTGACCAGCTCAACTACAATTCCCATAATTCCCTGCCTGTGAAATTTTTACTCCTAACACCTAAACTTCACCTACTACACCTAAACCTAATTCTAACCTAAATGTAGGCTAAATTTACAGAACCCTTAACCTAACCCTAAACCCTTTAACCCCATTTTTGCAGGATTTTTAGTTTTTAATTCCTGTTTTGTAAGCCCAGAACGGAGAAAAGTGTAGACTAACATAGCCTTTGACATGGACTGTATTGTGATGGCTGTCATAGCATGAACGGCCAGACCAAGATGGAACCCTGGAGATCCCACCTCACCTGTTACAGAACTTAAAGGATCTGCTGTTAATGTCTTGGTGCCAGATACCACAGGTCGCCTTGTAGAGCCATGCAGATTAATTTCCCCACATCTGCTTCTGAATGTCTAATGTTCAGAAGTGTAGCGCACTTAGTCAGTTGTATGGCTCTCCCACATCACAAACATCTGACAAAAAATCCAATCCACTGTTTAGTCTGATTTAAATTTAAATCAATGCTTTTGCCAGCCTGACTAGCTTGGCTCGGTGGGGTGCTCAGTGAGCTGTACACCTGCTGTCACTCTGCTGGCTATCATGGGACATGAGCTGCTATATAGACTCGTCATGCATTATACAAGAGGGCACATTTTGGCCCCTAAATAGCACCGAGGATGAATTATTAAAGACCTATTTGCTGGAAATATATAAACGCTGGCGTGCCACTGATGCAGAGGGACGCTGGCGTGCTGAAAGGTGAAAAAACGAGGTTGTCATATGGCAGTGTGTGTGTGTGTGTGTGTAAACTATAAACAAAACCGATCTGTCAGGTGAGCTTCCTTCGGGGGAAAGGCCAGCTATAACAGTAACCACGTTTGAAAGCTAAACAGATCTTTATTCTGATGAGCGTTCACCTTCCATTCTTTAGAGTGATGCCCTTAATTGCATAGAAAAGTGCTTCTTTACTGGAAGACAGTAAATCAGTGTTTTCAGATGTGATCATGAGACCAGTCTAAACACGTTATAAACACAAATGTGGATCCCTGAGATCTAACCAGAACTGTACAATTATTACGCATAATACAGAGGTGGATAGAACAGCCTAAACCTGTAGCCAAGTAAAAGTACTGTGTGCCATAGTAGCTGTGTTCCAAAGCTTAGGCTGCAGCTGAGGCAGGGCAGGTCCACGGTAGGACTGTCCTATGAAAACTGCTTCTCAGTATCCTATAGAGATTATGAACGTGACGTCACAGGTGGTGGGAGTCATTGCAACCACAATCACTGAGTGGCAAAAAGGCCAAGTGAGTGTCAGCGTTAGCGTTCAGTGTGAGTGCTGCTAAAACACAAAAACGGGAAAGAGCTGTTCTGCGACTGACTGTAGAAACAGATTCGGCAGGAATTCAGAGCTCTTCTTTCACAGACTGCTAAAAGCTAATAAGAAGAGAAGCTAATGGATGGCTGCAGTTTGCAGAAACAACTGGAATCCAGGCACTGAAACAAACGTGTGGGAGCTTACTGATTGGTAAAGTCACGCTAAGGACAACAGGTGGGAAAAAACAAGCCCACTGTAGCTGCAAATTTAGCGACATACTAAACTCAAGTAAGAGAGAAAGCAAGCAAACATGGATGAGCCAGTCAACTAAATGGACCTGAAAACACTCCTAACACTGACTCTCAGAACTCAGATAGGAGACTGATGTGATTTGAGCCTCAGTTAGCTGGACATTCCTGGCTACACATTGCTGTCCATGGGCTGTTGGGTCTTTAGTAATTTGGATGGATCGCTGTCAAGTCTAACTGCTTGAGTGGATGAGTGGATGGCCGCTTGTTTCATTTCCGGTTTGGCCGTTTCCCCTAATAAACACAGCTGTCTAAAGGGGGCGTGTTCCAGCAGGAATGTGACGTCAATGCATAGCCTCTGGTGGTCACTCAAATGAAACAGAGCCTTGAGAGCTTTATGCTTGTATTTCCTTACTCACTATACATGAATCAAAGTAGCAGCAGTAACATTTAAAATACTTAAGAAAGTACAAATGCACTGAGCTTATACTTGGAACTGAGTAAATATAGCTTATTACGTCCTACCTCAGGTGCAAACCAAATTACCAAGAGGGTACAACTTACCTCTACTAGGTGATATTAGAGTTTAATAGGGTTAATAGGCTAATCTGCTTAGCATTAGCATAATAATTGGCACTAGACCTATGTTCAATTATTTAACATGCACATTTACTCAGCTGTGAAAGTAATTAGGCAATCTGAGGAATGAATTTAGGTCAACTAGTTAACACACCTAGAGAGCCTTCTTTCTATAAAGTGGCACTGCAGAAGACAGACAGAGCGCCATGGAATGACAAAAATATTTATCCTTAAATTGTCTTAATGACTGATGGCCTAAACTAGCCTAAATTTTGCATTTTCATGTGATAAATGTCACTTTTCGTCCACATATCCATCTGCTACTCTTATGATTGTGAGTGCTGGGTCTTTATTCTTGCTGGAATATCGTTAGACACTACTGAGAACAATGGCGTCTAGCTTAATCTGATTAAAGCTCATAAGGCTCCTAACAGGTTGTATTGACTGGAATATCTAATCCGTTTGGTGAGGATTGGGTATTCACGTAATTCCTGTGAGTGCAGTTGTGGGGGACACAACATTCAAACTGAGGTGGAGTTGCCCCTACATCCTCCCAACCAGCCCTCCAACCCCCATCATACAGTAAATAACAAAGCTCCCTTTGTGTTGTATTATTATGGCCTGATACATATTTTATGGGATGGCTTATTAAGTGCGTTTCTCAGCCACTTTGTATTACAACACTGCTCATTTTCGGTGTGCATTGCCTTGCGCCTATTAAAGTAATTCCTGTTGTTCCATTGCTACAATATCTACAATATGACATAAATGCCTTTAGAACAGGAACATCAAACGTCTGTTGATTCAATCAAGTGTTTAAGAGATGAAAATGATGGCGCAGTTATGGTTTTTATGAAAACTGTATAGTGTGTGCGAATGCTGTACTTACGCAATGATCAGTGTGGTCCTTTGTTGGGCTGTGTGAGATTCAGAAGCTTCCAAATTGCTCACATCTTCCATGTTTTGTGATAAAGCCCTCAAGTCACTTGGATCTGCTGAGGGGTGAATTACGTCTGGAGCCTGCAGCCCACAGTCCGATTGTAGGATTGAACCATAAAGTCCATTCATCGCTTTCCTGTCTGCAAGGTGCCATCCACCGCAAATCATTGCAACAAATCACAGCCTTGGACCCAGCCAGGTACATTCACTAGCATTTTTAAGGCAACTCTTACATATTAAAAGCTCCTTGTACACATTTGAATAACTTCGATAATGCTGTGCAAAATGTGGAAATATTTTATATAAAAGGTTTTTGGCGTTATAGCACAGAAGATGTACTTTTAGAATAGAACCTTTTAAGTGTTTTAATACGTAATATGTGAGGTATTTACACACTAACACATGTAATCATCTTGCATTATTGTGGTACAGTTATGTAAATATACATGACTTTAGTTAAAGCTAATACAGAGACATACACTTGTGCTGTACCATTTGTAATAATGAATACTGCAGTAGTTACATGCTTAATGCATGTATTGCAATTTCTCTAATGTGGCATCTAACCATCAAAGACATTTAGGGTCCTGTTTTAGCAATCTACGTCAGCTTGATTTTGGCTGACTGTTGACGTCTGCCTAAGTTGTTTTCAGTCATGGCGCTCCTGTGTTTTCCGTTGCCAAGATAGCAATACGCCAGAAATGAATTTCAAGACCACCACACCCATCTACGTAGATTTATTTGCAAGTACCGTTACTATTTAAACTACACAGATGGAAGGTGTGAAAATAGACTGTTGGCAGGGTGTACAATAGCAATGAGCATCGCCACGAGCATTGTGCAGGGTGTAAGATAGGGCCCATTATATGGTGGAGGGTGGGATGAATTTTGTTCATTTAAAGTAAGGTAATACTGTGTCCTAAACTAAATGGATTTTTGCTAGTTGAGAGAAAGGATTTGGGGAACTGATGAGTTGGCTACATTACTGTCCTAGCTCCAGTGTAAAACTACAAAAGCAAATCAGGACACTAAACATGCCTTGGCTAATCAACAATGTCTTTAAAGCAACACCATGTAGCATTTTTACCATCAAATAACTGCTTAAAAATCATTGTTGATGCTCTACTGTCCTGTCACAGGGAGAATCGTGCCAATGCCGTTGCTACTCCAGGGCTCAGCATGCTGCAGTATGTAGCTCTGGAGAAGTGGGCAGCATTACAAGGGACCTGCATAACGCTGCATAACCCGGGTCATATTTCCTAAAAATCCTGTACCACATCCTGTAACACATCAGATCGCATTCACTTCCAGTGACAGTTCTGTATCGCTTAGCTCAGTGCTCTTTGGTGCTGGCTGAAAGTGCAAATTCCACTTGCAGGAATGCAAGTGACATTGATAACTGTTCCTGGCCAAGTCAGTATGCAAATTTGTTAAAAGGAACCCCAGCTTGGGTAACGTTGTAAAAAACACCAGAAATAGTTGACTTGATTTTTTAGCAAAACACGTAGGTCACTATTATTGTTGTTGTTAAAGTAAACACTGGGTAGTGACATCAAATGGTGGCAGTAGAACTGGACCTTCGCTCTTGAACATAGCTTGATTGCTAGTGCTAGTTAAATACGACTACTGTTCAGCCTCTTCAAAACACAGAATTTCTTCAATTATCAACGACAATGCACACAACAAATGAGTCAAAATGATGGCGAACAGAGGTGGAAAAAATTGGTGGAAACTGTGCCTATGTTGATGGAGAAGTTGTGTATGTTGATGGTCAATTTCAATACACTGCTGGATCATCAAATTCTTCCATGACCACTATGGTTCTACTTTCATTTTCAGAATCCGTCAACGAAGCGAAAGCAGCTAACGCTAAATATTATATATATGTTCCCTCTCACGTTTCTTCGCGTGGTTCTCACTCCATCTTCTGGGGCTGTTGGACTTCTTATATGGGAAAGCTGTGAGCAATGCGTTGTGCTTCAGCCTACGCTTAAAGCCAACAGCATCAGTCAAGTCTCTCACCAGTTGTGGTCTACTGAATGATTCAAATGCATTGGGAGAGAAGTGACATGAGCGAAGAGTCTGTCAGTAGTTGTGTTCGCCCACACGCTGCTTCCCAGATTTTTCTCCTCCTTTTGTCTTTGGGAAAGCTGTGAAGACTAAGATCAGGCTTCCCAGTGCTCTTCGATTGGAAATCACACCCAACAGCAACACAGTGGAGAATGGTTTTCTCAAAGCTAGCACACACTGCTTCTAACTGTGGTCCAGTTCAGCGCTGTGCAACCATTTGATGTCATTTTCCCATCAGGCGGTTAATAGTAGTAGCTCAAAGAGCCATGTCTATCCTGATCATGGTTGTGAAGGAAGGTAGAGGCTGGTGAGGGGTTTCTATGCTCTACATTCATGTTTAGTAACTGCAAATTTTCCATGTTTATGATTCGGCTAGGTGCTGTTGGTCTGGGTTATGAGGAGTCTTTGAATCATTGCCTTGAATCATTGCCTTGATTCATGTGCCAACTCAGTAGAAGCCTGACAATCTTCAATCTTTGACCACAATGCCATGCAAAAGCTCAAACCTTAAAGAAGGCCAGTTGTTGAAATTTGCATCCATAAACCACAATCAGTTAAACATCATGGGTGGATGCTTAGATATACAAAGATACATTCTGCCTCACAGGAGGAGACTGAGCAGGTAAGCTGAATGCTAATGCATAAACAGTCTCGTTGCATGTCCTTACTAAAAAGGGTTTGCTACCTTTGTGGAAGTGTTTTAGGTTAAAGGCTGTAACTTATTGTCATGTCCAGTTGCTTATACTGTTACTGCATTCATAATGAGCCTCGCGTGGGCCCCCTGGTGGCTCGGAGGCCTGGACTGAAGCCTCTAAACCCGGTTTAATCCAGCTCTGAAAAATCATTTATTTTTACGTTCTTGGATATATGGAGTTGCTGGAGGGTCCATGAATGCTAATGGGGCTCTTTACTCGTGGGGGCAGTCTTGCTCTTGATTCTAATGTATGAAAGAAGAGCGTTCCTGTGAAGCCATGTCTGACCATGGGAGGCCTCACATGAGAGCACAGACACATATGCATTCTAAGAGCTGCTGTGGTGAATTATTTAGCAGGCCAATAATGTGAGAGGTGCATATTGAGGCTAAAGCCGTGGTGGTGGTGCTGGTGGTGGAGGGGGTGGTATGCCTCCAGGTAAAAGCTCTTGTGTGAATCACCACATATGAATGTCACAAGTCAGGGAACTGCCAGTGAAAATCCAGCAAGCCCACCACCGCCCTGTTGGTTATTGCTCACTATTGCTCTGGTGTAATCCAATTCTTATGGCCTCCATTTTTTTTTATCGGATTAACCTTTCTCCTACAAACATGGATATTGTTTTTTTAGTAACAATTTTAAGGAATGGCTCAAACCTTTGTTTTCATTCTAAACACACTGGCAGACCATTTGGGTTTTGTATTATTGATACAGAGCAAATCATAAATGCAAACTGAGAGTGTTCATCAATATTTTATCACTCCTCCTCTGGCCCTGATGACCACCTCACACCACTTTGTCATACTTTCATTAAGATTGGTCGAAATGAACTACACTGCTGTGCACAGACTCTTAACAGTGGTTGGATTTTTCGCTTATCACATTTTCCTAGAACAGTGTTTCTCAACCCTGGTCCTGAAGGCATTCTGGCCTACACATTTTAGTGCTTTCTTTGCTCCCAACACTCACAATTCAACTAATCAGCTCATTAACAAGCTCTTTAGGAGTTGCAGGGGTGTGTTAAAGCATGGAGCCCACTAAAATGTACAGAGCAGGGTGCCTCCAGGACCAGGGTTGAGAAATTGTCCTAAAACAAAGTCTTAAATGTTCAGACTGAGATTTGAAGGGACAGTTCAGCATACCACTAGAATTTCCTATCTGATTGTTTGTGTTATACAGTATTCTGCCACATAGCATTGCATTGTTCCCAGTATACATTTCTTAACACTGTCATACAACTGCGAAAGAATCCTGACTGCTGGACTGGTGACTGATATATTGACTAAAATTAGTGTAACTTGACACTGGACCTTAGTGTAAATGAAAAAAATTGGACTGGAATTGTCTATTTCAATCCCAATCCAGTTCCGAGTTGCTCAGAGCGCCATCTGGTGTCCTCAAGGTGTCTTTTACAGACATTATAGCGGACATTGTCAGAAGGCAAATAAAAGAGTCGAGAGTTTACAGTGTGGAGCTATTTTACAGTGGAACATAAAAACAGACCATAATATGAACCTTTATAAAACGATCACTGAAACGCTGTGTTTTACCAGCGGGAGAACCGCACGCCTTTCTCTCTTTTTAAACCAGCACTAATGCTAATGCACACACGCTACAGACACCCAAATCACAGCATCACATTCACCCACTATAAACCAGCTATTTCACACCAGTAGACCAACAACAGATTTCAGAGTGTGTACCACTATACACACACACACAGAGAAAGTGAGTTGACTGCAGTGTTTTAAAGTAACTGGGAGCTAAATGGCCAGGGAGGAGAATCAGACTGGATAATCAGATATTAAACACACTATAAAACAGTGATTTTAAGAAAAGTCTCTACTAAACTAAATCAATCAGTCCAGAATGTCTCATTATAGAAACTGCTACTAAAATAAAATATTTCACTTCAGTATTAATCAGCAGCTCATCTTATCTAAACTGGGTGACTGTATTATTTATACAAATACAAAGAGTGGATCAGGATCGTCTGATACTCAGCATTTAGAGACTCCGATTGGATCAGGTTGCAAAATAACCTTATTGGGACATCCCTATTACATAGTAATGATGGATATCTGGCTTCCTTCAGTGTTTGCACCTCTCAAACAACCTGCCCATACAAATCCACACCAAAGTAGTTTTCAAATTCCTCCGACCACAGAGATATGTCATCAGAAGGGGCTCTTCTTATTCTCTGAACCAGGGCTTCGTCTCTCCACAGACACAGTACTGGCTCCAGTTTTCTTTTTGGCCAACCTTTCCCTTTAAATCTGGCATTTGTGCAGCCATGTCTTCATCCGAATAACCCTCTTCTCCAACTACTCACTTGATGAGCTGTATGGCACCCTGCATTCATGCGAATGCATTCTCATTTTGGAACACCCAGTTATTTGTGCTTTCCTACTTAAAATGAACTTTAAAAAGCAAGTATGTGTGCTGTTCTGGGAACTGTCTAGATATTCTGAAACCAAAGGAACCCACACACTGCTAAAAACAGCTTCACTATTTCTTGAGTTGTTGTGGCATTAGTGCCTGACAACTTGGGATGTAGGTTTCTTTTCTTTTTTTTTTAAGAAAAGCCATGTTTAAATAAACATCAGTATGCATCTGATCTATTGGTTTTGACTGCCAGTGTATCTGCTGCTCTTCACCACAAGAGCCATATGAACATGGGAGTTGTGTTGCGAACATAGACTGCTAAAAATAAAAGATACTTGAGGAACTTTTGGAGGTTCCTTAGCTTGAAACTGTGAAGGTACACTCTTACTCTTAATAAAGGTGCTACAAATGGTTCTTTGAGTGATATTAAACCATGTGTCTCATAGAGATGTTTGAGTATGAAGAACCTTAAAAAAGTTCTTTTATCAATTTAATGGCCACATCTCCATCACAGAAATGCTTCTTAATGGAACCAAAAGTGGTTATTCTATGACATCAGTTAAAGAACCTTTTGTAGTACCTTTCTTTTTCTTACTTTCTTTCTTTTTTTTAAGAGTGGAAACAGCCTTTGGGCGGCTGGTGGGCTGAAAGTGTTATTACTTCTATTACCCAAGAATAGCCCAGTACAGAAGTCCCTGTAGTTACTGAGTAGTATACCTTAGCATGTAATAATGCTTGCTATGTTAAGGGGTAAGCTGCTTTAAGGAGCCTTCAATGAACTTTATTCTTTTAAAACCTTGCAGGTTCCTCAAAACACCTTAAGATGTTCAAACTTAAGAACCTTCAAAAGCTCCTCAAGGAACTTATCATTTTAACAGTGTAGACAGTAGTCAAACTGACACATTTTTGGGGGGATTTTCTGGTTTATAAAATTTGTCTACACTAGCAAGAGGTACATGCAAGATGATAAGGTTTTATTTTACCACTGTTTTACCATCATCAAAATGACATACAAAACTCACAAGACTCACAAGAGACATCACAAACCATGTTTCCCACCTTAAAAATGAGTATCAGACTACAGGTGTTGGTCATAAAATTAGAATATCATGGAAAAGTTGATTTCTTTCAGTAATTCCATTCAAAAAGTGAAACTTGTATATTATATTCATTCATTACACACAGACTGATATATTTCAAGTGTTTATTTCTTTTCATTTTGATGGTTATAACTGACAACTAATAAAACCCCAAATTCTGTATCTCAGAAAATTAGAATATTACTTAAGACCAATACAAAAAAAAGGATTTTTAGAAATGTTGGCCAAATGAAAAGTACGAACATGAAAAGTATGAGCGTGTACAGCACTCAATATTCAGTTGGGGCTCCTTTAGCCTGGATTACTGCAGCAATACGGCGTGGCATGGAGTCGATCAGTCTTTGGCACTGCTCAGGTGTTATGAGAGCCAATGTTGCTCTGATAGTGGCCCTCAACTCTTTTGCATTGTTGGGTCTGTACCCCCCAATACCCCATCGATTTTCTATGGGGTTAAGGTCAGGCGAGTTTACTGGCCAATTAAGAACAGGGATATCATGGTCCTTAAACCAGGTACTGGTAGCTTTGGCACTGTCTGCAGGTACCAAGTCCTGATGGAAAATGAAATTTGCATATCCATAAAGTTGGTCAGCAGCAGGAAGCATGAAGTGCTCTAAAACTTCCTGGTAGACGGCTGCATTGACCTTGGACCTCAGAAAACACAGTGGACCAACACCAGCAGATGACATAGCACCCCAAACCATCACTGACTGTGGGAACTTTGGGAACTCTCTTCCTCCAGACTCTGGGACCCTGATTTCCAATGGAAATGCAAAATTTACTTTCATCAGAGAACATAACTTTGGACCACTCAGCAGCAGTCCAGTCCTTTTTGTCTTTAGCCCAGGCGAGACGCTTCTGACGCTGTCTCTTGTTCAAGAGTGGCTTGACACAAGGAATGCGACAGCTGAAACCCATGTCTTGCATACGTCTGTGCGTGGTGGTTTTTGAAGCACTGTTTGTGTGCACTGTGTTTTGAGTTAATTAGCTGATTAGAGTGTGACACCAGGTGTCTTCAATATTGAACTTTTTCACACTATTCAAATTTTCTGAGATACTGAATTTGAAATTTTCATTAGTTGTCAGTTATAACCATCAAAATGAAAAGAAATAAACACTTGAAATATATCAGTCTGTGTGTAATGAATGAATATAATATACAAGTTTCACTTTTACTGGAATTACTGAAATAAATCAACATTTTCATGATATTCTAATTTTATGACCAGCACCTGTATATTCTGTTCCCAAAATCCAATTTCAGATGTTCCGATGTGATATGGTATAAAACTGGGAGCTGGCTCCAAACCCTGGTCCTGGAGGTCTCCTTGGCCTGCAGGTTTTAGTGTTTAACTGTCTCCCAACACAGGTGATCCAGCAAATCAGCTCATTAACAAGCCCTTCCTAAGTTGAAGGTGGTGTGTTAGAGCAGAAAACCTGTAAAATGTGTAGGGCAGGCGGTTACTCCATGACCAGGGTTGGGAGCCACTGGTATTAAACGTATTGATACAGTATTAAAATATTTGTTCTGTCATTGGATGAGAGAGGTCAGCCTTGGGCAGGCCTCAATTAGACCATTTTAATTCCAACATTATTAATCTAACAGTAATGCAAAAAGGGGCATGGCATTGATATTTGTCACTGGGGATGATATTTGTCACTATCTATGACCAAGATGGGATGGGATCCCCTTGCACCCCCCTCAGATCGAGCCCTGGCACAGGGCCCAAGGCCACCTCCGTTTGCAGGATGTAATAAATGAGAGCTCAGCCAAGGCGTTGGATTTTAATCTGGAATATCAAGGGACCCAGAAATCTCATTTTCTCCTTTGATCTGTCAATGTCATCAGCGGACCGCGTGATTAACGTCCCTAATGCGCTCGGCATCTGCTGCCACAGACCTTCTCGTCCTGGAGGTAAGTAGGAAGATCAATGGCTCCACCATGGTCCAAAATGCTAATCAAAATGCCGACATGTTTGCAGATAATTCTCTTCGCAATCACTCATGAATCGTGGTCATTTTGTAGATACTGCTCATCAACACTGCCTATAAAGCCAAAATCAACCACATGCATATGCTGCCAGTGCAATACGCAGTCCTTTGGATCCCTAAATAGCCAGGCACGCACTCATGAGTCATAGTATTTTCAGCATTCCATACAGTGTGCTATATGTAGGTTACAGCAAGAGTTTTGCTGAAACTCTAGCACATTTCCACTGCTTTTCCCCAGGGGATGGAGCAGTTAGGAGGGCAGGAGGAGATTCGCGTCACGCTCTGAAATCCAGAGAAGTCTTCTTTGTCACAGTGCCGTTCTCTTCCTTCAAGTGTTCTTATGTAAATAGCCACTGAAACACCCTACGCTTCTTCGCTCGGCCAACGCATGCCCTACACGTACAGCCACACACATGCACATTCTGTATCCAGCTGAGGTCCTGTGGGAATACTCTTTCTCTATGTATATATATATATATATATATATATATATATATATATATATATATATATGGCTGGAGGCTCTATTGAGGCAGCTGGGATATATTTAGTCAGTCCCGCTTTGTCGTGACACTCCAGTCTCCCAGCTGTGTTTTTTTTTTTCTTCTTGCATTATTCATTCTTTTTAAAGAAGATGAGAGGGACTCTTAATTCATGCTATTCTTGTAGGACGGATGAACGCTACTTATGCCCTGGCTAGTGAAACGTCAGCACCTTTCACTTAACAACCTGTAAATCATCACTCAAATCACTGGACAGTAACTTAACTTATTTAACACATGGCTTATTAATCAGTTAATACCCTTATTTAATAACTGCTATAACCTATTATCCAGTTATGTAGTTATGAGAGTGTGGAATTGAAGTGCCCACATACAGGCTTTCACACCCTTAAAGAAGGGTTTCCTCATGAATTCTTTAAAAAAGGTCATTGCGGTTACACAAAAACAACTTTACAGTAGAAAAGGTTTACTTGCTAACTTTTAATGGTCAATGTAAAAAGATTGTATTCCAAGCATTTCTATTGGTCCATTCGTCATAAGATTTTATAACAGTGTAAAGACCAACTGCCAGATACAGATTATGTTATATATTGAAAAACAAGGTTTTTGCATGACAGCAGTGAAATACAACCAAGAGAACTCAGAAAATGGTTCTACTCGTCCTTCTCTGTGAATGAATGTCTTTTGAAGCTTGTGACGGAAGCTTTTAGCATGATATAGGGCTGTTCTGAGTAAAAGATCCCCTTTTCAGTACTATATAAAAGCCTTTCTGCATAGAGTGTAAGGTTTCAAGGGAACTCTGACGATTAAGACTTATATGCTTTAAAACAATGCCCAAAGCAATAAAAATAGGATGACGAAACGTAAAAGTATTGTTCAGGGTGCCAAACATAAGGTCATATGGCACTACTGAAGAAATTTCAGTAAAGTTGTACTCTTGTAAAGCTAGAAAGGCTGAATGGTATATTTGAGTTAAATGAGAAATTTAGCTCACGTTACATCGCTTAGTAGACAAAAAAAAGAGCGTATCTATATGATTCTGCAACAAATATGGCTAATGACTAGTGGAGGGATATTCTCTGTTTAATAATAAATGAAGTACTTTGCTTGGCTTATACAGAATGATTACATTTAATTGCACGCTTCAACAGCCAGGGATCTCTTTAATGGCTTAAAGAGGAATTCCACCATTTCCCCCTAAATGTCTGCATACTTCAGTGGTTGAGATGTAAGCAAAGTCATTCAGAAGACTTTAATGTCAAATGGTTTACTGGTTCACAAATCTTACTGAGGCAGATTTCCTTACAGTATTGATGATATGAGTAAACACAAGTACAGCCATTTTATTCACTATTTAAATGACCGGTGAATCTGCATTGTATTTAGGATTTATTTACAGAATTATAATAATATATAATAATATAAAATAGGTGTAAATATGAACAAAATAAGTGTTTGAGGACTGATTTCTCTTAGAACAGTCTGCATGTACCTGTCATGGCTGGTTAGGCTGGACACCAAGGGACGAACACTCGCAGAGAAGGATCCAATGCAAGTACTTTTCTTAACAAAAAAGGGGTACAACACAGAGGGTAAACGAAGCAAACAATGCAGCAACTAAAGGGACTAAACAGTAAAACAACGCAAACTCTACAATCAAAACAAGCGAACACAAAAGCACACCTGAGACCAGGGGGGCTCTGGGAGCTGAGCTAAGTGAGCAGGTGAGAGAGAGCTGGGGAACCAGCCACTGAACCCTAAATGGCTAGGCCGACCAAACCTGAAGATGCGAAGTCGAAGAGCTGGAGCGAGAGTCACGGATAAATCCAGGGAGCGAGCGAAGGTGCCTCACAAAACTCGACACTAGAAGAAACTGTGAACCAAACTGGCCTAAACAAACCGTGATCTGAGTCATGAGCCTCTTGGGCTACCTCAAGGCTCTGAACCTACAATTCTCGGTAAGGAGCTCTGTAGCCAAACTCCTTAAGTGCCCCCCTGTCTCAGGTGAAACACATTTAGCAAACAAGACGTGATGAACCTGAATCGAACACATGTAAACGTAACTGAACTAGAATCGAATCATTGAATCAAACATGAATGGAAACACAACAAAAGTCCTCATGTAAGCCTGTGGGCGGCTTGGAATTGCCCTGGGGGAGGGCGCGATACAGAGGGACTGACAGGACCTCTATGCTAAATGCATTTTTAAACTGTATGCCTACCTATGAAATTATCATTAAACAATTTCTTCATTTGCTTCATACAGGAACATCAGTCTTTATTCAACATTTTTAGATTTGGCTCTTATTAAACTTGTTAGGCGTCTGGATCCATTCACCACCACCATTGTGAACAATTCTGACTGTTAGTTTCAGTAGAACAAACAGTACTAATGACTTTATTTACACCCTAACCATTTAAACCTACAGGCAACTGTTGACTAATTGTTGAAGTTCTCCTTTAAATGAATAGTTTCATCGAACATGGCTAAAAGTGAATGAAAGGCAGTAATTAGCATTATGTTATCTTTATGATGCTTATTATTGGCTGTGTGCTTTAATTAATTGTTAGCAACATTAGCATCTGTTAACTAGTGGTGCAGTGTTTTTAAGATGATGTGAAATCGGAATGTTGGTACATAAACACAACACACACATACACGTCTAAAAAAGCACACACACAACTGTATGGATGTGCTAGTTTAGGCTTGTGTTGGTGCGTTTAAGGGCAGACTTTAAGCTGTCATCTTCATTTCACTGCATTGGTCAGCACTGGTCTTCACTTCAGGGCGTCTTCCCTGAGCCCGCCAGCCCGAGAGCGCCTGGCTCAAATTTCATAATCCTGCTCTTTGCATGTGTGGACACGTCCACTGCCCACGAGAACACCCGTCTCATAGAAATTAATCCATTGATCCTTTCCTCGCACGTCAGTCACGGCACAATTTAGAGTCAGATTTATGGGATGTCAAGAGCAGCACTCTATGCTCTGAATCAATAATTAAAGAATGATATTTTTTAAATTGAAGGGCAATTTAAAAAAAATAATAAGCCAAAGCAGGTGTGTTCGGATGAGGAGAGATGAGGAAGGGGTTTGGAGACGGGAGCCACTAATAACTAAGCAAGTCGAGGGGTCTTGGAGAAAATAAACAGGAGAAACAATAAGGGGAAACATTAAATGTGAGCTCTGCAAAGATTTGTGTAGTGGCGTTTCATTTGGTGGGCTCAAATTGCTATTGGTTCACGGATTCAAGGAGAAGATATCGAGAGAGTTCACCACTAAAACTGAGATTAAAGAAAAACAAAAACATTGAAAAGTCTATGCATTAAATAATGCATCTACTGATTTCAGATGACGTACAAATCCTCACATTCAAGTCTACATGTATTGAAAAAGGAGGCACAGTGGATACTTCTAGCACATATGACTTACAGGGATACAAGATTACAATAGACAGTCAGTGTCAATTCTCAGTGGGCTATAAGCCAACGGTGGCTTGGTAAAGGATACATAGCTGAAGAAGAGTTGGGCAGAATACTTAGAAAAAGCAGTGGTGGTTGAAAACTGAATGCACCGTGTATTACAGAGAACTCAGTAACACTGAGATAAATAACTGATCAGCACAGTGATTTATCAGTCTACTCAGGCTTTAGTAGAGTTCAGTAACACTGAGATAAATAACTGATCACCACAGTGATTTATCAGTCTACTCATGCTTTAGTAGAGTTCAGTAACACTGAGATAAATAACTGATCAGTAAAGTAATTTATCAGTCTACTCAGGCTTTAGTAGAGCTCAGTAACACTGAGATAAATAACTGATCAGCACAGTAATTTATTAGTCTACTCAGGTTTTGGTAGAGCTCAGTAACACTGAGATTAATAACTGATCAGCACAGTGATTTCTCAGTCTACTCAGGCTTTAGTAGAGCTCAGTAACACTGAGATAAATAACTGATCATCACAGTTATTTATCAGTATACTCAGGCTTTAGTAGAGCTCAGTAACACTGAGATAAATAACTGATCAGCACAGTGATTTATCAGTCTACTCAGGTTTTGGTAGAGTTTAGTAACACTGAGATAAATAACTGATCAGCACAGTGATTTATCAGTCTACTCATGCTTTAGCAGAGTTCAGTAACACTGAGATTAATAACTGATCAGCACAGTGATTTATCAGTCTACTCATTCTTTAGCAGAGTTCAGTAACACTGAGATTAATAACTGATCAGCACAGTGATTTATCAGTCTACTCAGGCTTAAGTAGAGTTCAGTAACACTGAGATTAATAACTGATCAGCACAGTGATTTATCAGTCTACTCAGGCTTTAGTAGAGTTCAGTAACAGTGAGATTAATAACTGATCAGCACAGTGATTTATCAGTCTACTCAGGCTTTAGTAGAGTTCAGTAACACTGAGATAAATAACTGATCAGTACAGTGATTTATCAGTCTACTCCTGCTTTAGTAGAGTTTAGTAACACTGAGATAAATAACTGATCAGCACAGTGATTTATCAGTCTACTCATGCTTTAGTAGAGCTCAGTAACACTATATGTTGTATAAAGTAACTGCATTATGAATACTATCATTTTGAAAACTAGTACAATATTCTGACAATTATCAAAAGCTTGTATTTTTATATTTATTGTTTATTTTAGTTATATTTTCTATTCTATCCAAAGCCCGCAAGACATCTTCAAGATGTGCTGAAGTCTAAATGTGCTAATAATGAATAAAAGGACTGAGTGAATTTCTTCAACACACAATACTCTGCCAAACGTGGAGTGATGCCAAAGAAGAACCACTTTTAGTTCCCTAAAGGCTGATTCAAATATTAACTCCATGAAACATCATCTAAGTAAATGAAATGTGCTTTTTAAAGAGATTGGGTGTAGTTCCAGCGATCCAAAGAACCTTAAAACCTTAAAAACCTTAAATCCTACACAAACCATGCCTACGTGGCCATACAGAGAAACAATGCAATACAATTCTCTGTCTATGGAAATACAGGGAAAATGTTGTTGTTTCATGGATGCAAGCATCTTTGTGAAACTCCTCCCTGCTCGCTCCACCCCCGAAGATGATGCAAAGCAGCCATGGCTGATTAACTTAGATATATGACATCTGCTTCAATCCTGCTGTTACAGCAGCTTTATAGCCTGCTAATATACTTCTGGGCATGTTTTAACAGCGGGATGTCATTGGTAATATTCTCTGTCACTCAGTGTGTCTGAAAATAATTGCCCACCCAAAACAGGCATTCCTGCCGCTGATTGAGGTTCTGCACTCTGCGGTTTCCAGGGAAAACCGGTCATCTGGGGACAAGGGTTCACACCAAAGCACTACATAACAAGTTGGTCAACGTTGTATCAGCATATACAGTCAATGCACATGCACAATCCTGGCATTTGTATCTCAAAGGGATACCTGATTAGCCAAGAAAGGTTTGGTGTGTGATGTTTTGCACTGGAGCTAGAGGGCTAATTTAGCTAACAAGTCAGGGAAGCTTGTCATAGAGGCCAGTTAGCATTGTGTTAACTGCATGTGTGACTCATCACATCCTTGAAACCATGCTGAGTTGTTAAGTAATCTCAAATATACTATCAGTGTCAGAAAGCACATAAGCAACAAGGACTTTTTTTTATCCTATTAGCTCTGGCCTTATAAGGCATCCTTCATTGCATTATCTCTTTTAAAACAATAGTAGGCAGCATTTCACCCAAAAATAACAGCTTTAGAATCATTGTGATGCTCCACTGACCTGTAGCTACTCCAGGCCGGGACACTGCCAACTTTGGTGTATATGCAGTTCAACACTTTTTTTACATATTTGTGTAAAATCTTGTGATTTTACTCTACCGCCTCAGTCCACATGCTTCTTCAGATGAGTCAGATGAAGGCTCTGTATCTCATCTCTGCTTGTCCAGAAATACATGTAAAAAGCATCCTTAAGGGTGCCTTAAAGTGTGAAATACACTTCCTGACTGTAGGGAGAGCCTGTAGAGAGTAAAAAATACTACTATCCATAATTAAATAATATATAATAACTATCCTTATAAACTATCCATAACACTGCTTTATTATTATTATTTTTTATATTATATTTTTTATTTATTATTTATTTTCATCTAAATCTTCATGTACTACTATGCGGAATAAAATCCATCCATCCATCCATCCATCCATCGCAGAGTCACAGTGGATCCAGAGCCTTCCCAGAATCATTGGGTGCAAGGAATACACCTCTGGACAGTGCATCAGTCCAATACAGGGTACCACACACACAACAATTCTCTCACACCAAGGGACAATTTAGCATAGCCGGTCCATCTACCATGTGAGTTTTTTTTTCTTTTTGGTGGGGGGGGGGTGCAAAGTATCCAAAGAAAACCCACGAAGACATGGGGAGAACCGACTAAACCCTTCAAAGACAGTGATCAGAGTGAGAAACGGACCCACAACCCCAGACCCCTGTAGCTGTGCAGTAGAGACACTACCTGCTGTGCCACTGTGACACCCTTGGTAACAATCGATAATATAATATTTCACCACCCCCTCCCAATGCTCAGCTGGCTCAGAGACTCTACCTGATATTGAGTTTCCTCTGGAAATACTGGAAAGTCATGAAGAATGAAGGATTTAAGATAAATGCATTATAATTTCCAAATCACACACACAAGAAAGGTTGTGTATGGATGCTAGACCAATGGATGGGTTGTCCTTGTTGCATTATCTAATCATAATTACATTTCAGAATAAAAAAAATGCACATTAATGACATTTTCACTTTCCTATACCCAAGCCAACGCACCCCAAGGCTCTAAAGCTTCTGAGGCGCATTATAAAAGTGCCGTCCAATTACATTTGCATTGCATCTCTCGGGTTGCTGCTTAATTAACACATTGTCACTGGGGGTTGACGAAGATAACACCAATTATCAATTCATGGCTTGATACAGAGTCTCGCCGGTCTTACTTTATGATCAGCAAATTGCAATTATAGTTTTTGAGGGTAGAACTCGGTCTCTAGCTTTGATGAAAATTCATGACTCACGTGGTTAGATGAGCGATCCGAGCAACGATCCGCAATAAACACTGAGTTAAACAAATTAAAAATAAATAAAAGCCCAACATTTTAATGAGAAAAGAAAGAGAGCTTCTCCGGAACATAACGTTTATCTATACATCTAAAAGCCTGCTCTGTCTGCGGGCTCTGTGGGATAAAAGAGCCTAGTCAATGTCTCTTCATTATGCCTGTATACCGTTGTGACTAAGCATCACCCCGATTCATTCACTGTATTTGACAGCAACAGCATCCTGTTCGTCTGACCTTTTCATACAAGCCACCCTGGATATATCAATAATAGACAGCATAATCCATTACGTAGCAGGTGCTCCTGTCATGTCATGTGTTTTGGTGCCGCTTCCAGTGTTTCAAAGCTGATGGTTCTGCTCAGTCAAATCAGCAGAGACAGGAAAAGCTCCAGTACACACGAAAGTAAAATTGCAATAATGACACTGACATTGACTCTAGTTGTAAAACGGGGACTGTGTGGTTAGCTTGTTATGGTTTTGACAGCAGCATCATTGAAGCAGTCCTGTATACTCAGAGATACAACAAAGGCCTAAAAAGTGAAATTAAAAGCCCCCTATGCTTCTTTTATTTATTTTTATTTTAAGGTTAATTATTATTTTATTATTATATTTTATTACTATTAATTATTATGACTGTGTGAGCTTATTTGCAAAAAAAAAAAAAAATTGCCCGACCATTTTCCAACCTTTTTTTATCCACTAAAATTCAAAAGGATATTTTTGTTACCGCACCTTTAAGACATGTATGTATTTTGTAACGTGTATTGAGCCTCATTTGAAAAGCACTCAGGGCTTCAAAGTTTACATAATAATCGTGGACAAGAATGTTGTGGCTAAATATTTAATGCAAACAAAAAAAAAACAAGAATTCAGTGTAAAGTTTTTTTTTTTTTACATTCTGAAATCAGCACGGTCAAAATGATACATACAGGATAAAAAAAATACATATACGCTCTTATATTATTAATTCAGGATGCTGAAAGATCCAAAATGTCGTCTAACTTGCCAACATCTCTTAGTTTCCTGTTAGTCATCATGATTGACTACAGCTGGTAGCTTCTCTGCTCCCACACCAATGAAGTGTGTTTAACAGCATTAATTGGATTGATCAACAAACAGTACAGCGGTAGATTCCAAGGAGCTCCGTGTAGGTCTGATGATCATTGATAAACACAAGCCAGGAGTGTCTTCTGGAGCCATTTTTAAATAACTGCAGATTCCAAGATCATCAGTTTAGTTATATGCAAGTTAGTAGGAGGTGTAGCCACTTTGCCAAGGTCTAGAAGAAGACTTGAACAACCCAAGAACCTGCCTGACATGACTGTCACTGTCTACAGTCAAGTGGGTGTTATATCGCCATGGACTGACAGGCTGCCATCCAAAAAAGAAGCCCTTGTCAGCTAAAGTTTACAGCTGATCACATGGACAAACACAAAAGCCGTCTGGAGGACAGTTTTATGTTCAGATGAGAGAAAGAATGAGTTGCTTGGCCGCAATTAATCAGAGGAGTAAAGGTGAAGAATTCAACCCTAAAGAACACTGTACCAACTTTTAAGCATGGTGGTGGTAGCATTATGGTTTTGGTCTGTTTTGTATGTAACTAACAGAAAACAGGAGGAACTCAAGAACATGTAATAATTATAATTGATTATTATTTAAATAAATAAAGAATAATTAATAATTTCATGGATTTATTTATTTGTGCATATTTAAGAGCTGTTCATTCAGCTAATGTTTATATCTGCAGTGGAGTGTCCCAAGTATTTAGGCCCTCTGGGTCATTTCAGTCAGTCAGAGGTCCTTGGGAACGGGACCTGATTGCCTGGTCGGTAATGCATCCCTGAAGATCCAATCAAGTTTGTTCTCTATGCCAGGTCAAAACTCCTAGTAACCAGTTAACCAGGATTTATATGACAATAACGTCTCACTTTTGTTCAGCGCTCAAGGTACGGTGATATTTTTAGATTCATCGAATTTTATTCCCCATCCATCTTGGATTTTACACATTGTGACATTCAATCTCATCTGATAAATGAAGACGGGTGTAGGCGGTTGGCACGGAGGCGAGATGCATGTGTTTTTTTAGTTATAGCAAGATCTCCCTGCTCTGAATTAGGTGTTATCAGACAATCAGTCCAGGCAGTGAGGAGGGTGGATACTGTCGCTGTTGTTTGGATTGGAGATAGTGGACTGAAGCACAGCAGGGATGTGAGCTCTACAGTCATGAGAGAGGCTCAGATAAGCACTGTTAAAGTGCCTACTCCACAGGAGAAACAGCAAGACATTGGCCAAGCAAAGAATCACTATGCTCGCCACAAAATTCACTGCTCCTGTTGGGATTAAAAAAAAACAAAAAAACAACTTACAAGAATAGCTCTACAAATCTAATTCACAGAAGGTCTCTTCTGTAGGCAATCAGGTAAAACATGGTTGGTGTATGAGGTTTGCTTTTTTTCACTGGAGACACGAGCCTAATGTTCAAAAGCAACAGCAGCTTGCAATGGAAGCCAATTAGCATCCTCGTCAGCAAACCACAAGAGCTGGAAGTTTTAAATGATTGTTTTTGATGATATAAAACTCATATAATTGTGTAATACATGAGTTTTGTTGACTTTTACAGAAATGGTAGATGTGGCCAGAATGATGAATGAAAGCTGAATAATACACAGCAAGAATAATAAAAGGTATAATAATAAAACTAATATCCGGACTATGACAGAATTAGAATTCCAAATGGCTAATTACATGGCAAATAATATTAATCTTATAATGTCTTGTTGTAGTAAAACATCCAAAAAATGACATTAATATACAAAAATATTCAATATTTCAAGTGATTTCCAAACCTTTTGAACAGTAAAGTAAATGATCACACATTTGAGCTGCTTCATAATCTTAAACAAACTTGCTAATGTGGTTTATAATCCTGTACTATACATGACGCAAGCCTAACTGCACTTCTCAATAAAATCATTAAGTTAACCTAACTTACATACTACAAAAATTTGGGATCATGTAAGCTGATTAAGCCAAATTAACTAAAAATGAGTAGCTGAGATACACGCTCAGTTGAGTTAGACTGACTGAGTGAATTAAGTTGTTTTTAATAAAATATGGTGACCTTTAGGGTGGGCTTTAAGTTTGGGCAGAGCAACCTTGGTTGAGGAAAAAACTCTCACCTTTCCTATTGGCTAATGGCACAGTCTATTTTCATACTCCACCCTTACACAACCCCAGTGTGTAGTCTTTCCCCCCAGGTGGTGTTATTGGATGTATATTGAATAGATATATTTCACAGCCTATACTGCACATCTACTGAAATTAGGCTGCATATTTGCTGTGAATTAATATGTAAATATTCATGACAGTCCAAATGTGTTTCAGTCCAGACAAACTGCTTTTTTAATGAGGCAAAATACAGGCACTCTGAACAGAGCTCACTTACATACACCAGCCTGTTTAATAATAAAGGATATAGTGCAATGTGGAAAATGGTCATGAAAAAAAATTGACTATCATTTTTGGGGACAGAAAACCACACAATAGTGCACAATAGCATATGCGGACTTTGGGGGGGGAGGGGGGGTAGAATATAAGGCCTTTAACATCATGATTTATACATGAAGATTTACATAGTTCTAATTAGATTAGGGATATATGATTCATTACTTGTTACAGTTAGCCTCACAAGCCTAATAGCACCAGTGCAAGAGAAGAGATCAAATGTGTTTGCTTGATTTTCACCAAACTGTTCTTTAAACAAGACACAAGGATGTGCCTGAACACAGAAATCGAGCTTCTGGCTGGAAGCTTGGCAGAAAAACAGAACAGATGCTTGGGCCTTATACAGAACATTTCCTCTCATTCCCTGACAGATAATAATTCCCTGTTTAAATAACAACCACGTCACTTAAACGGCCACTCGTATGCATGCCCGTTGCTGAAGAACAGCTGTCTAATCACTCAGGCATCAGGCTCTTCCTCCTGTAAGGCACAAATGCGCTTCAACCGAAAAAAAGGCCTTTATTCCCAACCACGTCTGAAGTACACAGTGTACCTTTAAAGGCTAAAATGGCAATTAAAAGGGGGAAGTAATGTAGGATGTAAGGTGTTTCTTCTGGATCGCAGAGCTGAGGAAAACACGGACAGGAAGCAGAAAATGCAGTGTCACTGCCGCCGAAAGAAATGCAGAGATTAAAATTTCATTCCTCGTTCGAGAGGAACCCACCCTACTTTTTTAACTACGTGCTGCAGACGGAGACATGTACAGGAAATGCTCCAAAGGACTGATCATGTTTTAAACAGACTTCCCCCTCCTCAAATATTAATAACCAAAGATTCACACATTAATCTTTCATTATCTGCATCTTGCCTGCGTTTGCATACATTAGGAGCTTGGGTGGTTGCCCACAATGATATTACACTGATTGTCAATTGAGAGGCATTGTGTTGTCTTTTATCAGGCCAGCTCACAGCAGCATTTGCAATTGCTTACAATTGCAATAGGCTTTTGTCCCGCAGTATATTACATAATAGCACAATTGTAGCGTCACTTTGTCACTTGATGGCAAACAGAATAATAAAAGTGGCTTAAATAAAATCTGGTATTATAAAATTTCTCCCTTCTCTGTAAAGTTAGCATTCCAGAAATACCATAGCATTCAAGGTTTGGGAATGTCTATGAAAAAGTACAGGTTTCTGAAGCACAGTTGTATTAATCGTATGCCTTCTGGTCCTTACAACCTAAGTCAACCATGCCATTATTAATTTAACACAAATAAAGACAAAATGGAAAAGCCATGTGTGAAAAACTAAGTGCACTCCATGAATCAATAGCTTGGAGAACCACCTTTAGCAGCAATAACTGGAAGTAATGGTCCAGAGGTCTTGTTGTTTGTTCAGATGCATCTTTGCAAACTGAAGCCGTGCAAAGGCTTTCTCCTGGCAACCTTTCCAAGCAAGCCATACTTGTTTAGTCTTTTTCTAACTGTAATGTCATGAACTTGAACATCTTACATGCTAACTGAGGCCTGAAGAGCTGTTGGGTTTTTGCAGTTTCTCTGAGCGCCGCATGGGGTGAATTTGCTGGGATGTCCCCTACTGGCAACTGTGTTGAATGTTTTCCACCTGTGAATAATCTTTCTCACTGTAAAACTTTGGACTTCAGATTGTTTGGCAATGGTCTTTTAACCTTTCACAGATTGATAGGCAGCAGCAATTGCTTCTTTCCTCCTCCTTAGCATTGTGTTAACACCATTCTGAAAGCTCCAGACCAGCAAACTTCCCAAACTTCTGCTTTTATAGAGGTGGTCACACTTGCTGATGAGTTAATCAACGGCATTGAATCTGCAGCATCTGGCTGCTACTTACCCTCTTAATTCTTATGGAAGCAATAAGGGTGTGCTTAATTTTTCTAGTTTTTGGTCTAGTTTTTGTTAAATAAATAATAGCATGGTGGAATTTGCGGTGTCCTTATTTTAAGACCTGTTTAATGCCATGCTATGTAAAACCACAGAATTCAAAAAGGGGGTACCTAGTTTTTCACATGAGTGTACATATCATACAAACTGTACGGTTTACAGGTATGGTTTAACAAAGACTCAAATGTATGCAAATTGCCTCACAGTTTACGACCCAATCAAATCAATAGATTTAACATAGAAGTTTAGTCTCTGAATCGTGCTACTTAAGTTTTAAACTGGAACTAAGACTAATGTTGCTAACAAACACCATAAAATCAATAGTTACCCAACAATTCTTTGCTATCCACAAATGTCCACACACTTCTCTCCATTCATTCATTCAATGTTCTGGTGTTTGCTCTAAAGACAACACTGCTTCTTTTTGCCAGACTAGGGTACAATTTTCCCAGTCAGGCAAACACAACATGCTACGTCAGCAAGAATCATTGGGCAAGACTCCTAATGCTACTTTCACCAGCCTGTGTCGATTTGTCACCTTGGAAAATAGCACCAGCTAAATGTCATGAATGCAAATGTTCAAACCGCATCAGTGCTTTATTAAGGTTGTGCAGACTTGACGATGTCTTTTAGGACACAGTTCACTGTCACACAGGCATAAGGATGCTACAGAATGTTGCCGGATCTGTTGTTGTTATCTGCAGTGGTCCATCAGAACACTTTTTTTTTGTCTGAAGCAGCTACGCTCAGCTGCACAGTGAAGGTTTGCTCATTTTTATAGCTCAAATAATATCATACAAGGCCCTAAAGCACACTGATAAGTCTGCATAACTTTGATGAACACCTAGAAGCATTTTAAACAGGCAGAGAGAAGAATGTGTGCATGTATGTGTGCACACCCCGGCAACAGTCCATTTTCATGCCTTCCACCTGCATCGATTAAAATAGCAACAGTGCGTGCGAATATATCTACGCCGATGGGCGTGGGGGTCTCAAAATGAGGTGTGTTCAGGTACTGACTGAAAACAATCTAGGCAGACATCAACAGTCAGACGTTCATTGCTGTCTTGGCAGTGAACTGTCAACACAGGCAAGTGCCCAATGCGCGTACACCCCCGCTTGTTACGCACACATGGACACACAGCAGTGCACAAACCCATAGTGTGGCCAGTTGGCGGCTATGCCAACTTTTCCATCAACAATAAACAGAATTAAAATAAAATAACATTATTCTAGAGGCGAGATGCTCCACCGCTTCGATAAGCCTTCACAGATGCCATGCGGCATTGAAATAGCAATCCGCCAAAGTCAGACTTAGTACATGGCTTTTGAGCACTTTGAGCCATGCAAGGCATACTTTTCCTGTCATTACAACAGCAAAGACACACTGACGCACTTAATTAAGCTGCGTTGTGCACAGTCCATGGCTTGATTGGTGGTAATGTGTGTGGGCAAGCAAACAGCCAAATTA
Source organism: Salminus brasiliensis (assembly GCF_030463535.1). NCBI lineage: Eukaryota > Metazoa > Chordata > Actinopteri > Characiformes > Bryconidae > Salminus > Salminus brasiliensis. The sequence continues at coordinate 28,517,526 of NC_132886.1, forward strand.
TGATGGCTAGATGACTGCACCAGGCAGGTCTGTTAAAGACTTTTTCTAGTATGCAGTGGTCAGTAACCACCAAAAGAGGTCTAAGAAAGGGCAACTGGTGAACCACTGACAAGATCATAGGCACCTAAAGCTCCATTGATGCAATCCCAGAAGGCCCCACCTCACAACTTGCAGGACTTAAAGCATCTGCTGCTAACATCTTGGTACCAGATACCACAGGACATCTTGAGAGGTCTTGTGGATTCCATGCCTCGAATGGTCAGATCTGTTGTGGTGGTAAAAGAGGGCCTACTCAGTATTACGCATGATCAAAGTGTAACCAGCTAAAGATGTGTGTTATTAAAACCATACTTATTATGGGTTTTATTTCTCTGAGATAAAGTGTTAAACAGTAAAGAGCATAAGCCATCAACATTGTGATGGCATTGCTGAGCTACTTTAGCTGTCTGTCAGCAGTTCCTAAACTTGGTTATGAAGTCAGAACCCCTCCAGATTCCTCCAGATTGCCTGGACCTAGATAAGGAGATTTTGTGACCACAGCTTTCTAACAGCCCTGTGTTGGGTTTATTTTTGGTACATCCTCATTTTCAAAGTAATCCTTGGCTGTTCCTCACCCAATTAGGCACCAAAGAATGCCTGGAGCCTTATTGCAAATTACTGCAAATGAGTACCAAGTTTTTAAAGCAACAAGACATCCACATGCTAATCAGATAACATTGTAATACATTAATTTTACTGGAAAATAACAAATACTTTGTGCAACTTTATATATACAGCACCACTCAGGATCTTTCTAAGGCGGCATACTTTAACTTACCGGATGTTTTAATTGTACCTAAACTAAATGCCACAAAATAAGCATTGTTGGTTCCATAAAGAACTTCTCTTTTTAAAAGAGATGTATGTGCGAGGAACCTTTTAAAGATTTATAAACCTTGTATTAAAGCGCCTTTACCAATAGGCCTTTACATTTATTTTTTTTAAAAGTATAGTACTGGAGACATCAGTATGATTATGAAGAAATGACTTATCTTAATAGTTTTTAGTCAATAGTTATTTAAATTATATAAATAATAAATTAAAGCAGCAGTCCTTATAATATTTTTTGTTTAAATTGAAAGCATTAGTATTCCTGAGAGAAGTGGGGGCAGACTATTCTAATAAATATCAGTGAGCTGGCATGACCATGATGAAAAGTATGTATTCATGTAATGTATTCATTCTAAAATCAGAGCAGTCTGGTAGGTTTTCGCAACAGTTTTTCAGGCCTTGCCACATGTCTTTATGTACTTTTTACAGAGCCTCTTAAAGGTTGCTGAGCTGGTTACTTGAGCAATCACGGCATTGTCGAAGGCACATATACAAAGGAACGGCTACTGCAAACATACAGATGGAAATCAGAATGCACACTCCTCTATCACCCACTGTCAAACCAAAGGAACGTAGAATGTCATGTCTGCCCCTGTTGTCATGTCTACCTTTGTTTTGTGTTGCCATGTGCTCCCAAGCTCTGTTTGTATCTTGTCTGTCCTCGCCACACCTGTTCCACCAGTGTCTCCTACATATCCAACAGGGGGTCCCGGAAGGGGGGATCCGTCTGGGCACATCTGGCCTAGGGATTATCCACTATGTCCATTTGCTGGTCTGGTCTTCTATCACGGTTTGTCACGAGACAGAGGCGGACATACACGCTGGATCTTTTAATACAAGAATTCCATAAACAGGCCAAATCAACAACCCGTGAAACCACCATGAACATTCACAAGCACACATGCACAAGACCAGACAAAGGAAGGCTGAAACAAAGGGGTACTCATACAAAACCTAACAAGGGCCTCATGAGGAACACCTGGGACTAACAAGGGGGCATGGCTACAAAGGAGACACTGGTGGAAACACTAATGGACAGGTGGGGCAAGGGCAGACGACACTAACAGAGCCATGTGCTTGGGAGCACATGGCAACACAAAACAAAGGCAGTCATGACAACAGGGGCAGGCATGACAAGAATTACAACTGAAGAGAGTATGGCAGAGTAACACTGTTTATTTATATTGCTGCACCTCAAATTAAACCTTTAGACTCAAATTTTCAGTTTTCTACATTTAATGGACATAACTGTAGTCTTCCCTATGCTCTGTGCAATTACACATTCTCACCAGAGAGGTCTCTACAACCCCAAATGCCCAAAACCTACGGACTATTGCTAGCACTAAATAAATAATAATGAATTAGACACATGCTTTCGATGGTGATAAGGGGGGCGCTGAGGACACTTGAGAAACATCAAGAGTGTAGGTAAATATAAATATCAAAATATCACCAGCATAAACTGAAAACACCTACTTGCCCTCTACGCCTGTCCTAGCCGTTCAAAGATCACCAGCACCTGTTCCTGATTGTTTAGGACTTGATAATGCACTTCTCTCCTGTCCTGTTGGTATATGCTATCTTAGCAACACAGAGCTGCATTATTTATGGTTTGTTGCATAAGTGTCTTGGCCCTTGTGTTTAGAGTTCACTAGTATGGATTTACACTGTTTACACAGTTTTGTCTTATGGATTTATGAGGCTCTGTGCTGGTACGGCATCCCAGGTTGAGCTGATGTGCTTATGCTTCCAACTGCTTGTGATTCTTCCTTTTTTTGTCCTTAATTCAATATATTTAATAATAAAAGTACCAACATGTAAATATACTACAGTCCTTCTCCAGTTGCAATCAAAATTATTCAACCCCCACTGCAAATTAGACCTTTTAGCAAAAATGTACAAACTTTCAGCTGTTTGCAATGAACCAATCAAACAAGGATCAATTTAAGTAGCTCAACACAACTAATATAGCAAGTGTTTCCCCCACATTCAACACAAAATACCACTTTTACTGACCGCTGCAGTCTCAGAATTATCCTCCTGAATAGACTCTTTCATAAGAGCACATATTTCACACAAATCAGTAGTCAAATCAAGGCCTTTATTAGCATCAGGTGTGTTTGAGATAAAACACATCAAATACCTGGACCAGCTGGGAGTTTGGTGACTGTGACGTTTGATAAGAAGTATGAAGTATGGCTAAGTCAAGAGAGTTCAGAGAAGAGGTCATAGCCTTCGAAAAACAAGGAGAAGGATACAGAGCAAAGGCACTGAATGATTCTACAGATACTGCCAGAAGCATAGTACAGGTTCAAAGTTAAAGGAACACTGGTTACACTACCTGGACATGGCAGAAAGAGAAAGCAATCACCGGCTGCCACCAGATTCCTGAGGAGGCATGTGGTTAAAAACCCTGGAGTGAATGCCTGTAAACCTCTACTGACCCAAATGTAGAAGAATAGTCAGCTCCAATCTGATCAAATGCATATAAATTCATATTTCGGGCCTATGGATCAGTGGTTTATGTGACTAAAGAATGAAGCAAACACTGAATAGACCATCCTGCATACAGGGAAGCTCAGTAATGCTCTGGGACTGGTGTGTACTGCCTCTGGCACTGGAAACCTGCAGCAAGTGAAGTACAAGATGGATTCAATCATGTATCAGAAAATCCTTGGATATAAAGCAATGCCTTCTGTGAGGAAGCTAAAGCTTGGGTGTTATTGGACCTTCCAACAGGACAACAATCCCAAGCATCCCTCAAAGTCTACCAAGGCTTGGTTTCAGCAGAAGTCCTGGAAGATTCTGGAACTAAACAGAACCACATAGCCGAGCTTCGGACAGGCTGGGGCAAAACTAAACAGAACCACAAAGCCGAGCTTCGGACAGGCTGGGGCAAAACTAAACAGAATTACAAAGCCGAGCTTCGGACAGGCTGGGGCAAAACTAAACAGAATTACAAAGCCGAGCTTCGGACAGGCTGGGGTAAAACTAAACAGAATTACAAAGCCGAGCTTAGGACAGGCTGGGGCAAAACTAAACAGAACCACAAACCCGAGCTTCGGACAGGCTGGGGCAAAACTAAACAGAACCACAAAGCCGAGCTTCGGACAGGCTGGGGCAAAACTAAACAACCACAAAGCCGAGCTTCGGACAGGCTGGGGCAAAACTAAACGGAACCACAAAGCCGAGCTTCGGACAGGCTGGGGCAAAACTAAACAGAACCACAAAGCCGAGCTTCGGACAGGCTGGGGCAAAACTAAACAGAACCACACAGCCGAGCTTCGGACAGGCTGGGGCAAAACTAAACAACCACAGAGCCGAGCTTCGGACAGGCTGGGGCAAAACTAAACAGAACCACAAAGCCGAGCTTCGGACAGGCTGCGGCAAAACTAAACAGAACCACACAGCCGAGCTTAGGACAGGCTGGGGCAAAACTAAACAGAACCACACAGCCGAGGTTCGGACAGGCTGGGGCAAAACGAAACAGAACCACAAAGCCGAGCTTCGGACAGGCTGGGGCAAAACGAAACAGAACCACAAAGCCGAGCTTCGGACAGGCTGGGGCAAAACTAAACAACCACAAAGCCGAGCTTCGGACAGGATGGGGCAAAACTAAACAGAACCAGAAAGCCGAGCTTCGGACAGGTTAAGGCCAACTCAAAACAAAACCAACAGCAAATCAAGAGGAGAAAACAAGGAGCAAAGTACAAAGAAACAAGGCAAGGCGAGGACCAAGCAAATCTGACAATTTCCCTAAGAGCAGACCATGGACCACACTAAACAGCATGGTTGACAGGGCTAATTGTGAATCGTGAGCAATGAGGAGGAAGTCCATTTTTTGGAACTGTGGGTGGAGTCCTAAGATTGCCTCGGGGGAGAGCGTGGCACCGAAGGCCTGGCAATTTGTTAATGTTTCAAGAGTGAAACTTTAATTTTCATAACAGGATTTAATGGATTAAAGAACACAACCACGTAATAAGTCTTAAAACTGATTTGTTGGACTAAAGCGTGGTTATTATTATTATAGTCATCAGAATTAGTCCTTCAGCGAGCAAGCTTATATTCCTACACTCTGCCATTATAGCTTATATTATACTACCACTAATATCATATTATTAGTGATTGTAGAGCAAAGAGATTGGAAGAAAAATAGGAGAACTAACTAGGAGAAAACATGAAAACCTTGCACATAAAGCTCACTGGTTTATCGGCTCATGATTGGACGAGTGTGAAGTCTTCTCTGCGGCTGTGTTCAAAATCACACGCAAAATCACAGGAACAAACATATGTCTTTCTGCAGTGTGTGTATATTAAGTCTGCCTACTCTGATATGAGTAGCAAGGTTATTGCTTTTATATTGATTTTGTCATATTTTCTTTTTTTGGGTTCTCAATATTAATTTATTTTTTTAGTAATATTTAACTGTGTATTAATAATTTTTGGTTTGTTTAAGTTCTCAAAAAAGGGAAAGCTTGTTTCAGCAGTACACAGCAGACTTCTCAGCTCGATACGTCAAAGACTTCATACTGAAACACTAAACTCACATTTTTCCCCTCTGAAATACTATTAGACATTATAGTTTTGTAGCTACTTGTTTTTTGAAAACTATTGTCTTTATTTTTATTCAGTTACAACAAGATATATTTCTTTTACTTAACCTTATGGCCTCATTTACAACATGTGGTAAATCCATCTACTCAGAAGTGGAAATACTTTCTCAGAGGTGGGTATATGATAAATACTCAGAGGTGGGTATATGATAAATACTCAGAGGTGGGTATATGATAAATACTCAGAGGTGGGTATATGGTAATTCAGTCTCCTTAAAAGTAAGTATATGATAGATTAGAACATCTGTTCAGATGTGGGTATACGGTAAAACAGTCCCAGCATAGGTGGATATATGGTAAATCAGTTGTCTCAAAAGTAAGTATATGGTAAATCAGTCTGTTCAAAGGTGGTCATATGGTAAATCAGTCTTCTCAAAAGTAAGTATATGGTAAATCAGCCTTCTCAAAAGTAAGTATATGGTAAAACAGTCTGTTCAGATGTAGGTATATGTTAAATCAGTCTTTTCAAAAGTAAGTATATGGTAAATCAGTCTGCAGAGGTGGGTATATGATAAATTGGTCTTCTCAGAGGTAGGTATATAGAAGATCAATCTGTTCTGATGTGAGTATATGATAACGCAGTCTACAATATCTTTCATGACACCTGACATAAAGCTCATAATAACTTATAAAGGCTTCTTTTAAAACATATGAGGTGGTTACATTGTAAATCAGTCACTTAGGAGGTAGGTATATGGTTGCTCAGACTGTTTAGATGTGGGTATTTGGTAAAACAGTCTCTGCAGAGGTGGGAATATGGTAAATTGATCCTCTCAGAGGTAGGTAAACAGCAAATGTGTTGCTTCAGAGGTAGATACACTGTAAATCAATCCCCTCAGTGGTGGTTATAATAAATCAGAGGTGGGTAAACAGTAAATCATTGGCTTCTGAGGTGGGTATACAGTAAATCCCTCTCTTCAGAAGTGGAACTACTTTCTCAGATATATATATATATATATATATATATATATATATATATATATATATATATATATATATTTACTGTATACCCAGTGTATCTACCTCTGAAGCAACACATTTACTGTTTACCTACCATTTATATATATATATACATACATGGTAAATCAGCTTTAGAAATGGGTATACTTAGTTTCCTCAGAAATGGATACTCAGTAAATCGGTCTCCTCAGAGGTGAGTATGTGCCAATTACAGTCCTTGAGGGGCCAGTGTCCGGCACAGTTTGGTGCTTTTCCTGCTCAAACACCCCTACCAAACCTGCTAATTAGCAGCTAAGTTGAACCAGGTGAGTTTCAGCAGGGAAATCACCAAACTGTGTTGGACATTGGTCCTCCAGGACGAGAAGCGAAGAACCCTGGTATTTGTGGTATATATGTGTATACAAATCACTGTACTAGTGCTCCTTAGAGCACGATGCTAATGTGTGATGTGGCACTAAATTGACTTTAGCACCCTCTGTTGGGCCTCAGTAATGGCTGCTATTCTTTTCCTCTTTCTCATCTACCACCTCTCCTGCTCTGTGCTGTCTATTCTGGGAGAACGCTGCTCAGTAATAAAATGTGCAAGCTGGAGAGTGGGTCTCAGGAAGACGGAGATGGGGTGGATTAGGTGTGCCTGCGCATGGCTATGTACACTCAACCACAGAGGGATTTTTAGCATCAACACATATGCTTAACATTTAACCAGCACACACACGCCCTCTCTCACTCCCACCTCTCTCTCTCTCTCTCTCTTTTTCTATCCACACACACGCACACACAGAAACGCGCTTACTTCCTTCCTCACTCAATAACTCCTGGCCACTCATATCATTCTCAAACACATCTACAAACGCACACACAGACCCTCGAAGGACTGCAAACACAGAGCTACTGAATCCCTCTAGTTCCTCTCTCCAGATTACAGTGCCCCTGCACATGAGCGTCAAGCCAGAAAAAGAAAGAGAGAGAGGCTGAAAGTGGAGATTGTAGGTTCCAGATGAAAGAGAGATTAATGCAACACAAGGCCAGAAGGTCACGCTGGCTTGAGAGCTGATGCTGTTTATTCGGTTTGCCTCGCCGCCCCCAGGCTGATTAAGCATGCAGTGAGGCAGGGCCGCAGTGATTAGCGGGGCCCAGGCACAGAGCGGGACCGGAGACAGTGTGTGGGACTTCAGTGGGACACCGGTGGGCTCGGGTGTTATCGACCCACCACACAGATCCCGCTAATAAGACACAGAGACTTAGCGCGCTCGCCCACACATCCACACTCTTGCTCACACGCACGCCTGCTGACACGCAGAGAAGACCAAACTCTACTGTGGGCTTAATGACTGGATTCGTTTCAGGTGGCGTCTTTATTTCGCTTGGGTCATCATTACCAACACAACAGACAAATTCCTACAAATACTTGGCTGCTTGTGGTACAGCAAAAAAAAAAAATCTACTTTGCACAATTGTCCTCTTACCCCAGATAAGCTCCATCAGCCAAGACACGTTTGGCATCTGAAGTTTGCTTTTTTGGTTTTGAGCTAGGAGGCCAATGCATCTCTGAAATGCTTAAATCAACCCACTCTTGACCCAAACCCCACAGCTTTTATGTAATCTCAAATCACTTGCCTATAAGGTTCCAGATGCTGTATAGTCTTATCTATAACAATAGGCTAAGCTAATATACTGTATAGCTAATAATAGTAGTAGCAGCCTTCCAGTCCATTTGTCATATAGAACATTTTGTCATAAGGTTCCAGAGGTCTATGCACCCTAGGTTGATTATTCTATTATTCTCAGTGCAGAAACTTGTGTCTTGTATCTTGTGGGATCCCACAGGGTTCTATTCTGGGACTTATGAAGCTGATATATACAGTATGTAGTGATGAGGGTGACAAAGCGTGGGCTTAAATACAGAGTCCAATCTGATGATTTAGGCATGCAGTTCACACAATTCTAACAATTATGGTTATGGAGTATAAACGTCCATTACTTGTAGGATACATTTTCCTTGGAGCTCTTTGGTCACCAAACATGGGGTGGCTGTAAAAATACAAAGAGCCTGGGCATTTATTTAACTTTTAGCATTCATTTTTTTATATTAATACTTCTGAAAAACAGCACACGGTTTGAAGGGGTTTGGTTACAGATTGACTATTTTGTCATTTTGGCCGATTCTTTTGACTATTTAATCAACTTATTTGTTGTAATTTTACTAGATTTTATATATATATATATATATATATATATATATATATATATATATATATATATATATAAATATATATATATATATATATATATATATATATATATATATATATGTTTTAATATGCAAATATACTTTATGGAACTTCAATGATAATTTTGATATCTCAATGAATATGTACAAAAATGTGCTACATTTAGCAGTAGATCAAGGCCAACAGATAAACTAACAACAGAACACTTTGTAGAAAACATTGTAAATAAATAATAGTAGGGAAGAGAGAGGGGATGTGTGTTTCAGGAGTAAACAGAGGATGGGTCTTGTTTTTCTGAACAATTTGATGAATTACATTGATCCGGATCAGTCACTCAGAGACACGTGGATAAAGCCACAGACCAAAACACATGCAGCATGTGATGTACTGGGTCTTTTTTTTTTTTTTTTGTTCAATCCAGATTACTCGCTGATGCTGTGCTGTAAAGACAGTGCCATGGTGAGGGCAAGTGGGGCTCACTGTTATCACATGTGTACCATGTCTCTGTGTTAAACCATTACTGAGCAAGGATCCCTGCAATATAGCCAGTAGCCATGCAGACAGCCTGCAAAGTGTAACTTGAGAGGTCATGATCAGTGTGTTACAGTATGAGGGTTAATTTCAGCATTACAAGCTGTATATAATACATGTATACGGATTAGCCATAACATTAAAACCACCTACCTAAGAATATGTAAGTTAAGGCATGAACCCCATTGATTTGGACATAATTCAAAGCCTAAATTCACCTTTTTTAGAAGTTCAGGCTGCAGTCGCTCAACTTTTGGTAGGTACTGACCGCTTAATACTTGGAACACCCAACTTGCCAACAATGGGAGTGGATTCTAATGCTTTGAGGTTGAGTTGCTGCCAGTGGCACTGACAACATTGTGAAAGTTGAGGGAATTAGGGATTACCAGCAAGTGAAAAAAATTCATTATCAATTTCTTAACCCCTCGAACGGCTTATGGACTGCCAGTGGGCCTAAGGTGTTATTACAAACTTCTATTACCAGAGAACAGCCCCACCAGTACAACAGAGGCCCCTGTAGTAACTGAGTAATACACCTTAGTGTGTAATAAGCCTTGGAGTGTTAATGTCCTCTTCATCAGGGTTTTCCTTAAAGAGAATATAGATCTTTGCCATAAAGAATCATCTCAGCCAGAGATCTTCGGCCCAGTTCTGCATCGCTACCACGAAGTGTCAGAGCTTTCTGTGGCCTTCGAAGTCGCAATGTGACGGGCTGCTTCACATGAAGAGATTTCTTAAGCTGAATTTGTTTTCCCTGCAAGCTTAAGCACACATGCCAGGTCTCCACAGGCTTGGCCTGTGTTAGGCATGCTGTCTTCATTTTCAAACCACACTCCAGCACATGGAAGCGCCTGCAGCCTGGCTGCCCTCCTGCCTCTTATTCTCTGCATGGGATGCGCTCAGATTGGTCTGTATTATGTTGTACTTGTGCTCCAAAAAAAAGACTCTTAGGCCCACCATACTTTTCAGAAACCCGGTGTCTTTCAAGATTACTCACCCTCGCTGTTTTCACCCTCCATGCTGCCTTCACATCAGAGGCAAAGTAAATTTATTCTTGACAGTTTCCTCCCTTTCATCTGCTTACTTATTTCATCCCCCCTCAGATACATGTGGTATGGGTTTATTAATAGGGTTATTCTTTGCGATTCTTTGTCAGCACCACGTTTGTTTTTCCTCAGGACAGGAGTTGTCGTAGGGCCGCTGGTGTGTTACCTCGTCTGATGTCTCGGAGGGGGGCGTCTTGACATACGTGTGTTTGACAGTTTGTGCAGTTCAATGGCGTGTGAAGACGCTTCGAAGAGAGAGGAACGCTTGCGCTCTCTCTGGTTCCTCGGTCACAAGGACAACTCGAGACCGAGCCCATTACCCACGGGGTCCCCTCTGCTGTACGTCCTCCGACAACTCCCGTCAACTTTAATGACCAGAAGAAAGGAATCGTTAAACCGTTTAGTCATCTGGGGGGGTGGCAAACAAGGAAAATGCAGTAATTTCAATCAGAATGCTTTTTTCCCTTAATGTGACATATGTCCGAATGGGACGTGCGAGTGGGAAATCATGGGCAGGACCATCAGTTTAATCCATGAGGATTTGGAGGGTGAAAAGCAGGCATTTCACAATAATCATGGAGTCAGAGCTGGGTGTTAGTCTGCAGTGTACCATGGAAGGCCACTCACCTCCTGCCTCACCCCTGGCACCTGCATTGAATGTGGGGGCAGGGGATGAAGTACTGATGGAGGAGGAAGAGAAGCCCAGGCCGTATTTAATTAAGCTGCTAACAGAGGTAATGACGAGTGTTTTTGCTCGATAATAGGTGGGAGTGGTATGAGCAGGGGGAAAAACACATGCTATGATATTGCTGGCTAATAAGAATTTGTATTTGGCTACGTAGCAAGGCGTCAGAAGCTGTTTAGAGGCGGGTAAAAGTGACCTAATGTATTGTGCCATGTATGTTAAGTTGTTATTTGACATATAAATAGTAAGCATGTGACTGGGCTAAAAATGCTCAGATACTGTTTTACAAGTCCATGTACAACCCTGTTATTTGTGCCTCAGAATGACACGCACTGATTTTCAGAGTTGGGAGGATTACTTTAAAAATGTACTCCAGTATAGATGTATGAACCTAATCCACAGAATTATGATATAAAAGTTGTGTGATCTAATTACTTTCCATTACTTTTGGATTACCTGTTTTTTTAAAGTCACATATTTCCTTGCCACTGTCGCCGCTGGCTTGCTCACTGGGGGCTCTTTGATCCTTCATGTCTTACATCACTTCTTTTTTGTCTCTGTCTTTTACTAATTTTACTAATTATGTAAAGCTGCTTTGTGACAACAGTTGTAAAAAGCACTATACAGATAAATCTGACTTGATTTGACATATTCAAATAAATAAAAAACAAAAAGCCACTTCATATTTAAACTCAAATGAAACCGCTCTGTGTCTACACTGTTAAAAGTATAACAGTGGAGGTACTTCAATATGAATACTCTTAACTCTCTAATGTTGCGGGTCAAATTGACCCGTTTTAAAGATGAAAAGGAAAATTAGTTTGAATCATTTTTGGTGCATGAAACCTTTTCGGCTAGGCTTAATTAGTGTAATGAGCGTGTAAATGAAAAATTACTCATTTAATGTGTTTATATTATATTATACACATACTGTTCCAGTCTATTAGACCCAGGAGTGACAACAGAGGCTTCAAAGGGTTAAAAATGGTGTTTTGTGTATATTGTAAATTATTATCAAAAGTATACCATCTTTCGATATTATAAAAGATATTAAAAATACTCTTTGAACTGCTTTTGGATTGCTAAACATGAAAATATTATTGCTGTTACAGTTGAACATGTCAGGAGGGTTAAGGTGCTTTGAGGAACCTAAAAATAGAAAAAGGTTCCTTGAAGGTTCCTCAAAGCACCTAAAGAGATTCCTTCACAGTTCTAAACTGAAGAACCTCCAAACATTTCTCAAGGATCTTATCATCTTAATAACAGTGTACAGCAACACCTGTGAACACCAACTACCAAACCATCTCAGATCCATCAAGTCTTGAATCATGACTCGAATCACCTGTCTACTAAATCATATACACCCTTACTGCTGGAACTAAACCTCGTATCCTCATCAAATGGGAACTCAAAGTTCATGAAATCTTTTTATTCCAAGTATTTTGGATGATTTAGATCAGTCTATAGAATCATAATATGCTCAAACCAACATGGATTTCATTTAAAGTGGTCTAAACTGGTTTATACTGGTTCAGTTTGCTGGCGTATGTTTTTGTTCCATCTTGCAGGGTAGTGTTAAAAGGTCTGCTGCCTTTTTAAATCATGTAAGAAACTGATGTGTCATGCTGGATTATCTTTTGAATGAAGAGCCAGCAGTTCTGGAGGTTCACAGCAACATGAAATATTAGAACATGAACATGAAATATTTACATTTAAATTTACATTTATGGCATTTAGCAGACACTCTTATTCTGAGCGACATACAAGGTTATTCGTATCACAAAGGAGGGCTAATGTAGTGTTAGGAGCCTGCCCAAGGACTCTTACTGGTGTATCGCAGCATAGTCACCCAGACCGGGAATCAAACCCTGGTCTCCCACATGGTGTTGTAACTCAGTGGCAGGTAGTGGTGCTATCTGTTGGGCCACACCAACCACACCAAATATTTAGGTTGACTACCTGTGTGTCATGTGAGGACGCAACCTGTTTGAGTTTTGTGGTCTCTGCACAGCTTATGACTGCAAAAACCCACCCCCCCAAACCCCGCCCCAAGCTGGTTGCGTAATTTCCTCATGTCAATTAATTTAGTGGCCAACTGTGCGCGGCAGTTACTTGAAGGGTCAATGGTGGCTTTCAGTGATCTCATGACTTATAAAACCTCACTTGTTTGTTTGTTTGTTTGTTTGTTGCATATTCTTAGAAAGCTTTTAGCTCTCTTTCCCTCGCATACTCTCAGCTGTTTGCTGTGGGGAAGTTTGTCCATCTGCTTATGTTTGAATAAGTGTCTGGCGGAGGATCATCCGAGAGCATCGTGCTAAAACCATATGCAAATGTGTTTGTGAGCGGATAAGAGGGTTCTTCGTTGTGTTTGCGTGTACAAGTGTGTGCGTTTCTCTTTGAAAGTCTGCCATTTAAAAGTCTAGTACTTCCTCCTCCTCCTCCTCCTCCTCCTCGAAGTCAATCTTCTCCTGTCCGCTGCATTTTCAGGGAACATGAGAAGTGAAGAGACAAATCGGAAGCGCAGTTTTATGTTTATTTTTAGATGAAAGTGCAACCACCCCCCCTCCTCCTCCTCCTCCTTTTTTCCTCCTCCACCAACCAGCCCCCCGTACACACTGATTTGCACATACTTGCCTTTCTTCCCTGCCCATTTCTGAACTCACCATGGGGAGTGTTTCTCTCCATGCCTGATGAAGCAGGGACGAGGGACCATTTTGAGCCTCCTCTGCTTTGGTGTTTGGGAAAACCTACTTTGAATCGTGTCTTTCTAGCCATCACCCCCCCCCCCACACACACACACACACACACACACACCTCCCTCCCCACCCCTTTATGATATCTGAGAAGCTCTCTCATCTGAAGAAGCAAGCTTTCATTCTCTCAGCTCGGGGTGGAGATGGGGTGGAAGTGGCAATTTTCTGTTTCAGCCTGCATTCGTCTGATTTAGGAACAGATTCGACTTTTTTTCAGCCTGGACTGGGCAGGTTTCAAATCCTGAAGGTTGATGATATTAGATTTCCTAGAAGCCCTACAAGCCCATGCTGAAAAGATCTAAGAACAGCAACTGCTCACAAGAGAGCAGAGTTGAGTTAATTTAAATGTAATTAGGGTGTAATTAATGTATTGATTGTAGCTGTAAACATTCCCAATGTAAGCTTGTTTTCATTACAATTGTCTCCTTGAATGAATCTCAGACTGAACCCTTGTTCCAGGTGAACAAACTAACTTGGGTCTCCAGTCATTTTCTCAGGTATTCCTATAGAGAAAGGACTGAATGCATAAGAGTTTAAAGGACTGAATGGCTGAAGTTGGCTCACTGTGCTGCCTAGTTGTGTGTTTGTTTATGTCGCTGGACCATGCAACATGACCATGACTCCAGTGGGTTTATTAGTAACAGCTTGTGTGTGCAAGAAACTCCTAGCACTTGAGCAGTTAATATCTAACAAGCACTTGTTAAAAGCATTATGCACTTGGGCAGTTAATACCTAGCTAGAACTGATTAAGAGTAACTCAATCACCTGAGTTCTAATCTGTAACACCTGTCTTACCGCTGATTAGTTTAGGATTTAAGCCCGGGCTTCAGACTTAGAAAGTTACGAAGTACTGTGTTTGGCGATCTACTGAGCATTATCCTCTGCTGATATTTTTCTGTGCATGACTTGAGCTTTGTTTTTTCAACCTTGTCTTCAGCTTGGGGCTTTCTGGTTGTGTTTTTGTACTTTGGATTTCAAAATCCTGCCTGTATTTTCGACTATGTTTTGCCTTATCCTGCCTGTTTGTTGACTTCGATTTTGGAATCCAAACTTTTAATTAAAGCCTCTCTTCCCTTTCAACACTGCTCTTGCGTTGCACATTACAAAATACAGTCCCATTCAAAACTATTTAATTAACTCATGTTTTGAGGAATAAATAGCGATATAGAGAACAAGTGATCAAGCTGAGAATTGAGCTGCATTCCATTCAACAGGTTCTCCAAGTAGTGCCCTTGCATTTCCTGCACAATGACAGTGGGATGTGGGTTAAAAGAACAGCAGCAATGGCCGTTGAAATGTCCTCATCAAAGTAAATTGAATGAATTAAAAAATGTTTTAAGTCAGAATAAGAAAGAAGGCAAAACTCACTGTTAATGGCAAAGGCAAATTACACCGGCAATGACAGATGGGTAAATCTTTCTTACCCTGTTGTAATATTATTCAATACTTCCTCTGCAAGCTGAAGTTCACTTCAAACCAGGGGCATTGCTGTGGGGAGGCCTGTGGGACTTAGGCCCTCTCATTTGAAAGATCCTCACAGATGATCCTCCAAATTATATATAATAGGATGAACCCAGAAGTGCTAAGTTCTTTATCCTTGTACAAAAGTGACCAGCAACGTTGATTACTCACCATTTTCGAGTGTTTACACTCATTGAAAACTGTAAATACAGAGTTTACATTTTAGGATACAGATAGACCACATAAACAACTAATAATCCTATTTTTTTTTCATTCTTGTGTCTTTCAAGTCTTGTGTGTTGAGTAGTGTGTGTTGTCCAAACATTATGTTTTTAAATTGGCCATATTTGACATTCTATTTTTTACTCTGTGATCCACTTGTGATGCTTTTTTTAACCTCTGTTAACCTGTTTTTTTCCTTAAAATGAAATACCCTGTTTCTTTAAGACTGATATACCTCTTTTTTTATTTACTGCCTTGTACTTCGCTAGCACTTAATAATAACTAGTAATTACTCATTAAAAATATATAAAAAATATAATAGATATTCCCTAGCTATAACTTAATAAGTATCACTTAGTCAGTAAATATCTAGCAATCACTCATTAAAACTATCTATCAGTTAGTATATAGCTAGCACTCAGATAATTTGTATAATAGCCAGCACTTGTTAAAAGTATTTAGGACTCGAGTGGTTAGTACCTTGCCAGCACTTGTTAAAAGTATCTAGCACTCGAGCAGTTAGTACCTAGCCAGTATTCGTTAAACATATCTAGCACTCGAGTGGTTAGTACCTAGCCAGTACTTATTAAAAGTATTTAGGACTCGAGTGGTTAGTACCTAGCCAGTACTTGTTAAATGTATTTAGCACTTGAGTGGTTAGTACCTAGCCAGTACTTGTTAAAAGTATTTAGGACTCGAGTGGTTAGTACCTAGCCAGTACTTGTTAAATGTATTTAGCACTTGAGTGGTTAGTACCTAGCCAGCACTTGTTAAAAGTATTTAGGACTCGAGTGGTTAGTACCTAGCCAGTACTTGTTAAAAGTATTTAGGACTCGAGTGGTTAGTACCTAGCCAGTACTTGTTAAAAGTATCTAGCACACGAATAGTTAGTACCTAGCCAGCACTCATTAAACATATCTAGCACTCGAGTGGTTAGTACCTAGCCATTATTTGTTAAACATATCTAGCACTCGAGTGGTTAGTACCTAGCCATTGCTTGTTAAAAGTATTTAGCACTCGAGTAGTTAGTACCTAGCCAGTATTCGTTAAACATATCTAGCACTCGAGTGGTTAGTACCTAGCCAGCACTTGTTAAAAGCATTTAGGACTCGAGTGGTTAGTACCTAGCCAGTACTTGTTAAAAGTATCTAGCACTCGAATAGTTAGTACCTAGCCAGCACTCATTAAACATATCTAGCACTCGAGTGGTTAGTACCTAGCCATTATTCGTTAAACATATCTAGCACTCGAGTGGTTAGTACCTAGCCAGTACTTGTTAAAAGTATCTAGCACTCGAATAGTTAGTACCTAGCCAGCACTCATTAAACATATCTAGCACTCGAGTGGTTAGTACCTAGCCATTATTTGTTAAACATATCTAGCACTCGAGTGGTTAGTACCTAGCCATTATTTGTTAAACATATCTAGCACTCGAGTGGTTAGTACCTAGCCAGTACTTGTTAAATGTATTTAGCACAAGCATTAGTTTGATAGCAAATTCCCAGGCTGCTGTTTATTGACAGTCCGCCCTTGGATTAAGGACTAAGCACTAAGACAATAAGGTATGAGAATGGAAATCAGTCTGTCAGATTGGTGGGTCAGGCATATGGAGTGATCTGACCTTGGAAAGCACCCACACTCTCAGCATGTCCACACCACACCTGTCCTCACAGAGACAGAATCCCGGGGACTCATTACAGAAAAGGAAATCCTCACTGTCTCTCTAAACGGAGATGAGATAGGATTTCAGACTTGGGAACGGCCACGCTGGTTAGCCACGCCAGACCTCGTTTACTTTGTGTGCTGCAATTCGTCTCCTCTCTGCTCAAATGAGAAGGCCGGCGGTTACGGCGATAAACAAGTTCGTGGCAG